>NC_044348.1:29357278-29957278 GCF_007364275.1 Archocentrus centrarchus
TTGTCTAAGTCCAGATGTTTGTACTGGCGAGGAGCGCAGTGGGCTGGTAGTTCCATCTAATGGCTCCAAGCAGGTGCCGCAGTAATGAGGGCCCCTGGATGCAGCTTCAAAGGGCCACCGTCTGCATTTCTCCCTCCCCTCCCCTTCCACTGGCCCCTGTCCACTCACCGGCTCCGAAGCGGGATGTGTAGTTTTCGATGCCTGCCAGGTCCAAGTAGTGGTTCCTGCGTTCCAGGTTCTCATCCACACAGTGGCGCTGGCAGCCAGGCTGGGTGTGGTGGTCACTGTGGTGGCGCCTGTGGACACAAGCGGCACCGCTCATTAGGTAGCAGTTTGGGCCACTGAGGTTCACTATGGTAGTGTTTGGAGAAAGTAAAACAAGCATTCCTTATGATCAGGCAGTGGCACAATAATTGTTAGAGAAGTGAGATTGTGATAGGAAAATCACAGGTTTGAGCCTCAACTGGGAGTACTTGAACAGCACAGAGAGAGAAGTGTCTCTGCTGTTTATTCTTCCTCATTGCAGTGCACTGGGCATAGCAAATTAAAGAGTATAGGAATACTACAGAACCCAAGTGTGAACCCTTCCTTAACAAACACTCCCCCTAGACATGTTTTATGTGAATGTTTCTACTTTTAGATTCAAAAATCAGTGACACAAGACTCAATATGCTTCTCCTTCATATACAACTGTACACACCACAACCAACTGAGACGTGTGCAGGGGAGGCAGATTTACCTTAGGAGTGCTCGAGACTTCTTCTCGGCACTCTTGGGGTCTTCGATGCACTTGTCATTTTTCTCTCTTGGGTGGGGTAAGTCTGGGTATGTGTGAAAGACAGGAGGCTATTATCAAAGAGAGCAACACAGAGCTACCCCACACACACACACACACACACACACACACACACACGCAGACACGCACGCACACACACAAGCACGAACGACAACAGTCACACAAGCCTCAGAAGAAAGCAACCTTTGTTTTGGGGTTTTACTTTGAAGATCTATAGAAAAGGAAAAACAACAGTGCTTCGTTTATTCTATTTTCAACTCCCAGCCTTTTATAAGGCGTGGAATAAAAAAAAAAACATGCAGACTTCAGAAATAGTTTATTAAGGACGCGAGATCTGATGCAGCTTGAAATTAGCATGAAGTCAACCAGCAATATTTTCAAAGCATGCTCTGCCTCAATCTCTTGACAGATATTTATAGCTGAAACAATAGGACACAAACACACAGGAATATATACTTTTTGAGATATTTTTCCCTGACGACTTGTTTACCAAGTCGTCAGTGAGAAAAGTTAAGTTGAACGCAGCTATATTTTCCCAGCAGCTCTGAGAAGGGGGGGACGAGGAGAGGGGAAGAAGGGGAGGGAAAAGGGAACTTTGGAGAAAAGAAAAATGGCTGTGGTTATCAAAAGGACTCAGCACATCTCTTAAGGTTTCTTTCAGAGTATTTGAAGGCGCTGAGGGAGGGGGGCTCTCTCTTGGCTCTGTCACTCCCCCCATCATTAAAAATGAACCCCATTGAGTGGGAGAGATGGAGCGACGCCGAGACTGTGAGGAACAAAGCACTGACAGGCCTGAAGAAGCCGCCTTTCTGCATGACAACAAACACATCTCTGGATGAGCTGACAGCATGCAACACAAGGGGGACCCCAAAATGCCCTCTCTTCTCCGCCGCTCCCACCCACTGCGTTAATGCAAGCTTTACCTGTGGCACCCTGCGTGCAGCTCCTCCACCGCTGGCTGGAGTCAGGAGCCACAGAGAGCTTGACACGTAATGTCTTGCTGCTGCCAGGAGAATGGTTGACTGAAGCATCTACAACTTCGTAGATGGTGTGCAGCAGGCTGGTGATATCCTGCAGGAAACAGGAAATGAGGATCTGTTAAATCAGACTGTTTTTGTTTTTTTTTATCTACCATTAATTAATTGATCACTTAGTATGAAAAAAATCTCACAGATTCTCAGTCACCGTGGTGCAAATACAGATTTTCACCGTACATATTTTACAGACTATTCTTATGCCGACACTGTGAATCCAAGAATGTTCTGCTTTGAGCATTTAGACCATGCATAATAAATATCACGCTAGCGAAGAATTTACAGAAGTGTCTCAGACAACAGTGAACAGAGAAACTGACATCAGTTACTTCTGCTTTCCAAGTGAAGCGATAAAGTTGGGTGTAAAGACAAGTTATAAATTCATAAAAACAAACGTCTTGTCAGTGCCATGTCAGGCCTGATAGGAGTTGTATTAAGCTGTGAGCACCGCACTTTCTATATTCTTTGAAAATGGTTGAAAGTACATCTGCAGTAGCAGCAACATCTGGGCACAGTGCTTGCATTCAAGCAAGGATCGTGTGTTGCATGTTTTATTATAAAGGTGTCAACTTCAGATCAATAATATGCTGAAACTGTTTACACAAACTAATAACTTTCACTGTCAATGCTAACATATTCTAACCGTCCATAAAAAGTTCACCGGGTACAGAAATGACTGGTGTCATGAACTGTATCTCAGATGTCTTCAGGAAGTAACACAGCTTCATTATAACTGCTAAGAATTAAGACAGCACCACACAAAGTCTGCAAAAGCATGATTTTTACTCACTATACCACTATGACTCATAAAAAGGACTATTATGAATTCAACAGGGATCAGTTCCACATACTGGTTTCAGACACAGACAAACTGTAAAAAATTTCAATTAAAATAAAATAAAAGCTTCCCATGTCATTTTTGGTTTCCTTCTTTTTTTATCTGTGTGAATGGATTACACACAAAAAAAGAGGGTTGGAGAAGAAAGCTTTTCTTCCCCCCTCCAAGCCGCTGTCTCATGAGCCGTGGAGCCACAGGCAATGCCAAAAAAGCTGCGCAGCCAACCACACAGAGGACAGCTCCAGTCTCTTTGCGCTGTTTCAAGTTGTTCTCAAAAAACACGGGCCTTTCTGGATGTTCTCTCAGATCTGTACCAGGCAGACGCAAGCCACAAGGTGCCTCATGGGAGCGGAAAAACACAGACTTTGCTGGATTCGGTTCTTACGAGTGAGACTGGGTTAGAGGCTTTCTCTATCCACACTTTCCTTTCAGGTGTGGTGATACCAAAAAGAAGTGAACAGGGAAGTTATTGATTTTGATTCCGGCCAAAGGTGGGACGTGATTCAGGATAAGCAAACTGCGAGCCAGGCTTTTTCTGTGTTAATGTGTTTAATGTGTGAAATGGAAAGAGAATTAAAAAAAAAACACGAAAAGAGGGATGCAACAAAGTCACTAACAAAACACTTTTTAAAATTAAATTTAGTGCATGTTTTTGGCAGTTATTTGGATGTATTCACTGTCTTCTTATAACATCTTTACTCATCTTTTATGTATTTATTCATTAATCAAAGGCTATTCCGCTGCTTGGAGCAGATGATTACCTCTCTCGTAACTTTGCCACTGTTGTCAAAGTCATAGAGGGTGAAGGTCCACTCTTGCCTGTTATCCTCCTCCACAGACACAGCACACTCCAACTCCTGAAACAGAACAGCATTGAACTCAGTACCATACAGTGTGTGAGTGTGTACTTGAGTGTGTCCTGCTATTGCCCTAGTTTCATCCAGAGGGGGAAGTAATAAACGTCCTGTTCTGTGTTGACACTCACTTCAAACTGGAGCTGTTTCTGTGGCCCTGCGGGAGATTGGCTGTCCCTCTGCTGCATCTTCTCCTCCACACAGCAGCTGTCTGTCTTCTCCGGGGGTAAAGCCACTGCAATGGCACACACACAGACACACACATGCACAAAGATAAAAGAGAGAGCCTGAGGATGGCAGCACTTGGTGCAGCCATAACCTGAGGATATGTCGTCGCAATCAAGTGTGCCTTGTAAGCTCTGACTTCCGTGTTTGGCAGCCACAATTAAGACATGTCACCCATTCAACTGCTGCTGGATGCAAATGAACATACACAGTCAAACAGGTTTTTTTTTATTATGAAACTGTATTTTTTATGTATTTTATCTATTTATTTTTATTTGATAGTAGTAATGTATTTCACAGGCAAAATGGCGCTTTGATGAGCTTGGCACCAACTTCTTTTTTCTAGATTTCACTGGGCTGCTGAGATTCACTGAACTTGTAGGTTTTATTTACACTGTTTGTGATCATGCTCAAAGGCTGCAGAAAATCAAAGCACAGTTTGGTTCTTACAGTTCAAAAATGCTTTTTGGAAGATTTCATGTTAGCAGTCAGAGCAAACTGATCCGTGACAGTGTGGGGTCAAGTCCCAACAGCGATAAAAATCCAAGAATGTGATTCTTGTTTTTAAAATGTGTGTTTGTTTTTTTTGTTTTTTTCTACCAGGAACTGAAAATACACTTTTCTATTATTCTGCATAAAGTTAGGTAACGAGTTCATTAATTCACCATTCCATTGAGCAGAAGTACTACAGGCTCAAAACAGTGATATCAAGGCTGGAAGATGAAATGTTGAAACTGTGACAGCCCTAATTCTCTAGTGGCAAAAGCTCTTCCATCAGCCACACACATCGTAATAGTTTTAAACTGTTAGCTACAATACACTGCATATCATCTCAGTGGGTTCACTCAGAGAGGAGATGTTAAACATGAAACTGAATGGCATAACATGCCTAAAACATGATAGAATATGGCAACCGGCATTTGAATATAAATGGTGGAACTGAAACAGCTGAAGGTCTACAAAAGGACCCCCCAAGCCTGACTCAGTGCAGCAGAACTCTTCATTTTACTGGAAAGATATTGACTGTAAATCACCATCCAGACTCACAGTCAGACAGACCGTGAGAAACGCTAATCTGTCACATGCGCTTTACCAGTTAAACTGACAGCCTGATTCACCCCACTAGATTCCCTTTCACTTGCTACTTTCCCACCGCCGAGGTTCCGGAGCCGGAGCAAGTTCCCGTGCCGATCCCAATGAACCGGCGAAACGCTTAAGAACGGGCCCGCGTTCCCACCGCGTTTCTGTGAACTGCTCCTTTACGTATGAGCGTGGGCGGGTCCTCGTCTGGACACGGAAGCCGAAGGTCACAAACGTGGGAGAACACGCTCTCCTTTCTTGTGCTGCAAATACGTTTTATGGTCCAAACCAAACTACTGCAGCATCTGTGTGTGTTGTTTTATATTTTACTGTATTACATGGTTCAACTGTCGCTGTGTCGGTCAAAGTCTAACGTTCAGTGTTGGGTGTTGGCCCAGATCTACCAAATTTCCTTCTATGCTTTGAAATCCAGCATTTGTTTGGCACATGAGGCTGTAGACAAAAACAGCATGTAACTAAGATTGGGAGGAGGTGTAGTAGTCGGCTTCTTTACAACTCTTATGAATGACAGAGACATCCTTGCCTCGTCCTCATAGATGTCAGCCACAGCCCCTGTATGTCTCACCTTTGGTCATTTATGTTTCACCCCCCACACACACGCACTCCTTGTCATCCAATCACAGCAATGAAGGCTGTATCCACCCATAAAGTCACACCCCTCTCTTCACGCTCCCCAACTCCTCCCACCACACTTTGAAGTTCCATTCTCAAACCTTTTGGAAGAGGATCAGACCGGCTGTAAAACAGAATCACTAATTAATTAAGCCAAGTCAAATCTGAAACACTGTTTGTTTGCTCGCCAACAGAGCAGACACAACAGCCCAATTTCTTTCCTCCTGATCCAAAGCAGATCAAAGCAGACCTGTCTCATCCCTGGGTAGGGGAAAATGCCAGAAATGAAAGGCATCATCCCAGGGAGCTTTTACCAACTTTTTGGAGAGGAGCAGCATTTGGGTTCCTGCTGTTTGATCATCTGAGGTGCTCAAAGAGAACATTGTGTGCGAAGGCAAATCTGTTCCGAAGCAGACTCAATATGGTGGTGAGATGCTTATCTCAGAGCTAATGAAATGCCGGGAGGAGTAACAGTAATCTGCTATCACCCTCCTCCCCCTCTGACCCCCTCCCAATCACAGACATAAGCCCACTTTTTATGAGTGAAGCTGCCGCCAGGGGATTGGCTGCACATCAGATCTGAGGGGCAAGACGAGGGCAGTCGAGTCTGGCACCCTCCATGCCAAGCCTATTCCCAGTAACCCAGCTACACACGTGCATGCATACACTTTACGCAAACACACACACACACACACACACACACACACACACACACACACACACACACACACACACACACACACACACACACACACACACAGAGAGTCACAGGCAGGTTGGGAAAGCTGCCACACACTGTGAGCAATCATACTCAGTCGGCTTAGCTAAGATACTGTATTACACACAACCCCCCAACCCCTCCCCAGTATACACAGGCCAGAAAGGCCTGGATGGGATGCTTTTTGTATTAAAAGGTAACTTTTTCCTCCTCCTTCCACTCAAACACTGATAAACAGGACATATAATAATCCAACAGTTTTGTGATCAGCTGTAATCACTGGGTATCCCACAAGCAAGCCAGTAATATACTCCAAATGTGAAAGGAGGCAGTGATGAAAGGACTGTTTTCCTTTTTTAACAGAATGATAAAAGAGTTTATTAAAAAGTTTGTGGAGGTGAGTCTTTCTGAATGCCAGCAGTACAGATGTAAATCATCCATAAGGCCCTTTGATGAGCTTTTTTACCCTTCTTTGCAATTTTTGCTGAAAGTTTCCTTTGACTTTTACTACTTTTTTATACGAAGACGAAAGAAGCCTTTTATCTTTGTTGGTTGTCCTGTTGCGTCTTCTCTCTCCCTTCTTCCTTTTTATCTGTACTCATCTGTGTGAGCACTATAGACGCTGAATCTGATCACCAAACTAACTGACAGTTCATGCCAGAAAACATCCACAGATACTTGTATTAGGGGCTTTTAATGCTTTGGTAAAAATGCCTTGTTATGTGAACAAAAGGCCAATTTACTCCAAACTGAAATAAGACAACTTGAACATATCAAATGTCTATAAAAATATTTCAGCAATTCAAGCTTTAATCAGCTTTTGCCCAACCTGAGATCTATCCTGATGAAGATCTGTTACTATGCCATTTCTCAAACAAAACATCTCTCTCTTTCTAGGTATAAAGTGAAATTGAAAACCCAACATTTTTAGGGATCAGTATTATGGAGATATTCACACATAAACTATGAAATCTTTTATTAAGTTGTCTAGCCCTTTGCCTATTAATCAAAGTGAATGAAGAGAGCAGCACAGTCTAATTAGAAACATCTGTCTTGTAGGGAGGACAGGCTTGGCCCAGACTCAGTTTAGCCCAATGGCTAAAAATCATTTCAAACTCCATTTATCAGTCACATTATCTCTTGTCTCACTGTTGCTACCCACTGAAGTGAAACTGAAGTAAAACTGAATTTTCTGACATGTCTCCAAATTCTGGCTCGATCTCATTCGACCCTACATTTTTTGCCTGCACCTCACGTCCAATCGTGTCTTTAAATGGGAGGGAGAGACTTTCTCCTCCCAGAGCTCTTAATCCAGGATCACATCACATCGGGGGAAAAAACATGGGGGAATGGAGGCACTTTGCAGAGCACCACTGGGGAGGGGCGGATGAGAGATGGAGGAGGTGAAGAGGTGGGAGGGAAAGTAAAGGGGACTTCATCAGCACATTGCTGGGGCTTAGAGAATGGGTGTGGAGCAGAGGAGGAAAGGATGAAGCAGTGGATCAAAGAGCCACACAAATACCTGAAGATCAATTCCAAATAAAAACATAAAAAAAAAAAACAAAAAAAAAAACGGTGAATCTGCGAATGGCCTACCTTCTAAGCGATAGTGTTCATTACCAGTTCCCTCAACACATGCTTCATCCATGGAGTCCTGAGAAGAGAGAGAACAGGACACATATATCATTGTTTTAAGTCACATAAAGCAGAAGTCGTCATATTTTTGTCACATAAAAACAAACATTTTTAACGATGCAAATCCACACCGCTGCTTTCCAATGCTGAGTGACATGGCCGAATCCAAATTATAGCCTTTATATAGCTATATATGAACAAAGTTTGACAACTGTGCGCTGAGCTTAAACAGCAGCGGAAAGTTTAAGAGGATGGTAATTGCAGGACTGAAACAAACAAAGCAAAAGCCTGGCAGGCAGATTGGAGACTATGAAAGAAATTTTTAAATCACTGCCACTGACCCTGCAGCAGATTCTAAGACAGAGGGTTGGCTATTTCAGTGTTGGACTGTCACTGCACCAACAGGCTCAGGCCTTTCTTTTTATACTGGGCCATTTTCACCTGGGAACCCCTCGCCTGGCAGTTTGAACTATTAAGTGCATACCACAGAGACTGGAGGGACATGTGATCCCTAGGCTTGGCTATGGAAAAAGTCTGGCTCAGGTATCCATGTGGCAATACATTCATTCAACTGAAAAACCATTACACACAGACTGACAAATGCATATAAATGCACGTAGCTGTACATACACACATATTCACAGACCCAACCGAACCACCCAAAATGTTTTTTACTGCACATAAAATACAGCAAAAAACTGCACAGAATGTGTTAACAATAGACTTTACACTGGTGATGATTAACCTAGACAATTGTTAACTAATTTCACAAAATTCCTTCCTGGATATCTGTGCAGAAAATGTGTCTTTATTCCAGCTCACGTGACCATATGTGTGAAAGGCAAGTGTGTTACTGTGTGAGAGGGGATTTCTGGGTACTCCTGAGAGGTAGAGGGTCAGATAGGCCAACCCAACTCTCCTCAGTCTAGTGCTGGCGAGGCTACAACGCTGTGGGTGGCCGGAGGAAGAGAACACAGCTAACCACAGGACTGAAGCTGACAGACTAACACCCCAAAGCAGAGACCTGAGAAAAACCTGTTTGTTATTGGTATGAGTGGATCAACACACATTCCAACTTGGCTTTATGACCCTGCTCTGCAGCAGATATCTGCTATATATGCCTAAACAGCGGCATCAGCCAGCGGAAAAATATGTGAATTCGATTTTGTGGTTAAGTGTCCCTATAATGTAAACTGGGACTTCCAGTAAATGTTTTAGCAAGCTGCATTTAGCTTAAATAAAGTATCATTACAGGTTTGGTAATACTAGTATTTTCTTAGTAATACACGCCTGTTTACTAGTGGATGTTTTAGTTTCTTAGACAAAGTCTTTGTTGTAAAGAAAAGCGTTCAACCTGAGATAGCTGTCACAGGTTAATCACTACTTGCCGCCATCACAGAGACTCTCTCCAGCGGTGCAGTTACACATACTAAACTGTAAAATTATACAGAATAGCACTGCATAATTACTAGATAAAGTTATTGTAAGTATTTACTGCTCTTCGTATACCACTACACATACTTCCAACTCATTTCCAACCTAGATAGTGAAAAAGTCACAAAGGAGTGAGCCTGCCGTTGTGTGTGGACCCACTGAGATGGATTACAGACACTGTCACAGTCACTTAGCCCCACCAAAACAAAATCACTCCACAACAAACATTCCTTCAATTCCTCATGCACTGAGAAACAGACCCTCACACACACACAAACAGCATCTTGAACGTGTTTCAGTTTTTTGATGAATGATCCAGAATTATTGAGGGGTTAGCCAAGAACATGAGAAAAAGGGGGAAGAGGAATGTACTAATTGGTTGTTGTCGGTGGTGATGGATGGAAGCTGTATTATTAGCATGCTGGGGTTACTCTCTGGGATTTGCTCTGGTCAGTGTTAAGAAGAAAATATCCCAGGATTTTTTTTTTTTTTAATTTCTCACACACACACACACACACCTCCTCCTCCTCCTCTGATGAAAACCCTCTGACCACAAATAGAAATGAAAATAGCAAAAGACCAAACAGAAATCATTTTAAAACTGGAACAGAACTGCCTTATTTCTCATTAAAAGTGCATTTTTCTTTGCAGCGTGTCAATGATTATTTTTGACAGCCTAATTAAAAAAACTTCACATTGTAAAAATCTCAAATATAAGGCTTAAATCTACATTCTGAAAGTACTTTATACTTTGGACCATAGCTGCCTAGTCTCTGTTTCTGGCAGTGATTGATCAGATCACTGAAATGCCGTGTAGTTCTAAAAATAAACAGTGCTTGTTTCAAGGTTTCCTGCTTTCCCACCACTCAGTTGGTCACAAGAACAATAAAGTAAATCTTTTGTTTAGCAGCAGAAAAAGGGAGTTTTTTTTACTGCAAAACTAAGATTCTTGGATTATTCCCATCTTTTATGGGACCTATTTATTTATACAATATGTGGTCAAAGTTTCGAAATAATTAGGTCAGCATATGTACAAGTAATTCTGATGCGCCAAAACCTCTGAAGGCTTGGTTTCAGATTCTTTCCTACTCTTGAATCTGTATAAGGTCATTTCAAACTTACTGCTGTGGTTGTAACAACCAAACTGTTTAAACCTTCTGTTTGCAAGAGGTGGCCAATTAGAAGCAAGTTGGCTTAAAGGGACATCTGCTCGTTTTATTTCAGAGAGTGAGCTGAGGGGATTCACAAATGGCCAATATGAGATAGACAGGAGCTAGAAATGTCTATCTCTGCGGAAGGATCATTACTCCTCCGTGAATCGCCACCTTATCGTGGTGGAGGGGTTTGTGTGTCCCAGTGATCCCAGGAGCTATGTTGTCTGGGGGCTTGTCCCCCTGGCAGGGTCTCCCATGGCAAACTGGTCCTGGGTGAGGGTCCAGACAAAGAGCGGTTCAGAAGACCCTTATGAGTGAAAAAACAAGGGAACAGTTTACCCTGCCCGGGATAGGGTTACCGGGGCCCCACCCTGGAGCCAGGCCTGGGGAGGGAGCTCGAGGGAGAGCGTCTGGTGGCCAGGCATTAGCCCGTGGTGCTTGGCCGGGCGCAGCCCGAAGAGGTTACATGGGCCCGCCCTCCTGCAGGCCCACCACCCGCAGGAGGTGTCGTAGGGGTCGGGTGCAATGTGTGTCGGGCGGTGGCCGAGGGCGGAGGCCCTGGCGGACCGATCCCCGGCTATCGAAACTGGCTGTTGGGACATGGAATGTCACCTCTCTGGTGGGGAAGGAGCCTGAGCTAGTGCGTGAGGTTGAGAGATACCAGCTAGACATAGTTGGGCTCACCTCAACGCATGGCCTGGGCTCTGGAACCAGTCTCCTGGAGAAGGGCTGGACTCTGTTCCAGTCTGGAGTTGCCCTCGGTGAGAGGCGGCGAGCTGGGGTGGGTATTCTTGTATCCCCCCGGCTTGCTGCCTGTACGTCGGAGTTTTCACCGGTGGACGAGAGGGTAGTTTCCCTGCGCCTTCGGGCTGGGGAACGGGTCCTGACTGTTGTTTGCGCTTATGCGCCGAATGACAGTTCAGGGTACCCACCCTTTTTGGAGTTGCTGGGTGGGGTGCTGGAGAGTGCTCCATCTGGTGACTCCATAGTCTTGCTGGGAGACTTCAACGCTCACGTGGGCAATGACAGTGAGACCTGGAGGGGCGTGATTGGGAGGAACGGCCTGCCCGATCTGAACCCGAATGGTGTTTTGTTATTGGACTTCTGTGCAAACCACAGTTTGTCCATAACAAACACCGTGTTCGAACACAAGGATGTCCATAAGTGCACATGGCACCAGGACACCCTAGGTCGCAGGTCGATGATCGATTTTGTAATCGTATCATCAGATCTGCGGCCGTATGTTCTGGACACTCGGGTGAAGAGAGGAGCTGAGCTGTCAACTGATCACCACCTGGTGGTGAGTTGGATCAGGTGGCGGGGGAAGATGCTGGACAGACCTGGCACACCTAAACGTATTGTGAGGGTGCGCTGCGAACGCCTGGCAGAAGCCCCAGTCCGGGAGATCTTCAACTCCCACCTCCGGCAGAACTTCGACAGCATTCCGAGGGAGGCTGAGGACATTGAGTCTGAATGGACCATGTTCCGCACCTCCATTGTTGAGGCTGCTGCTCAGAGCTGTGGCTGCAAGGTGGTTGGTGCCTGTCGTGGTGGTAACCCCCGAACCAGATGGTGGTCACCGGAGGTGAAGGGAGCCATCAAGCTGAAGAAAGAGTCCTATCGGGCTTGGTTAGCCTGTGGGACTCCGGAGGCAGCTGACAGGTATCGACAGGCCAAGCGGAATGCAGCTCGGGTAGTGGCCAAAGCAAAAACTCGGGTGTGGGAGGAGTTTGGTGAGGCTATGGAAAAAGACTTTCGGACGGCATCGAAGCGATTCTGGCAAACCGTCAGGCGACTCAGGAGGGGAAAGCAGTGCTTCACTCACACTGTTTATAGTGCGGGGGGGGTGCTGCTGACTTAAACTGAGGCTATAGTCGGACGGTGGAAGGAATACTTCGAGGACCTTCTGAATCCCACTGACACGCCTTCTGTAGTGGAAGCAGAGTCTGGGGATGAGGGGGATGACTTGACCATCACTGGGGGTGAGGTCACTGAGGTAGTTAAACAACTCCTTGGTGGCAGAGCCCCTGGGGTGGACGAGATTCGCCCTGAGTTCCTGAAGGCTCTGGATGTTGTAGGGCTGTCTTGGTTGACACGCCTCTGCAACATCGCGTGGAGATCTGGGGCAGTGCCATTGGATTGG
The DNA here is from genome assembly GCF_007364275.1 of Archocentrus centrarchus. NCBI lineage: Eukaryota > Metazoa > Chordata > Actinopteri > Cichliformes > Cichlidae > Archocentrus > Archocentrus centrarchus. Next base: position 29,369,823 of record NC_044348.1, read on the forward strand.
CAGACCGGGGTGGTGGTCCCCATCTTTAAGAAGGGAGACCGGAGGGTGTGCTCCAACTTTCGGGGGATCACACTCCTCAGCCTCCCCGGTAAGGTCTATGCCAGGGTGCTGGAAAGGAGGGTGCGTCCGTTAGTCGAACCTCGGATTCAGGAGGAACAATGCGGTTTTCGTCCTGGTCGTGGAACGCTGGACCAGCTCTTTATCCTCTCAAGGATATTCGAGTGTGCGTGGGAGTTTGCCCAACCAGTCTACATGTGCTTTGTGGACTTGGAGAAGGCATTCGACCGTGTTCCTCGGGGTGTTCTTTGGGAGGTTCTGCGGGAGTATGGGGTGTCTGGCCCATTGTTGCGGGCCATTCAGTCCCTGTACAACCACAGTGAGAGCTTGGTCCGTATAGCCGGTAATAAGTCGGATTTGTTTCCTGTGGGTGTTGGACTCCATCAGGGCTGCCCTTTGTCACCGATTCTGTTCATAATTTTTATGGACAGAATTTCTAGGCGTAGCCAGGTGGCGGAAGGCTTCTTCCTTGTTGGCCTCAGAGTCTCATCTCTGCTTTTTGCAGATGATGCGGTTCTGTTGGCTTCATCAGGGGGGGGCCTCCAGCTCGCAGTGGAACGGTTTGCAGCCGAGTGTGAAGCGGCTGGCATGAGAATCAGCACCTCTAAGTCTGAGGCCATGGTCCTCAGCCGGAAAAGGGTGGAGTGCCATCTCCGGCTCAGGAACGAGTTCTTGCCTCAAGTGGAGGAGTTTAAGTATCTCGGGGTCTTGTTCACGAGTGATGGGCGAAGGGAACGGGAGATCGACAGGCGGATCGGGGCTGCTTCTGCAGTGATGCGGACGCTGCACCGGTCCGTCGTGGTGAAGAGGGAGCTTAGCGTAAAAGCGAAGCTCTCGATTTACCGGTCGATCTACGTTCCTACCCTCACCTATGGTCACGAGCTTTGGGTAGTGACCGAAAGAATAAGATCGCGAATACAAGCGGCAGAAATGAGTTTCCTTCGAAGGGTGGCTGGCCTCTCCCTTAGAGATAAGGTGAGGAGTGCGGCCATCCGGGAGGGACTCAGAGTAGAGCCGCTGCTCCTCCACATCGAAAGGAGCCAGTTGAGGTGGCTCGGGCATCTGATTAGGTTGCCTCCTGGCCGCCTCCTGGGTGAGGTGTTCCGGGCATGTCCCACCGGGAAGAGGCCCCGTGGTAGACCCAGGACACGCTGGAGAGATTATGTATCTCGGCTGGCCTGGGAACGCCTTGGGGTCCCTCCGGATGAGCTGGAGGAGGTGGCTGGGGAGAGGGAAGCTTGGGCTTCTCTGCTTAGGCTTCTGCCCCCGCGACCCGGCCCCGGATAAGCGGAAGAAAATGGATGGATGGATGGAGGAGCTAGAAATGAGAATTATAGGCCCCCTTGACTGTCCTCTACACAATTGTCATGTAATTCTGAATAAAAAGATGATTGTTACTACTCATCTTTTCTCTTTAGTGAGACAATAAAATCTCCAGTCCTCTGATTTTCCTTTTTTGTTACTGTGTGGCCCAGTTCTAGATACAACATGAGTCAAAAACTCCATCAAAGTGCACCAGAAAAAAACTAAAATAGAAACAATGACAAGTAATTATTTGTACATTATGAATAAATAAATCAAATTACATAATAAAGAGGAAAAAGAAACACAGCAGCTATAGCTGATCTTAAACAAAGGCCCGCTCATTCTTGTTGGTTCAACTTGAAATGAAAATGTTCAACGTGGATTTGCCCTAAACTGTGATGCTGGGCATCCCCCTCGAAATGCATTTCTGAACTAATGAGTGGAGACGGGGGCCTAACTGACGCAACATTTACAAACACGTAACGAGTCTGAATGCTCGAGGCTATGAAATGAGAAGACCATGTATCATTAAATTCACCCACAGCGCGCATTCCACAAAAAATGTGTGTAAACCAGTAACCACAACAGAGCCATCAATCTTACTTGGACAATAAATGATGCAGTAATGGGCTTCTATGGGACCTTTGTTAATTCAAGGGTCAAAGGTCATTTTAACAGAGTACTTCAAAGAGGAGAAGCCTTTACACCCCCCCATCTCCAGTGGCTCAACCTCAGCTTAAACAAAACTTAAATCTCCACTGGCAGTGGTAAAGTAAAATCAACATTACATAACATGGATGCGCTGCTGATTGACTCTGCTATACACTGCATGTTACAGTGTTAGGTCACTGCTTCTCCTTAAGGCTTGGGAACCTAATGGTTTTATGAAAGGTGCATCAGGGAGTCAGTTCCCTGTGTCTCTGTGGGACTCAGCTAGAGGTGCAGCCTCCGGGGCACAAACAGGCATTTTTCTACTCGACTTGGGACCAGCTAAAACAATTTTCCAGACATGATGTTAAATGTTATGTGGAAACCAGAGCAGCCAGGTCCTTCAGAGCTTCTCCGAGTCTTTTAGTGGAAGGGTATACATGTGGCCCCTGTAACTGTATGTGTGTGTGTGTGTGTGTGTGGGCGTGTGCATGTGCTTTATAAAGTTGTTCAATGTCCTTCCCCAGAAAGTGATTTATTACTGGACTATAACACAGAACACAGTGTCTCGGGCCCATTACAACATCCCATCTCCATCGCTCACTGGTCTGAAGGACTGTTTAGTTTGGCCACTGGACCTGTTTTGGAAACCTCATCAACGGCACACTTTATAAATATGGATTTGGAGGTGCCAAAGACGAATGAAAATGTTTAATAATATTTACTATGCTAACATCAAATACAGTGTTACTTATTTAACTTCCTTATGGTATGTTATACTTATTGACAAAAATGTCAGCTCTAAAATATTATAGAGAGGAATGCTCAATTAAGACCAGTACTTTCAACTGGCGATATTTGAAAGTTGTAAAGTAGAGGACGACTGATACAAATTTCGAGTATCTATTTATTAGCTGAAACTGATGAGGTCATTGTTTACTAACTTTACAGCAGTGTACTTGACAAACTACCAAGCAACTTACCGTTAAGGAAGCACTTGACTCAGCAATGCCTTCTGCCCGGCTGTGATGCGCACTTTGCTTCATGTGCTGCAAACTGTGCTGAGTGTTGTAAACAAAGCTGCCTGGGTAGCCTTTGCAGGAGGCACACACATGATGCCCACTAGCTCACTGTGAGTTCACAAGACAGTTACTGTCACTGTTCTCACATGGGTGCAGTCAGACATCTTTGTACAAAGGAGCTGGAAGGTTTAAGATCATTTAATGTCCAATCTGAATTACTACGACATCTCCACTTTCCCATGCAGTTTCTCCAGGTAACATCAAGAAAAGGTCATGGCTGCAGAGCACGTGCTAAAATAGTTTTTTTAATAATAATAATACCAAAATTACTCCAAACACTATGGGCAACAGAAATCCTTATAGTATAAAAGAAAAACAAGAACAGTTTTTATAAAAGCGTGCATTAGAAAAAACTAAAGCTAATATGGCTACATCTGTCATAGCCCAACCTGATACAAAGCCAGTTTCATTCCAATGAAAAACCTGTGTTGTGGCTTACAGTGCAGTTAGTGTGAGTTTACATTCTTGAGGAAATTAAATGAAAATGCTGCAGTCCCATTTACACATTTACATTACGTCAGCTTAATTTTTCAGCATGACAATGATCCCAAGCACACTATCGATGGAGTAAACTATACCTGGCTAGAAAAATCAGTCCTAGCAAAACTTTTCCTAGCAAAACAGAAATGATGAGTGGCTCAAAACTTTTGCACAGTGCTGTAGTTTTTGTATAAAGTCAACAGCTTGCAGTTCCAGTGCGCAAGCTGTTGATTTTTTTTTTTACACTGTTCGTTGACTTTTATTCAGCCCAACACCTGCCCCCCCTTTCTGGTGTGGAGGTTTATGTATTTTTGTAGTTTTTAAAATATTTTCTGACATTTAATTTTTCCATTGACTGCAAAGTTTTGGTCTTGCTTCTCTGCACAGAGTGAGAGAGACAGAGAAAGTGAAAAAGTTAAGCGTACGCTGGCACACAACCGACTTGGGGAGTTAAGCTAGAAAGTTGCCTCTAGCGTCATCCTTACTCAGGCACTGCAGACATGGACCCGCTGGGCCAATTTTTTCTGCAAGTCTGTGTTTGAAGCAAAAGGGTACATTAAAGTGCAAGTAATATGTACTTGTATGTGATTGTGGGGAAAGTCCCACAAGGCCTCTTGGTCTCTATGCTGTCTGCCTCCATGACCCACCACACAGGCTGACAATTTATGCGGCTGACGACAGCTCTCCCTGATCGCGCGCCAAGGCTCAGTGGAGTCAGGCCTCTAGAGCAATGGCAGCACTACTGGCACTCCATCAAAACCCAGGAAAAATCTCATTAGAACTGCGGCCGGGTGCCTCCTCTCTGAGCTCCCCCCCACCCCAATGCAAGAAAACACCTTCAGAAATGCACAGTTCTGAGCAGCGGTGCAGACTTGAAGTGGGGAGCAATGCACACAGACAGCCATTTAGCCAAATAAGCAAGACAGGCAGAATGTGGAAATAGCCGTGATCCTTCTCCAAGTATGTCTGCTTCCCCTGGGTCTTTCAAACATGGGAGGGCTGAGGCCGCTGACACTTACATAAAAGCCACCAGGCACTGGAGGGTAGAGCACTGCAGAAAGTGAGAAGTGATTACTCTCACTTTTAACAGATTCCTTACAACCACAACATGTTCAATATTTGCATATACACATAAAGCCAGGGGCAGTATCATAAAATACAATGGCACTGCAGAACATATGACTTACGTGTCCTCATACCAGGTATGTGAAGACACACTGAGGTTGTCGTCTTATATTTGTACTGATTTCCATAAATCTACTTCACTTGGCAACCTGAATAATTTTGCCTGATTCCGACTAACCTGGATTAAAGCCATTAGGGAAAGTTCATGAATTACTAATGGAGAAAACAGCTGTATAGCATGGGGATTTTTCCAAAGCTCCAAAGCACACACAGTCCCAGTGCTGAAAACCAAAACGTAAAACAAAAAAACAAACCCCATCTTATTAGTTTTAGTGCTGCAAATTAACTTATAGGTATAGTGTTACCTCAAGAGAGGAAATACCCATCCCCCTCCACCATCCCAAAAAAGTAAAGTAAGATACACCAGAGGCAATTTCAAAGGACTGAGCTGCACACCTCTTGGAATCTGGAGCAGTGCCTATCCTCCAATGCGTGCTAAGTGTTGTGGTAGCGCTGCTAAAGGGGAAAACTGGACCACCAATCATCATCAAAAACAGTTCAGACCTGGGTTCAAGCTTCTTTTTTTTTTTTCTTTTCAGCTCTTTATGCTTGAGTGCTCCTCACCTTCCAGCAACATTAAACAGCCTCATTCAAAACACCACATAGCAGTAAAACATGACGCTGTGAGATGGAGCCAAGATAGAGGGTGTTGATGTGAGGTAGTAAAGCAATGCACTGCCTCTGAGTGTGGCTTCAAAGGGGATCAGTTTTCACACATGAAATAAAGATCTCAGATAATCATATAACATAGCAAAACTGACGTGAGACGGTCCCATTTATGGAGGGCAGGGAGATGGGGCCGATTTTTAAACAACACCTACAGCCTGAGAGCCATGGAAAATTAATGTCTCTGCATTTCTCTCCAGCCAAACATGATAAATCAGTTTTTTTTTTTTTGTTTTTACAAAGAGACTATCAGGCTTATCGTAATATAATGAGGTAGTTTGCTGAAATCACTCCAGTAGAACAGATGCTTAGGTTGTCTAAAATTTCAGAGCACTGCAGCAGTCTGAACAAATGCATAAAACACATTTCAGGAGTAATCTGCAATGCCAAAAGGAAGTCATATCTGCTCTGTTTTACAATGCAATTTTATGCCTTTGATAAGAAACTCAGTGCCTTTCCAGAGGTCACAGTGTGTAAATCTTTTGATGTTGAGCCTTTTTCACATGCACCCTTTTGCAAAATAATTGGATGCTTTTAATCTGAAGCACCTTACAGAACATTTAGCTGTACGCATTGAATTTTATAGTCCAAATACTACACAGTTGACTGACATTATTACCAGTTCAGTGTGAAACAAAAATATAACAAAAGGCTTAATCATATTAGACAGGGTGAAAAAATGGTTGCAATGTTTCCTCTCCTTCATCGCAACCATTTTGTCTGCCTTAATTTTTCACCCCCTCTACAGAAAGTGCAACACTTAAGTTGAGTTGATAACAAACTTGAAGAATAATTGGGCAATTGCAAGTCCTTAAACTTTGTCAACTTAAGAGGGCTAACGTGTAATTTGACGTCTCAGAGGGTGCTTCAAAGAAATACACACTCTCTGCAGACTCGACGGCCCCATGCCTGACACCCCTCAGTCACGGCACACCCACCTCTCTTCCTGCACCCCAGGAAGGAAATTATAGCCACAGAGTTTGGATCCATCACCAGGCAGGTTGGAGGAAGCAGCTCTATGATTAAAGTGTGCATGGTCAGCAACACACAAAGCTGGAAGGGTTTGAGGAGGCTGCACATGCCGGAGGGCTTACCATGTTAACTCCAGTTCACAACACAGGTCATGGAGAGATTCTCCACACACAAACACACACCAGGCTCAAAAAAAAATTCCTGCATATGGTGTGGCTCAGCATAACTTGCCCTGTATATTGTATATTAAATTAAATTATATGTATGAGTAAATGAACCCACTGACATTGCTGAATAAGAGTTTGCAAAGGCACGTGTCTGTGTGGTGGATGTGCACATTTTTGCACACGTGTTTTCCTTTGGATTCATTTGTTGTTTTGTTTTGTTTTGGGTTTTTTGTTTTGTTTGGGGGGGGGGGGGGGGGGGGGGGGTTCTACCAACACCAACAACGGCAGTGATTGGGTGCCTTCCCTTTAATGGAGCATCAGTGCACAGCCACCAGTCATTTCTCCATGTCAGATTAACATTGCAAACACTGCTGGTCACATTACCTCACCCACATCAAAGGCTGCCTTCTGAAAGGCTCAGTGGAATATTAGCAGAGATTTACAGCCCTCATCTCTATGCTTCAGAAACATGCTGATCCAAAGTAATCTCCCTCCCCCTCTCTCTTTTTTTTTTTTTTTGTGTTCTATGTGTGAAGTTGGCCAACACTTTAATGACCCATTTACAAAACTTTTACACCTGCAAAGATAAGCTTTTACAACTCAGCCAGCCCCTCAGGCAGTAAACCCTGCCTGTTACTCGAGGTAACAACCTTTATTAGCTTTTGAAAAATATGTAACTGCTGCAATTAACATTTATCACAGTGTTTATCAAAGCCGTATCTTGCCAGGGAGGAGGAGTGGGGGGAAGCACAGTGTCAAGATGAAGAGTCTAACGGCATGATCACCCCTCCAGCAATTTAGACAACTCATCACATTCGTTTCATTTCCTGCAACGGGGGAATTATTGGGCCTCATCGAGGAAACATTTCTTGCCTTACTCAAAATCTATTTGAGAAATTTAAGACAAAGTGAAAGAAAAAAACAAAAATAGCTCTGGTTCACAAAGTGGATGTGAATGCCAGGATTAGCCACAGTTTGCCAAAGCTGTAAACAAAACTGTAGTGCCACCCCTGCATGTTCACTGTGGTCATTCTGAGTCTTCTTTTGCTGAGCTGTCTACAGTTGAACTTCTAGTTAACAGTGCTCATAAAAAACAGGCACACACAGACATAAAAATTATATGTGAACAGAAAGCAAGAGCAAAGCCTCTCCTGTTTTTTAGTTTTAAATTTTCTTTGGGAGTCAAGAGAGTTAACAGGGGAATCTGAGCACGATGCGAATCCTTATAACATGTTCTCAACCAGCCAATGAACTCCACTTTGGGAATGTCCATTCTCAAGTGGAAGCTACGGTTTGGAAGAGATTGGAGACGTTCTGTTGCTTGGCCTTGATTTACAGGTGGTCCCTTCCTGCCAAGAGTAACAAATCACAGCATTATGGCCCTCTAAATTCAGAGCCAAACCCAGTTCCAAAGAATAAGGAAAAGAGAATAGGAGCAGATTGAAAGAGAAGAGAGGGTGTATTACACAAAATGACACACCTCATCTCCAAAAGCTGTTGTGGTTGGATATCTCACGGAATTAGTTCCCTTTTGAACCTTTTTTGGCTATAAGGGCAGCGCAGATTTACTGGGATTACAGAGTGCATGCATGCACTAGGGCTGGGTAATTCAACAAATATATTAGCACAGCTACTTCCGAGGTGCATAGAAGAAGTCAAAATTTCAGCAGAACTTGTATCCAGAACAACTTCACTGCGAGGCTGAAGCAGCTTGTGAGTATACAGCGATTAACATAGTCCATCATATGTTGGGGTGGTAGTGATTTTTCTTGTTTTATTTGAGTAATTAAGTGATCTAACTTGTTAAGAGCTCAACTATTGACACTGATGGAGATTTTCACCATGTAAGGCTAGCAAATCTAGTGATGTGAAAACTTGGCACTGTACGGTTAATATTTAGTACTGCGGAGCAAAGCACCAGCGTGAAGGTCTTCCTGTGTCCAACAAATTTCAAAGCTAACAAGTTATTCCAGAGACCCTGCCAGGTAAGCTAGCTGCATTTTACTAGGGTCTCTTGCAGCATCAGGTTGTGCATTTTAAATAGAATGAGTTATATACTAAATGAACAGCCACATTTGTTCATGTGTGTAAATCTTTTTCTGCAGAAACAGGATGCTTGCTTCCGTGAGTGTGAGACACATTGTGTTACATTGTGGACCTTAGCAATTAGTCAAAGCTCTCTTTGAGGAGAGACAGTCCTTCAGTCGTCTGGGTGGCTTCAGACGCCAGTCTCAAGTACTGCAAAGTGTGGGAGGAGAAGGGTTTTAGTCAAGAAGTCGACCTCGAGGGAAACAAAAAAGTGACAGGCACTTCAGCCTTTTACCAAAGACAAATGAGAAGATCCACTTCAGTAACACCTCATGCCAGTGGCTACAGCTTAAGGTTTTTGCTCTAAAATAGCATGTAATAATGTAAGATGAGGAAGATGATGTCTCTGCAATCTTCAGTAATGTTTTAAAAGAGTACGTTTCCTAAATAAACTCTGAATTTGTAAGTAAGCTTGGAATGTTTTAGGACAGGACATCTCAGTTTTCCTTTTAAAGAATTTTATATTATCTAATGTACTACGTGTCAGACTACAAGCTAGAATGCACCAACGCACATCTTTTGTAAGAAGTGCGTTAGGACTGCGGTCAGGGCTCATTCCAGCCAAAATACATATGAAAACAACCTGTAGATTAAATGTCATAAAACCTGATCTTTATAATCAGATCTCTCCAAATGACAGTTGTCAGTGCATTCATTCAAAGCCAAATACTAAACCTTGTCCCTGCAATAAACACTGGAACTCCATGTGGTAGGTGGCAGTTATGGAAGCCTCTAACGTGTGCATGTTGACCAGATGGGACTGACCTCAACACCAAGGTGGCCAAATTCTTCCCCTCTGCCTGTGCACACTGATGCCCATGCACTCTCATTCACATGAACGCGCAGCAGACATCCTGCCAGCCACAAGCCACCACCTCAAAACATCCCTCACATCTGACCTTTTAACTGTGGACTTATAATCTCTGTAATTACAGAGAGTGTTTCAACTTAGCAAGTAAACATAGCAGCAGAAATAGACACTTGAACTACTATATACAAGTGCGCTGGTGCCAGAGGCACGTTTCTATTCATAGCTGACTGGAATTAGTGGCTTGTGTCACTGCTCACCATAATCAACTTGCAGCAGAGTACTTACACAATTGCAAACTGCTTCCAAATTCTCCTAACATTGCTCATACACATATTAAAACACAGACACATAAAATTACACACAGAATTTATGAAAACACATACATGAGCTGTCCGTTAGGGTCAAACTCCTAATGGTTTCATAGAACAGCTGTATTGTGTCAGGGACATAAGCAAAATAATCGTCATCATCAGCATACAAGAAGAATTAAAATCTTTTATGAATAATAACATTGAAATGATCAGTTATCCCCAAACATAAATATCAGTCTAGAGAGAGAAGTTTTTAATTTAATGCCATTTGGGTTCCAAATATAAAGTTGTCTAATTGAAGAGGAAATATTTAATAATAATTAAATCTAATAATCATTAGTTATGTATTATTAATCTCTGGCTCTCTTCCACAGTGTGTCTTTTGTCCTGTCTCCCTCCCCTCAGCCCCAACCAGTCACAGCACATAGCTGCCCCTCCCTGAGCCTGGTTCTGCCGGAGGTTTCTTCCTCTTAAAAGAAAGTTTTTCCTTCCCACTGTTGCCAAATGCTTGCTCATTGACTGTTGGGTTTTCTCTGTAATTATTGTATGGTCTTTACCTGTCAATATAATGCACCTTGAGGTGACCGTTTGTTGTGATTTGGCGCTATATAAATAAAACTGAATTGAATTGAATTTTATGATTAAAAAAAATAGGACACTTTAACACTCTAAATTCACACCTGTGGTGATCAGACTTGCACTTCATCTTTCACAGACTCAGAGCCAAAACGATATTTAAATTTCAGACAATGTTGTAAGCTCTATGGAGCTTTAAAATTAGACCCCAGCCCCTACTTACAAAATCCTCTGTTCAACAATTTTGTCACATGTGAGTATGCCATTACTATTAAAAAGCAAGTGAAGCAGTTGTGAGTTTGAAAAACAGGGTAAATGGTTCTTTGGGGAGCACAGGGTTGATCTGCTCCATTGAGAATCTACAGGGTGAGGTCCTCTTTGGGTTGTGGCACCTGTGGAGCTTAAACACAGCAGGGGTGGACAGCTTTCCTTTCAGCAGGGCAGATCTTCTGTTTAACTTTCCTTCCACTAAAAACATCCCCTAACAGACAATCCAGACCTCCTCCATTCCTGGCGCCACAGGAAAAGCTGAAGAGCCCTGGATCCTCTGTCGGTGAGAGGCACAATGCTTTCCTACCTCTGTTTACCTAAACCCACTTCCCCCTTTCCCTCCACCTCAGGTGGCTTTAGAGCCCTGGTCACCAAAGAGCACAAACACAAGGAGAATAAATACATCACCAAAGTTCATGGAAGCTGTGGAGTCCATCAATACTGTTTCCCTAAATCTAGTCTGTGAGACAAAGATGTGGAAGGGAATCACCCTGGGAGTCTGTTAGCAGTGATAAATAGATTCACAAATTAGGGTAAACACATGGATAATATGTGAATGTATATCCGTGAATGCCTTTGTGTTTCATGGCCCACACACGTGCATGCTCACTGCACACTCTCATGAGAGCTTGATAGCAGTTTTATGCAGATGTTGATCTTGTCCTATTTGAGACCCACTTTGAGTGCTCAGTCAAATTATTCAGCACTTACTGCATGGGCCACAGCGCAACCCGCAGGGGAACCCGATAAACAAACAACAGAGAATTATTCAGGGTTTTAAACACTTAAACGCGCACTTCAGCAGAGCCTTTTAAGTGGGTGATTAAATTGAGCACTGAGCTCCCACAGAAACCCCAGGACCACCGCAGGGGTTTCAGTCACCTAGAGCTTCTCCCAGACCCACGCGTGCGCATCCTGGTCTATCCCCGAACTATGAAAAGACTATTCTTGTACTTACTTTACATAAGTAATACTTTAAAAGCTCTTAGCAGAAACAGTTTTGCAGAAAAGAACTCAATGAAAAAAATAACTATAGCACATTAGACCACAGTTTTCTCGTCTTCTTAATCTCTAAAAAATTTTTTTACAAGTCAATGATCCACCACATTTGCTCCATGAAACCTCCAGCTATCTATTATCTAAAGTGTTTTACATTTAATTACTAAAATTAGAAAGCAAAATGTTTCTAAAAAATTAGTGTCCCATGCATAAACACATCAAAATATTTCTGATCATTACAGAAAAGATAATGTCAGTTAAATAAACTCTGTATTTAGATAGATTGCCCTCTCAAAGTATCACACCATCTATACTGTTTGCTACTAGTTTTTCACCATTTCACTTCAATCCGATTTTAAAACACAGGGAAACCAAAGAGGAGAACATCCTCTCTCCATTCTTTCAAGTTGTGGAATAAATGCCACCCTCAAGTGTGGAACAAAACTCTCCAGCCAGAGAGACACTTTGATCAACAGCTATCCGTTGCTCCATACTGAGCATATATTTGGGAAAACAAAGCACAATCTCAGCTGCTAATCCCCTGAGATTCACAGCACATTCCCGTGGAAGCCTTTGATCTCTGAAGTGCATCCGGACAGCTGACTCCAGACATACTGCACACTTACGTGCACACGCTTGAACAGATATGCACATACATGAGCATTTCACTCCGGCTATTACCGTGTCAGAAACATGCTTTTATTTCCACTGAGAACTACACTGACATTTCTTTTGCAAAGTTTAAACGTGTTAAAGACTATAACTAAACTAAGCAAATTTAGCCTTGCAGAAAAGGGTATGAACGGTATATAACGGTAAGAGATGGATGCATTAGACTTAACAAAAAAGAAAGACAGGCAACCCTGATCAATGTCTAAATGCCACTAGAGCTCAATCTTACACTAAACTACTGTACAACATCCTTTTACATAAATCCTTTACAGAGGACACCATTCACAATGGCTGAGTTATCCACTCTGCTTTGTCATACAGGAGAAACTCTCCCAGCTTTTAGGACCCTTGTTGACATATGATGCCTGATGTGACATTAAAGCCAACGCCACTTCCTCAAACCTCCCAGTGCCCCAGCTATGCTGATGTCAGCCCAAAGCTTTTCTCAGCATCTTCTCATGGGAAAATGAAAAGAAAATCACTGAGCCCCTCTATGGCCAGGTGGTACCCCTCCTCCCAAAGGCTAGGGCTTTTCTTCTCTTTAGAGTGTGGCTCCAAACTTTTCTCCCAGCCTCTTCAAAGACCAACAACAGGCCCTTGGTCCCTTGGGAGCACAGAGGGGGTAGAGCCCGGTGGGAGAGGGGCATACGTCACACAGCACGCACAAGAGGGCAGCCGGTGGGAAAAGAAAACGCACGGGGAGAAGACAGAAAGAAGGAGAGAAAGAGGAAGAGGAGTCTGCATTTGAAAGGTGCTTTCAGCTTCTAGACAAGGGCCCTCGCTTTGTGAAAACGACAAGGAAAGAAAAAGCACAACAGCAGAAGCGAAAAACGAAGGGGGCGCAAAACCTGCCATGTCTTTTATCAGACTTGGAGGCTGAGGGAATGCGTTTAAAAGCTTTAGGCCTATTTCCAAAAAAACCTTTCTACTTTCAAAAAAAAGAAAAAAAAATCAAAGACCCAGCAACCAACTGTGAGACGGGAGGAGTTGGGGCAGAAGTTCCACTGTGATTCACTTCAGAGTTGCATTCTGTCGTCTGATGTACCTTTGCTTTTTGTCTGCGTTCCACAGAAACTCATGGAAGTTCAGCTGAACAAAAAAAACAAATCCGGGTTTTGGAGAGTAGCAGTTTGGCAAGACTGGACGTGGAGGGTTTTTTTTTTTTCCTTTCTACACAGAGGGTAAGGCTTCAGGGAGGAGTGGTGATCAGTGTCACTGCAAACACCTCCCAGCATGGCCCACTTCAAATGCAGTCTCATTTCATCAGCCACAACTGACACAAGGCCACAGGGTGAGCGCAACAAACAGATGGAGGATAGGAAGGGAGAAAGGGGGCGATGGCAGAAGCGAAAAGAGGGGGAGGGGTATTTTAGAATAGAAAGGGATAACTTGCGAAGAAGGTCATTAAAATAGAGAACTTCTAAAGTCGGTCTTGACATGTGGCAATCGTGCCGAAAGAGGTAACCTCATAAAGTAGTCACCAGAAACTCGAACTTCCAAGTCCTAAGTTGTGAAAATCTTCAGCCCCTATCAATGTCTCTGTCAGTAAATGAATTTTACAGGCTGCACATAACATATCAGATTTATCGGCGGGTACAGACACCGTGCTGTGCACTCGGGAGAAAGTGTGCCAAGGCTCACATGACCTGGATCTCATGTGTTGAGGACTTACAGGTCCACCTGCCCACACCACTCACTCACTCACTGTCTGCCAAGCTCCAGCAGCCTTACATCTGACAACACAAATCATGAATGGGTGCAGAGCCTGCATGGAATCATCATTAAGTCTTCAAGTGCCTTCAAGTGCATCTTTATGCTTCAGTCTGTGTGTCCTCAAACACAATTCCAATTTAAAACCATTAAATGAAGAAAAACTGCTAATGTGAGGCACTCTACCCAACAATGACCACTTTAAAAACTGCAGTTTTCTTACAGGGAATATGGTTTGGAAAAGATTGGTTCAAAAGAATTCCAAGCGTGGACTCCCTACTGCTGAACCCCGACCCACATTCTCCCGGACCCTGTTTCAGCTGGGATGGCAGCTTAAAGAATAATGGCTATAAATAACTATCTCACCAGGTATTCTATGCAATATAGGCAACTTTTAAAGCAAAGAGAGTAGACTTGCATTCTCACATAAAAGGTTAGCTCCTGTTTTTTACGTAAAGGCACTGCAGGGCCAGACTTTTAAACTTCTTCTCACACGACAAGACTTTCAGTTAAAAACATATGATACGGTGAACATTTTCTTTTCCGGAGGTAAACCTATTCCATTTGAACAATGATTCATGATTCAAGATTTGAGATCATTGTGATAATGCCTTATTTATGGAGTGAATGGAATAGGGTTGGAATGACCTCCACTCATGGAATTATTCAGTAAATGCTCTGGAAAGGGTGAGACTTTGTAGCGTTTGTGTAACTCTTCTTAACAACTAAAAAACAAAAGCAACACAGAGCGCTTACGCCACACAACCGAAATGTAGAAAGTACCACTATACAGTTATACAAGACTGTAGGGAAATTACCGAAAGCTACTTCACATCCCAACACAGCTTGTAAACTGTGCTCCTTCTGATTAATGATTGGGTTAATGAAAATGTTTATTTAAAAGCTACTATTGGCCGCTCACTTATTCACAAGGGCTCACCACAGCGGGTAGCTCCGCATATTTGATTTGGCAGATTTTTACGCCGGATGCCCTTCCTGACGCAACTCTCAAGGGATCCGTCTATCCTCCCAGGATCAAACCGGACATTTTTTTGCCTATTAGGCAAATGTGTAAACCAGTACACTGCAAAGTGCAGTGAAAATTAGTGAGGGGCTGCAAAATCTTGTCTTCATAAAAATGTAAAATATGTTTCATGCCAAGGCACAGAATGGAAAAATAATACATAAATGCTTTAAACTTTAATAATCATTACAGATTTAGAATCCACTTTATAATCACAAAACAAAAGAGGAAAAGCACCCAAATAAATATTGATGTGGAAACAACTTTTCTTCTTTTCTTCATTTTCCTTCCGAGTTATGAAATAAGCCATTAGACACCGAGACTTGAATTATTTATACAAGCTGAACTCTAAATTGTTCAAAAACATCCAACCCTTTTGGCGGGGGCCTCATCCATCCCGAGCCAAAACTTCACACATGACTGTTTGCTGGGGGAAAAAAAACGCATGTGAAGATGTCGAGGAACAAAGTAATGAATGTTTGTTTTTGCAGTAATAAATTATGGTAATTGCATGATAATAATGTGGTTTTAAATGCTTAAATTGCCCAAAGCGTATGAATCCCACTGAACATATAAACAACAAAATAAATGGAATAGATTTCTCCAGCAGCTACATACTCTGGAACAGAAACATAGGATCTGGGTTTTTTCCCCCCCTCCTTAAAACCGCTCTTCAAAATACATCCCAGTGCCTGCTGTGAGTGTGATCCTGTTACCATATGAAGAAGTTTACTGCAGCTCTGGACACACGTCAGGATGAGCGATTTTTCATGTAGACGCCAACCTCACAACACTCTACTCTACACACCTCTGGAACCCAAATCTGCCAAACACCTCTTGCAGCAGAAGATAAGACAATGGTGGACTTTATACCTGGCTTCAGTGGGACTCAGCACATAATTTTGTTGCCTTAGACTTCCTCAGGTTGTATGTTTGGCTGCTGCTCACCAGCATGCCAATAACTTCTCATGCAAATGGCTCATTTAAGAATCCAAATCGGCATGTGTATTTCTGCCTTGCTTGTGTTATTAACAGTTTCAAAGCGTGGCGTAACACGGCCTTTACAAGCGACTTGCTGCATGAAAGTGACACCAAGGAGCTGGATGTCACTGATAATAGGATTCTCGTCTTTAAGAACAGTGAGCAACTAAAGGATCTGTTGAGTATTTAAAAAAAGAAAATCATGCCTTGCAATATCACAAGAGAGCATTACAGTAAGTGTGATAGATCCTGGATTGTGGGCTGACTTTAATAAATAGATGCATTTCTTCTCCCAGTGTCTGGATTGTGGGTGGAGGGACTTGTTTTCCTTTATTTATTTTTTAATTCTTGATGGGCTCCAATTCCTCAAACATGCTGCCTTTGAGGAAGGCATGGCTAACCAAAGAGGCTTAACACTCCTCTGAAGCAATTCCAAAGGATTTCAACGCTTGACAATAACAGCACTGTGTTTACGGCAATGCCAAAATACAAAACAAGCATGACCTCCAACATTTCTCTCTCCAGCCTTTAACAATCAACACTTGTCACCGGACTGTCACACTGAACTCCTTTCAAGGCTTGATCTATTGTTACCTGAAAAATAATCCCTCAGCTCAAGCGCACACGGTTGCGCATTTGTTCCCTACAAGAGTGAATGAGCTCAAGAGTATTAATATTTATTCTTTTAATTTGTCACACTGAAAGCAAAAATAGCCCGGCATTGGACACAGAACTAAGTGAGTGGTTTACTTTAATTACTTTTTTCCCGTTATGCGCGCGATTTAACTCACTATGAACAGCCACTGTTAAAAGTTTATCCACCAAAGAGTCAAGAAAGGCTGACAACAATTGAGGTTAAATGTAGCCTTGCGTGCTAAAATGGAAGTGACACGGTGATGCGCAATTTAAAAAGGAAACAAAACAAAAAAGCTTAATGTGTCAAACATACACGAGGGGACACACAATACTTGACTTACATGATACAAATAAAATAATTTAGAAAGCGACACTTCAGTACGAATACCTGAGCGGATATAGTGACACTCACCCGTGCTGTTAACCCGCAGTTATTCTTGTGGTGACAGTCCTGTTGCTCGAGGCGAGAGCTCGTGCAATAGTATTTCTGCTTCACGAGCCAGTCATCGATTCCCTTCCTCGCCAAACAGGCATTCACTACAAAACTGTCGCCTGAAACACACAAACGCATTATCAGCAGTGAGTATAAACTTTTTTTTTTTTTCTTCCTCTTCTCTTTTGTGTTCAGACCATAAACGGGTTTATCTTCAAAGACTCTCGGGAGTCTTTGCCCCGCAATAAGCTGAGACTGATAACGGAGTCTGGAAACTGCTCCGCTGTTCACAAACTGACCGAAATGCTCAGAAAAATGTTGAAGTGCATCATGTAGGAGAGAGGGGCAATAAGTGCGCTTACCTTCTGGACTCTCCCTCGGTTTACAAATAGCGGCTTTTGAGAGAGAGCGAGAGAGAAAGAAAGACAGGACACAATGAAATGTGTTACTCGAAAGTATCGCGGCACCAGCGGAACAACTACAGCTGTGATTTTCTCTCAGGAATAAGAAATCTTACCATGTTTCGAGTGCAGTTTACCCATTTCTATGCATCGAGTTGGAGTTGAAAACCATCAGATGAATATAATCCAAAGGAGGAAAAAAAAATAGAGACGCGCTACGATATCCAGACAGAGGAGCGTCCGTGGAGACCGAGAGCAGACTGCGCTCAGAACAGGACCGTACGGCCAGGGAGCCAAAGGAGCCTTTGATCCAGAGCGCCGCCACCGACAAGACGCACAAAAGACAATAGGCTGTGCGACTTCCTTCCACCGCTTTCAGAATAAGTCACGTGGAACTCAAACCTCAAATGATGATGAACAGATAAAGAAAAGTATGTCTCGTGGCTTACAGCACTCTTATAGTCTTAATGACGTAAAGCCAGGAAATGTCACCAAATCAAATCTATACTGGTTACAGATACACCACGATTAAAAAAAAGAAAAAAGTCCCACAACAGAACCGCTCTCAGACCCACGCTCCTGTTTTTGTAATGCTTTTATTATGAAAAATTAAATGTCAGCTTTTCCGGAGCCTTGTGCCTTTTTTCTGTCTGGCTTCACGCAGCTCGTTCAGCGTTGGCTTTCAGGCGCGGAGGACGCCAATACATCAATTTCTCTCTTTCATTTCTGTCACCGGGGTCTGGTGGCATCCACTGGCAAAAAGATCTCAAGTCAGCGACCCTAGTAGGTTATTTCAAATCCCCGCGTGTTTGAAACGTCTGGTGTTTTTTTCTTTGCTAATATTTTGAGAGAGAATACAAATGAGCAAAACACAAAAGAAATTTACTAGAAAGTTGCAAGAACTTCCCCTCGGTTTGGGGTTTGGGTTGCTTACTCTGGCAGATTAAATACCCTGCATCTCACATCGCCAAGTATGCAAAATCTTTTCTATAATTTCGCGTGCATTACCTTTGACAGCGCGTGCCAACATAAAAATAAAATTTCTCTTTGGATTTCTCTTTGAATCTCTAACTACTTTTTCACTCTTTATCAACATTATCCTCTCAGATGGGCTTCCCAGGGGTAAAAGTCATTTCATGCGGGGCTCTGTGGTCAATGCCCGCCTGT
The DNA here is from genome assembly GCF_007364275.1 of Archocentrus centrarchus. Lineage (NCBI taxonomy): Eukaryota > Metazoa > Chordata > Actinopteri > Cichliformes > Cichlidae > Archocentrus > Archocentrus centrarchus. Next base: position 29,388,464 of record NC_044348.1, read on the forward strand.
CTTTTTTGGGGGTCCCTAACATGAAAATAAGGACCTTAGCGGACTGAGGCAGCAGATGAAAGCGGGCTAAGATTCTTTTGATGTCTTCAGATATAAGACAGAAGCCACTGTGCCATTTCATGCCAGGCTGCCAGTAGCTCAGTGTGAAAGTAATATAACACACAGTGGGCATCATCTTTTGAGAAAACACTGGTAAAGGTTCAGAGTGTCTTTTAAGACATGCAAAGTCGGTGCTCTAATCATCACCAGTGAAAGACTAAACTTTAACAGGAATTGCATGTTGGATTTTTTTTTTTTTTTTTGCACCAGTTTAGCAGTATTGTATCTTATAATTGATCACAGTGTTCTTTTCCTCTGAAATACATCAAATCCAACCTGATCCATCCCATGAAGTGGATTTTTTTTAAGAGTATTTGGTTCAAGAAATAGATAAAAACAAATCTTTTTTTTAAATGATTAATCCAATATTTTCTTCCTCAGATGGAAAACTAAATTTAAAATTTTTAATGGGCTTCTTTCATTATTAATTCTCAAATAATTCACAAAATACTAATTAAAAGGGGTGCTTTGGATCTAAAAATAAATGTATTACAAGAATTGCTTAATGTAAAGTTTTTCTTAGTTCTTTAGAAATCACTATGTACTTCACGATCTGAAATAATCTGATCAGTCGCATGTTGTTGATATGCTGTAGCTCAGTTTTATGAACAAATGTTTCACCTGACATTTCACATCACATTTAAGTACATATTATAAATAATACCAGGATTTGAATTGTAAAGATTTTCTGAGGACTGTCACCTACGTGGTGCAGGTTGTGAGAATTGCATAAAAGGTAATGTTTCATGGGTGTTTTCAATCAAATTGCAAAAAAGGTGCCATGGTTTTTTGAAAGCTGGATGTCTAAATTTAGTCTTCTCTTGTCATTTCTGTGTTATGGAGACCCCCCCCCCCCCCCCCCCCCCCCCCCCCCCAAGTCTAAAAACAAAGGACACTTTGTTCAATTTTAGGACATAATTCTAGTATTTGAAGTACTTGGATCCAAATCCATGCTGTTACAGTGCTGCTAATCACTCCAATGTTATCACTGGCTCAAGTCAAGTCTGTGTTTTTATGTTTACATATTTTCTCTACCCTTGTGCCTCCAGCATACCAGCATGTCAAGCACACATGCTGGCAGTCTATAAAATGTTGTTTATTTGTTTAAATTAGAAGGCAAGCTGATTTTAATTTTATGTGCATATTTCACATGATCTTTATCCCACTGTATTCAGCTAAGATTCACATTTTTTTAAAAAGTACCAGTGTTGCTCACATTACACTGATAAACGGGCTGTTTCTTATATGGTGCTTTTCTACTCTACATGAGCACTCAAAGCGCCTTACACAGTATATCTCATTCATGCAAGCACTTTCTACATCTAAGCGCTTTCTATCTAACATTCACATGATCATATTGAAATAAACTCAGGGTTTGGTGTCTTGCCCAAGAATACCTTGGCATGATCGAACAGTCAACCTTCTAATTGGGGGATAACCTGCTCTACCTCTTGAGCCACAGCCATGCCACTGGAGATAGGAGTTCAAAAAAGTTGCATTTAAAATGTAGAATATAATAAAGTCTGCAAATGTTCAGCAGTGCCAAGTAGTGGAAAGCAGTCAGGTACTGGTTTTGGTACTTTTGTGCAGTCCTTCCTTTGATACATGCCCCTATGCCCAATAGGGCTGCAACTAACGACTATTTTGATAGTCGATTAGTCATCGACTATTGAAACGATTAGTCGACTAATCGGATTATGAATCACATAATTATGAAATGACACTTATTTAGCTATCAGCTTTTACATTTTGTATAAGGTTATTTAAAATGTGGTAGCAACACATACTTCAAAACAAAGTTGGCACAGTTTCACCAGTATCCCCCATCAGAGCCGGCCGGAGGCATAGGCGACATATGCGGCTGCATAGGGCCCCCCGACCACCAGGGGGCCCCCAAGCTCACCCACATTTGTCAAGAAACTTTTTTCTTTTTTTTTAATCACATGCCAGTGTCCTAAAAGAAAGAAGAAACTATTCCACCTCTTCATATTTGTACAATTGTAACAACATTAACTTGCTGACTGGCTGCGTGTGTCAGCGTGAATTCAGGTAGTTTGGTCAGGCATGCGCATTGGCAGTGATCCAGGTGACCTGATAGTCCCTCAGTTTCAGTCACTTTTGGATGAAGCTATGGAACAGAAATGTGTGAGAAATGACCTGTCCCTCTGAGACAGAGAGGATGGAAAGGAGAAGATTAGAGGAAGAAAAAAGACAAAGGTATGTTTCCATGAGCAATTACAAGTTTAATTTGTAACCAGCTCCAAACGTACTAGCTATCACTAGCTGGTTAAGTATGGTATTTATCACGTCGCTATGTCTCTGTCAAAAACAAGCTGTCAGCTTGCGTCAGCATCCTCACTGTGTTTATAGTTAATATACATTTTGCTTGGATCTTATTGTCCTTGTCCTGGCTTTGTGACCCAGCATTTTTAATTTTAGGACTTTCATTTCGTTAATGTTAAGGTTTGATTCCTAGTGTCTTGTGTTTTTGCAGCTTTGAATTTTTGTCTTATTCTGCTAATTCTCGGTTGGTGTCATTGTTTCTATCCTCAGGCTTCTTAGTTTAGTTTTCTGAGTTCTGTTCTTGGCTGTTGTTCACTTTCTATTTAATCCTGTTTCAGTTCTTAGGCTTCCTGTGTTCTCAGCTCTGTTTGGTGTTTCATTGTTTCTGGTTTGTTCTCCTGTTTACTGGATTTAGTCCTGGTCTCTGTTCCATGTGTTGTAGTTTAAGGCCTCCTCTTTTGTCTATGATCTTGTTGCTCTAGTGTAGGTGTTGTAGTCCCTGTGTGTCTGCTTCCCTTTGTTGTGTCAAGTCAGAATTTGTTTCCATGTCTACTTCCTGTTTTACTTTGGCAGTCCTTTGTATTGTATTCAGTTTTACTCCCCTGGTCTTGTTCTGCTGTGCTCCCTGGTGTGTCCTCTCTCCCTGATCACATCGTGTGTGTATCGTCTGTGTCCTCCTGTTCTTTGTCACATCGTCTCACTCAGGCAGTGTGTTTACTGGTTCAGAGTTTACAGTACAGTACATTTACAGTACTGGGCCCAGTTGCTGACCACTTGTGTTTGATATTATTCTATTGATGCTTGGCAATTCTGTATGCTGCATAATTATTTATATAATTAAAAATGTCTTATTTAGTAGTCTGTAATTAGGTGTATTTACACAGTTATGCAAAAATATACATCTTTTGGATAAAAGGGCATGTCCAAAAGTATGTCAAACACCCTAAATCACATATTTCCTAAAAAGCTTATGGCCTGTAGATTGGATGTGGCATGGTTGATACTTGTCCCACCCTCCTCAATGTCATGGACATAGTTTTACAATTTTTATCATAGTGAAATACATTGTTTTTCAATGGGCTGAGACTGAAACAGCAATGCATCGCAAAATATTAACATTCAACTAAAACCTTGCAGCATTAATAACAAATCAAATTTTGCTTAGGGCCCCTTCAAGGCTTGGGCCGGCTCTGTCCCCCATCACTAAACGTGCCTCTGAATGCTATCCGGTCTTTAAGTCGGACATCATTTCTGGGTCCAAATGCTTCTAAATAAACAGCAACGGTATAACCAATGACTGTTCACTATTAAAGATGATTGTAACACACCTTATCAACTGTAGCCATTTCCGCTTCCCTTTCTCATCGGTAAAATCACAGCTGAGTGTGTTTTTTTTTTTAGAGTTAAAACAACCAGGGACACAGGATAGTGGAAAATTGATCACGTGACAGTTTGGACCCGCAAATGGAGTTCTACGTCATCACTTAACAACCGGATTGCGCATGTGTGAAGCTCGCCAGAGATAGACAGACAAGAAGCTGTCTCACTACGTTAAAAAAAATCACCAGTAATAATAAACGACTATTATGGACAATTAAATTCGTCGTCAACTATTTTTATTGTCGATTATTGTCGACAATGTTGACTAGTCGTTGCAGCCCTAATGCCCAAGGTTTTCATAATACAATTCAATTCAATTCAATTCAATTCAATTCAATTTTATTTATATAGCGCCAAATCACAACAAACTGTCGCCTCAAGGCGCTTTGTATTGTGGGTAAAGACCCTACAATAATACAGAGAAAACCCAACAGTCAAAATGACCCCCTATGAGCAAGCACTTGGCGACAGTGGAAAGGAAAAACTCCCTTTTAACAGGAAGAAACCTCCAGCAGAACCAGGCTCAGGGAGGGGCAGTCATCTGCCGCGACCGGTTGGGCTGAGGGGAGAGAAAGACATGCTGTGGAAGAGAGCCAGAGATTAATAACAATTAATGATTAAATGCAGAGTGGAGTATAAACAAAGTAAATAAGGTGAATGAGAAACAGTGCATTATGTGAACCCCCCAGAAGACTAGGCCTATAGCAGCATAACTAAGGGATGGTTCAGGGTCACCTGATCCAGCCCTAACTATAAGCTTTATCATAAAGGAAAGTTTTAAGCCTAATCTTAAAAATAGAGAGGGTGTCTGTCTCCCGAATCCAAGCTGGAAGCTGGTTCCACAGAAGAGGCGCCTGAAAGCTGAAGGCTCTGCCTCCCGTTCTACTCTTAAGTATCCTAGGAACCACAAGTAAGCCAGCAGTCTGAGAGCGAAGTGCTCTATTGGGGTGATATGGTACTATGAGGTCTTTGAGATAAGATGGTGCCTGATTATTCAAGACCTTGTATGTGAGGAGAAGAATTTTAAATTCTATTCTAGATTTAACAGGGAGCCAATGAAGAGAAGCCAATATGGGAGAAATATGCTCTCTCTTTCTAGTCCCTGTCAGTACTCTAGCTGCAGCATTTTGGATCAGCTGAAGGCTTTTCAGGGAGCTTTTAGGACAGCCTGATAATAATGAATTACAATAGTCCACCCTAGAAGTAATAAATGCATGAATGAGCTTTTCAGCATCACTCTGAGAAAGGATGTTTCTAATTTTAGAAATATTGCGCAAATGCAAAAAAGCGGTCCTACATATTTGTTTAATATGTGCATTGAAGGACATATCCTGGTCAAAAATGAGTCCAAGATTTCTCACAGTGTTACTGGAGGCCAAAGTAATGCCATCCAGAGTAAGTATCTGGTTAGACACCATGTTTCTAAGATTTGTGGGGCCGAGAACAAGAATTTCAGTTTGATCTGAATTTAGAAGCAGGAAATTAGAGGTCATCCAGGCCTTAATATCTTTAAGACATTCCTGCAGTTTAACTAATTGATGTGTGTCATCTGGCTTCATTGATAGGTAAAGCTGAGTATCATCTGCATAACAATGAAAATTGATGCAGTGCTTTCTAATAATACTGCCTAAGGGAAGCATGTATAATGTAAATAAAATTGGTCCTAGCACAGAACCCTGTGGAACTCCATAATTAACCTTAGTGTGTGAAGAAGACTCCCCATTTACATGAACAAATTGGAGTCTATGAGATAAATATGATTCAAACCACTGCAGTGCAGTACCTTTAATACCTATAGCAAGCTCTAATCTCTGTAATAGAATGTTATGGTCAACAGTATCAAAAGCTGCACTGAGGTCCAACAGGACAAGAACAGAGATGAGTCCACTGTCAGAGGCTCTAAGAAGATCATTTGTAACCTTCACTAATGCTGTTTCTGTACTGTGATGAATTCTGAAACCTGACTGAAACTCTTCAAATAAACCGTTCCTCTGCAGATGATCAGTTAGCTGTTTTACAACTACTCTTTCAAGAATCTTTGAGAGAAAAGGAAGGTTGGAGATTGGCCTATAATTAGCTAAGACAGCTGGGTCAAGTGATGGCTTTTTAAGTAGAGGTTTAATTACAGCCACCTTGAAGGTCTGTGGTACATAGCCAACTAATAAAGACTGATTGATCATTTTTAAGATTGAAGCATCAATAATTGGAAAGACTTCTTTGAACAGTCTAGTAGGAATGGGATCTAACAAACATGTTGCTGGTTTGGAGGAAGTAACTATTGAAGTTAACTCTGAAAGATCAACTGGAGCAAAAGAGTCTAAACAAATACCAGCAGTGCTGAAAGCAGCCGAACATGAAGAATAATCTTTGAGATGGTTATGAATAATTTTTTCTCTAATGTCTAAAATTTTATTTGTAAAGAAATCCATGAAGTCACTACTAGTTAACGTGAAAGGAATACTCGGCTCTACAGAGCTCTGACTCTAATACAAGCACCAGAATAATTTCATTAATGGCCTCTGCATTCATTTTTCACCCAATGATATATATAGATATAACAGAGCAGTGTTATTAGTGCAGTCCAAAAAGCTAATGATAATATAGAAGAGGGTGTGTCAAACTTCTGGAAATGGGTGTCATAGTGGTTGAACTTAATACCATTAAGTCTGAGTTTTTCTCTAAAGTAGACAGAATTAGGGTAGCCACAGTATAGATGAGGAGAGTTATAGGGGACTGTGCTGAAGGGGTGTTGCAGGCTGAGCTGCAGTTACAGCTGAGGATGATATTACTACAGTGTAGGATGAGGTAAAGACACTGGAGGCAAAGTATAAAACTTTGGAGGATAAACTACACTTGGAGACAACATTTTAAGTGAACAACCTGAGGCTAGCACACACGAGGATCAGACCCAAGCTCTTTATGGGAAAAGTGGATATCAGAGATATTTGAGGCTGACAGCCAAATTCTTCGAGAGAGAGATAAAACAGTCTGGGAGCAGCCAGTAGAAGGTTTAAGTGGAGATGTTACTGTTGCCTTCACTCCTGGCACTCTCCACTCACACGGAAAAATAAAGATGTGACCAGTCTGCATGTTGTGTATGGTTTAAATTTTGAAGCGGTAAATATCAGCTACACATTCTACACACACACAGAGGTTTGCACCTTCACTGAAAGCTAATGGTTGTTTAAGACATAAACTACAGAAGAAGTTATAGGTTCTGTAGTTAAGCAGCAAATGGCTGCATGTGCCTGGAGGTGAGTTGTTATTATAAAAAATATAATCCGGCCCCAATTTTTGAGGAAGGACACATCTTTCGGGATGTGACTGTACACCAGACACATGTCCTTAGGCTGAGCCTCATGCACACTGTTTTCTGCATCATGACTCTATCGTCACATGTTGTACCAAGAGGAATCAGACTCCCCTTTGAACTAGTCTGCCACAGACACAGATGAACGTGTTATTATAGCAGCTCGCCTGAATTTGCTGGGAAAGAAGGCCTGTCCCTCTGACACACTTCCTGTCCTTTGAAGAGGCCAACGGAGAGATGGCTTTGCAGGCCCTATTTCCTAGCTTTCCCTTTGATGCCTGTGAGAGAGGAGGGGAGGAGGGGGGGGGGGGGGGGGGGGGGGGGGGTTTAAGCCATCTCATGAACGTGAACCCCCAAACCTCCAATCAATCCCCATTATCAGGGGTGCAGTTTTTTTTGCCTGACACACCATCAAATCAGAGAATAAATGAAGTAAATATTTGGCTTTATTAAGGCATTTGTCAAATCCAGTTGAAATCAGGGTCTTGATCATTGGTGTGTTCATTTTATGGTGAAAATGCTTAATAGAACAAAGCCAAATTCTCCAGACACCTGCCTGATTGATGTAGGTATTTACTAGCCTAGGGGAGCACCTACCTTGGTGACCAGCTCTGGCTCATTCCACCATAAAACTGGGCCTTCTCCCTGGAAACAAGCATAATGGGGGGCATTCAGACAGACAGATTCAGTGGCATCTAATGGTTTGTCTGTGTTTATGTCCTTGTAACAATGTTAGAGGCCTGATGCTTGGTGAGCCCACTGGAGGGAATGCTGCCTGGTGGTGAAGAGGGGGATGTGAAGCATATAGAGGGAGAGAAGAGCAGCTGCTGGCCGCTTAAAGCTCAAACATGTGACTGTTGCCTTTATCTTGAGGAACAAAAGGGCATGGATGTTGTAAAGGGCAGAAGACAATTGAGACTGAAGTACAGTGTTGATTCCTGCAGCAGCGGTGACTCAGCCCATTGTGGCGGCCCAGCGTGTGATGTGTCAGGCAAAGGGTCTGCAGGAGTGGGGGGACGACAGCCTGGCATGCGTTCGTCTTTCTGCATGTTGGAAGCAGTGGAAATAACCTGGGTTCAGAATACTCCTGGACTCTTTGGTGTGGGTTGGCCTTTGAGACAAGTAGAGTAAAACTGTGTTAAATCATATGAAGCTACACACTGCAACACCTCTGATGTAGTTAAACAAGCTACGTGGGAGGTTTTCTTTAAGAGCATTTAAAGCACACCATGAAAATAAACCCTGAAAAGAAAAACAAGCATAACAAAATCCCTGCATATGAAATTATTAACAAAATCCAACAAAACGTGTTAAGCAATTGCAGTATTTGTAGGTTATATATATTATTTAGAACATTAGAAGATTTAAGTTACACCTCTAGGTATTGTTTTGGTCCTAAGTAGTTTTGTCATAGCAATGTACAAATCACACAAAATAAGTGGTAGGTAGCAAGACAATAAAATTTAAAAAAATAAATCCATGTTGCATGCAGTACATTCTAGTACTAAGACTGCTGATCCTGTACTTAACATTATTGGTTTGTAGTGTAAAGTAGGGGAATCCTTATCATCCCACTTAAAAATTCCTTTTTATCTTAACAGCAGCATATAAAACACCTCTAACGGGGCCTGAAGCCCGCTGACATTTCTTTTTAGTAAAATGTGTCTACATAAAGCGAGCAATGAAGAGAGCGTGGCGTGCGAAGCAACACACGCAAGCAGAGTTTTTCTGGGAGCGCCGCTGAATGACTGCTAATTCTTCCGTCAAAAACTCTCCAGATTTAGGCCAATATAATCAATACTTTCTGCTTCTGTACTTCTCTTTACTATCTGTACTCGACACTGGCTGCTTTTTTGAAGCGGTGGGGGTGTAGCCCCATCCAGAACGAGGACACAATTAGTGTATTCAGCCGAAAACAGTGGGGTTCCCCCTTTGATGTGGGGATCAAATGAAGGAGCTGTGTGTTTTTGTCCAAAATGACAGGCTTGCCAGGTTTACTAATGGGTAGCTAATAGAAAGAGAGGTTTATGATGCTCATTAATTACACAGTCTGTCATGTGTTGGAAAGCTAGAATAGAAGAGACAGGGAAAAGAGAAAGAGAGTCGGGTGCAACAGAGGAAGCAAAAGGAAGAGAGTGGGGGGTAGTGGTGGTGGAAAGAAGGCTGGGTGTTTTCTGAAAGGGGGAAATTATAAATGAATGGAGTGAAAGAGCAAGGGCATGGAGAAGATCTCCTAAGAGATCCATACAAAACGTGACTTGATGGAAAGCAAGAAGGAGAAAAAGAAAGGAACAGGAGGAGATAAAATAATCTGTTCCTAAAGATAAGAGCAGCCACCAAGACAGGAACTTCAAAGAGCAGGAGACACTCTCATGGGAGCGTGCCATAAACCTTTTCCTCATCTTCAGAGGAAAATTCAGTCCCTGATCCAAACACGCCCAAGCTCTCAGCACCCACCACTCTGCAGGCATCCGAGGCCCGGCGACTCCTGGGGTGGCGTGCACACTTCCAAGCAACTCTGCCTTTGAACTCCTTGGACTCACGTTGAGTGGCGATGGTGATCTGCACATAAGGTGCAAATGTGAATAGTTAATGAAGTGAGAAGAAAAAATCAGAGCCTGTCACTTCCACAACAGGGAGTACCTGTGATCTCTGCTATCAGCTTCAACCAGCACAACTCCTATGAACCCTCTGGAGACACAGCTTGTCATTGCAAGCCGATCCACTAACAATGGCCTCGCCAAAATTAGCCTATCCTTAGTGACATAGTGGACGTGTGACTTGTGGGATGTTGCTAGTGGTTGTCTCGGGGAGTGTAGGGTAAATGAGGCTGTCATTAACTCTGAGTCCGGCCACTGACCTGTAAAAAACCAAGCAGCTCTCATCCACGTAGGGCTGGGCACCAGTGGGGCCACTCAGCCAGACAAGGTTTATTTAGCTAAGCTCCAAGTTTCCCACACACAGAGGCTTGCAGTGCCATGGAATTCATTATCCTGGGCCATTAACGGGCCATTGGTGTTTTGAATAGTTTCAGCAGGCTTTGAAATTGCTCTCTCTCTGCTTGGGTTCAATCGCAGAGGCTATGATCAAATTGCTGTTATATCATCTTCAAGGCATTCAGGTCAAGAAGTGAGATTGAGGTCCACACAGAAAAACAATTGCAGGCTAATGGCCAAATGTTTAGCAGTACTTTTCTCTGTGGTTTGGCACAATCAGGGTCTTTTTGCAGAAAGGCTTCCTGTCCTCAGACTTGTGACCTTTCACCTACAGATCCCCTGTCCATCCATTGCAACTCGGCAAATATGAGCTGAGTTGCCGTAATGCAAGTGCTGAAAACATGCAGTCTGTTTTGGACAAACAAAATACAGACTCCCACTGAGAGAAGCACTAAAGATATCAAATTTGCACATTAGTACTGTGTTGTGAAACACTGAATACAGGTCCTTTGGATAAATAAAGATACCTCATGAAGCTGTAAAAACCATCAACGTCAATCATCCCACCTTGTTCTCCTTCACCACTGCATCACAGTTTTGTTTTTTGTTGCTTTCTTTCCTTTTTTTATTTTAAATGTTTTTATTATTATTTAACCTTTATTTAACCAGGAAAAACACACTGAGATTTCAAGAGTGTCCTAGCCAAGACAGCAGCAGCACAATTGATAGAATTTTAAACAGAAAGCAGCCATACAAGTCAACAGGATAAGATTAAACACAATTAGTTTTAAAAAGCATGTACGATCCAAAAACCATTAGAATTGTTGTATAGTGGTACAATTAATGAATGGATTCTCTGTATGAAAAAGTTGGACTGACTTCCTTACATCCTGGGTCATCTTGTCATGTTATCTGCCAAACACTTACCTTAATTGACTGTTCAGTACAACAAAAGCCACTTTTGCATTGCAAAGCATATGTTGTACATGTACAAATATACCCAAATTCAATAACCCAGCTGCTCTTTTGTGTTGTATTATATTGCAGTTTTTATTATATTGCATTTATGTCCATTATACATGCACCTATAGGACTCCTAGTAACATATTTAATGTGTTTTGGTCTAGTTTTACTTCCTGCTCTTTTCTCTCTAGTGTAATTGTCTGCTCTGGCCTCATTAGTTTGAGCTGTGTTTCATTGCTTCCACCTGTGTCTCATCTCCAGTCACTCCTGTGTGTGGATATATGTTCTGTTTTACTCTTAGGGGTGTGGTATAGTGTGTTATTAACTGCAATCTTCATCTGCATTTATCTGCATGTTTGTTTTTAACCCCTGAACTGATTATGGTACGCACTAAGCTTGGTAGAATTGGTTTCAGGTATTGTTCCCCTTTTAAAAATAAGTTGTGTTTTTTTTAATGGTTTCTGTATCTGTTTTTAATTATTCCTCATTCATTGTGGAGTTCTGTTGTTTCTGCCTCATGATTTTCTTTTTAATGTTCAAAGTCTCTCTTGTAAAGGAGAGTTTAATCTTAATAAAAACTATTTTATAAATGATTTAAAAGAGATCTATAATACTTTACTTACATTTTACCTTATTTTCTGCCATACAAAAAAATGCTTGTGAGCCAAAAGTTCAGACTTCTTGCTGCTAAACACTCTGTTTCAACCTGTTTGCTTGTTTGTTTGTTTGCACTGTATGATGTTGGTGCAGGTATCCTCAAAATGGTCATCTCAGGCACACAGTTACAGCTGTGCGCATAAACAGTGTTTAAATGTTAAAGTTTAACATTTAAAACCTTTGTTTTTCAAGTGGCAGCCAATCAGAAGACAGCTGGGTTAAAGTAAAAGGGAATGGTGCAAAAGCAGCTTGTTTTAGATACTGGATGAACCGAGGAACTGTACTAATAAGTCACTCATGAGTGCTGCATGAGTGACAGAGCACACTGAATAAAGTGCTCTGAGGGGTTGGTAAGACCAAAAGTGTTATATAAATACAAGTCTAATGAACATTTAACTAATCACATGCAGTGAATGATTAGTCTGTTTAATAAGCTGGAGAATAATGCAATAAAATAATATTGGGCACTTTCTCAAAGAGCATCCAAAAGACCATTTTGCACCAAAGTGTCTTGTCAGTGTTTTCTTTTTTTTTTGTGTGTTTACTTAAAAACAATCTCATAAAGCACATCATTTAACCAGACAAAAGCTGCAGAGAGCTGTCAGCAGAAACGGCACGCCTCAAGCAGCATTGTAAGCGAGTAGTTAAAATAATTTTCCACAGCAATAAAACATTTCTCAATTGGCTCACAGCCAGCCCCACAGAAATCTGCCTGTAGATGCTTGGCAAGAAAGCAATTAGGACATTTCAGAAAAAACAACAACAAAAAAAACAACAAAAGCAACACTAATTCCTTACTGGCTGGTTTCTCCCTCCATAAAATGTTTAAACTACTGTACAATACAGTGAACAAATAAATAATAAAGCATACTAATTCTTTACATCATCTTCTTTCAGTCACAAGCTAAACCAATCTACACTATAAGTGGTAGCCTCCAAATGTGAATACTGTATGGTTAGAATGAGGAGACGGAACAAAGTTAGACATCAAGTTTTCAAGTCTAAGCAGGCTTCTTTCTTCAGATCAGCATTCATGGTTTTGATCATTTAATACTGACTTAATAGATAAGTGATTGCACTTTGCAGCTATACATGAACACTATGGATTTGATATAGGAGTGTATAAGTATACTCACCAGTTTCTTCCTCCTAAACCACAATGAACAGTATTAAGAATGTATAGCCACACTAGTGGTAATATGAAGTAGAGCAATAAAGCTTTAAATTAAGTGCAGAATCGCACCATCAGAAAAAGCCATCAATGGCACATTTTGCTATGACAGCTATAACCTGTATTTCAGTCAGAACCACTATAGTCAAAAGATGACTGATAGTTATATGTCCAGTAATATATAGTTTAACAGCATGGCAATGGGACATCAGCAAGACCCCAGTACAAAACAAGCATGCATCAGTGACAACATGCTGCATCTGATTAAGACAGATGCAGCATGAAAGGTTTAGCTGGTGTGGAGGTGGGTTGCAAAGCAGCCTGCAGATGTGTAGATCAGAAAAGCAACTAGATATGTAGAAGGGCGTCATCTGAACAATTAGCCGATTGAGTCTGAGCTTCACAGTGTGGCCTGTCTAAACTGACCCTATGTTTGATTAAACCTATCATAAAGGCAGCATACTGTCACTGCTCCAATAACTCCCCAAATGGGGCTCCTTGTAGTTATTCTATCACACAATGGGCTTGATGGGCTTCCCTGGGCTTTTTTTTTTTTTTTGCCTAGGACAAAGTCTAATGTTGCCAGTGGTTCTCACTGTCATTCATATGGATATAACATCTTCATACAAGTTTTCAGCTGATTTATGTCTGCTTTGGTTGCTGTCTTATGTTTGAGATTGGTGAGATTAGACATCTAACACCAAACTGTCCCATGTAGAATGTTTAACATCTGTAGAGCATAATCTGCCACCACACACAGCACCACACTGTATCCTGGAAAATACCTTCACATCACTCAGAAAAAAAAAACAAAAAGAAAACTTCAGCTGTTGTTAAATTTTTCTTTGCCAGAGGGCAACTTGTATCCACAATGTCCTTGAGTTTTGCTTGAGCCAGAGTTTTCACCCCAATGAGAAAGCACCAAAATTAGTTAGTTCCTGTGCCATATTCTAATATCAAGACATGCCTATGTACATTTTTACATTGTATAAAGACTGTGTCCTCTACAGGGAGAAAACTGCAGCTCTCTCTAAGAGCTGATGAAATGCTCCTCAACCAACCTAACTCTTCACAACTCACCCCACAGATGTCTCTTAGGGTTTGCATGACTACTGCTATCTTTGTAGTAAGGAATAATTTTCTATACACAATCAGTAAAGCTGGCTGCAAAAATTGTCCCTTTTCCTACACAGTGATGACCAAGGTCAGCTGTCTTCACAAAAACACCCATCAAAGATGTCACATACAGCCAGTGCCAGTAAGTGACCATCCACAAGCTCCTTTAATCATGTGAGGAGGTTATACCTTTAGGGTTCTGTTGAAAAGTAAAGTCAAATTCAAAGTGTGGAAATTACATACTTAAATTTTTACATTTCAGACTCTTTGAGTCATTAGAGATCCTAAATATTTTTGCAATCTCTGCTAAGAAACCAAACTGGCCACACAGAAAATGAAAACAAAAAAGGAAAAACTGGCCACACTGGCAATGAAAAAGTAATGTGGTACATACAACTCATATTGTATTGTAAAAGATGTGAAGTACTGCTTAAGTACACTGGTACTTGTGTGGCTGTGAAAGGGTTCTGGATTGAGAAGAGGGGGCAGTCGCTCAATGATGCATTACGTGAGATGCTTTCCAAACAGTGAGTGAACTGACCCTTGAAACCAGGTCACTCCATGATGCCCCAGTGTCCAGCAAGGCTCCACCCTCTCCAATGAGAGGGGGCAGTTGGGGCTTCACAATGACACAATTCTTCTCTGTAATGAAGTCTTGTTCCCAGAGAGAGAAAGGCTAGCCCATTGGATGTCTGGCAGTCCAACAACTGACTCCAAAGTTGGGGGTGGGGCTGAAGGTAAATGGAGAGGGGTTGAAGGGTCCAAAGAGGCTTGTCATGCTGGAGGCTGTCCCATTTAGTTGGCTACAAGGCGAAAATTCAGAGAGGAGCAGGAACTGGAATTGTCACATTGGTTATTGACTTAAAATCACTGTAGTGATGCTTTTCAGTTGGCACCAACATTCATCCAAGGTTTTTTTTTTTTGTTTGTTTGTTTTGGTGAATGTGAGAGAAAGCGAGAGAGAGAGAGCGAGGGTATCACCCCATCCCCCAATCTAAACCTAAGTGAAGTATCTGCAGTTCTGTGTGATTCTGTGATCACATATTGAGTTTTAATGCATCTGAATTCCCAATACAGTTGTTCTCATTTCCATGTTTTCCTGTTTTGATTGTTACAAGCCATTATGGCTTATGGATTCTGTTTTCACATACAGTACCTGTCAAAAGTTTGGACACACTTACATACTCATATGAATAGATGAATGTGTAACTTTTGACTGGTACTCTGTGATGTGTCAACGCAACAAGGAACAGAGAAAAACTGAGGGCTTAAATACACACAAGGTAATTAGGGAGAATGGAGACAGCACGGAAGAACATGTCCAAATGAGATTAAGCGAAGCAAAATTGAACACAACGTGTATGGGACAAGGGAATGTCAAAATAAAACAGGAAGTGACCAAACATGACACAAACATGACTGAACACAACACGGGGAAGCAGGTACACAGAAGGAATCCAAACACACAGACACTCAGACAAGACATGAGGTGACATGAGGCCAGCAAGGAAAACTAAATTACAAATAATGACATAGAAATATAATACATAAAGAAATACAAAGGTGAGAAACAAAACCATAAACAACCTAAGAAACAGACTGAAGAAAAACTTAAAAGTTCAAAACACAAACCGCCGGGTCAAACTCCAGGATCAAAACAGTGTATGCTGAGCTTCAGATAAAAATATTATTTTAGACTTAATTAGACCCCATTCCTACAAGACTGCTGAAAGAAGTCCTAGCATTATTTAATGCTTCAATCTTAAATATAATCAATCTATGTCCATTAACAGGCTATTTACCACAGGTCTTTAAGATAGTGGTAATTAAACCATTACTTAAAAAGCTGTCACTTGACCCAGCTGTTTTAGCTAATCCTAGACCAATCTCCAGCCTTTTATATCAAAAATTCTTGGAAGAGTAGTTGTAAAACAGCCTACTGATCATCTGCAGAGGAACGGTTTATTTGAAGAGTTTCAGTTAGGATTCAGAACTCATCACAGTACAGAAACAGCATTAGTGAAGGTTACAAATGATCTTCTTATGGCGTCTGACAGTGGACTCATCTCTGTACTTCTCCTGCATCATTTGAAACTGTCGACCTTAATATATTACAAAGATTAGAGCATGTCGTAGGTATTAAAGGTAGTGCACTGCAGTGGTTTGAATTCTATGTCACCCTCTTAAAATTATAGCCTGGGTTATTTTTTAATGAAAATTGTATTTTTGCCTAAATCATATTTTCAATATTTGGTTCAGTTTTTTTGTGTTTTCTGAAAAACCTGGAAAAAAATGACTTAGGGCATTATTTTAGTAGGGTAACGATATCTAATAAACCCCAATTTGTTCATGTAAATGGGAAGTCTTCGTCACACAGTAAGGTTAATTATGGAGTTCCACAGGGTTCTGTGCTAGGACCAATTCTATTTACATTATACACGCTTCCCTTAGGCAGTATTATTAAAAATTCAGATAAAACTGAGGTTATTATTCTCTGCCCTAAAAATCTTAGAAACCAGTATCTGGTTAGACACCCTGTGCCTGAGTACCCTGCACCTGTTTCAGTTCCCAGGGTGGGGGTGGCTGGAGCCCTGCCCATCCCCGCACCCATTCCTGTTCTCAGGGTGAGGATAGCCAGGCCCCAGCTTCAGTTGCCTGGAGTCAGAAGTGGATTCTGCTGAGCAGCTCCAATCTGTTGTCCTTATGGATTCAGGTGCTCCATGGTTTTCTGTTGATTCTGTTCCTTAGATTAGATTAGATTAGATTAGGGCTGCATAAAACGATTATTTTAGTAATCGAGTATTCTATCGATTATTCCAGCGATTAATCGAGTAATCGGATAAGAAATACTTTTTTTTATTAACAGTTTATCTGCATATTTTAACTTCCGTAATGCAGTTTCTCGCCATGTGAACAAACAGCGGTGAATGGAGCAGCTACAAAGTTCTCTTTTCTTCACCTTAACACTTGCTGATCAGGTGCTTGATGAAGGACCTCCAGCTGTTTCACAGATTTAATCGTGGTTACTAAAAGAAAAAGCTGCTGTTTTGGACGCTGGAAAAACGTTTCCTTTTTCACTACTTGAGCTCACCGTCACAGCTTCGCCTCTTTGCGCTTGCGCAGTTAAAACCGCTGCCTGCTATGAGTGTTTTGAAAAACTAGTGGCTGCGGGAGCCATGGCGCATGTGTGAGTAATGGTGTAATGCTTTGTATTCACAAGCATTCTCGAAAATACGTTTCTACTGCAGGTCTATATTTAGTCACTAATAAGGGATTAAAGTATAAAAAATATTTTGAAGGAGCCCCTCGGTCCTGGGGGGCGGGCCTTCCGGTACCGAACCATCGCTAGTGCTAATGGCCCGCGCTCGCTAGCAAACCAGTTCTGGTAGCTACAGCTGAAGTAAAGACAAAAATAGCAGCTGAAATTCTCAGCGAGCACAACACACACAGACACACAGAGAGCAGTGGAGGCGTGGAAATGCATGTCAGCGACAGTTGCCACCCGTCCCGTAAAGTACGGAACACGGCATGTTACGGAGCCGTATTCCACGGAGTCCCGTAACATACGGGGTTCTGTATTTTACGAGACAGGTGGCAACTCTAGTGATGATCCACTCTGTGTTAAATGAAATCCATCGCAGCGACGGAGAGCTTTTTAGAATGTGTGCTTGTGTATACGTGAGTGATTCACACTCCAGTCCAGTAGGTGGCGGTAATGCAGTTCTATGTTGGTTTGCCAGCCCCCAATAAACCCACAAAAAAACGTCAGCACTAATGCTGCTAATGCTAGTGAGGAGCGCCGCTTACACCGAGACAGCTGAGCGCTGCAGAGTTTAAATGAAGCATCGACACAGTAAATTTGTGTCGATAAATTTTTATAATCGATTTAATCGAGTTAATCGATGAATCGTTGCAGCCCTAGATTAGATTAAACTTTATTAATCCCTTTGGGAGGGTTCCGTCAGGGAAATTAAAGTTCCAGTAGCGCTTTTTACATTATAGTCACACAAGCAGAGATATAGTTGGAAATATAGTCATACAAGAATGTACAGTCAGAAATATACAGAATATACAAGAATATACAATCAGAAATATACAAGCAAAGAATAAATAGATAAATAATAAGCAAAGACACAACAGCCTATAGACCTCATAGTAATATATCACCCCAATAAACCACTTTGCTCCAGGTCCTGCAGGTTTGCCTTGTGGGTCCTAGGGTATTTAACCTTTTAACACCGAATCAGCAACAGAACGTATTTCAAATGTCCCACTGTTCACGGGCTTCCAGCAACAATTACTGTAATAACCCTATGTTGGGTGTGAAGGGCAATTTCTCAGCTTTCAGAAGCCATTTGAATTTTTCCAATAGGACAGACGGTCGCATAATTATGGTAATTCAAAGTACACTCGATCTGACATATCAGCAGTGATACACTAGGTGTTAACCAGCTGTTCACGGCAAGTAAGGTCAGGTAAAAGGTGTATTTAATCATTAGTTATTATTAATCTCTAACTGTCTTTCACAATATCTTTTGTCCTGTCTCCCTCCCTTCCCCATCTGGTCACAGCAGATGACTGCCCCTCCCTGAGCCTGGTTCTGCCAGAGGTTTCTTCCTCTTTAAAATGAAGTTTTTCCTTCCCACTGTTGCCAAGTGCTTGGTCATAGTGGGGTTATCTGATTGCTGGGGTTTTCTCTCTATTATTGTAGTGTCTTTACCTTACAATATAATGGTGGCTGTTGTTGATTTGGCACCATTTCTAAAAGAAATATTTTTGTGAACCTTTGTTTTGGCGGATGAAGAAGGGTCAGGTTTGCATGTTGGGAAACATCTGGAGAGTGTATGGATCACTGTACAGTCTCTGACTGTGAGTTTCTCAATGTCAATGACCTTTACCATCACCTGTTAAAAATTCATGTGCCAGGTATAATGCTTTATTTCAGTGACTTTTATCAGTATGTAAGTTTATCACTTTCATTGGCTTACACAGGAAAAAAAAATGCACCAAATGCCTTCAGTGATCTGTGCTTTTAGAATACAGTTTTGTGAACTATGACATACAGAAAGAAAGTGAGTAGAAACATGCCAGTGATTTAACTGCATGCTAATATCTCTGACAGCTTTCCAGGCTGTTATGAATATTATTCATGGAAACTCGATATATGTGTAAATTAGGAAGATGCACTGAGACTGCCCCCTGATAATTCAAAACAGAACTGGCCAATTTTATACTGCAGGTGTGAATATGACTATGACTGATGTACTACATATTTCAGGCATAGTCATACAAATGAAACGTAACTATACTTACATTTCAAAATAATTGGCACTTAATTTTGACATGTCCTTTGAGCCCCTACATAAATAAATTAATCAATGTTCTGAGTAGACAGCAGCTTGATTGCGAAGAAGATGGTTAAAAAAAATGGTTTAGTTGGTCACCACAGTAACCAAAACCACACAACTGGACAAAGTAAGGAAAAGGTGTTCTGAGGGAATAAAGGGGGTCTCTCTATCAAGCCACTAAACCCAGTGTAGACAGAGTCAGATCACAACCACAGAGCCATTTTTGCCATTTTTGCCATTTGCCATCACATAAAACCAGCTAGTTGCTCAAGCCTGGTACATGTGAAACTTTTAAAATGAGGTTGTACCATTTTTTTTCTGGACAAAACTTGAAAATGTTGAATTGAATATAACCAACAAGCAATTGCCTAAACCCAGAAAAGAGTGAATATCTTCACCCCAAAAGAAGATCTCCAAAAAGTCTATTAAGTAACATTTACGGTTATTTTATTATAACCTGAAGAAGCCTACATTATGATACATCGTCTGATGATGATCTCGCTTTTTAACATGAATGTGGAACAGGAAATCTCTTTAAATCTGGATATTCATTATCCACATCCTAATATTCTAGCTAGACCAGATGTTCTTTGCTTCCACGGGTTCCCAGATTGCTGTTACCTAAATCTGCATTTGAGTGTGGACAAAAGAGACACATAGAAAAATGTAAGTTTTTAAAAATATCCAAGCATTTGTGTATAGAGCCTAAGGAGTAAAGAAAGGCTTAACACACAAGCTCAGTGATTAATAAATAGCTGTTGGTATTTTTATTAGTATTATTTTTCTCAGTCCGTCTTAGCACAACAGACTCAAAGAGGAGCTTCTATGGTTTGTGTGTTGTTTCTGCTCTACTGTATCTGACTTTGAGGCATGATTACTGCTAGTAGACCTCTGACCTTAAAATGGTAGTGCAGCTTAATCCAAGATTACGCATGTTTTCTCAGCACAAAGTACAAATCTCACTCCATCTATCAAAGTTAAAATGCTTTGAAAAACTGAGAAGCAGCCCAAGGATAAATCTGTGAGGATAAAAAGATGTTGATGTAGCCCCCCCCCCCCACCCCCCCCCCCACCACCCCCCCCCCCCCCCCACCACCTCTCAAAAAAGCAACAAATATGAAAAGGCCATTTCTGACCTCAGGACAACCCCAAACACAATCAATCACATTGTCTCTTCTCACACAAATTCAGTTGGAATGGGAAGACAAACAATATCCTATTCATTTTCTGTTCTTTCTTATTTAACTACTGCTCACGCAGATATTTCTCCCTGCGTCAGAACATCTACACATCCTCTAATATCATCTTCTAAAACTTGGCAGTGCCTTAGTTTAAAGCAAATTGTCATGGGAAGATCACACATAGATCCACACCTTGACGTGGCGGGCCTCATCACGGGTTTCGTTTCTCGATGTCTCAGGTTGTTCCTCTTGGTTTCAGCACAGTCTTTTCCATGGCGAGGTTTGCAAGACTGTAATTGGGAGCAGATGAGGAGGCCCCTGCGTGCCTCCAGAGTGATGTCAGCCATAGTGTAGGGAAAAGGAGTGAGCAATGAGGAGGGGGTTAAGGGGATGGGTTGGGGGCAGCTACGTGTATTGAGCAAAATGTCTGAAAGGCCAATTCTTTGCAGACCTACACAGGTGAGCCAACTGGCATCAGCACCACTGCAAAACACAGCCAAGGCATTCATGCAGATATCAAACGTGTGAAAACATTTTTCAAAAAAATCCTTGATTAAAAGCATCTTTCGAGAACAGTTAATGAGATGGATTTTTTTCTTAATGAAAATTACGGTCTCTTTGTGGTACTGGAAACTGAAGAAAAGGCTTCTTTGTAATACAAGCCATATTAATAAGCTGCACAATGTTTTCACCATCCATTATCTAATCAAAGAGAGACTCATGAAGCTTTTTTTCATTTTAAGCTTTAGTGTGACTGCTTTTTGTTGTGCCCTGCTTGTTGAGATTCTGTGATCTAAAATGTAGATTCGTTAAGCACTTTGCTCTTATCCTAGTACACACAAACTGTGCCCACCTAGTGCTGCCCTGACCCATTTCGCTGCATGCAGGACATTTGCATGAAAGGAATGAAACTTGATGCCAAAATAAACATCAATTAAAGCTGTCAAACGCCACCAAAAACAGCTGCAGCTTTGAACAGCTCGACCAGCAGGCTTCAAAAGAAAGCCATCTTTAAAGGGCTGCCTTGCATGTACCAAAGGCCAGGCTGGAATTAGCACGGTCTAGGTTAAAACATAAATTACCTCTGCTAATGAACTGAGATGAAAGATGATTTCAGGAAATCCTCTGATAAAGTAAAAGTCTTTACTTGTGTCATTCATCATTTAAGTGTATCTGTATGGAATGTATGCATGTAAGTAGTAAAGGAAACACAATAAAAACAAATGTATTATTTAAGACAGACAAATATGGGTTGCTAATTTAGCTTAAAGACCATAAAAATGATTATTTTTCAAGCTGATACATTTTAGTTCTATTTCCTTTTTGTAGCTGTAGATTAAAAAAAAAAAGCACCACAACTATTGTAAAGATAAAGGTTGTATAAACAAAGCAGACAGGTTCTCAGGAAGAGGGGAAGGCAAATAAATATTTGTTCCCTCCTTTGCAGAGAGCACAGGAAAAGCTGTGGGAATTTGTCAATACAGCTTTGTGTTTGATTTTTATCTATTATGGCTCCTCTACTCTTGTCCATTTACTCATACAGAGCTCCCATTGCGTTACTGCCATGGTTCATTATGGCTTCAATATCATACTTTTTTTTCTGGACAGCATAAAAAAGGTTTTGTTTAAGATTTGGCTTCTTTTGGACCCTGCTCATACTGTGTGGCAAGTAATCGTTGCACTTGCTCTTCAGTATGAGTGCAGTGGGATTCAGAGGAATAATAAGTCCACTTACATAATATGTTTTTAAATAATAATAATAAACAGCCCCAAAAAAGCTGAGAAAGTGTAAAGAAGCTCTATGGGACTAGACACAGTGGTGTCTTGCACTAAAGGCTAATGTCAGCATGCAAACATTCACAATGACTGTGGCTCAATTTAGATATTTCCATTAATGATTCTATGTAGTACCCTATGCATAACAAGTATTTAAGTGGGTAATGTATGACTTTTGATAGGATAATGTTTTTAAAAATACTAAAAATGACAAGTTGTACATTCACCAGAAATGATAAATGCAACCTTTGACTGGGATTATTTCTGTCATGGTTGTGGGCCGGTGGCCCAGGGTTTGAGTTCCTTTTTGTTTAGTTCCATTTTGTTATAATTTTTCGCCTGATGGCTATTACTCTTTAGATCCTCAGTTTGTTGTGGCTAGGCTTTCTGTTAGTTAATTGTATGTTATTCTGGATTTCTTGTTAGGTTTGGGTGTTTTGTGTTTTGTTCCACTTCCTGTTTTATTTTGATAGTGTCGTGTTCCTTGTGTGTATTCAGTTTTGCTTCCCCCTGTCTCCTCCGGTAATTATGGTCAGCTGTTTTCCCACCTGTTGTTACTCCCCTCTTAACCCTTGTGTATTCATTGCCTGCTCTTGTCTTTGTCCTTTGTCGGGTCCTAAATCTGTTTACGTTTAGGTTAACGTTCGTGTGTTTTTTGAGTTTTCGAGTTTCTTGTTTTTTCAAGTGTTTAGTCTTTGTGTAGCTGGCCCCTGTCCAGCTTTGTTTTTGTGTTATCTTCAATAAACGTTAAGCATAATTCTGCTCCCGCTTCAGGTCCTGCTTTGAGGTCCTCTCTGCCCTGCCCGCAGCACCCAGCCGTGACAATTTCACTAATTGCTGTATTTTCAATTTCTCAGTCACCTGAGAGGCACAGAATGAAGGACGGTAGTTATCAACTTTCTACTTTCTGCTTCAGGCTCTGTGCGTGCTCACAGAAAAAGCAGCATTTCACACATTAAAATGACTGCGATGGCTGCAGTTTAGAAATCTGAGGCCCCGTTCACACGAGAACGTTTTCAGGTGAAAACTGTAAAGTTTTGATGCGTTTACACAAGTTTCCAGTCCCTGAAAATGATACTTTGGGTTCCAGAGTGGAATACTTCAAAATGCTACTTTTTGAAAATGGGGATGGGAGGGTGGGGGTACTGGCACATGCGCACTATGGTTGCGATTCCTATACCCACACCTCCAACTTGTGGCCTGGCAATTGCATTTTCGTGTGAACGGCGTTCGTTTTTAAAACGTTTCTGTCTGAACACGTTACTTTTCGAAAGCGAAAACAGAACAACAACACAGTTTCCACTGGACTGTTCTCGTGTAAATGGAGCCTGAGACTAAAGGTTACCATTCCCAGCCTTATAAAGGAGACATGGAAATCACTTTAGTCAGCAGATCAAAGTGTAATTAATTGTATTGATTAACTATGTGCTCTTTGCTCTAGTAGCTGCAATTCCAGCAGTGTAAAACATGCTCTAAGTAAAAGCATCATTGAAAAGGTGGCACTTCAGGCTGATTTTAAACCAAAACTCTCAAAATTCTTTATTTTTTCTTTTAACCATGTAAATTCAGTCAGAATGTGCATCATGTTATTTCTTGGGGGGCTTTTGATTGGCCAACATTTCTTCACAGGTAACATCTTTACACACTAAGCACATTACCAAAAAAAATTACATGAAATTCAGAATTTTTTGGATGCAGACTTTTCATGTAACGTGTACATACACCGAACACGTTGCATCTTTGTGAATATTTTGTCCTCAAATAAACTGTGAAAAAATTGAAGCCACCATCAAGTGATGATGAGCTCATCCTGATGTTTCTAAACAAGAAAAGGAAGAAACAGAAATTCTAGGTTCATCCAATTCTCAAGACAAGGCAGCAGCAGGGAGAATTTTATGGTTTGATCCAGGAGTTACAAAGGAGTATTTCAGGATGTCAGTGGGGCAATTTGAGCTCTTGTTGGCAGGGTTGGGACCACATCTGAAGATGCAGAGAAATAATTTCAGACAGCGTCTGGCTGTGCATCTGAGGTAAAATAGTATTATTTTACTATATCTATATCCATATTGTATACTCAGTACCAGTGCACTTTTTGAGCTGTGAGCTCAGTTATTGTCAAATGCAGTGGTCTGATTGGTCAGAATTGTTCATTCGTATATAAAAATCTGAAAAATTGAGCTTGATCCAAAAATATAAATGTTCATCCTGGTAGGTGGCCGCATTAAGTATAGGTAGGTCTGAGAATTATTTTTAACACTCAAATTTTACATGTCCGATATATAAAGGCCTTTAAGGCTAAATCACCGCCTGTTGCTTTCGCAGCACATGAGATTGTTTTTTTACATTTTTCATGTGGACTGATATATTTTTTTAAAACAAATTCAGAAAATTCTCTGTTATAAAAACTACCCACAGATGCAGAGACGTAGCCTGAGACAGTGACCATAACGGGTAAAAAGTGTACAGCATTCCAGGCTCAAAAGTTTGAACTACAGCATCCGGGTAATGCACTTCTTCTGGCTGTACTATTCAATGTGAATGCAATCAAAATACTAAGTATAGAAGGAAGTAAATTGAAATACAGTGAATTGTTATGATAACATACTACAAAGAATCAAGTATAATGTTAATTTCATTTTATTTTTTTACCATTTTAGTATACTAATATTTACTGGGATTAGTAGACTGTCATTTGTTTTGCCAGTATTTGATCACATTTTGTTAAAATCTTTTTAAAAGATGAACAGGGTCACTAAAGCTATTGCAGTTCATTTTCAAGCACGGTGACACCAAAGCAAGAGTCAGGGAAATGAGAATGTTTGTACCAAATCTGATTGTAATTCAGTCTGTAACAAAATGAAGAAAGGACCATCCAAACAAGCAGTGCTGCCATCCATAAAGCCACACATGGGTAGAATGACCAAAAGAAGAAATAAAACAAAAGATAAACATAAAAATTCCTTTTAGAAACTTTGAGTGTGTTGTTTGTGCCCATCTGTCTTTGGAGCAGCTTTTTACACCCATGCTGTTTCCAGTTTTTGTTTACCAAAGTCTCATCTAAATGAAAGCAGACCATGTTCCTTCTGCACTTACTTCTCTCTGATGTATACAATAAAATATTTCTTGCTCTAAAAGTTTCCACCATCACATATTGGAAGAGGTATTAAACACATTCATAGTCCTTAAGACCTAAACAAACGTAGGATTCTTTGTTGTATTTCATATGAAGAGCAAAGGAGGCCCCAGGACATTTTCTCCACTGAAAGGGTAAACACGTTTTCGCCTTGCTACACGCAGAGTGAAGCATGAGCCAAATTACCAAATTAACACAGAGCCATTTGAACGTCGGAAGAGAAGAAATAAAAGCTTTTCCCGCTTTGATCTGACGTCTGCAGGAGGAATCTTCTCAGCAAAATGTTAATCTACCCTCTACATTGCAGATTACCCCCGCCCTCCTTCAAAATGTGACTTTTCTCAGATGGTCAAGGTAATTTTGACCCACTTAGGCTGCTTTGATCCGAAACCCCTTTTAACAGATCCTCTACGCAAGAGTTCAAACTGATTTTGTCACTGCCGACCACAGCCCCTTTGCTGAGATTCTCAGTCGAAGCTAAAGCTCTTCGAAGCTGCCAGAGTTGCTGACAGCCAGCAGAGTTGAAAGCACTTTCTAATGCTGACATTCAGTGCAAGTGACTTGCTGCTAATGGGTTGCACTCCCATTTTTTTCAGTGTGCGCGCGCGGAGGGGGATGTCTGTCTGATACTTAAGGACAGCAATGGTTCTTCATTTCTTTTCAAGAAAATTATACAGTTTGCAAATTACCTTGTTTGCTCCTGTATTGCTCAGTTGGTTTATTTTTTTTTTGTTTGTTGCTGTTGTTTTTTTCTAAAACAGACTGACACCCTGCTTTATGTGGCTCTCCTTTTAAAGCCGCTTTTGCTGTGATTCTGGCTGCTCTGTTCTTAGACAGTGAATCGGTTCGGATTCACAGCGGTACCCCACAGTAACTGTGAGGTTACAGCGGCAAAGCACTGTCACAGCAGCGTCACGCACACAAAAAAAGAAATGTGATTAAAGAATCAGATAACGAGACAGTAACACAAGAGGGTGTTGAGAGACATGTTCACGGACTCCTCAGAAGCGATCTCAAAGGCTCTTTACTTGGAGACCTGTTCACTGTCAGCACTACTCTTTTCTCCAACTTTTTTTTCAGGAATGTGTGAGCAGCACTCTGTCTGAGTTTACTTTACTCGGGAACCAAAGAGCAAACGCTTTACACTTCAGCTTCATGCTACAG
Organism: Archocentrus centrarchus; assembly: GCF_007364275.1. Classification (NCBI taxonomy): domain Eukaryota; kingdom Metazoa; phylum Chordata; class Actinopteri; order Cichliformes; family Cichlidae; genus Archocentrus; species Archocentrus centrarchus. The sequence goes on from NC_044348.1 coordinate 29,414,981, forward strand.
TTGACTTATATTTTCATCCCTTACTGTTGATGGATTGGTCACTTTTTCCCACTTAGCAGATATCACTGAAGCGCCTGGCCCAGCTCATGAACCCATTATACTTTGAGTGTGGAAACACGTCTGGCAGTAAAGTGCTGCTTTGGCGCTAGGCTTTGCAGGATGGCATAAACATAATCAAATGTTTTCCACATCAATGAAAGACTGTTCAGCTGCTCTAAAATATAGAAAGATTTGCATTGCTATCTGTGTAAAACACCCCAAACAGTAAGTCTTCAAAATGATTTAGAGAGCTGGTGTGATCAATACTTTATGATCAAGCTGTCAGTTTTGGCAGCAGGTAACACAACAGGCAACAACAGCAAAGGCAGAGTTAAAAGGCAGTTTAGCTTGTCAGGCTTATGATGGTCAGTAACAGGCAGGCAAGAAAGACCGTCGGCAAAAAGCTGTATTGACATTTCCCACATGTGGTCAGAGCAGGCAGCCTGAAAAGTTCTTTATGTTGGCTGACCTCTATGTGGGACCACCAGCTACCAACATTTTAGAGTCTTCTACAAAACAACACTGCCTTCACGGGCTCACTTCAGTTCACAGGTTTGTGTCTTTGAAAAAACAGATTCGAAGTACAGAAAACAGCGTGAGAATGTTTTTGTGGGCTGCAGGAAAATAAAGTCTAATGGAAACACAGGGGCTGAACACAGGGTGGCTCAAATGTAAGGTAAAATTTTCAGTCTAAATATATTGCAAATTAAAGAACCTTTTGTTGTTTGTTTTGTTTTTCTTCAAAAGAAAATCTGTGATGCATTTTTCTGTCTTCTATTTTCATAAAAAAAAAAATCACAACAGCTGATTTATTCCACTCTGGTCAGGTGAGGTTAATTTTCCAGTTTGGTGAAATTAAATTACAGAAGAAGAGGGATCAACAAGATGACATATTTTAAGAAGGGCCACTTAAACATCCAATGTTTTAATAGTAACAAAGCCTAATGTTTTCCTCTATCACAATTTTTCATTTCATCATTGGAGCAGAAGCTCTAGTGGATCTTTAAGTCACATGCCACATTTTACTTCTACTGTTTTACCAACTTTTTCACCTATAACAAGTTAAGAAAATTTTGAGATTTTGTCTGCATTACCATTCAGGTTTCACTGAAAATGTGCATTTTAAAAACTGATGGATACCTACCTACCCATTTAACCAAGTTTTACTATCTGTTACTAAAGATACAAGTAATATAGCTGCAAGGAAAGAAAATACATTGCAGACAAAAACAAAGTAACGTAATATAGGATACAATAAAATCATTATACACTGTAAATCCAGATAAGTTTAATCGACTTTAAAAAACCAAGGTAACTCGTTACCTTAAATTTTTTAAGTAATGAAACGGTTGAATAAGTGCAGTGAACTATGTTCAATGTACTTGAGGCCCTTTTGTAATGGAATGGAAGATCTAAGTTGAATGTACTAATAACAGAGTTTCAGTAGCTGAAGATACTTAGTTTAAGCAATCACCACCCATTTATTTAACACCACTTGTTAAGTAAGCACTACTCCATTGAACTAAATTGTATGTTCTAATTGACCAAACTTATCTTTTATAGTTTGTGAAAAATTAAAATGTCTTTTAATCAATCCCCCTGTCCTTTTCATGGTCATGCATCTTACTGACAAGGCAGTAAGATGCATGGTACACCCCATACAGGTCACCAGCCTGTTGCAGGGCTAACACAGAGAGAGAGACAACCATTCACACCTGTGAGCAATTAACCTAATCCCAGTAACTGCATGTCTTCAGATTGTGGGAGGAAACCCACGCAGACATGGGGAGAAAATGCAAACTCCACACAGCAAGCAGCCCGGGCCAAGGCGGAATCGAACCCAGATTATTTGCCTCATAGCTATTCTAGCTGTGAGACAGCAGTACTAACCACCACACCACCGTGCTGCTGCGTATTAATCCAGTCTGTTAAAACCAGTATAAACTAGATTTTTAGCAGGTGCACAACCTGATGATATTAAGTTGTTTGAACTCAAACGCATAATTACAATAAGATAGACCATCAAAAAGTACAGTCTACTCAGCATTAACAAGTAATGTTCACATTCTAGGTAATTTTAAGTAATATGGACTCAATATTTTTAAGTCAAATCAAATGAGAATGTTTGTACAAGTAAGATGTATAATGACTGATTCTCAAAAGAGATTAATATGAAAATCTACCAAAAACAATGAAAAAGTTTAGTTGTTTCTTCAGTCTGTACATATATTTCAGAGAACAGTAAGATGTTTGGTGGGGGAAGGGAAGTCACTGAGCAGGGTGTGCTGCAACATGTAATTTAGGATACAGTTATTCACCTCCAAAGGTTTGAAACTGACTAGTGAGTGTCTTTCATGCAGTACTTTGGGAAAATTTAAAATTAGGGTCAGCTAGTTGTGCATGTTTAACTGTAGAAATAAACAAAAAACAACTTTGAACATTAAAATGACTGAAAATTACTGTCGCCGCCTTTGATGCTATATGTTTGAATAGAACACAACCTTTAGAGCATTCCTATATACAAGTATAATTAGTTACAACTGTGAAGACACCTCACAATGCCAACTGAGAATAGTGTTCAGTGGAATGAAACATTAGAAATGTGCATGTCTGGTTTATGGCACTGATTCAGTTCAATTTTATTTATATAGCACTAAATCAAAACAGACAGTAGCCTCAGGGCGCTTTATATTGTAAGGTAAAAACCTACAATAATACAGAGAAAATCCAACAGTCAAAACGACCCCCTATGAGCAAGCACTTGGTGACAGTGGGAAGGAAAAACTCTTCATTTACAGGAAGAAACCTCCAGCAGAACCAGGCTCAGGAAGGGGCAGTCATCTGCTGGACCGGTTGGAGTTGAGGGGAGAGAGACAGGACAAAAGACATGCTGTGGAAGAGAACTTAAGAGATTAATAATAACTAATGATTAAATGGAGAGTGGGGTATAAACAGAATGAAAAGAGGTGAATGAAAAGAACATCATGAGAACTACCCAGCAGTCTAGGCCTATTACAGCATAGCTAAGGGATGGTTCAGGGTCACCTGATCCAGCCCTAACTATAAGCTTGATCAAAAAGTAAAGTTTTAAGCCTAATCCTAAAAATAGAGAGGGTGTCTGTCTCCCAAATCCAAACTTGGAGCTGGTTCCACAGAAGAGGGGCCTGAAAGCTGAAGGCTCTGCCTCCCATTCTACTCTTAAGTATCCTAGGAACCACAAGTAAGCCAGCAGTCTGAGAGCGAAGTGCTCTGTTGGGGTGATATGGTACTATGAGGTCTTGAAGATAAGATGGGGCCTGATTATTCAAGACCTTGTATGCAGGGGTGAAAAGTAGTTTTAAATTCTTGCCGGTATCTCTGGTCATAAGCAGTGTGTTTGAGCTGTGCTGTGTTGTTGAAATTGAGCAAAATAACATGAAACACAATTAGTTCATCTCTATTTGCTTTTAATTGAGATAGTTTGTAGCAAGCAGACCGACATTAAACGTAGCGGTGAACGTTTTAACCTGTTAACTGGCCGAACCAAAATCACCTGAAAAAAACTACGCCCTCTGGTTATTATTGGCTCTGGAAAACCCATGTCGTTGCCCATTAACTGGCAGTGTCCTGTCCTCCGGGATGTAGTGCATTTTATATGAAAGGCTATACCCTCCCATTTTGATTGACACCTCATTCGGCCAATCATATTAAGAAATGGGTTTTCTGGAGCCAGTAATAACCAGGTGGTGTCACGTAGCTTTTCGGTTGATTTTGGTGCAGCCAATTACATGATTGGCCGAACGAGGAGTCAATCAAAATAGGAGGGTCTAGATTTGAGGCGCCAGCACAGCATGAACAGTTCAGAAACAGTTTGAAATGAGAAAAAAAAAAAGCACTTACTGATTATGTCGTGTTTTAGACTGATTATTGCTAGCAGATTTATTCTGACCCAAAGTACAGCCGTGACCGGTTCTGAATGACGGCTTTACAGCAGACAGCTGCTCCAACTTTTGCCAGTACTGTGTACCGGTGCAGAATCTTTTAGTGGTATGCAGTACTGGACTGTACCAGCTTACTTTCACCCCTGCTTGTATGTGAGAAGAAGAATTTTAAATTCTATTCTGAATTTAACAGGGAGCCAATGAAGAGAAGCCAATATGGGAGAAATCTGCTCTCTCTTTCTAGTCCCTGTCAGTACTCTAGCTGCAGCATTTTGGATCAAGTGAAGGCTTTTCAGGGAGCTTTTAGGACAAACTCATAATAATTAATTACAATAGTCCAGCCTAGAAGTAATAAATGCATGAATTACGGTAGCTTTTCAGCATGACTCTGAGACAGGATGTTTCTAATTTTAGACATATTGTGCAAATGAAAAAAAGTAGTCCTACATATTTGCTTAATATGTGCATTGAAGGACATATCCTGGTCATAAATGATTTCACACAGAGTTACTGGAGGCCAAGGCAATGCCAGAGTAAGTATCAGGTTGGACACCATGTTTCTAAGATTTGTGGGGCTGAGTACAAGAACTTCAGTTTTATCTGAATTTAGAAGCAGGAAATTAGAGGTTATCCAGGCCTTTATGTCTTTTCATTGATGACTGTAATGTACTAACAATGTATCAGGTACATATACCAGTGTAACACATATCACTATAAAAGAGGGCAGAGGTTGGTCCTGGAAACAGACACATAAGCATACCTTTGAGAACTAGAAGCCAACCTTGAAATACATATTTATACTGCTCATGATCTACAGTGTCACATGTCTTTGTGTAAAAGTATAGAAAATCACAGGTAAAACATATTTTGCTTGGCTGAGTTTCATCAACTATCCCACATGTACACAAGAGGGTGTTTAATCTCTAAAAACAATAACTACACAAACTGCCTGGTAGTTTTTTTTTGTTTGTTTGTTTGTTTTGGTGGAGGCTTCCTCCTTTGCATGGTTTAAAACTTTTAAAAATCCTTAATCTTATACTAGATTGTGGTTTCCATCACATTTGGACCTTTTGTACTTTGTTTCTCTCTTTTTTTCCACTCTCTGATGCCTGTCTGACTTTTTAACCTTTGTTTTCACTTTACCTTTGCTTGGATTTAGACTCTAAAAGCTTCTTGATTAGAAAAGATTGTTGTATGGGTTCAAATACGCCTTTAGTAACCATGCATGCTGAAAAAATAGGTTAGAAGTGACAAACCCACCTTTCTTGTGCCATAACCCATTGTGCCATGCTTCACCTTGAAAGGTCAAACTGCTCATAGTTAAGACTTGGTAGCAGCTCTGATGAAACTGCAGTATTTTATGGGAATGAGAATGGTCTGACTGATAAAATAAGGATTCAGAAATGTGTATGAACCAGCGGCATTGTTTTCGACTTCAGGCTTCTCATCAGAACCCCTGCATGTTGGTTTGGCCATTTCACAGTCTATTGTGAAGTTAACCAAAAGAATCGACTTCACTTCAAAGGAGTTGGTTGATGAAGCTTTTTATCATAATTTAAATAATCCACACAAAGTAACAAAGTGATGCCGCATATTTATTTGTTTCCACTTTCCTCAGCACTGAGAAACAAGATCCCAGCAAGACAACAGCTTGAATTTCCCCGCAGCGCTCCTCTGGGTGGAACCTGCACTTTTTCCCTGGGATTGGAATGTGTCCCAACTCGCCATGTGGCGAAAGAACAAGCCTTTTAACTTCCACTTAAAAATGCAAGAAATCTGCTAAGAATTTATATTTCTCCTCTGGGTCAGATTTGCACATTTGTGTCTAATGAAAAACCATTTGCTGTGCTCTGGGAAGAAGTCCTAATGGTAATTAATTGATTCCTTGCACTCCATGGCAATTATACAGTTCTAGTGAGAAATGAAAGAGAGTGCCAGCATGTTTTGCATTAATAGCATAACCTTCTTTTGGACACAAAATGTGTGATGTCGTACCACAGGGAGTGCTAATTTGCAAAGAAATGTGTTGAGTTGTTATTCTGAGAATTCTTAGCCTTTATATTCCCATCTGTTAATACTATGATAATAGAAACAAAGACAGGCGTCCTTTATCCTACGAAGGTTGCTCTGTGTTGAAACTCCAAAAACAGACGATTGGAGTGTAAATAAGTGTCCATTTAACATCAGTCTTCCTTTCAAAAGAAAAAAAAAAACTTTAAAAGCTGCTTTATGCTAATGTCAAGCTTAATTGGCATTAGAAAAATTGCTCTGGCATACTGAGGGGCTCCAAGATTAGCCAGAAGAGAAAGAACAAGATAAAGCCTTCAAAAGGCTTATTTCAGAGGAATTGTAGCGTCCTTTGAACATCATCCAAGTTTTAAATACATTAAAAGCCTGTTGGCATACATGTAAATTAAGCGGTACCAAAGTGTTCCAAAGAATTCATGGTGAATCAGTCCAAGGGTGCAAGGATAAAATGCAGAGGAAACATGTCCCAGAGAGAGAAGGGGAGGAATCCTGCCATCTCCCTCAAGCCTTTGCTTTTCTTTTCTTCTCCATGTCCATTCTGCTGTGGGCCAAGTGGCTTAACTAAGATGAAAAGAACAACAGCTAGGAGCTCCCTTGGCAGCAGAGCTCTCACGCTGTCCAAAGTGCCAGTGGTGGACCATTGTGTATAGCACATACAAAAGCCTGTTTAGTGGCACTAAGCACAGAGCACCAGGGATTCCTCTTTTTTTTTCTTTAGCCGTCTGGCCAAACACTGGCACAGTTTGGTTGGGATAGGTCTGGGTGCAGGAATGTGTGTTCCTCACTGTACATCATTCATGTCAATGAATAGAAAAGTGGATTCAGTATGCTTGAATAGCTTCTTACCACCATAAGTGCTCATGTACTGCTTGTGCCACACTTTTGTCCAAGCAAATAAAGCGAGATCTGCAGTACCAGTCAAAGGTGTGTCCAAACTTTTGACTGGTACCGTATGTTGCTTTGACACATGGAGCAGATCATCCTGGGGATGAATATGGCACACCTGAATTTAATACAGAAACGTTTCAATTCCAGAGTTTGTTTTTAAGAATGCAATCTCAGACACCAACAGCAAAAATGCTCCAAAGGTTGATGGGGTTCTCCCTCAGAGATAGGGTGAGGAATTAGGCCATTTGCTGCACCCTTGACCCAGACCCAAGTGGCAGAAGATGGATGGATGGATGGATGGATTATAGAGAAACTTATAGGGATCATCTTACATGTGATGTCCCCCAAGGTTCAGCCGGATACTACTTTCTATCTGTGTTTTTATTACAAATTGTCCATTTATGAAAAATTAATAATGTTGTGCTAATATACCCAGTGGTCTCTTACACTGACTCAGTCATCTCAAATTCACCTGAGTGTTTACTGCAGCAAGACAGCAGCAAATGGACGAGTAGGTGTAAGTAAAGAATGTTTTTCAGATTTTGAGTTTATTTTAGCCAAGTTTGCACTGTATACCACAGAATATGACAATACAGCTAGAACTTTTAAAGACAAAAATTTTCATTTAGATTTAGTCTTTTAGTAGTTTTACTAAGAAGTAAATAAACACAGAATATATAAGGTGGCATATTATAGGAAAACCCAACTTAAAGTGTGGTAGTAAGATGTTGGACCAATAAAAGGTCCATAATGATTTGGTACAGTGCTCTAAAACCCTGCTGGTGAAATGAAACACCACCATTTAAAAGATATTCCCTTACTTGTTTCATTTTAAAAAATGTTCATGGTTGGCGGTGCCTGCTGTCCAACAGATTGAGCTCTGGTTACTTTGAAGGCCACAGTAAGATTTCACACCATTTGCATACTTATGAAACCTTTCAGTGACCCCCCTCATCCTTAGCTGTGCTTTTTTTTAATGAGAATTTTTAGTAAATAAAATCATCAGTTAAAGATTTGATCAGTTTGATCTTGAACCTATGATGTGGCATAGTTGTGCACTTTGGATTTCCTGTGCATAATTCATGTGACAATGCAACTAAGTAAACCAACTTACTGATTTATGTTTTTTCAGTATATTTTTTGCCAGACTTTAGCACTATTTCAATATAAGAAGATTGGTTTTAATTTGAATTTAAGCGTAGCTAATTGAAAAGGAAGCTTGGCTCAGATTTAGAGTAGAAAATGAGATTCCAATGTTAACGTGTTTACAGAGAGATTCATAATCATGGTTTTGCTTTTGTTTCAAAAATGTTTGGAGTAACAGTAACAGGATTAAGATCTTAAATAAATTCCCACCATGGCCCTCAGACTATATTCAGCCTTGGTTCTGTAAATATAGACCAAACAAAAACATCCAAATGTCAGAAATGTAGATCTGGTCTTCAGCCCAAAAGTGAAGTTACACTCCATTTTTGTAAAACAAATTATTTTTACTGAATAGAACAATAATAGAGAGATGAAATGTTCTTACTGCACTTGATCAACATGGTCAATTCATCATGTCTCCAAGAGGATTTACATCTCAAGACGAACAGTGACATGAAAGCTCTGAATCTTCAAGAGGGTGAAGCACTTCATTTAAAGTTAAGAAGATTTAGATCAAAAGGTTAGAGAGAGGAAAAAAATACACTCAAAGGACGACCCTCTGAAAAAAGAAAAAAAAAAAACGTCATGGCCCTCGAAAGTGCTAAGCTGTACAAGTTCACAGCCATGGAAGGACACAGTCCGTTCCTTCAGATCCTCGGAGAGATGAAAGGGAAGATTGTCCGCTCGCTTTGATTCAGACTTGGCCAGACAAAGTTTAAGAATGCCTGGCAAAGTTTGTGTTCTGAAACCTCAAAGTTCCTCAGTACACCCACCCCGTCTCCTTTTTCCTCCTTTCCCTCCATCCCCCTCCTATTAATATCAAACGAGCAGGGAGAATTTGTACAATGTTAATTCTTAATTACTTGGCTTGTGTGATGCTTAGCTGTGCACAGGGACCGTGTTTGGTTCTGTGCACATTAAGACTTCAGACTTTGCTTTGTTGAAACAAATGGTCAGCAAATTCTCTGAAATCTGCAAACACTTGGAACAACCAGAGCATGTTGCATATCCAAACGGAGACATAGAAATATTAATTCTAAAAGGAGAAAAGGTTTCTTCATCCAGTCTGTAGGGATAGACAATATAGACGGGGCGGTTTGGGGGTTATAGAGCCCCAGTTTAGTAACCAAAGCCACAGCAGTTTAATTACTCCCCAAAGTAAATAAGAACACAAGACTAGTGCTTCAGTTTTCACAGCACTGTCCTGACAATGTAGATTTGTTTGCTCTTTGGTTTAACAATAACGTATAAATGATGATGGGAAATTGTTGGCAGTGCAGTAATCATTAATTAGAGTAATAAGAGTTAAAGACTAGGGATGGGCATGATTTTTGAAAATTTTAAAAGTAATTATTTTAAACAAATCAACTATTTCTTCTCTTAAAATATACATTTTTCCCCATTTCCCTGCACCTATTAATATGTAATCTGCCTCTGTTTTCAGAAGGTTGTGTTAACCTAAAAGCTGTTTGGCAATAACTGTTAAGCAACAACAAAAAGGAACACAGTTCTTTGCTAACTACCAGATACCAGATCGATAACATGTATGTGGTGCAATGAGATTAGACGCTACTGTATAACAAGACCCACCATTCCATATCCTCCCACCATTAATAAAAATTTAAAATAGAAAGGTAAAGGTAAAACCTCACGGACATTGTGTTGCACATTTTTGAAGAGTAAAGAACACATACACCAAATTTCATGGCTCAACTTCTTGTGAGTTTGGAGTCAATAGACCGGAAAACTAAACCCGCACAGACAGACGCCCGGATGGACATCTCAGACATTTTCAGGGTAAGCGAAGGAGCTGAAAACTATAACTCTGCTAATGGCTACCTGAGATTTGTTCCAAAATGGAGTTAATCTGTATAGTAGCTAGAAATGCACAGGAGAAAACAGCCATACTGAAAAGGATAATCACACTTGTTGTGGGCTGTGTCAATGCAACTGTAGGGAGATGCATGTCAGGTTACGGTGTAAGCATGGCATACAGTGTGAGAAGAGTTTGTGGTTACAGTTTAAATAAAGTGTAGATTCAAGGAAGAAGCGACACATGCTTTTACCTTCATTTTCACCTTCCCACCCTGCTCAAATAAATCTCATGCCAAATATGGAAAGCATCAAAGCAAGTTTGTTTCCTCTAGATTTCTTTTAATGATTGTGATTGTGGCAATTTACCAACTAATTTTTAACCAGTGAAGAGAGTGTGTTGAGAAGATGCAAGGAGTGCTTTGAGGAGCTGATGAATGAAGAAAATAAAAGAGGGAGGAGGACAAATGGAGGAAAGTTAATGAATCGGGAAGTGCAGAGAAAGTGAGCGCAGTATCGTTTCATGCCAAAAAAGAGCACTACAGATGTGACGTTTGCTTTGAGAGTGTTGATGGAGAAATATAAAGACGAGCAGAAGGCTTTGCAGTGTGTCTTTTCAGATCTAGAGAAAGTATGTGACAGGGTCCCAAGAGAGGAATTGTAGTACTGCATGAGAAAGTCAGGAATGGCAGAGAAGTATGTGATGAGATTACATGGGAGACCAGGATGGACAGGCTGAAACATGAGGTCAGCAGGAGTCTCTTTGGACATCTGATGTTTGCAGATGATACTGTGATCTGTAATGAAAGTCTGGAGCAGGCAGAAGACAAACTGGACAGGTGGAGGTATGCTCTGGAGAGAAGAGGAATGAAAGTCAGCAGAACATAATACATGCGTGTGAATGAGAGGGAGAAGGGTGTAACAGTAAAGCTGTGAGGAGCAGAAGTAGTGAAAGTAGATGAGTTTAAATACCTGGGTTCAATGAAAAAAAGCCATGGACAATGCACAAGGGAGTTAGAAGAAGAGAGTGCAGGCATGGTGGAGTGGGTGGAGGTGAGTGTCAGTGGTGATTTGTGACAGAAGCATAACAGCAAAAGTCAAAGAAAGATTGCTATAATGTATAATTTGGAGATGGTGGCACTGATAAAAAACAAAAGACAGAGCTAGTGGTGGCAGAGCTGAAGTTGCTAAGATTTTAAATGGGAGTAACCAGGATGGACAAGATTAGAAATGAGTCATTTCACAGGGACTGCTCAGATCAAAGCAAAGCTGAGATGGTTTGGGGATGTGCAAAGGAGGGATAGTGGATATACTGGAAAAAGGAAGTTGAAAATGGAGCTGTCTGTCAGGAGGAAAAGACAAAGACCACAGAGAAGATTCATGGATGTAGTGAAGGAGGAGATGCAGCAGGTTGGTGTGACAGAGGAGGATGCAAGGGACAGGGTGAGATGAAGGCAGATGCCCCACTGTGGCGACAACTAAAGGGAGCAGCCAAAAGAAGAAAGAATATCACTTTACATAATTTTTGTTACCATTCTGACCAAAGGTAATCTACTATCAATAAAAAGTTACTTTAACACTGAGTTACACTAAATGGAGTTGATGTAGTGTTTCATTTAATTTTCAGTACTTCTCTAAATGGAGTCGAGATGTTTGAGACCTCCAGTAAATTACAATTCAGAGGTGTATTGTGATGTTTAATGAAAAATCAAAAAAAAAAAGTGCACAACAAAATAAACAAAACAATGCTAGATGCACATTGTCCACTCCAGAGAGGAATTCTGAGAAGCCAACATGTGTTTGGCTGAACGCATGTTGTGGAAAGTTTGAGTTCAGTCTGGTTTGATGATGGCTCTGGAGAGAATCACACATTTCTGAAATTCCAAAGCTTTAGATCAGCCTGACAAGAGTAACTGTTTGAAATAAATCTCTCAAATAACTTTCCATGAGAAAGCCAAAAAAAAAAAAAAAACCAAAAGCATTTGATTTCAAGTTCTCCCTCTGATGTGCAGCTCAAAGTGATTCAATGTGAAAGACTTTCTGAATTAACTTCAGAGAAATCTCCAAGTAAACAATAATAGGAAACAATATTTAATCACATGCATTTGCTTGTATTCATGCCTGCACATCAGAGGAACTGTTCTCTCTGTAGTGGTGGATGATGCGGACTTCAAATGCGGATCACTTTAATTGACACAGTGCTTCATCTTCAAACTGCTGTTGACAATCCGTAATTCATGAGCATAATAATTACATAAATAGCACATATGAAAGGCCCGTGTGAGCTTGCAGAGGGTCTGAAACAGCATTATCAGAGAGTACACAGCTAGCTGTGATCAGAGTCTCTCCCGACTCGGGCCTTTTGATGGAGATGCAAGTAAGATTACAGCGCAGTGGTTTTATGCTGCCTGCAGCTCTTAACTACACACTTATATGTATATACAGTATTTCAGAGCACTAATTAACTGAGCAATCACATTTAACATGTCAGCTTTGTAACAGGGTGGTATTATCAACTCTGCCACTCCCAAAGGACTTCAGTACAAACTGTCAAAGTATTGGGAGCTCCAGCATTGTCTCTTTGGTGTTCTAATCCCAGATATGCCCTTTTTCTGCAAAATAAAATAGAAACTCCAGAAATTGTGAAAACCAGCACTGCAGAGTTGAAAATGTGAGATACTGTGGACTAATTTGCGACTCGTGATGTGTGTGTGTGTGTGTGTGTGTGTGCGCGTGTGTGTGTGTGTGCGTGTGTGCGTGCGTGTGTGTTAACGAGCATGTGTGTTTTGGTGCATACTTAAAGCCCTGCTTTTCTGCCAACAAAGGATGTGTTGAAAACATGGGCATGTTTTTTTTTTTTTTAAAGGCAGAGCTGGGTGTGCACTGTAGTATTTATAATAGCAGAAAACACCCCACCACTCTAACTTTGGATCAAACAGTGCCAAATTCATATTGCACTTATATCTCCCTGTAAGCAGACAGAAGGCTACCAAAAAAGGCAAGCAGATCAACAAGCTGCCTGGACGGTGATGTTTTAAGATTACGAGCCAACTAATACACTTTACTCCCTTAATTCTCTGAAATATGGGTTCACAACCAACATACTCTGTCTTGCTGACATGTTTGGGCTGTGAAGCTGTAAACTGCTCTGTCCATTGGTTTATGTTCACAGCAGAGTGAACAGCCCACTGGCCTAAGGGCTGAAAGAGGCACGGGACTTGACCAACGTGATGGCATATGGAGTCCTCTGAGCAGCCAAACAGCAGAACACAACAGCAGAGCAGATACGACAATACCAACATTTGCCTCTCAACTTTCACACTGAAACGTTTCCATACTCACAAGACACAAGCTTACTGGCAGAAATTGTGTTACATGTGCAATGCAATTGGTCAGGATTCATTTTTTCTCCAATACTATTTTAAACTAAGACTCTGGTTTTTAGGTTCTCTGAACTCATAATGAAATAAAGAAGTTGTGTTTTTCATTCATTTACATAAATACTAGATCTGCCAGCCAAACAGAAATAATTACTTTCTGTGGCCTTGATAAACTGTAATTAAATGTCCATGAGTGCTATGATTATAAACCTCCATAGTCAAGCCTTGGTGGTGCAAAGTGACCCACAGCCCACAGTCCACAGCCCTGTCCTATCATCAGACATGCTGTAGACAGGCTCTCGTCCTTTGTTTTGACAGGACTGGCCCTGAGTGTGTGTGCTGTCTGTTCAGGATGACTGCTCAGTAGGTTCATCGTGTTTGACGCTGTCCTGGGCTCTTCCTCTCTCTGCTCTGCTTTCTTGTTCTGCTCTGTTGGCACTTCAGTATAGAATATCACACACACACAGTGCAGTACCCACATTTAAACTGATGCAACGTCAATAATAAAATCCACACTTTAAAAACGCATTTTTAATTTACTGGTTAAGCTTTTCTTCTCTTGGTGCAGCCTGTAAAACAGCCATTCACAAATTATGAACTCCATGGCCAACTTTGGAATCTGAAAAAATTCCCAACCAGACTTTTAATGACCTCTCTAATCAATACACAAGATTAATGTGTCTTCTACTCATACACTTTAAAGCCCAACAATAGACACTCACTTGAGTACTTTCTACGAGTCTCTGTTTTAGTTTTCATGGCCTCATTTTGCACTTCTGGAAATTTATTATTGATGCTGATTTTCAATAAACAGCTGTTCCTTTGGTGGTAGCCATTGCTCTGTTTCTCAAACACTAATTAGGCCTTCTGTCAGTTACAATTCCCCAACAATCAAAACAAATAAAATACAGTAATTCTAAGGAACTGGAGAGTAAATTATAATTTAAACCACAGTTTTGTTTTGTTAGTTAAATCTTTTGATTATTTCTATTTGATTATTATATTCTGATATTATATTTTGTAATAACATTTTATAGTGACTTAAATTACCTCTCACAGCCTACCTGCAGTACCTAAACTGCCTATCAGGAGACCACAGTCCACACTTTGGGCTTTAGCTTGTATTTTAATTTGCTTATAGGGGAAGAAAGGGCAAATATTTCTTTATAAAAACTACAAAAATACTGAATTGGATATGTGCAAGTAGCTAATAAAATGTATCAAACTGAACCTGTTTCTGTAGATATTAACTGAAAAGTTAGGTATTTAGTTATTCACAGACTTGTGTATAAAAGGTTTTGGTGTTGTAACAGATATGTTTGAACAGAAACTTTCAGATCGACATTGTCACCCTCTGTTTTTAAAATGGCATCAGTTATTGTGGGTACACAACGTACACTCTAAGGTACCTGGGCAGGCAGGCTGTTACAATCATTACACTTCATGTAATTTCACACTGACTCCATGAAGCTGAGATCAGAGTCTGACAAGCCAGTTCTTTGTGATTATGTTTGTTATCCTGCTGCAGAATGATCGCTGGATCTTTAATGGTGCTGTGTTCACCATGATGGATAATAAACAAAGCATTTAATGTTCTGAAAATATCTGCACAGTACTTTAATAAAATATTGTTTATGCAGTGAGGGTCATAACGGACTTTCCTGAGAATGTGTCCCTGACTTTTGTGCATAGCGTGCTAGAACAGACTTCATGTCCCCGTGATCTTGAATCTCGTGTTTTTTAGTTGTCCACCATATTAAAGGCCAATGCACCGAAGCACAATAGTGAGAGCTTCTATTGTTCTATTATGAACCAGTAATTTAATAAAGGTCTTTTCATCTTTTTTTGAGTGGCCTTGGCTTAAGTCTGATCAAGTAGTATAAATGTTTAATCCCCCTCACCAAACAGCATTCTCCTCTTCACTGGTTTGTTTACCTACTACTGTACTTAGAGTGCACCCATAGAAGGGCACTACATGCAGTATTTTAACACTAATAATCACTGCTCTACAAGTTTTGACACATTAGCACGTGGCCTCAGCCAGTCAACATCAACATTGCCGTGTGATTACAGCTGTCTGCACTCCATTTCGGAGAAGAAAAACAGGGAGTGGGCACTGCTCTTTCAATCCAAAGAGAATGAATTCTCTGTATTAGCAATGACAGATGCTGAAGAAATCAAAGGTTGCTGCAAAAAGTACTGGTGACATGTTTATCTTCATCAGCTGAGCAGTGTATTGTATAATGAAAACAAAAGGCGCAACATCACTGGGGAAACATGTGGCATCTTGTGGTGCGACGCAAAAGAGTTTATGGGAAATATGGAGTCACTAAGCAGCACACACAGACTAACTTTTTTTAAAAAAGGGGGGGCTAATTATCATGATAATTTGATTTTTATGTGATTTATGTGTTTGAGTATGCTCAAGAAAATTATCAAAATATCCAAGTTAATTCTGAATGTACAGCAGAAGAAAAAATGATTGATGAGTGATTTTCCAGGTGTTTTCTTTTTCAAGTGCATCTAAGTGTGAGCAACCGGCGACAGTGTGTACTGAATCAAGTATTTTGCTTATAATACACACATAAAAATGTGCTACCACAATGCAGCAATTCAGTGCTCCAAATAAAATGATTAAAGGTTTGTTTACATCTATAGTTTAATCAGTGAATCTCACAATATTCTTGTCTTTCATCTTATTTAAAAACGTGTGTAAGAGTGATGCTGTTCTCGGCAGATAACAAACTGGGCTTTAGGATCGTAAAAACAGCAGGCTGTCATCTACAGCAATTTGCACAAGTCAGACACTTCTAATAAATACAATATTCTCACGAGTGTCTTCTTTAATTCCCAGATTAATCCATCCATCCATTCTCTTCCGCTTATCCAGTTCAGGGTTGCAGGGGGACTGGAGCCTATCCCGGCTGGCCAGGTTGCCAGTCTATCACAGGGCCAGCACTCAATTTGATGAAAATACTCAAAAAATTAAATTATGAGGATTTCATTGCATCTGACAAAGATCTTTAAAGTAATCACGATGACGCCTTAAAACACAGATACTGTAATGCTTTATAATTCATCCAACAGCTACTCATTTGTCCCTGTGGGAAGCATCAATAGCACATGTATTTTCATTCCTGGTGCACATGTACTTGCTGTGACTGCTCCATACTGAACGCAACTGTGGAGCAAAGTGCTGCCAAGACAGCAAAGGGCAATTAATCTTTGCATTCATATCATTTTTTGAAGTCACAGAAAAAAGGAGTAAAAAGCCTTCAGGAAAGAAAAGAAATGAGTATTTATCAAATGAGAGGAGCTCATTTGATAAACACTAATTAATGATTGAACTTTATTTTGTTTTGTTATTTTGTCCTAACACAATTTGTCTTACTCTCTACAGTTCCAGGCACATTTCCCTCTTTGGCAAAAGGTTGGCATTGTAATGCCTGTGTACACTGTGGTTGTGCATGTCGCTGACAGGTTTGCAAATGTCTTCCTCTGTAGAGCTGCTCTGGTATTCCCAAGCAAAGCTGCATCTCAGCCTGAGGCTATAAACAATATTCCAGCAAGTGCTTCACGACATGCAATGTTTAACGGTAGACAATATTAATGGGCTTGCCTCTTTTGCATGGGTAAAGTGATTTAAGCCATGGCAGGTGCCTCAGAATGCAAAGAGCTTCTATGCAAAGTGTTACTGCACAAAGGGCGCTGCTGTCCGGGCTTTGTAGACAGAATATTCACAGATGTAGAGCCAGACCAGATGGCGTGCACATCTGAGACAGAGGGAGAAGCTGGAGACAGAGGGATAAAGACACACAGAGCTAGAGGGGGACAAGGACAAGGGCCAGACACAGGGCTGCATTAAGCTATGCGAGCGTGGCCATGTGCGCCTGACATTTAGCCGGCCCCCGACTCTCCATTGACTCACTCTGCGTAGCTCCAAACATGCCTGCAGGCCACAGAGGACAATGCCTGCCTTCTCCCTTAACCATCATCAAACGCAGAGATGAAAACGGCCACACGATAGAGCGCCCGTCAGAAGTGTAAAATTGCAAATGTAATGAATATAGCTTTGTGGTGTGCCTCATCCTGAAGACCAGCCTTTAAACAAATTGGCCTTGTTCAACCTTGTGCACACCCCCCGCCACTTCATATCTGGAATATAATTTGTCTGGAGAGAATGCAAGATATTTGAAGAGAATAATGCAAAAAAAAAAAAATCTGAAAAAATCCTCTCTTTGTACCCGTAGTGTCTTTTTACATCTGAGTCCATGTGGTTGCATAACAATGATACAAAGAGAATATGAGATGAAAGTATTAGAGCAATTTAAATAACTTTGTCTGCTTATGAAACCCAGATACAGAGAGCAAGAGCAACAGGAAAGAGCGTCACCCAATTAAAGGTTCAGCAGAGCCTGTGGGAGAGCCAAAAAGAAACTATTAGCTGGCTGTAGTTAAAAAGGGGACAAAGGGCTCTAATCTTTGAAAAATGATAACACGGCCTGCAATGGCCTGTAGAGCCTAATTATCAACATTTATTTGGGAGTTATTTGTGTGTCAAAGATCAGAATTGCAATCTGGATTTTTTACATTTTCTTAACCCTATCAGGGATGTTACTGCACCATAAATCTGATGACTTTGTTATCCTCTGGTCATAAAACACTTCCAGTAGTTTAGTTTATCAGTCTCAGCTCCACGCTGTCATTTTCATCAGTACGTTAGCTGATTTATAGCTTAAGGCTTCTATAAATGATACATTTATAATAACAGTCAAAGAGCAGTGTGTCAGTGTGAACGATGTCACATCTGAATCACCTGAATCTGCAGTTTCCCATGGTTTTTAAAGGCTTCATGTGGGGCAGAGACAAACAAAGGCAGAAGCATCCATAACGTTTCAGATATGAAATATACTACATTTACCGCACAAAAGGAAAGTATTTGACAGTAAACTGGAAAAACCTTGTGTACGGCCTCGACATGACATAGACTCGGTCTGAGAAACAGTTGAAGTTCAAGTGCCTTACACCTGCCTTACACCTCTTTCTAGAGGCCAGTAGGGGGGTAACTCCTCTTGTTGCCAAAAGAGGTTTGACTGCATAGAAGCAGAGAAGGAGACTGGCTGCTGTTCAGCTGCTGGAACAGCAGAGGGCACAGTATCGATACTACGTTCAAATTCAAATAAAGTGACGCATGTCCTTTTGTTTGTCTCCACCCTAGCACCAAAACACAGATACGGACGGTGTTTAGCTGGTGAAGGTAGTGTAATGTTTAGTAGCTAAAATGACAGATATTTCCCTCAAGAAGACCAACAACAGAGCTTAAAGAATATTGGACTTATATGAGGATCCCGGAATAAAAAAAATATAAGCAAAAAATTAATTTGAAACACATTAATTTGCACCATCAATCCAAAATTTATTAGGATTAACAAAATATTTACAATGATCTGCTATGTACTATGTTTTTACTTCTTCAACCTTCATGTGTATTTTTTTCCAATTATTTCAATGCCACATGACTGCACAGTTATTATGTGTACTATTCCAACTCACTAAGCCCCTACAGCTGTACGTTAACACTTTTATTTAAATCATTCACATATTTTGTTTTGATTGGGCCCCATTAAAATCCTATGCAACTCAATATTCCTACATGTGGCTAAGATTTTGGTTTGAGCCCATTCCAAAGCAGGCAGAAGGATGTCGACTGAGGACAGAGTGGTTACCGTGGCTGGCATCAGCATACCGATGGATGAGATTACAAGAAACACTGACAGCACAGCACCGTACTTGAGTTCCAGTCTCATATTTACGTAAACCCTGCAAGTCAGTCTAAGTGACAGTGTTGGCTAAACAAAGAAATAAGAAGGATGATACCACAAAGACAACAAAGAGACAGCTCAGAAGGCTGAAAGGAAAACAAGGCCAGGCATCCTCAGAGCTGAACAGCATTGTTAACGTGACTGACCATCTCTCTTTTGACTTTAAACAGAATACTATTGAAAGGAAGATCCATTAAACATGGAATTTCAGTCCAATTTGTCTTCAAAAGGGGTAAAAGAGCTCATTATGTGGGTTCGGCTCTTTCTTGACTATTAGAAGGAGACGTTAGTCATGCCTGCTTATCTCACAACGTTATGAGCACAGGATTAAAAGATCAAAGGCTGACTTAGGTTCAGTATTATAGAAAATGTAAGCTCCTTTTTCAGATGCGCTTTGGACTGTGCCTTTTATCCCCTTTCAATGCTTAGATCAAAATATTGGAAATTCATATTCATTTCATCCACTGTCCAATGCGAAATTTATGTCCACACCTCTCACATCCAGGGATGTAAGTGCATACTGATCTATTTCAAAGTGGACCTTTTAAGACCTTCAAGTCAATTCCCCGTTGATAACACGGGCTTCAAGACTGACAGAAATAAAAACAGGGCTAAGTTTCAAGAGAACTTTGAAGTACACTGAGCTGCAGCTGAGACGTGCTGTTTGCCAGGGCTGGACAGCAGCTTCTGACTTAATGAAAATATTCTGTAACCACTCAATTATACACTTGAAGGTTTAGGGGTTAGAGAGTGATGCAAACACAATGGCTCACAACAGCTAAAGCTGGCAACTTTCTGTACCCAGTAGCTGTAGACCAGTCTAACAAGGATGTGCATTTCTGGCACAAACTTCATACAGCAAAACCAGCTTTGCTGTTTGATCGCCTCATGCTCGTTATTCTCAGAGGAGAGTGCTCCAGAACAAAAGAGGATCTGACTCGTAGCAGATGGTTCACTAAAAAACAGTGTCCATTGTAAATTGAGTGTGTTTTTATATACATATTAAGATTTAATTTGTTTTAAAGTGTCTGTCAGTACAATATGTGCCCATTTCTCTCTATGCTTTAAACTCGGGTAGATAATGACATTTAAATAAAGGAACTATGCATGAATAAACTGTAATTATCTTTCTCTTATTCATTGTTTTGAGCAATGCAGAGGACATTTTTTGAAGTGTTTGTTTAGTCAGACAGAGTTAGCCTCAAATGGACTGGAAGCAGTACTGCCCCAGAGACAAAAATCCAAAGTCATTTATATTCTTGGACTTCAAGCATTGTGCAATGTGCTGCAGATGCAACTGACTTTTTTTTCTTAAGCAAGTCCCTTCAGCCTGACTTGCATGCCATAAACTGTAACTGGTCACTTCTGTGAACTAACAAGCAAATATTAGTTAACATTATAGGTCTGTGTAGATTCTCAGTTATCCAGGTCATAGTAGTCTCTGGAGCTTGAAAAAAGGCGACTGGACTTCTTTTTGTTTCTTGAAGACGTTTCACCTCTCATCCGAAAGGCTTCTTCAGTTCTCAACCAAATGGTGGAGAGACCCAGGTATTTAAACCCCTGTGGGCGTAGTCCCCTGGAGGTGGTTATGACCCTCTATTGATCATGTGCTTGAACACATGTGCCCAGGTGTGAAGGGGGCGTGGGTCATATTTAATCAGTGGTTTCAGTTGAAACCAACTTAGGACTCCGCTCCATTGTTTCCTGTGGCCTATTGAGGTCACTGGAACAAAGGTGTGAATGGGGGTTGAGACGTCTGGGAAGGGAGCTCAGGACAGCACTGTAAGCGGGGGAAAGTTGGTGACGTAATCCACCTCCTCTGTTCAATGATGGTTGTTCACAGTGGACATAGATGGCTTCTTTCACTCCTCTTTCAAACCATCTGTTTTCCCTGTCCAAAATGTGGACATTGGCATCCTCAAAAGAGTGCCCTTTTTCCTTCAGATGCAGATGTACTGCTGAATCTTGTCCTGTCGAAGTGGCTCTTCTATGTTGTGCCATTCGTTTGTGAAGAGGCTGTTTGGTTTCACCAATGTAGAGGTCCGAGCACTCTTCACTGCACTGAACAGCATACACTACATCGCTGATCTTGTGTTTGGCGGGTTTGTCCTTGGGATGAACCAGTTTTTGTCTTAGGGTGTGACTTGGTTTGAAGTATACTGAGATGTCATGCTTGGAGAAAATTCTTCTGAGTTTCTCTGACAAGCCTGACACATATGGGATGACAATGTTGTTCCTCTTGTCCTTCCCATTCTCTGTAGTTTGTGTTTGGCCTTCATTCCTGTGCATCTTAGCTGATTTGATGAAGGCCCAGTTGGGGTAACCGCATGTTTTGAGGGCTTTCTTAATGTGTGTGTGTTCCTTATGCTTCCCTTCTGCCTTAGAGGGAACACTTTCTGCACGGTGTTGTAGGGTCCTGATCACCCCAAGTTTGTGTTCCAGAGGGTGGTGGGAGTCAAAGAGGAGATACTGGTCTGTGTGTGTGGGCTTCCGGTAAACTTCAATGTTGAGGCTTCCATCTTCCTCGATAAGCACCGCACAGTCCAGGAATGGTAACTTGTTATCTCTGGTGTCCTCCCTGGTAAAACGTATGTATTTATCCACTGAGTTAATGTGACGAGTGAAGGCTTCTACTTCTCGGGTTTTGATTTTGACCCAGGTGTCATCTACATATCTGTACCAGTGGCTAGGTGCCGTCCCTTTGAAAGAACCAAGAGCTTTACTTTCCACTTCCTCCATGTAAAGGTTGGCTACAATGGGAGACACTGGGGAGCCCATGGCACATCCATGCTTCTGTCTGTAGAATCCATCATTGTATTTAAAATATGTTGTGGTAAGGCAGAGATCTAAAAGTGCACAAATCTGATCTGGGGTGAAGCTGGTTCTGTTCAGTAAGGAATCGTCTTCCTGTAGTCGTCTTCTGACGGTCTCCACTGCCTCAGTTGTAGGTATGCAAGTGAAAAGTGAAACCACATCAAAGGACACCATGGTTTCATCTGGATCCAGTACAAGATTCTGGACCTTGTTAGTAAAATCTGTAGAGTTTTCAATGTGGTGGGGTGTGATGCCAACAAGCGGTGATAAGATGGTGGCGAGGTGTTTGGAAATGTTGTAGGTGACCGAGTTTATACTGCTGATAATGGGTCGAAGTGGGACTCCTTCTTTGTGGATCTTTGGGAGTCCATAAATGCATGGAGTGGCTTCTCCAGGGTACAGGCGGTAGTAAGTGGCAACAGAAACCGCTATAAGAAATAACAAACTTTCTCATCCTGTAGCAGAACAGATCAGGATGAAAGTTTCAGCCACTCTCGCCAGTGCAAGACTTCCTCCATCCAACCTCACCATTCAGGAGAAGAAGGCCATCACAGCCCTAAGCAAGGATCAAAACATCACCATACTGCCAGCCGACAAGGGGAGGTGCACGGTTGTGCTGAATTCATCGGATTACCACAACAAAATTACTACACTCCTCAGTGACAACAATACTTATGAGGTCTTGAGACGTGATCCCACAAGCAACTACAAGAAAAAAGTTGTTTGCTGCCTGCAACAACTTGAAAAGGAAAAAGCCATTGACCGCCCCACTTACTACCGCCTGTACCCTGGAGAAGCCACTCCATGCATTTATGGACTCCCAAAGCTCCACAAAGAAGGAGTCCCACTTCGACCCATTATCAGCAGTATAAACTCGGTCACCTACAACATTTCCAAACACCTCGCCACCATCTTATCACCGCTTGTTGGCATCACACCCCACCACATTGAAAACTCTACAGATTTTACTAACAAGGTCCAGAATCTTGTACTGGATCCAGATGAAACCATGGTGTCCTTTGATGTGGTTTCACTTTTCACTTGCATACCTACAACTGAGGCAGTGGAGACCGTCAGAAGACGACTACAGGAAGACGATTCCTTACTGAACAGAACCAGCTTCACCCCAGATCAGATTTGTGCACTTTTAGATCTCTGCCTTACCACAACATATTTTAAATACAATGATGGATTCTACAGACAGAAGCATGGATGTGCCATGGGCTCCCCAGTGTCTCCCATTGTAGCCAACCTTTACATGGAGGAAGTGGAAAGTAAAGCTCTTGGTTCTTTCAAAGGGACGGCACCTAGCCACTGGTACAGATATGTAGATGACACCTGGGTCAAAATCAAAACCCGAGAAGTAGAAGCCTTCACTCGTCACATTAACTCAGTGGATAAATACATACGTTTTACCAGGGAGGACACCAGAGATAACAAGTTACCATTCCTGGACTGTGCGGTGCTTATCGAGGAAGATGGAAGCCTCAACATTGAAGTTTACCGGAAGCCCACACACACAGACCAGTATCTCCTCTTTGACTCCCACCACCCTCTGGAACACAAACTTGGGGTGATCAGGACCCTACAACACCGTGCAGAAAGTGTTCCCTCTAAGGCAGAAGGGAAGCATAAGGAACACACACACATTAAGAAAGCCCTCAAAACATGCGGTTACCCCAACTGGGCCTTCATCAAATCAGCTAAGATGCACAGGAATGAAGGCCAAACACAAACTACAGAGAATGGGAAGGACAAGAGGAACAACATTGTCATCCCATATGTGTCAGGCTTGTCAGAGAAACTCAGAAGAATTTTCTCCAAGCATGACATCTCAGTATACTTCAAACCAAGTCACACCCTAAGACAAAAACTGGTTCATCCCAAGGACAAACCCGCCAAACACAAGATCAGCGATGTAGTGTATGCTGTTCAGTGCAGTGAAGAGTGCTCGGACCTCTACATTGGTGAAACCAAACAGCCTCTTCACAAACGAATGGCACAACATAGAAGAGCCACTTCGACAGGACAAGATTCAGCAGTACATCTGCATCTGAAGGAAAAAGGGCACTCTTTTGAGGATGCCAATGTCCACATTTTGGACAGGGAAAACAGATGGTTTGAAAGAGGAGTGAAAGAAGCCATCTATGTCCACTGTGAACAACCATCATTGAACAGAGGAGGTGGATTACGTCACCAACTTTCCCCCGCTTACAGTGCTGTCCTGAGCTCCCTTCCCAGACGTCTCAACCCCCATTCACACCTTTGTTCCAGTGACCTCAATAGGCCACAGGAAACAATGGAGCGGAGTCCTAAGTTGGTTTCAACTGAAACCACTGATTAAATATGACCCACGCCCCCTTCACACCTGGGCACATGTGTTCAAGCACATGATCAATAGAGGGTCATAACCACCTCCAGGGGACTACGCCCACAGGGGTTTAAATACCTGGGTCTCTCCACCATTTGGTTGAGAACTGAAGAAGCCTTTCGGATGAGAGGTGAAACGTCTTCAAGAAACAAAAAGAAGTCCAGTCGCCTTTTTTCAAGCTCCAGAGATTAACATTATAGGGCTTTTTTTTTTTTTTTACATAACTCTGTGTGTCAGTTAATTTATCCACACTCCAAGTGCTTATCTCTGCAATTCCAGCTTCACTCGGGGCAGCCAGTTAAACCTAGCTGGCTTACCTTAGCTTGTTTGCCTGCGATCTCACAAACATATAGCTCAGTTTTGTGCATGTAGAGCACAACAAATCTCATTCGGATTTTGATTATGAGGGACAATGTTGTAACCATCCAAATCAAACTTATTAAGAGCTAAAACATTGTGAAACAATGGTACGTGCTTTTGTAGAAACCCCAAGTCTGTATGATATCAACCTTGTTTTAACAAAAATGTGTTTTTGTCACAATATCACAGAAAAGAACTTCTTTATCCACAATCCTGAACTGAAACAGCAATGTCTCTAATTGGTGGAGGTCTCTGTAACCATGGAAATGTTTAAACCTGCAAGTGTCAGGTTATTTTGTGAGCGATTTGTGTTATTTTGTTATAAACTGCTAAACAGTGATTGCAGTCAGAAATGAAGAATTGCACCAGATCAATAACTAGGTTTACTATAGTATGCTTTACATTAGTGGACACAAGTTTTGAACTAAAGTTAGGAGGCAGTGTAACAAGTGGGAGAGCTCCAACCACTGGCTCATATCACTGGGGCGAAATCCATCTTTTGTATATAGTCTATGGCTATAGTCTATAGTAGTGTATGCTTTTTTTTTTTTTTTTTGTATTACACATTTTGCATTTTGAAAATACAGTATTTGCTCATTTTCATAAGATTTATCAGCTCATGAATCACCACATTGTGGTGGAGGGGTTTGTGTGCCCCAGTGATCCCAGGGGCTATGTTGTCTGGGGACTTTTACCCCCTGATAGAGTCCCCCAATGCAAATTGGTCCTGGGTGAGGGGCCAGACAAAGAGCAATTCCAACGACCCTTATGGCAGATACAACAGTTTTCCCTGGCTGGGATAAGGTTACCAGGGCCCCACCCTGGAGCCAGACTTGGGGCAGGAGCTCGAGGGAGAGTGCATGGTAGCCAGGTCTTAGCCAGTGGAGCCCAGCTGGGCGTAGCCTGAAGAGGAGACATGAGCCCACCTTCCTGTAGGTCCACCATTCGCAGGAGGTGCCGTAGAGGTCAGGTGCAATGCATGTCGGGCAGCAGCCAAGGGCAGAGGCCCTAGTGAACCGATGCCCAGCTTTCTGGGACATGGAACATCACCTCTCTGGTGGGGAAGGAGTCTGAGCTAGCACGTGAGGTTGAGAGATACTGACTAGATGTAGTCAGGCTCACCTCAATACACAGCCTGGACTCTGGAACCAGTCTCCTGGAGAGGGGCTGGACTCTGTTTCAGTCTGGAGTTGCCCTCGGTGAGAGGCAGTGGGCCGATGTGGTCTGTCTGGTCATCAGAGTTTTCACCAGTGGACGAGAGGGTTGTTTCCCTGTGTCTTGGGGCCAGAGAACAGGTCCTGTTTGCGCTTACGAACCAAAACACAGTTAGGAGTATCCAACCTTCCTGGAGTTGTTGGGCAGAGTACTTGAGGATTCTCTATCGTCCTACTGGGAGACTTCAATGCTCTTGTGAGCAACAGCAGTAAAACCTGGATGCGTATGATTGGGAGGAATGGCTTGCCTGATCTTAATTCGAGTGGTGTTCTGTTATTGAACTTCTGTGCAAACCACAGTTTGTTCATAATAAAGACCATGTTCAAACATGAGGATTTCATTAAGCGCACATGGCACCAGGACACACTAGGCCGCAGGTTGATGATCGATTTTGTTATTGTCGTAGTGCCTGTCGTGGTGGTAATCCCTGAATAGTGGACACCGGAGGTGAAGGGAGCCACCAAGCAGAAAATTGGACTTGGACTTGGTTAGCCTGTGGGACTCCAGAGGCAGCTGATGGGTACCAGGCAAGCCAAGCAGAATGCAGCCCGGGAGGTGGCTGAAGCAAAAACTCCAGTGTTCAGTGAGGTCATGGAAAAAGACTTTTGAACTACCTCAAAGTGATTCTGGCAAACTGTCAGGTGACT
This sequence comes from Archocentrus centrarchus, assembly GCF_007364275.1. Lineage (NCBI taxonomy): Eukaryota > Metazoa > Chordata > Actinopteri > Cichliformes > Cichlidae > Archocentrus > Archocentrus centrarchus. Next base: position 29,441,423 of record NC_044348.1, read on the forward strand.
TAGGAGGGGAAAGTTGTGCTCTACCATATGGTGTGTAGTGCAGGTGGGCCACTGCTAACTTCAACTGAGGCTATAGTCGGGTGGTGGAAGGAATACTTCGAGGACCTCCTTAATCCCACTGACACACTTTCTGTAGAGGAAGTAGAATCTGGGGACAAGGGGGATGACTCATCCATCACTGGGAGTGAGATCACTGAGGTAGTTAAACAACTCCTTGGTGGCAGGGCACCTGGAAGGGATGAGATGGAGATCTGGGGTGGTGCCTCTGGAATGGCAGACCTGGGTGGTGGTCCCTATGTTGAAGAAGGGGAACCGGAGGGTGTGCTCCAGCTATCGGGGGATCACACTCCTAAGCCTCCCCGGGAAGGCCTATGCCAGAATGCTGGAAAAGACAGTTCTTCCATTAGTCGCACCTTGGTTTCAAGAGGACCAATGCAGTTTGCATCCTGGACATGGAATGCCGGACCAGCTCTTTATCCTCTCACAGATATTCAAGTGTGCGTGGGAGTTTGTCAATCCAGTCTACATTTGCTTTGTGGACTTGGAGAAGGCGTTCAACCACGTCCCTAGGGGCATCCCGTAGGGGTGCTGTGGGAGCAGAGCCGGCCCAAGCCTTGAAGGGGCCCTAAGCAAAATTTGATTTGGGGGCCCCCCTCATACCCCTTCATTGTCCCCTGAGTCTAACCGTTATTAATGCTGCAAGGTTTTAGTTGAATATTAATATTTTGGGATGCATCGCTGTTTCAGTCTCAGCCCATTGAAAAACAATGTAATTCAATATGATAAAAATTGTAAAACTATGTCCATGACATTGAGGAGGGTGGGACAAGTATCAACCATGCCACATCCAATCTACAGGCCATAAGCTTTTTAGGAAATATGTGATTTAGGGTGTTTGACATACTTTTGGACATGCTCTTTTATCCAAAAGATGTATATTTTTGCATAACTGTGTAAATGCACCTAATTACAGACTACTAAATAAGACATTTGTAATTATATAAATAATTATGCAGCATATAGAATTGCCAAGCATCAATAGAATAATATCAAACACAAGTGGTCAGCAACTGGGCCCAGTACTGTAAATGTACTGTACTGTAAACTCTGAACCAGTAAACACACTGCCTGAGTGAGACGATGTGACAAAGAACAGGAGGACACAGACGATACACACAAGATGTGATCAGGGAGAGAGGACACACAGAACAAGACCAGGGGAGTAAAACTGAATACAATACAAAGGACTGCCAAAGTAAAACAGGAAGTAGACATGGAAACAAATTCTGACTTGACACAACAAAGGGAAGCAGACACAAAGAGGGAATACAACACCTACACTAGAGCAACAAGATCATAGACAAAAGAGGAGGCCTTAAACTACAACACATGGAACAGAGACCAGGACTAAATCCAGTAAACAGGAGAACAAACCAGAAACAATGAAACACCAAACAGAGCTGAGAACACAGGAAGCCTGAGAACTGAAACAGGATTAAATAGAAAGTGAACAACAGCCAAGAACAGAACTCAGAAAACTAAACTAAGAAGCCTGAGGATAGAAACAATGACACCAACCGAGAATTAGCAGAATAAGACAAAAATTCAAAGCTGCAAAAACACAAGACACTAGGAATCAAACCTTAACATTAACGAAATGAAAGTCCTAAAATTAAAAATGCTGGGTCACAAAGCCAGGACGAGGACAATAAGATCCAAGCAAAATGTATATTAACTATAAACACAGTGAGGATGCTGACGCAAGCTGACAGCTTGTTTTTGACAGAGACATAGCGACGTGATAAATACCATACTTAACCAGCTAGTGATAGCTAGTACGTTTGGAGCTGGTTACAAATTAAACTTGTAATTGCTCATGGAAACATACCTTTGTCTTTTTTCTTCCTCTAATCTTCTCCTTTCCATCCTCTCTGTCTCAGAGGGACAGGTCATTTCTCACACATTTCTGTTCCATAGCTTCATCCAAAAGTGACTGAAACTGACGGACTATCAGGTCACCTGGATCACTGCCAATGCGCATGCCTGACCAAACTACCTGAATTCACGCTGACACACGCAGCCAGTCAGGAACTCATTAAATTAATGTTGTTACAATTGTACAAATATGAAGAGGTGGAATAGTTTCTTCTTTCTTTTAGGACACTGGCATGTTAAAAAAAAAAAAAGAACAAAGTTTCATCACAAATGTGGGTGAGCTTGGGGGCCCCCTGGTGGTCAGGGGGCCCTATGCAGCCACATATGTCACCTATGCCTCCGGCCGGCTCTGTGTGGGAGCATGGGTTGTCCAGCTCGTTGTTAGAGGCCATTCAGTCCCTGTACAACTACAGCGAGAGCTTGTCCATATTCCCAGTAATAAGTTGGACTTGTTTTCAGTGGGTGTTGGACTCTGCCAGGGCTGTCTTTTGTCACCGATTCTGTTCATAGTGTCTATGGACAGAATTTCTAGACGTAGCCAAGTGGCAGAAGGTTTCCGCCTTGGTGGCCTCAGAATCTCATCCTTGCTTTTTGTGGGTGATGTGGTTCAGTTGGCTTCATAAGGTGGTGGCCTCCAGCTCGCACTGGAGCAGTTCCCAGCCAAGTGTGAAGCAAAAGGTATGAGAATTAGCACCTCTAAGCCTGAGGCCATGGTCTTCAGCCAGACTACTTCGGGTCAGGGATGAGTTGCTGCCCCACGTGGAGGAGTTAAGTGTCTCGGGGTCTTGTTCACGAGTGAGGGAAGAAGGGAGAGGGAGATTGGGATGACTCCTGGGCGCCTCTTGGGTGAGGTGTTCAGGGTATGTCCTACCGGGACGAGGCCCCAGGGCAGACCCAGGACATGCTCAAGAGATTATATCTGAATGCCTTGTTGTTCCCCCAAACAAGCTGGAGGAGGTGGCTGGGGATAGGGAGGTCTGGGTTTCTCTGCTTAGGCTGCTGACCCTGCCACCCACCCCTGGATAAGCTGGAGAGGATGGATGGATGGATGGATGATTTTTTTTTTTAACCCTTTTCATTTTAGCTCTGTGAGAATTAAACCGAAACTCAGATTTTAGTCTTAATCTTAGATATGCTTCTCTTTATTTTCCATCACATATACAATGTTTTAAACTTGGATGTTAACATTGAATAAACATGTCCAACATTTTACATTTTTCATTTTCCTAGCAACATCTTAATAACATTTTCTGCCTATGTTAAGTTGCCTATGCCCAAGTTCTATTCTCATATTCCAGATCAGGTTCTAACGTGTAAGGATAGATGAGAAGTTGTCATTTTCAATCAAGAACGAGAATTTATGTTAGCCTTTTGAACCTCTACAAGAGGATGAGGCAGTGAACTTTGGCAAGCTTTTAAATGCTGGCCAGTAGGAAGGCAGGGCTTAAAGAGACCTGAGATAACATTGCCCATTTCAGAGGCTTAACTGAAGGGCTGCATTACAGACTGTATAAGGATTTTTTTTTTTTCTCAACAATCAATTATACAAAGGTGATGTCCTAGAATAAAAATATAAATCTGGAAATTTGTATACGTCTACTTAACCACCCATTATAGCTGCTTTGAAAATATCCCAATTTAATGTTTTTGGGTAAAAAAAAAGATAATAATAAAATAAGATAACATGCAGAGATACAACAGCCCATTCCAAAAAAAAAACAGCTTAAACAGTGTAAATATGTCTGGCGTGGGCCTAATTTCTCAGCATTCATTAATGTCCATACATCTTAAGATTCGTGCAGTTACAACCTGCCCTTGTGGCTCCTCGCTGTTTTGTCAGGGTGATGTGGGAAAGAAGAGTTCTCACTTCTTCTTTGGTGTTAGATGTTCTTGGATCCATCAAGATAAGAAGCAGACAAAAACATGTTTGAAATTATTTTCAATCCCTCCAGTGCCTCACATCTGGCCTCCCCTTGGAGAGCATGCATGCCAGCAAAACTCAGCAAATGAGAGCCAGAAGTGCAAAAAAGAAAATGGGGTCATTAAGTTTTTATCAAACCTAACATTAATTTACCCTTATGAATGTATCTTTATCAGTGCACATTCTTGGGGACGCCTCCATCCAGTCCTAGCAGAATCTGTTTGTTTAAAACCATAAATTGAACATAGACGGACAAGAGATTGTACATGCAATACAGTGGGTTCGGTGAGGATGTCTGTCTGCGCAGACGCCTGTGCTGCAGGTTGTGTTGTGACTGAGTGGAGGAAGAGAAGAGAGACGGGCCTAGCTGGAGATCATTAGAGCTTGTTAGTGTCCCTGCTGCCTGGGGCCTGGCGAGAGGCCGCCGATTGGGATACCTCTCCTCTGATCCAGCTGTGAATGGAGCAACATATATGGGGTACAGGAGACAGGGGCAGAGGAACATGGAATGGAGAGGGTACCAGGGGTCTTTGCCACTTACAGTACAGCAAATCCCTGAGACGTCCTAGCAGATCTGCAGGTCTGACTTTCATCTCCCTCCCCAAAGCCATTAGTTTAGCTGGGAAACGGCTGCTAAAATATACATCTGTTTTAGTGTCAGCACATACCAGCTCTCCTCTGTCTGCATGCTGCCGCTAGTCTAGTCGATTCAATATTTAAATCATCAGTCTCCATAAGTGTTTGATGTCAGCTCTTAACGAGCTCTGTCTCTAACACTGACAGGCCTGTGGACGAAGCGTCTGTTTACTGTCAAGGATGGAAAGTGCTGCCTTCCGTTGTTTCATCATATGTCGATAAGATCCAATGAGACTACTTTGTTTGAATAACTGCATAAAAGGCTAGAAGCAATGTGCACGTCAGCAAGTCTATTTCATTCTTCCAGCAATTCTGATGACACTTTTGCCAATAGTGGATTTCTGTCAGAATCAAAGGCTTGGTGTCGCATATATCAGTTGATGCAAATCAGCGGGAAGCACTCAGATTATATCACAGTGCAAATATTAAGTTGATTCAAGCCGAGAGGTGATGGCAAGGAATATTCCAGCTTTGCAGAGTGACATTTAGATTAATGTAATTTCATGCACCGTGTGTTGCAAGTACCTGTGGGAATGATCAAACAGTTTTTTTTTTAATTAATTCAGGAGAAATCTTAATGCATTAAAATTTCCGTAAAGCTTAGACAAAATTCAATGTAATGTCTGATTTTATTCATTACAAAGCGAAACACCAATGTGATTAACTTTTCATGTAGTCGAACATGTCTCACATTGCTGAGCAACTTCAAATAAGTACAAATGTTGCTCCTTATGTGCTAGTTTTTTAACCAGTTTTCCAAAATCAGTTTTCAATATTTATATTAAACTGGATGTCATTAACTAAATAGCTTTGTAGCTGCAATTAAAACAGTATGCACACTGTATGCAAGTAGTACAGGGAGATGGTCAGTAGGATGTTCCTGATAATAGTTACAGAAAAAAAATTAAAGTGGAATTTTATGCATGCTCATGCACTAACCATTAAAATGAGCTGTGGGTGTACTGAATACATGAATATTATCCTCATAATCTGTCATTCCCTTTTGACCAGAAAGCCTCCCTAATCTTGAACCCACACTGACCCTTCAAGCGTCCTCATCCTGCATCTGGATGCTGCACCATTGCTTCATTTTCAGGATGCCAAAGAAGAAGGAACTGGCCCCCAGAGAACAGTTTTGTCCCACCCCCCAGCAGGATCTCTCCCTCTCTGTAGGCCTCCCCTGGGCAAAAGAGAAGATTAAAACAAACAGGACTTTAATCAGCAGGCCCCGCTTCTCTCTGCTCAGCTGCCGACAGAAGGAGCCCTCTCCAGGAAGGCTGCCTCAAATCAAAGCTTCCTGCTCGCCACTTGCTGCTTCGCCGATCCGTATCACAACAACAAAACCAGCAGAAACAATTATTTATTCCTTTTGATGTGGGTTTTGAAGTTACCCCACCTCTTCCACTATGCCACCCCCCCCCCTTCCTTCACCCCTCCTCTTCCTCATCCAGTCCCTCCAGCTCTCTGTATCTTTTACTCCCAAGGAAACAAGGTCATGCCAGCTTCTCCGTAAAGGAGGCTGCTTTGAAGGTTCCAGAATCAACGCCTTTTTCCTGTTTTACACCAAGGAAAGTGTGTCGCGGTTTGAGGAAAAGGTTCTCAATTTCTTTCTGCCTCGTTCAACTTGCCGCCACCCTCACTGAGTTTATCAGGTGGTAAATGTCACTTTCACAGTGTAATGTTCTACATTACAAAACAATTTCACTGAATTACGGCAGTTTCATGGCATAAAGTGATTATTCACGGTCACTTCTGCATCGTTTTCCTAAAAAAGAAAAAAATGCAGCATATACAAAATGTGGATTACTTAATATAGTGCACATATTATTACTCTAGTGATCAGATTTAGATTGCCATCAGGATATTAGAGTCAGTGGTATTTGGACAACAAAAAGTCAACTATAATCCTGCTGTATACTGTATAATCTCTTCCTCTTCCGCTTTACAAGCTTTACATGCGTGTGTGTGCTGTTTGAAGGGAAGGGTCATAAAGGCTTTCATAAGAGGGCAAAGAACAACCGATCTGAACAGTGCTGCTGTCACTGACATTGATACCACTTTGCCTTTTCTTGGATTCACAGTGGACCGGTTAAAAATTATCTCTCAACAGCCCTGAAAAATGTCTGAGAGCTGCTTTTCAGCTCAAAATACCACAACATCTGCTAAATCTGTTGCATAAGGCTGAGACCTCATCAAAAAGCTTGGCAGTGAAAGAGCTCCTCAAACGCGTGGATGGTAATCATGTTTTTATCGTTTGCTGAAAGTTTTGATCCTCTAAATTCATTTAATGGCTGGAGGGGCATATAATTCCACCTTAAATGTCTGCCAAGCTGATTTTTGACAAGTCATATATTATATGCTCTGAAAAACACCAGGGGAATTGTGGGGTTTTTTTAGTTCAATATTGTCATGTTGGATGCAAGTCCCTGTAGCCCATTTTCCATGGTTAGATTGTTCTGCCTCAAATTTTCATTACTTTTTAAAGAGCTGAGAGATTCCTGGTCTGGTACTGACTGAATTATACTCAACATTTATATGGTCTTCATTTAACCTGTCAATCACAGGATGTGTTGTGTTCATTCTGTATTTTTTTTTATTTTATTTATTTATTTATTTTTCAAAAAGCTCTAAACAAGATTCAGTAAACTATTTTATGCCAAAAGCCTGTTACATCTGCTGTTAAGCTCAGCATTAACTGAAACATACAGTACAGATTGTTGCTTTTTGGACTTCCTCCAGGTCTTTTGGGGCTACTGAGGGAGGCATAGGTTTTATAGTTATATTAATAAATAATACAGTACTGTGCATGAGTATTGAGCCTAATTCTACTAGATGATACGACTGCAGCACTATGGCCAATCCCTACTTTGACCATCACTGAAATCAGTGGATGTATACCACGGCAACAGTGATCCTTGAGATACTTGGTTGTAAAATGAACATCCACAAGGAGCAGTACCCTCCATGGAAAAGATGACTAGAGGCTAAGGTCAAGGCTGCATGGAGGGAAGTTAGCCAGCTATCAGAGCTGCAGAAAGGTGTTATGAAGAAAGGGGTGCCTAAGAAGTACAACAGGCTGTCCATACCTGTGACCTTAGAAATTGCCAAGCAAATACTCACAGCCTTGGCTAACTGCCTGAAGCGGTAAACCAGAGAGATGGAAGCCAGGAAAATAAACCAGATGTTCTCAACTGAACCATCCAAGGTGTACTGTCTGTGGCAGGGGAACAGTATGAGAACAACATCCCCACCAAGGTTGGAGACAAAGCAGTACTGGAAGAGCTTATAGGAGAAGGATGCAACACACAACACCAGGGCTCAGTGGCTAATGGATCTGAGAGCCGGCCACAGCCCTGAACCGGACCCAGTAACCATCAAAGTGGCAGACATCAACGAAATAGTCTCACATATGAAGAACTGGACAGCACCAGGCCCTGACATGATACACACCTACTGGCTAAAGAAGCTAACTGCACTCCATGAGCACCTGGCAGCACAAATGAACGATCTGCTAAAGGTTACGACACACCTAGGAAGACTGGACAGTCCTGATCCCCAAGAATCCCCAGAAGGGAACGGTCCCATCCAACTACTGGCCAGTAATCTGCCTCAGCAAACTCCTGTCAGGCATCATAGCAACAAAGATGAGCAGGCACATGGCTCAGTACATGAGCAGGGCCCAGAAAGGAATTGGCAGAGATTCCAGGCAAAACACCAGCTACTAGTAGCTAGAGCAGTCACTAGAGACTGTAACACTAGACTGACCAACCTGTGCACCGCCTGGAATGATTACAAGAAAGCCAATGATGATGCCGCACACATGGATCCTGGAATGCCTGGAACTGTACAAGATCAACAGAACCCTAGGAGCCTTCATCAGGAACTCAATGGGGATATGTCCAACAACACTAGAGGCCAACTTCAAGCCAATTGCACTAACCAACATCAAGTGCAGGATTTACCAAGGAGATGATCTGTACCCACTGCTGTTCTGCATAGGCCTGAACTCCCTCAGCCAGATCATTAACAAGACTGGCTATGGATACCAACTACAGAATGGAACAAAGCTTTATGCCAGGAGTGAACAGGATATCAGTTCTCTGATCCACACCTCTGGAATCTACAGCAATGGCATTGGAATGTCATTGGGACTGGAAAAGTGTAGTCGGATGGTCAGAAAGAGAGGGAAGGTAGTCAGAACTGAGGGGATGCACTGCCAGAAGGCAACATTCCAGACACTGGGGACAACTACAAGTACCTTGGAATCCCACAGGCAAATGGGAACCATGAAGAGGGTGCTAGGAAAGCTGCAACCCCCAAGTACCTACAGAGAGTAAGGCAAGTCCTGAAGAGTCAGCTGAATGGGAAGAACAAGATCTGGGCGATCAACACAACATATAAGCCAAAACAGAGTCTGTACAGTTCTAATGAGCTTGAAAATCTAAATTTGATATGACTACCTTTATTCTTCAGTTGTCATGATCCTGGGCTGCTGGCCCAGTGCACCTTAGGTTTTTGAATTAAGATTTTAGATTGTCATTGTTTTCTGTTTAGTTATCTGTGTTAATTCCAGTTCCCTCGTGTTATCTTTCTAGTGGTCTGTGTTCTGGTGTTTGTGTTAAGTTTATGTGTGCGTCATGGTTAGTCAATTCCTGTTTTATTTTGACAGTCTTGTGTTCCCTGTGCTTTGTGTTTAGTTTTGCTTCCCCTTGTCTCCTCAGTGTCGTGTTCAGCTGTGCTCCTCACATGTTTCCACTCCCCTCATTATCCCTTTGCGTATTTAGTGTCTGCATTTCTTTTAGTTCCTTGTTGTGTCATTAGTTGTGCTTCTGCTGTCTCACGTACATATCTAGTCAAGTCGAGTTTATTCACGTCTCTCCCGGTCAGGTCTGATCTGGAGAGAGTTCATGTTTTGTTTTGTATGGTATCTGTAAAATAAAACCTGTGTGTAAAATACACCGTTCCTGAGTTCTGCATTTGGGATCCTCCATCCTGCCTGCACAGCGGCACTCCCTGACATCAGCAGACTGAACTTTCTTAGGTAAAATTTCTTTTAATTTCTTTAAGTAGTCTTCAGGAATAGTTCCTTGGGCTTCTTGAAGGGCATTCAAAGCTCTTCTTTGGATGCTGGCTGGTAACTTGGTATACTTCAGCCTTTTCTCACTGCTTCCCTTCCTTAAGAATGGGTTTTTGACAATCCCCATTCCAATGGTGTCAGTGGATGAGGTTTTCAGCAAACAGTAGACGGACCATCTGAAGGACCGGATGCATCTCTTGTGTCCTGTGTCAGGTCTTTGATGGATTTTTTCCTGCTTATTGATTACTTAGTAATTACATTAGTTTACTGTTTCTGCTATACAGTAGATATTTTTTTTTTTAATTTTTTTTTTTTTTTTTAGGCCTACCATTTCTTCTTTTATGCTCCATTTCTCTAGTTTCTGCAGATTTTTTTTTAAGGACATACTGCACACCATGTTGAGATATGTCAAGTTCTTGGCTAATAGCTCTTTGGAAATCACCTTTTGGTGCAGAAGTTCAGTTTTTTTGCTGGTCAAACTGTGCTATCCTTGGCATTTTTCATAGATTCAACTAAAATGGGAACAAATGATATGCTTTTACAACAGGCTGCTAGTAACAAAGTGCCTAAAAATATAATTTAAAATTGATTATTTAAGTTGTCGGTTATGTGTAGGCACAACACTGGTTCATCCCTCAAGTTAAGTGCCTTTTTTTATGCTCAAATGATTTATAGGTCTATATTCAGTGGCTTAACAAACGAAAAAATATTCCTCTAAAAATGATTAGGTACAAGGACTGGACTGAAAATGAGTGAAAAAGCAGCAAATATCAAAAGAATAACTATTGCTCAAGCCCACTTTTTAAAAAAAATTACAAGAAGGTCTGTCTCCTTGGAAGCAAAATATATAGAAATGAGGGGTGGCTCAAGACTTTTACACAGTCCTGTATAAGTGGGACTGTATCTGTTAAAAATAAATCTCTCAACAATGCATCTGCATCACCTCCTAAAGCTTCTGTTTTCCACTGACAAAATGTGTTAATATAAATTATTTTATTTGCTGTGCAAAGATCATCAAACATTAGCAAATGTTTGCGTTTAAGCTTTAAACGTGGTTCAAGCCGTTACGTTTTATGTTCACAGAAAAACATTCCTTTATATTTAAAATGTTTAAGGTGTGACACACAAGTCATAAGTAGCTTCAAATTATTGCCATGCACTAAGATTTGAGCTGCTGCAAAATGTTTGTCATATTTCAATTACAGAATCAGAACTTTATAGTAACATTAACACTCAAACCGCAAAGCTCTAAACACACTCACTGAAGAGGTTTGGCATGTAAATTAGGTCAGTGAATAGTGATGCTGAGCTTGTTAAGCATTTCATTTTCTGTTTTACAAGTGTCTCTAATTTGCCTTTTTGTCTGCCTTTTTCCCCAAATTGGCCTTTAATTAAACTCCCGCCAATTACAGAACTCCTGAATGACTTTTGCTGGACGTGGGGAGGAGAGGAATCTGGCAGAGCTAAAAGTAAAACAGCAGCTGACACCCAGACATTTTACTGTAAGCGGCCTTAAAACAAAACCAGAACTTTATGGAAACGTCTCTCATCTGCAGCTGTTCAAGCTGGTGCTGGTGGACTGTTATGTTGGTAATCTGAGTCTAACTTTGTGTCAGCTCGATGCCTTTTGAGTGGTGATGCTTTATGACTGTTTTCTTTTACATTTTGTGTTATTTTTAAGAAAATATCAGAGAATGGAAATAATTTTACTGAAAGCTTTTTAATGTTGTTTAAACCCTCATGTTAAAATGTCCCGCTTTAGAGCAAAAGAAAAAAAAGTTTTTTGTCTGTATAGCTAATTTCCCCTTTTAAGACAAGTGTACAGCGGTAAATTTAATATAACTCACCCATTTAAGTATCAAGACTTAACAACTTTGACAGGGAGCCCCACGGTTGTTTTCCTATACACTACATACGCTTCATGGAGCACAGCCAGAGGAGTCTCCCCCTGCTGGCCAGGATTTGTTTAAAAACCAAATTATTTCAATAAACTTAAAGTTAAAGAATAGAATAGAAAGATAATGGAATTCAGTGGCATAGTTTCTTCAACAGCTTACTTAAAACCAAAACTCAAATGGTGGCACTAGAGGAAAAGTCAAGTTAGGTCATAATAACTGTTCAAAATGAACAAATAAATAGTTGTTGATAGTCTGGATTAAACTGGTTTGAAGGCTATTAACTCATACATTCTCAGAGAAGGAACAAAGGTAAGGAACAAATTTCAGATTCATCACTGCACATCCATGGTTGTCTTTCAGAATCTATTCAGTCAGTGAATTATTTTTCATTTTAATTTTACCACTGCATGGATGTTGGACGGCTCTGTTTTCCTCACCTCAAGAAACAAAAATACTCTGACATCAACTCTAAGTGCCGTTTGTAACATTACACTGGGAGAAGGCAGTAATCCAGCACAGATGCACCAGAAAACTCAAACCCACTCAAATATGCCATTCTAATATGTGAGGCAGCAGCATCCCATGTGGTTTAAGAGGATTTGACACTTATCAGTAAATATCAGAGTCAAAATCCCATTATTCACAGCAGATAGGTCACCAAGAAAAACAGAACAAGTCAGTAGACCCTCACATAGACATACCGGGTTTTTTGTGTTAGACTACTTTAGATGGTCCGTTTTATAACCTAAAGTTATAATTCTAACTGTTCTTACTGGTCACGGAAGCATATTAGAAGCCTATTACACTTTGTTTTCGTGCCATAATTAGCCTGATAGCTAAACTTTGTATCGTTTTTCTTTGTTGTAGTCTTCTGTGACATGGTTTCACCTACTGAAAGGCATGGATAACATAAGCTGTGGATATTCCCTGAATATGTGAGCCATTTTACCAGCTTTGACGGGGGCCTTTTTAGTCCAGCGGCTTGTCAGAAGAAAAAAGAACATGCAAATATGTTGAAATGAAGACTGTCCTGTTAGCCTGAGACCAGCTAACAACCCATCTGGCCATAAAGCGGTGGTCTGCACACTATGGCTGCTCAAAGCTCGCTCCACTGAACCTGTCAGTGCTGACCACAAATGAATGACTTCACGGACCTTCTGGCTGTCCGGTTCCACATCAGACAATCTGAGGGACACTGGGAGTCAGAAGGTTTCTTTATTCATAACTGATGCTGTAATATGGTCAGTGTTGGTCAAAGTAATTTCTTGACCATTGCATAATAGGCCAAGCCTTTTATTAGATAAATGCTATGTATAGTTGAGGTTGATGTCAACCTACAATTTCCTGTAAAGTAAGAGGACATATTGTGCTTTTGATATTGGTGCTGTGATGCATCAGCGCTGCATGAAAGGAGATGCAAACTTACTGTGAGCTTAGATGTTGCTAAAAAGAAGAATTGATTAGTCCAAATGAAGGGATGTGGCTCCTTCCTGGGCGATAAATGAATGTGGCAAAGGGTGACAAGGAACCAAGTTTCTCTGATTAATACGGCGTCTGACAGCAAGCGCCAGGCCTGACTGTCACATCAAAGCTGCCAAAAACACAAGCCACCAGTGACATTTCCAATTTCCATCATCACTAACTTTACCCCATACTCAGCACTGACCATTTAGTCTGAATTGAGTCATACTCAACGGGGGAGGAGAGCTTTGAAAATAACTCTTTATCTGTGTGTTGCTGTTTTTCTGGGAACACAAAAGGACTGACGAGACCATTTATCTGTGGATTCTTTAAAAGAAAAGGAAAAGCAAAGAAAAAAGCCAAGCCTACCTGATGTTTTCTATCTCTCTTTTTCTTTTTTCATGAGGCACTGTCTGTGCCTGCGATCCCTTTATCTGCCTTTCATTAGCGCCTCGCTCGCCCTCTTAGTAAGGCGGGAGTCTGGGAGACAGTCACTTTCTCCCAGCCTGTGATGTTTCTACAGATTACAGAGGGCCTTTGAAGCCACTGCTCTCCTCATTGCCTGGGCCTCAGACAGGCCCATGCCATCTGTCAGATTGATGGCAAAGTAGCGGAATGGGGCTGAGACACCCTCTGTTGATCCATACTTTTGTCTTTTATGTGTCACATTTGGATGTTGCACTGCAGCCACACCTTTGTAATCTGCTGCTGGCACTTGCCTGAAAAAATGGCCTCCACAGCATACAAATACACATACCCACAGACAGGAGAGAATAATGGTCCTCCATAATTACTCTTACCTGTGGGCATCAGTCTCTAAATGAGACAATTACCGTCATCCCCTCAGAGTGATCTCTGGTTTCCTCCCACTTTTGCAGGGCCCTGGAAATCACTGTCGTGTGGGGTTTTTTTATGCCAAACCAGTGGGAAGGATCTGATTGTTCGTGAGTTTAGGAGACTCTGAGTTTGTAAGACTGCAGAACAACCAGCCCCAAGCAACTGCAACAAGATTTACTTTAAGAGGAAGTTTCTAAAATTAATTTTTGTCTTGTTTTTGCTAAATGCTCAAACAAGAACTCTGTTTTAAAATCAGATTTTGAGGCATACCAATGCAGAGCTAAACACACTCCTTCTTTCTTACTGCTGATGCACCTGTTTTGTTTTAGTACAACACGTGGTCCACCATAAGAGACTCACCTCTTAAGTTCTTTTTAATCTCTCTCTCAATACCCAGTCTCGATACCTAGGAGATCAGTCCACCAGGGCCTCCGCCCTTGATAACCTCCTGACAGACATTGCACCCGACCCCTGCAACACCTCCTGTGGCTGGTTGGCCTACAGGAGGGTGGGCACATGTCTCCTCTTTGGGCTGCACCCGGCGGGGCACCACGGGCTAATGCCCGGCCACCAGATGCTCTGCCTCAAGCTCCCTCCCCAGGCCTGGCTCCAGGGTGAGGTCCCGGTAACCCTATCCCAAGCAGAGTAAACAGTTCCCTTGGTGACTCTTCCATAGGGGTCTTCGGAATCACCCTTCGTCTGGGCTCTCACCCAGGACCAATTTGCCATGAAAGACACTACCAGGGGGACAAGCCCCTGGACAACATAGCTCCTGGGATCAGTGGGACACACAAACCCCTCCACCACGATAAGGTGGCATTTCACAGAGGAGATAGGGTGAGGAATGCAGCCGTTCAGGGGGGGCTCAAAGTAGAGTTGCTGCTCCTCCACATCGAAAGGAGCCAGTTGAGTTGGTTCGAGCATCTGATTAGGATGCCTCCTGGGTGAGGTGTTCCAGGTATGTCCTACCAGGATGAGGCCCTAGGGCAGACCCAGGACATGCTGGAGAGATTATATCTCTTGGCTGGCCTGGGAACACCTTGGGGAGCCGGAGGAGAAGGTGGCTGGGGAGAGGGAGGTCTGGGCTTCTCCGCTTAGACTGTTGTCCCTGCGACCCGGCCCTGGATAAGCGGAAGAAGATGGATGGATGGATGGAAGTTCTTTTTAAACACATGATTTCAGACTAAAGTAGACAAAATATCAAATGTAGCTAGCCTTCTAATTAAGCTAACACAAGCACTATATATTAGTTGAAAATGCTGTTCATAGCTAACTTTTAAATGCCAGATTAACTTCCTATTGTTATCGAGACCTCCACTCGACATGTCAGAATTATTGAGAATAAAGCAAACTGTGCTCTAGAGCCAAAGTTATTAGGCAACTGACAGAAAATTAATCAACAATTTTTCAAGCAAAAATTTAGTAGTCACTGGTACTAGCTTCTTCTTGTGAAGGGCTTTCATGCTTGATAGTATCAATAATAAATTTACACTACTTCTGTGATGAAATATTACACCTCGCATTGAAGCTTTTTAGTGCCTGAATTACTTGAGATCCTTAGAAAAAATAGCTGAAACCCACTTTACAATAGGTAAGCTCAATATAAATGGACACAGTTTAGGTCTTAAAGGACCAGGGTCATCATAGTTTTGTGGTGCAAATTGATAACAAATTTACATAGACACAAGTGATGTTGCATAAACCTGACTTATTAGGGGACTGAGACTTTCAGGGAAGCTTCCAATTTGATCAGATGATAATCTAGCTTGGTTTCAAGATCATTTGTTTGATTACACAAATTCAGTAAAGTTTTATACATGCATTTTAAAGCTGACAGTTCAATTCTTAGAAATAATGGAAATGACCATTATCTTCACTGTAATGAGTTAATCATAGTATTTTATGTAAGATATAAATAACGTCTTCATTTATTTATCTCATTTGCTTCCAGGATAACCATGTTTGACTGCCTCACTTGTGTGCTTGGACAAGTGCCACAGACATATATCAGTGATAAAACACTACACAGAAGAATTTCTAATGGTTCACAAGGATTTCTTCTTATTTTTCTTCCTTTCAACAGTATGAAGTTCTCATCTTTGAAGTTGTACCATATTTCTTACAGCAGTCTCTTACTTCTGTTTCCAGTCTAAGATTGGACAGTTATTGTTTATGGAAGGGGTTTAGTGAACTGAAATGGACATGCAGACAAAAACCATTAATGGACACAAATAACTCATTAGGAACTTAATTAGGTATGTGAATATCAAATAATGATGTACTTGGATAATTGTGCTTCTAACAGTGCATTTTCTTAAGGAGAAAACAGTACATTACCAGTTCATCACTCTGTTTAACCATCAGCAGGTCATAAACGGAGCTGTGTTTAACACAAACGACAGCTCCTGTTCTGAGATACCTTGTTTATAAGGACTTAGGTTTACTCACTTTTTGAGGAGGGAGCGGTCCCTGATAAACCTCTGAAGGAGAACGAGATTACAGGCAGCGCGTTTCCACCTCAAACAGTGCCTCTCCCTGTGTTGAGATGATAAACTCTCATTGAGTTTGCAAAGACCATTTCCCAGCGGCTGTCTTTCAGTTTATATGAACTTTTCAAACAGCTAAGGATCTGACGGAGGATCGTCACCAAGCTCACAGGCTTTGAACACGTCTCCCCTGTGTATTTTTCCCACCCCAGGACCACTGTCTTCAGAGGCTTGGGGAGAATAAAGGCTCAGATCGACAGAAATCATCCCCCCCACCCCCATCACCCACTTCCATCCCACCCTTTACCCACCTTGCTTGTCCTATCACATGTGCTCACACTCACACACTTCCAAATTTATGATGCATGTAAGCATTTTTGATGCTTGCGCTCTGTGCATTTTCACAGAGACAACTCCCAACAAAAATCCCCTGTAGAGTCACACATCAGACCAGCCTCCTTTAAAAGAATCCCCCCATTATAATGGAGTATTCAAAAGCAGAATAATACATTAAGTACCTTAAAGCAGAGAGTGACATTATACTAAAAAAAAAAAAACATTAAGCAAGCCCAATGAAATATACATTAGAGTAACTAGATCAGAGAATGTTGTGGCTAAAAATTGGAGATGTCAGATGATAATGAGAACACATCCAGTAACTAAGTCAAACCTTTTTGCCCCAGAGATCTGTGGTCAGGATGTTAAATTCAAGCAGCAACTACTGGGGCAGAAATAAAAAGCCAGTACACAAGTGCTAAAAACTGCACTTGAGGGTAGCTGCGAAATGCCCAACTTATTCATGTTTACAATGTTTCCCAGGCTGCAAATAAAAAGCACATTTACAGCCTAGTCCAAAAATGAAGGTGCCTTTTGTAATCACCCAATCTCGTCAAATAAAATATACATAAGTTTGGGTCGAAAATTCACACCAGTTGTTTGTTGATATGGCTGATGGATAAATTTAGCTTATTCTTGAAGGTTTTAAACTATTTTTAAACACAGGAATTTACAAAAAGTATCTTTAAGGCTTAAAGTTAGGGGCACAGCCACATGATTCCCAGTGTGCAGACCTCACCTCGGCTAATTTGAATCACTAAACTGGACTTCTAGACCATGGTTGCAGTGTTGGTGCCTTTTGGAGCATTTAAATGAAATCATTTGGCAAATAATATTGTTTCCTTTATGATACAGACTGTCCAGATGTTTGTGCTTCAGTTTTGATGACTGGATTTCTAGAATTTTATTAATCTGTGGCTTAGTGATATTGCCAAAGGAAGCCATCACTACACAGTACCAATCAAAGATTTGGACACACTTACGCCACTTTTTCTTGTTGTATTGAGTATTATTTTGTACTTAACAACCTTTTTGCAGTCTCTACATCACAAGAAGTGATGTTCAGAGCACAAAAACGGTGCTTACCTTCATCTACAGACCTCGGGTGGAAAGTCAGAGGACCACAGGACTGGAACAACACGGCGACAGCGGCGAGCTGTAAAAATTGACAATCAAACTCACATGCATGATGCGTTCTGGTTGCAGATAAAAATAAAGTCGCCATGCACATAATGCTTTGACGGGGATGAGTGATTGATGCTCAAAGATGTTGCCATGACAGACTGGCATACGGGAGAAAAACACTGAGGCAGAATGATTGGCTTCTTCTCTTTGATGTTTCTGTCTGACTTATTTGTGATGGCTGGTTACATCTTCAAACCCGTTCTGCGCTGACAGTTGTAATGACCCCTAACATTTCATCTGTCATAACTGAGCAGCGCTCTCACAGCTTCTAGTGAAAAGACTTCTATGACCAAACTTCATCCAATATTCGCATATCCAGCCCGAAGGACAGAAGTTATTAATTTCCATTTGCCACAGGCTTTAAGTTTGATGTAATTACCCAGAAGAGAAGCTATAACTTTAAAATCAAAGATTTCAAACAGAGAAAGGAACGGTGAAAACTACAAAACTACAAAGCATGCAGAAAACACACGGGAAACCAAGAGTGAAAACAAATCAAGGGGAAGTTCATTTTAAAATTACCTTCAAGCGCAAGTAAAGAAAGAAACCAAGAGATTTTTTTTACTTACAGGACTGTCACCAATATGACATTTTACAACACAACTCAAACCAGATTGTCCCAATACCAGGAAAAAAAGAAAAGAAAAATAAATGACTGCGGTCCTCTGGCTCAGGCAGTCCAAACAGCGCATTTTTATCTCCAAAGCTGGTTCAGTCAAACCATGTGCACGACAGATAAACCGTTCAAAGCCTGCATTTGTATGCTTGTTTGTATTTTTATTGTGTATATGTGCAGAGACCAAAACATCCCAGTTCCATCCAGTCTGCAGGGCGGGAAGCGGTTTCCCATGGTTTTGTTAGGATGCAGCTTTCATGTGGAAATGGTCTCTGGGTCCCTTTAGCCCCTCTGTTGTGACAGAGGATAATGAATTTCACAACATCTGCCATTTGTTAACCCTGTTTGGTGTAACTGATCTCCTTTTAATCCATGGACTTCCAATGTGTGTGCAGCTCTGCAGCTGGACTCAGGCAGATGGATCCCACGGCCTCTCTGGGGCTGCAGAGGAGTCCTGGACCAGCAGATCTGCGTAGGACTCAGACTTCTATCTTTGACTGCTGTACTCATTACACTGCATGTACAGTAATGAATAACCTCTTGAATTTAGGTTTGTTTTGTGTTATAGTTACATAAATTGCTCACTAGAAAGGATTTAAAATGCCTAGAGTGTGAGGGTAAAGTGTACTTGACATTTGGGAATTTAAAATCACACACCACTATACAGTACCCACTCCCAACAAGGGAAAATGACTCCAGATGTTTCTTTTCTGAAAATAAAACGTATACGCTCATGTGTGGCTTTAAAGCTGCACCAATCAGTGCTTTTATGTAAACCAAATGGCTCTACAGTACCAGTCAAAACATTGGATGGGTAAGTGTCCAAACTTTTGACTGGTACTGTACATAAAGTAGAAGTGGACCTCAGTGTGATCAACCCAAAATGGAACTCAGCTGCTCTACTTGTAGAACATTTTGGTGTATATTAGCTTCTCGTTTTGGTTTTAGGGCCGGGAACTGTTTTCTCAGTTTAACAACATTCATCTTCTGGATGAATCAAGACTCTAACTAAATGATAATGTTGCTCCATATTTGCTGGCTGCATAAATAAGCATCTGTTGGCTCATAACTTGTTTCTGCTCCCTCAAAGTTTTAAAGAAGGATGAAAGTCCACCATTATGTGGACCTACAAATGAGTTTTTATTTGTCTGTCTTATTTTATTCAATGAGGAAAGAAGATACCACTCTTCCTCAGAGAGTTGCAGGCATATTAGCAGGGGGCAATTTCCCTGACACTTCATAAGGAACTTTTCCCTGGGACTAGGAGTCTTGGACTTTTGACTCAGTGGCTTTCCACCACAGGGACAAGGGTCTAAAATCAAGTTTCAGGTAAATTACAGCCATTTTTCCATGCATGCATTTTTATCAGCACAAATGACATGTAAGTAGACCGTCAGTCTCTGAGTGGCTGGAAAAAATTACCCAGGACTAAAAGTTCTGGGTATTTTTACTGGAAATACAGCCAAAGATAACATTAAATAGATTTTTTTCCCCCTCAATAGAACAACAGCAAATATGTAAAGAATGTACTATAGTGCTGGTAATTTCTTGGGGATGAGTTTTCTTAGGAGATTCAAACGTCAACGGAGCATCAGAATCACCTCTTCATCTAAGCGCAGGAATGGCTCAAATAGTGGATTCTGTCAATCTTCATTCCTTTCAAACTTTCTACCCCATCTTTTGCCCTTTTCATAAAACCTGGAATGTGCATCAAAGAATGTAGACTATCTTTCAGCCATGAATAAAACATCTGTCATTCATCAGATGGTACAATATGTCCCGATTTAACCGAGTACAACAGCTGTGCAAGGAAGGGAAGGTCCAGACACTGCCGTGAGTCCCGTGAAGCCGACATCCAACCAAATATCGTCTCTCTTTCTTTACAGATGAGTCTGTGCTTTTGTTTTGTTTTTTTAACAAGTTTCAAATTTAAGTTTTAAGAAAGGGCTCCACGTTAGCCAGTCTCTTGTCTTGTGTTAAAGAGGTACTTCACTTTACACATTATGAAGAATACACTCCGAGAGCAAGACATTCTCAATCCCAACTCATTACATTACCCATTCGGGGCAATTTGTGCAGGGTTTATGCACCTGAATGCTATTTTTGTTGGATAAAAAAGAAGAATAACAGCCTAATGAAGTCTACATCCAGAGGCTGGTGAGTTGGCAGGTGGCATAATCACACAACTTCCAACTATTTTTATACTTTTGTTTAATTTTGTTTTTGATTTTGAATTTTCCTTTTCTGCCACTGCTTAGTTATGGTCGAGCAATGAATGCAGTGTACAAAATCTCTCCGGGTGCACTGGAGAAAAATACTTTGTTATGTTTGTGATTTCTAAAATACAGTTTTTCTTTTTGTTCTTATGTTTTGCACCACAAAAATTACTTGTTACATTCAGAAAAGGATAATGTTTTTCGGGTAAACAAGGCGAACGTCTCCAATCTGCAACAAACATCTCAGACATTTCCTGAGGTTATCATAGCTCGGTGCATCAAGCTACAGTGAAAACGCCAGTCGAGCACATATGCCAGTGGTCTTAAGGCATTCATTTCAAGCACTGAGATAATGTTATTAGAAAAATGACACTAAATGTATACTCAGTGCATTAAAAAAGTGATACCTATGGGTCATGAACGCACACCAGTAGGCAACACTTTGTGTGTATTAACGGGCTGCAGATGAATACATTCAGCAGTTGTCTGGTGTCTTTTGAAAAGCTCTAAAAACTAATCTTGATGTAATGAGAGTAAAATTGAAAGCCTGCATTATAAACTTGGCATTGAGTTTGACCAACTTTAGTTGCAGGAGAAAAATGAATAAAAGAAGTCATTCCATTGCATTGTGGGAAATTTAGGATCCAGTATTGTTGCTGTTTAACATACACAAGGAAACAAAAAAAATAAAAATAGAAAACAGGAAACATCAAACTGCTAATCTAGGTTTTTCTACTATTGTGTCATTTGCGAATTTCCTGGTTTCATAAAGGGGGAATATTACATTTCTAAGCCATGGATTTTCCCTTAATGGATGTGTTTATGCTCACAGTACTGCTGCTGGACATGTCCTCCAAACATCTTGACCTTTTGTCTTATCCATACATTAAAGGAGAGGAGACATCTGGCATTTACTTGACTCAAGCATGTTGAATTATCAAAAAAACTAACCCAGTGTGGCTTAGAGGTGCTCCTTGTATATGGCTCAAGAGCATTTTAGCTGGCAATGATTTAATCTACTCGCTCCAGTTCAACGATTGTTGTCATAAAGATCCGTAATGCAAAGGGACAGTTGTGCAGGTCTGGGGCCATGACTGAAGATTATTTCAAAGGTTGTGTCGCCTCCTCCCGGCTGAAAAGGGGGCTTGTACCCATAGACAGTATGGAGTGTTACCACCGCCGCATCGACAGGTGGCGCTGCAAGTGTACGTCCGTCTGGTGAATTACTGCTTCCGCCAACACAGAGATCAGACAGAGCCACTGGCGGGCGGTGCTGGCTTAAACACAGACAATGGGCAAGAAGCACAAAAAGCACAAGTCCGAGAAACACGGATATGAAGGTATTTCATTCCACACAGTTCAACTGCTTATCAGAATAAACTATTTTTAGATTTTAAACGAGCTTGAAGCTCCCGTTTTGTGCATTGTGGTACTGTTAGCACGACAAACAAAGCGAACTAGCTTATTGCTAAACTATCTACCTGACTTATTTATAATATATGGACATCTATACATGTTTCTGCCAGTTTCTTTTACATTTAAAAAATAATACCGGGGCAGTGATTTGAGAACACAATACAATCATCGCTAACAGCTACGACTTGCGTTACTTGTTAGCGGCTATTGTTTCTACTAGCATCCCTGTGCTTTCGTTTGTTGTCATTGCTGTCACACACCGTTATCTAGATATTGACCAATATTCGCATATGCAGAATACGGAGACAGGCCGCTGAAGCTGGTGCTGAAAGTGTCTGGAAACGAAGTGACCACGGGAAGCTCGAGCCTTGACACTTTTTATGACGAACAGCCGGCTGACTTTGACAAACCCAAAGACAAGAAAAAGAAGAAGAAAAAGGATAAAGAGAGGAGCTTTGGGTCACCAGAGGACGAAAAGGGGAAGAAGAAGGTAAAGATCATATCTGTTGATATAGTGTAGCACATGAAGGTAAATATTTAAAAAGGGTACTTTGTGTGGATTTAATGTATTTTTTTTTTTTAATGGTAGGTGACTAAGAAGAAAAAAGGACAGGATGCCGATGGCGATGATGACCGGGAGCAGAGTAGGACTCCTATACGTTCAGAGCTCGATAAACTGGAAGGTAATCTTAAAAATATCCCCAATTAGTACCAACACTTATTCTCAAACTTTACAAATATTATCGCTGTTTTATTTTGCTTTTTCTCACAGAAAAAGAACAGACTCCTCTGCAGGAAGCTTTGAATCAGCTCATTAGGCAGCTCCAAAGGTGCAGCATTTATCACTTATTGATTAGGGCTAATTGTACATCTGTAATTGTGTTTTTTTATATTTGCAGAGTAGTTTAGTAGCATCTAACCTCAATAATTTATTATTGGTCTTGCGACTAAAAACTGTTTGCGTCTCCTCTGCAGGAAAGATCCCAATGCATTCTTCTCGTTTCCGGTGACAGACCTCATTGCTCCTGGTTACTCTTCAGTTATAAAGCGTCCAATGGACTTCAGTACGATGAAGGACAAAGTAAAGAAAGAGTGCTACCAGTCCCTGGATGAACTCAAGGTACCAGAATGTATTATTAGCAGATGTACTGTTGCATTCAGAGCTGGGCTGGATACTGGGGCCAGAAATGTTATTACAATTTAAATATATGTGTGTGTGTATATATGTATGTATGTATGTATGTATATATATATATATATATATATATATATATATATATATATATATATATATATATATATATATATATATATATATATATATATATGTGTATATATGTATATATATATGTGTGTGTGTGTGTATGTGTGTGTGTATATGTGTGTGTGTGTATATATGTATATGTGTGTGTGTGTGTGTATATGTGTATATATATGTATATATGTATATGTATATATCTCTGTCTATCTGTCGTCTCTCTTCTCTCTGTCTCTGTCTGTCTGTCTCTCTCTCTCTCTCTCTCTCCTCTGTCTCTCTGTCTCTCTCTCTCTCTCTCTCTGTCTCTCTGTGTCTCTCTCTCTCTCTCTCTCTCTCTCTCTCTCTCTCTCTCTCTCTCTCTCTCTCTCTCTGTCTGTCCTCTCTCTCTCTCCTCCTCTGTATGTCTGTCTCTCTCTCTCTCTCTGTCTGTCTCTCTCTCTGTCCTCTCTCTCTCTCTCTCTCTCTGTCTGTGTGTCTCTCTCTCTGTCTTTTTTGGTCCTCTTCGTCCTTCCTGCTTTCTTTCCACGATTCCCGGCCCCGTCTGTTGAGTTCAATTGAGTAGCTTCCTGCATTTTCCAGATGTTAAACAGGGTTATTGTGTTGCGTGTTTTTGATGATAGGTAGTTTCACTGCACTGCTTTGTTTTTGGTCAAACTGCTAAAACTGAGTGACCTTTTTTTTGTCAAATATGTCTCCGTTTAACATTTGCAGAATGCAAATATGCACAAAATGCATAACCTCTTGCACATTTATTGAACTTTTGTTATGTTTAATTAGGGTAGAGAGACATAGTGGGAAAATTTGTAGAGAGGCTCTTAACCTGGGTACTAATTCTTTGAAGAAGTAGCTGATAGTCGTATAGGAGTATCACAATAATGAGCCTGAAATTTTTATGCTCAAATTTTTGCCATCCATAACTCAAGATTTCAAGAAAATAAAAAATTTTGCATTATATCTGCCAGTCAGGAAGCTCTGTGAAGGTACTTCATTTCCTTGTTACCCAGAAGCAGAATGTATCAGTTGTCTACCAGTTCGACATGAAAACATTGAATCTATACCTTTATGCGGTTGTCATTTACTGGAAGGTATTCAAAGCTTATTAACTTGAAATTTTTGAGATGCCAAATTCGAAATTTTGACTTAGTAACTCGAATTTCCAGTTATGAATTGCTTTTTTATTTTTCTTCTTTCAGTGGTGGAAACAAGCATCCATATGATGTACATCAGCACAACTTGTAATTAGTGGATATTCTTGATCACCACCTAGTGGTTCAGCAGATAAAAGACACAACACCCAGTTAGCCTCATGGGCTTAAAACAGCCACGTGACCTTGAGACACTCCTCATCTATAGCACGCCCAAGCTGTAGCACGGCTCGCCCGCGGCACGCCTGGACATGTACCAGGGTGTGAGGTCCCTCACGTCGCTGCTTGCAGCTTTAATTTTGAATGTTTTCTTGCCCTGTCTTTATGTGGAATAGGGATACATTTGGTTGTGGTTGTTACTCAGAAAACTAGAATAATGAAGCAAAACTCTTTAACAAGAATAATCTTTGTCCTGAAGACCACATTTAGACACATTTTTAATGTGCTTTAATTCACAAAAGCTATTTTCTTTGTCATACTGTCAAATGTTTGACATCACATGTGTCATTGTTACAGGTGGATTTCAGGATTATGTGTGAAAACGCCATGATTTACAATAAACCTGAGACAATCTACCATAAAGCAGCTCGGAAACTGTTACACTCCGGAATGAAGATCCTGAGCCAGGTATCGTCAACTCAGACCGTAATTTTCTTTGTCCTCTTTTTCTTGTGGGTAATTCAGGCTAACAGTGTTTTACAAATTAAGAAGCTTTATTTCAAAACAGTGTACTCTTCATAGCCTGAAAACAAAAAATAACTATTTTAGATTATTTCAAATTTACAGAGCCCCGCAAGGGACATTGGAGGAAAAAAAGATGTACTTTTGTGAGATCCGCACCGTACAGATCAATTTGTGTGTGTAAATTTTTTCATAAAGCCTAATGTGTCACAAACTTGGTGATAATTTTAAAGTTGTAAAGGCAACTGACAGATGCACATGAAAAGTGAGTTACAATCATGGAGCTAAAAAAAATAAGAAGTGTCTGACCCTCTGAAAAAATGCTGCCCACACTTGCCTCATGTTGTAGCCTGATGTGTACCTTTCCAGAAATGTGGCTAAATGTTGTGGAAACACAGATCTTCATCAGGTCTGTTTAGAAGAACTATGCGGTGTAAAGTGAGGATGTCGGCTATCACAAGGATAACCTGTGTAAAACAAAATGTAATGGGTGGGAATTGTATTTAGCTTGGTCACAAAGCTAATGCAGTTAGCTTCTTGAATTGTCAGCTATGGAAATCTTCATAGCTCTAACAGTTTCCATTTGGTTCTCAAGTCGTCGCTCTTTCCTGCACTCTTGGTCTGCACTTTTTTTAATCTTGAAGTTCAACATGATCAGCTCCGTTTCACTCATGATAGCAGAGCAATGCAGACACATCAGTGCATAAGTAAAATTGGTAACAATGGTAGCACTTGCTGATGTAAAGGCTCTGCAGTTAATCAGCTTTAAAGATGTTCTCAGGTTAGTCAATCAGTACCATACCGATACCAATCAATACCATGTCCAAACAGTTTGAATTCCAAAGTCAAATTCGTTTGACCAGTGTTTTAGTTGTGTACCATGCCCTGATTTACTTTATGAAATGGGCAGGTATATGGTTCACGATACACATGTAGTGTAATCACTAACTGTGCCCAGGCATGGCGTGGTCTGTGCTTCTGAAAACAGCCCCGGTTAACCACAAAATAGATCAGGCTGCTGTGACCGGAAAAAAGCAACAGTTGGGGGCAGCAGATAGCCACAAACTCAGCACCATCAGTACCACAGACAGTTTTCTTCTCTTCAGTTATTTGCTTTTCTTTCTTAAATCCAAGTAAAATGCCTTTTTTTGTTTGTTTGGTTTTTTTTTGACACCCCCCCCCCCCCCCCCCCCCCCCCCAGGAAAGGCTGGACAGCCTGAAGCAGAGCATAGATTTCATGGCTGGCCTTGACCCTTCTGCTAAAAAAACATTGAAATCTGAGGAACAACCGAGCACTAGCCTGGACCAGAACAAGGAGAGACCTGCACCCACGGACAGCAGCGAGAGGTCACAGACACCCAGCACACCCAGGTGCTTTTACATGTTGACTTTACACACGTGTCCTTAAGTGTAGCTTGGTGAGCCCAGACTGTAATTTAGAGAGGGATTTTTAACAATACTAACGACCATACTGTCAATATTTTAACCCGTTAACAGCAGAAGGGTTCACGTTTGTATGAGCTGGACTGAGAAATCAGAAATGCAGCATTTGAGTGGAAACAGTTTCTCCTCAGTGCACAGCGTTGGCTCCTGTGAGTTTGTTTTTCCTCTGATTCTCAAGTCCGGAAGGTTTTTCACTGTGGAGCTGGAGGCTGAGAATGTGGGGAATGCCTGACAGCATGCTGGGGCTTGTTTTCTCTTGGTTATATATGTATGTGTTTTAACTTAGTGATGTAATAGCAGAACCTGAACAGTGACATTACGCATTTTTTTTTTTTATGACTCCCCATAAGAGGAAGAGCCTCAGAAAGCTATGCTGTTTTTCATTCAGCTGCCTTTTATCTCACAAAGAGACCGGGTCTGAAAATCTTGATGATGTTCGTTGACGTCAGCAAAAGCTTACAGGTAGATTATCAGAGGAATGAAAGCAAAATGTGGGCGTAGAATGAAAAAACTCCCGCAGATTTCCTCTGTGCTGTGTGTATGCTTTTTTTTTTTTGGTGTTGCCACAAAGTACATTCATGGTCAGAGTGTCTCATCATTTGGCATCTTTCAATTTGCTTTTCATTTGCAGACAAGATAAGGACTCTAAGGACGAAGCAGCAAAAGCAGAGAAAGAGCTTGAGGAAATACGCAAGGTCATTGAGGAGTCTGGAGGAAAGCTTTCCAACAGAGTGCTGCAGTCTGATGTGAGAAAGCAGGGTTAAACGCAAGAACAATTTTTCAAACTGATACATCTGATCTTTCAAATCATAATCTTCAAATGAAATCACACCAGTAAACGTCCCATTCTCTTCTAAATCAGTTTGTGGAATGACTCACACTTAAACAATTGTCACTGATTTAGACACAATTTGCAAAACTCTAAACACGTTCTCGCGCAGTAAAACATTATTTTGCACCATGGTTCACTTGTGATGCAAAATGGTAACCATGGGATGTTAAACTGATATACAGCACAGATGTAATTTCTAAAGCACAGCAACTCAAAACCTGCGAATGTAATTTAAGTCAGTTCAGAGTGCGTTGCCGGCAAGGGTGTGTTGAAGGTTGAATTTAATAATTGAATGAAATGTTGTGAAGGGCACAGGAGGAAGACCTAGAAGAGCGAGATGAAGAAAATTTCAAATTACATAAGAAAAATAAGACATATATACAACCTGTGAGATTTCCATTAGTTGTAAATCATACATGTAATTGTTTTTTTTGTCCTCAGTGAGTGAGGAAAGTAAGGCAAAGTGAACCAACTGATCACAGCAGATCCTCGTTTGTCTCCATAACGTTGAATCGAGATATACTGATGTTTCACTAAATCTCCTTTTATGTATAAAACAGACGAGGGGTGGAAGACCCTTTTCTGTTTTGTTTCTTTTACTTCACATTTTTGTAGAATTACAGAACAGCTGCAACAGGTTGGAAAGACTGGAGTTACATGTCCTGGACTCTGTGTTTTTAATTTTGTGATGTGGAGCGTTATCAGTACTCAGTAATGTTATTATGTTTACATGCTGTGTGTGCACTCTGAAGACCACAGAGATTCAGAGCACAGATAAAAGTGCTTTGCTGTGTTTGTTTTACCAAAAGAGTTTTGGGAATCTAGATTGAAAATTAGGCTTTGTGTTTAGAGTTTTAAAAAAAAAACAGTTTAAATTATATCCATTAAACTATATCTTCTGGAGACAGCGTTGTAGACTGAGTGATGGTTATTTATCTGATATCCATTATGTCTTTTCTAATTCTTTAACTACAGTATGACAATGTAATAATTTTTCATGCTAAAAGTTATTTTTATTCCTCTGCCACTGAGCTTTGGTTTTACAATTTGTGTTTTTAATAGTTGGAGTTTGCAAGACGGAAGTCAGATGGCTCCACCACTCTGGCTATCCTCAACCCAGCAGATCCGTCCGCAGGAGGTGAGACCATTTTGGAACCATAAAAGAACTCAAACAATTAGACCAATCATTGATTAGTTAAAAGTATATTAACTGACAGCTATTATCATCGTTAGTCTGTCACAATGGCGGATGCTCATATTGAACATGGTTGAAGTTTCATATAACGAGTTTGTCTCCTTTACAGTTAATCCTATGAGCCAAAAGCTCCGGCTTCAGGCTGACAGTTTTTTCTGGTCTTGAATCTGTATTATGTGAAAGAGAGGGGGTATCCTGATATGGTCATCTCTGTGAGCACAGAAGCCCCACTGGCTGTTCAAACCTTCTGTTTATGAGGGGCGCCCAATCAGAAGGATAAAGGCTTAAAGAAAGCGGAGCTGAAATGGCCTGTTTTACTGTGGAACTATACTTCTGTGTTAAATCTATGCCATAACTGTAAACTCTTCTGAAGCCCTGCACCTCCATAGAAGAGTAACTACCTGTCTTTGTCAGTGCAGCCCGCACAGGTATAAATGCTGGCAACAGCATTGGCCACCTGTGTAGGATATGTCGTAGGCTCCACAGATTTACTGCGAAAGTTGAAATCAAGCTGAGGGGCTGTACCACTCATGCAAAGTTCAACAATAAAAATATAGAGCTGGAAATGAGCATAATATGTGCACCTTAAATATAAACATTTTATACACAAAGAAGAGAAAATCTGTTTAATTTACCTTCTATAAAACTTCCATAAACCATGACTGGGAAATTTTAATGGTCATTAGTTTTTACAGACATATTAAATAATAATTGATAATCAGCAGACTGACTGAAAATGAAAAAAATGTCTGGTTGCAACTATAGACTGAAAATATAGTGTTTGCTGTTGCAGATGTGGGTTATTGTCCCGTGAAACTCGGCATGATGTCCAACCGCCTGCAGAGCGGTGTGAACACTCTGCAGGGCTTCAGGGAGGACAAGAGGAACAGGATCACTCCAGGTTCAGCTCCACCTTTATGTTTCTGCACATCGTTGATGTCATGGACTCATATGGAAGATAATAAGTTGCCTGTGTGTGGCACTTTCCACAGTGTCCTACATGAATTACGGGCCATTCACCTCCTACGCCCCAACTTACGACTCCAGCTTTGCCAACGTCAGCAAGGAAGATTCTGACCTTACCTACTCTTTCTATGGAGACGAGTCCAGCCTGCAGGGCTCAGACAGGTATGTACAGCGTGACCATGGAAGGACTCGAGCTCGGTGGCTTTTACGCAAAACATCAACGGAGGCATTCCTCACTGATTAGTTTCCAGATGTTCCTCTTTTTCCACTGCGTTGCTCAGTCAGGAGGAGGTCAGCTGTAGGCTGAGCCTCAGCGTGACTCAAACCCTTCATCACTTCTTACACTGCAGTTTCAGCTTGTTTTTGTTTTATTCTCTCACAGAGTTCATGTTCATAACAGATTGCTGCATTCTGTGGAGCTTAAATTTTTCAGTATTAAACAGGGCTAGGGAATATAATCACGTTTTATTTTCTAAAAGTTCACACTCGCTCATGGAAGTAAAAGCCAGAAGAAGGTTTGAGTAGGTGAAGTTACATGGGGCTCATCCCAGGGTGAAGGCTGCGGCCAGTGGAGACCAGCAGTTATCCATGTGAGATGGGCTTCATAATCAAAATTTGTTTCTTTTTTAATTGAATTTCATTTGTCCATGTGGTTTATAGATGAAGTTCAATACTATCTATATATAAAATCTTGAAACTAACTCAAAGTTAGTTATTAAATGCAAGATGCTTCTAAAACAGGGGGTGGGTGAGACTGCAGATGTCACAGTATGGCGACCATGAACCAGGTTTAAAGTTGATGAATAATCACATTAATTGAGTCTCCATTATCGCCATATTCTACCAGCCCTAATATTAAATAAGTTATAAAATAAAAAAGAGTGACATTAATTAACTGGTCACATACAAAATTACATTACATCATTTTTCTCACCTTTAGTCAGCTTTTCATTGTATGTGCAGCATTGTCTTGTCTTGAGTCACTCCTCATTTTCTGTATATTTTGCTGTTAAGAGCCAGACTTCTTGTAACTTTTTAAAGTGATCTTGAGCAGTAGTTCTTTCTGAAGGTCTTTTAAAGTTTTTCTTTGGACGTTGGCTGCTCGTTTTTAGTCCTGTCCTTGTATCTAAACATTTTCAGAGAAATGTTTTTTTTGTTTGTTTGAACCACTTACTACTGACCTATGAATGAGTCAAGCAAAAAAAGGCACCTGAAGGGATGAGCCAGTGTTGTGTCTTCACATAATAGACAACTTAGCACAGAGCCAGTGTTTAATTGTATCTTTAGGCACTTTGCTACCAACAGCCTGTTGCAAAAGCACATCATTTTAACCCATTTCTTTAGTCGAACCCAAGAAAAATGCAAGAGATAACACAATTTAATGGAAGCCTGAAAGATTTGCTTAAGAGATAGGAAGAAGCTGAGCAAAAGACCTGGCACAGGACCTGAGAGATGCATCTGGAAAGCCTCATCAGAAATGGTCTTAGTGGCTGTCAGAAGCCATTTTAAAGGAAACGGAGAAAAGGCTGAGATATGCCAAACTGCACAAGAACTGGAGTGAAAAAAAAAATCAGTGGCAACAGGTCTTATGGAGTGATGAATCCATATTTGAAATTTTTGGTACAAATCATCAGTGTGTTCAGCAGAGGATTACAACAGTGAGTGTCTACAGCCATCTGTAAAATCCAGTGGAGGCTCTTTGGTGGTTTGTGGCTGCATTTTAGTCAGTGGTATCGAGAATCATGTCATAATTGATTGAATTATGAACACAGAAAAGTACCATCAGATTTTGGTGCACCATGCAGCTCCAGCATGACGATGATCCCAAATGTATGTTTGCACATTTCAAGAACTCTCTGCACAAATTATAAAGAAATGAAAGGTGGCATAAGACTTTTGGACAGTACTGTATATATTTAGCTTATTGTTTCTGCTCGCTTATTGTCTCTCTTTTCCCGTTAATGGAGTTAATGCAGTATGACTTTATTTTCAGATTTATGAAAATGTGTAATTACCATTAGTAGCATGTTCTCACTCAGCTGGCTGTGTAGGAGGCGCAGTTATTTTTCCACCAATTCACCAAGAGTGTTGATATCAACTACTTCTCATTAGTCTCAGTCAACAGAGTGATTCAGAGTTTTGCACTGCTGCTGCATAGGAAATAATAATAGTAAATTTGTGTTTGTTTGTTTGCTTACTTGTTTGGCAGCTTGTCAGAGTTCCTGGCCAAATCAGAAGAGTATGTGTACAAACTGGCAGACAACCTCTTGGATGCGATGACAAACGGAGAGCATTCAAGAAGCCTGAAGGAGGCTGAGCCAGTAAGCTTTTTCTCTGATGTCTTTCTGTTTGTTTGTTTTTTATTAGTATTATTATTATTTCAGGACAGTAAAGAATAAACTAAATAAATGTCGGGGGCTTTTTTTGTCATTTTTTTTCTCCAGCATGTAGAGGACCTGTCGAATACACAAGAGGACAAGAATGGCATGGAGGTGAGAGAATCTAGAGATGAAACCCCAATTAAAAACGTGCAGAGTATAATAGAAATGTGCGTGAGGTGTCGAGTGACAAATTCCAGTGTTTGCTATGTAACACAAAACCAGATCCGCTCACCCTCATCAGTACTGCTTTTGAGGCTGCTGCTGTTCAGAGTAAAGCACATCACGTGTTCCTCCATTATACCCCGTGGATTTAATTTGTGTTATAGATGGCCTCGGCTGATGACTGCTGTGTCCACCAGCTGTGTCAACATAGCAGGGGCCTGGCGTTAGGATGGAAAGAACATTCCCCTTTAAAACACAGCGGTGTTACTTGCTCAATGCCCGCTGTCGGAGAATTTTGAGAGGACTGCGTTTCCCTCCACTGCCCGCTGGCTGTGACGCTGAATCACTCCTCAGAGCAGTGGAGGAAACCAGAGCACGGGCCCCACCGTCAGGCACACAGCGGCCCTCTGTGTTCGCTGTTTGCTGTTCTTGGCCACCCTCCAGTTTGCTCTCATCCCCTGCTCGGGTGTTGTAGCTTTTGATTAGGTCTCATTTTTATTGGAGTGAAGAAGCAGCATGACAAAAGAGGCTTCGAAAGGCCTTGATGTTCCCTTGATATGCATTGTGGAATGCATTTTTCTAATCTAACTAATCATGTTGTTTCCCTTCTGTCTTTGGTAGGTAGCTGAACCCCAAGCATCCGACAGATTGGATTTCCTGCGCTCTGCTGCAGGCCTGCAGATGACAGAGGAGCTCTCTGGGGGTAAAACATCTGACTTTTGTTCTACATTTAAAGTTGCAGCTAACCACATCTTCAAGTCATGTTGAATTTGGTTCCTTTAGAAAGGACCTCAGAAGGCAGTAGAAGCAGGTCATAAATACTTTGTCTTGCCATAAACCAAAACATTTTTGTTCCTTTGTTTTTGCAGCAAGTTTTATTTCAATTACTTTTTCAGCTTTCAGCGATGAAAACAAGATAATGAAGATAAAACACTTATTGTACTGTATTCTGTTTCACAATGGTACTGTTGTTTTGTCATTCAGTACCTCCACTTTATTCTTCTCTCACTAAAAGCCCAAATTAACCCCTTCAAGGGCATATTTAATTCATCTTTTGTCATGTCGCCATGTCCCTGTCGCTAACTCTGAAGAAAAATCTGTTTAAACAAGTTTTTAGGTTTGAAAAATAGTTTTTTCAGAGTCAAAGTCAAATCAAGTAATTGTGACCTTAATATTTGACCAAAAATGCTGCTGAACTTTCCAAGTTAGAGCATTTAAATAACACATCGAAAGCCGCTTCCAGCTATCAACATGTCAACATATCAGCTGAGCCAGGCTCTGCCTGAGGTCACTTCCTGTAAAGTCACATTTTATATTAGGTGTAACAATTCTTCAGAAACATGTTCAGTGAATGACAAAGAAAGGGAGAGCAATGCTTTTTACAACAGGGTCACTTGATTTTTTTTTTTGATGGTATAACAATCAAAAAGTGATTCATTTGCCTTCTTAGTGGTATTAATTTTACCTCAGCAGAAACATTTATAATGCCTTGTCTTGGATGACGGGAAACGAGAGTTGAGGCAGTACATGCAGCTAAAGAGCCCGTCTCATACACTGGATGAGAAAAGATACATGTGCCCAGGGATATGACCAAAAATCTCTATCATGGTACTTTTAAAAATTCTGTTGGTTTCATGGCATTATTAGAATAACGAATATCAGTTCTGCCCAAGTATGCCTTTATATACAGTACCAGTTTGGACACACTCGCCCGTGTCCAAACTTTTGACTGGTACTGAAAGTGGACATTGGCTCATTGTAATGTCTAAAGCATTTTGCGTGACTTATTGGTCATCCATCATCCTGTTATGTATCCTTTGAGATCTTTCTAAGGTTTTTCTCCCTCCAGCTTTCTGCACCTTTGGGTATTGGTGTAATAGAAGAACTGAGGGGTCTGTGTCAGGGTTCAGAAACAGTGGCTGTATTGTGTTAGGAGTGACGGGCATGGGGGGTTTCCACAAGGTAACTGGAGGAAGTATTTACTCGCTGTGTGTTGTCCCTCCCTCACACAGAAGCCCTGCACTTCCAGCAGAAATTGGACGAGACTACAAAGCTCCTGCGCAACTTGCAGGAAGCTCAGAAGGAACGTCTGAGCGCCAAGCAGCCACCAAACATGATCTGCCTGCTGGCCCCGACTGCCAAGGAGCTGGAGCTGGGTAAGAGCCTCGCAGTGCATGGGTTTCTTTATTCCTCCACTCAAGCCGTGGCCACCAGCTGTAGACCTCTAACAACACTTCATTTACCTCTGTAGCTTCCATCCTTCACAGGTGTGGTAGACACTGGACTGATTCAGATCACCATGGACCTCCTTCCCAGACTGTTTTCTTTAAAGCAGTGAACCCAGAGGGACTTAAAAAAAAAAAAAAAAAAAGCTTTATTTTGATGGAATGTGTGCAGAATTTTTATGCTGAATGGCATCTAATTTAGACGTCACGAGCACTTTTATTACAGCAAACCAGTCAATGTAAAATGCAAAAAAAAAAAAACCTCAGGGCCATATTTAAAATTAGTCTGCTTTTCAGTGGGACGCCTCTTTGTGTTTACCCAGTAAAACGGTCTTAGGTCTCCATCAAGCACGATTCACATGTATGCGTTTAAGGTGTCTGCGCTCTCGCCTCGCATTCATTTAGGACGAGGTGCCTTCATGAATTGCTGAACTAAATTGTCACATGCTGCTCGCACTGAAAACTTAAGTGTTAGTCTCCTGGTATGCCGGCACAGGTAACAACCAGCTGATCCAAGCAAAGTTGGGCAGAGCATAAATAAGTAATCTGCAATTTGTTGTGACAAACTTTTTTTTATATAAACTGTATTATATTATCTTAATAAATAGTGAAAATTAGTAGGGAAATCAGTTTTGCCTTCAGACATACAAAACAAACAAAACATAGTCCCATGTATCACATTTTAAATCACCAAATATCGGTCTTAAAAATCCTATATTGGTCGGATTCTGGAACTTACTAACAAGCTGAGGGAGGGGCTTTGAGAATCACCATTTTACTTTGTCACATCAGAAAATATCAACACTAACATTGGTGTTCGTCGTCCTCCCTTTACAGCTGAGAAGGTGACATCAAACTTGGCTGCGCTGACTGGTCAGGTGGCCCCGTGTGATGTCAGCAGCATCTATGGCATCAGGAAGGCCATGGGCATTGCTGCCCCTCCAGACCCATCGGAGCCCTTCATAGACCTCACCACAGGTACAAGGCATCTTCACTGAAGTTAACGTGTGTGAAATGCAGTATTCGGCCTTACGAAAACAGAACATTTTAGACAAGAAGTTTTCCTCGTTTTCAGTGCAGGAGACGGCCGAAGTCATGGAGACCAGTTATCCAGATGTGGGTCCGGTCATCGCTGTGTAATGAAATCCCAGCCACACTCATTCAGTGTAATAACTTACGTTTTGTACAAAAGGTGCTTTTTGTGTTACATTTGTATGCATTTCAACCAGAAAACCTTTTTTTTTTTGTAATTAAAAGCAAACAAACCCTGGCTCTGGTATAATGCTGCGTGACAAACTGCAGACTTTAGAAAACATTTATTACATTCTGTAACTGTACAAAGGT
The DNA here is from genome assembly GCF_007364275.1 of Archocentrus centrarchus. NCBI lineage: Eukaryota > Metazoa > Chordata > Actinopteri > Cichliformes > Cichlidae > Archocentrus > Archocentrus centrarchus. Next base: position 29,477,075 of record NC_044348.1, read on the forward strand.
CAATGTCACATTTGTTCACAGAAAGGCCAGTACATTGTTGTTATTATTATCATTATTGTTAATATTATGTAACCACAATTACAGACAAAATGTTGGTCTCAGAGGATAAGGCCACAAGACAAGTTTCAGAGGCACAGAAAGCAATCCACATCAGGTTAAGTGGTCTCTGAGCTGGGGCCAGAAAAAACATTCACAGCAGGCAGGTTGTTAGATCACACAGACCGAGGACACCAAAGAGAGCGTCACAGATACCCTTCATCACAGCATATATGGAGAGAGGCAGGCAAAGACGCCTAAAAATTGCTCTCTTATCCGAGCAGATTAAAACACTTACACAGATGGCATACATAAACAAAGTACATATCTTTTAATATTAAATGGTTGTTCCTAAGGCCAAACAGCACAGCTGGAAACCCTAAAAGGTCACATGAAGAGCATAAAGTTATGTAAACCTAATCTTAATCTGCTTTAGGATTTGCAGTTTGGCCACAAAGTAGAGACACTAGGATTTTAGTTCTGTAGATGGGAGCAAGAAATGTTTTTCTGTCTTCTGTACGGGTGGTTTCTGGCATTGAAACAGCTTAACACTTTTATGTCTGGCTCATTACACAGTAACATAGCAGAGTTTCCATCACCTCTCAAACAAGTTTCAGATTCAATTCAGATTCATACAGAATCCATTTTTTTCTCTTTTTTAAAAGGACCAAAATCCATCCAGTGTGGAGTGGTCTCGCAAAATATTGACATTTGGATTTAGTACAATACAATACAATTTTTTTTTTCTATCACGTAAAATTAGAGACATTGGGAGGGGGGGGTGCAAAAGTGACTAATCACTTATATCGACATGTTTGTGAATAGAAAAAGATGGTGATTGTACATACTGACCATCTCCTCAGACATCTGCGCTCACCATGGAATGCTGAATGCAACCTCCACCACGCAGCAAAAAAAGTAGTTCCTTTAAAATCCTTAATTTAAGCAACATCACAGGAATGCAGCTGTGTTACAGTCAGGTCAGCCTTTGTGGCAAACAGGAGTCTTTAAACTAGTTTGTCTCCAGTTCTTTCGGCTGTGTTGACTTGGCCTCAGCTCAGCCCCATACCTTGCTGCTTGCTCATATCGGTGCACACAAAGAAGGTTTTGAGCTCCCCTTTCCCCTTCACATTGATTAATCCTCGGCAATCGCAGGAGTAGCCCAGGTGCTGCAGCACGACAGAGGTTTCCTCCGTTACCTGAAAGTAGGCGAAGCAAACCCAAAGGAAATTACATCAGCCCAAATTCAATGTGAGACCTTCCTTGCGGCAAAAATAATTTTCAGCATTAAACAGTAGCCATCTAAGATGGCACCTTTGGGAGCAAAGTCTTTAGTGGCGGTAAAGTAATTTACATATTTTATCAAGTTAAAGCATGAATAGCTTTGGATCTGCTAGTAAATGTGTTATAGGGCAATAAAATGGTTATCTCAGGGGATGTTCTCATGGCTTGGTAAGGGCAGGAGTTGTTTATTTTTGCAGCAGTTAGGATAGAAAAAGAAAGTAAAACCTGAGTCCAGTTAGAAATTGGATCTATTGTAACTCCAGCGATAACTCTGAGATTTGCTGTATGAGAAGTGACCATTTGGCCTTTCAGAACACCTCATGAAATCCTGCTGTTTGACTCTGCTGGACTGTGCTGAACATACCTGGATCTTTCCCAGCTCCCCAGTGCTCTCCATTCTGCTGGCTACGTTGACCGTGTTGCCCCAGATGTCATACTGAGGTTTCCTCGCTCCAATTACTCCAGCTATCACTGGGCCGTGATTAATTCCTGTTGGGGGGAAAGAGAGGAAAAAAAGGACACATTAAAGTTTAACTCTAACAATTTGTTAACATGTGTATTGCTCACATGCACCATTCAAAGAACTGGTAAGACAGGATGAAAATATAAGGGCAAAAAAGAAAAGTATTTCATCCACTGAAGGATGAGACAAAAGAGGATCAGCGGTACCAGAAAAGGTGAAATATTAGGCAGAAACAAGAGCACCGCTGAGTGGGTGCCAACGCTCGGCTGTTTTGGATTCATAATGGGGGCAAAGTGCTGCAAAGTCAGTGAACAAGTCTGTGAAGTTTGATGGATCTAGCTTGAATGGTGTGCAGCTATGGCGTCAATTTGAACATCGTAGGTGAGATCGTTCTGGAGTTATTGTTTTCACAAGATTTTCTGAAAACCTGACCTTTATTTTGAGGTCAAAGTTGCCGAGATTTGAACTTGTCCAAGATTTTTATTAGATGCATCTATGGTGTGAGTTTTTGTCAAGGCCATTAGCCCACGAGACAAATTTTCTGACCCCTAATTTCTTTTAAGAAAAGCTTTCATGCAGCAGGTGCTGAACTGCTTGACTGAAAGCGTCACAGGCAATATTGTACCTGCTCTTAAAGACACGGCAATTTTAAAACCCGCAAATCCAGCACGTGGGGCTTGCTTTTGCAAATAAATCACAACCCAATGAAAATATGATAGAAACGTAAAAGTTAACAGCAATTATTGTGCGAAGATATTGTAAAGGTGTCACAACTGATCGTGTTACTGAGGGGAACCAAACTGAGAAATTCTGGGTTTTAAATAAATATAAAAAAAAAAGAAAATCTTTGGATTTGATTTAAGCTTTCTCTGACAGAAACACAAGCTTCAAATCAGCACACAGCTATTTTTACTGTTATTGGATGGATGAATTAAGATCCATCAATTTTTTGGAAAACACACCTACTGGGTTTAAATTTTATTTAAGCCTTTATAACAATATTTCTGAAATGCTTGCACTTGTTATTTTGTTTCTTGCTATTTATTATTTTAATTTTTAAAAGCAAAAATAATGTCTAATTGATCGAGTCTTTGTCAATGAGCACAACTCGAGGGGACTTGACTCAGCTGGATCCCAGCTGGTTGTATTCTGGTTATATTCCTGTAAAACAGGAACGTTGCTGACCACAAATGGTAAATGTGAATTTTTGTTAAATGTAAACAGATGTGGTTTTTGAAGATTTACCACACTTAATTGCTGTATTATCAGAAACAGATTGCATGTAATTGCCAACTTGACCCCAATCAATTGCAGACTGATATCAGATTGATAGCAGACTGACTCAGTCTCATAGCAACATTTATGGCAGGTTTTAGTGATAGTGTTGGTATGCTTGACAATCTAATTTTGCAGTAAAAAAATAACTTAAGTGAGATAACTTTATATTATTGGATAAAACATATTGACAAAGTTTAACTTTGAGGACATAATTTGCAGTTGAAAAATTGCGATAAACTGCAATATGTTACTGCAATACTCAGCATATCGCAAAATGTTAAAAATAGTAATAAGTAGCTCATCGGGCTCATGATCCATCGCAGTTCACAGGTCATTGCCAATAAGACAACAAAATGTGACTTTAACCTTGAGCACACTTTGGGTGAAGGTCCATTAGGTTATCACAAGCTTCACTAACTTCTGGCCAATGCTAGGAGGAGCAGCGATTTTTGTAAATTGTAGCTGGACAGATGCCTCCCCATGGCAGAGGCTCATTGGCCACTCAGCCAGATAGCTAAAAACAAGAACTGCTTCATGGAAAATGGGCACAAGGGCCTTTTTTTTTTAAGTTAGTCTATCTTAAAGCTGTCTGCAGTCAGCATCAACACTCCTTTTGCTGCATTATGTGTTAGCTAGCTTGTTAGTTTGATGTGTGCACAGCATGCACATCAGTGTACAGATCACAGCTACAACCAGCCGGGACAGAATTTACTCAGAACCTGAAGTTATATACAGGCCGGACTCAACGTTACAAAGGGCTAGATTTGGCCTGTGATTCTGACATGTGTCAAGAACACAAGAATCCCCCCAAAGCCTGACTGATCAACCAAAGCATCCCAAAATTTCAAAACAGACCAAAAACACTTTATTCAGAAAAAAACAAGTATTGTTTCAATTGGTAAAATTAAAAAGAACAGAAACACATGGTCAGTTGAGAATAGTAATATAATTTCAAGAGTTTTCAGAGCAGGGTATGCAGTTGAAATGCTTATATTTACATATATAATGATGTACTTTTCTAGTCTTATATGTATGTGAGGGAAGTTTGTCTGTTCTGTCATGCTTAGAGCCTATTCAACTCTACACATGATAGAAGCATTATGGAAAGCATTTTCATTAAGCTTCAGATTGTAGCTATTAAAACAGGTCAGTGGGAGAATTAATTTTGCCCCATATTATTTCTTATATAGCTTTCTTCTGTAAGATCTGTAATTCTTTTAGGGTAACTAGGAAAAAGTACTGCACCACATGAGATTGGAGTAATTTATGTGTTGCTCAGTGTGATATAAAGTAGGAACTGCTTTAAGAGCCTCAAATGTCACTTTATGTTTCTGAATTAATCATCATGTACCTCCAGGAATTTGGTGGTTATTTTTATAGGCACGAGTTTGTAACAACCTAATAATCAAGTGTCAGTGAATCCTACTGTTCACACTGCAAGAACAGTGCACGAATGCCAATCATGCACTGAGTAACCAAGGAAACCTGTGCCAGCCTTAACAGAGATGGAGGTAGCACGGTGCAGCATTTACTGAATGAAACGTTTATGCACACTCACCCACGCGAAGCCTGAAGCTATTGAAGGAATGTCTGTTGATGCCGTCCAGCTTGCCCATCAGAGCAATGGCAAACTCTACCATGATCCCTATCTGGGCGTGTTGCCGCTCTCTGTCCTAAAACACAGTCACGGTCACGTCAGTCCACAGCCTCATTATGAGGTTTGGTCATGACTTGCCTTAAAACAGTTAAAGTAGATCTGATCCAGGCCTGGCTCTGGTCTAAAGTAGTAACGTTCTCACCTGATTGTTCTCCTGACCAGGCGTCCCGCTAAGCCCTGCAGCAGCCATGTAAGTGCTGCCAATTGTCTTGATCTTCTCCACGCCGCTGAACTTTGGTTTGGACAGCAGCTGTTGAGTTACAGGAAAACAAAGTGAGGGATGTGTGCATTTATCATCCCAACCATGCCAGGGTCCGCATGATTAGCCTCTGAAATTTGTATCTCAGAGAAATGCTCGGCAAGTTTCTTTCTTTGTCTTCCTGACCTCGTCAAAGTCAGCGATGATCTCATTGAGCAGCCTCAGGCATTCCAGTCCCTCTTTGTTGATATCACACTCGGTGTAAAATTCTTTGAAATCCGGCACTGAAGCGAACATCACACACACACAGTCATAGGACTTGTAATAGAGGTCCTGTTGGGAAAAGCACAAAACCAGCAGTTAAAGCTTGTATAGGCAATAGGTGAGAGGAAAAAAAAAAATCAATATGCTTTTCAGCACACTGTAGTTCAAGTCTGGGAGGAAACTCGACTCCTGCAACTCATCCGGGCTCTGCTTTCAGGCTTTAGAAGCTGTAGCCTGTGACCGGAGATTTCACGTCTCTCCTCCTGTTCTCTGTACGGGGATTAGCCGGAGTTCTGTTTATTTTGTTCTGCTGCCTTTGACTCAAGAAGCTTGATTGTGTTACTGCTTTCCAGACATTTTTTTTTTTTACCACCCCTTATTTCCTGTAGTTACTGCAGAGTTATTGTGCGCATCATCTCAGTAAATTTATCACAGCTGACTGACAGAAGCTTTTTTTTTTTAGCATGAAACTCTGGAGGAACATGGAATCGCAGAGTTGCTCATTAACAGATTAGTTTCACTTGGATTAGCAAATCCTAGATCAACCAGATGAGGTAAGCAGTATAAAGAAGAATAAACAACAAAAATGCAGGAAGCTAGTTTTGTTGGTGCAATAGCAGAGAACCTTCATTTGATAAAGTGAAACCAACCCAAAGCAGCAAAAACTGAAGCTCCTCAAGTGGCCATTTGAGACAAACTCCAAAAGCAAGTCAGTTCTCAGACTCCTGTGTTAAAATGCCCCACTTTAAAAAAAATATATATGTTTACCGCCTGGTACAAAAATATTGTTTTAGCCTCTATGGCTAGTTTCTCACTTCATGAGAACTGAGTAGAAAGAATATTTTTATTTCTCTGCATACTGGAGTTAGAAGCGTGGCTGCCTCTCTGCCATGTTTGTGCATGTTTGGAGCATTTTTCATGGAATTATCCGACAAACAACACTGCCTGCTGCGCGGTATAGCACATCCAAGAAGTTCATGCTTCAGTTTTGGTGAGTTAAATTCTAGTGCTTTATTAGCCTGTTATTTAGCACTAATTACCAGATGTGTGTTTTTGCACTGCATTTGCATTATGCTACAGCCATGTTTTAAGTATTAAATGTATAAAGTACCTTCATATAGGCGGGTTGGGGCTAGGGTTTAATATTTTTCCCGAAAATGACATGAATCAAATCCCGGGAAATGACGAGCCATTTCCCGGGAATCCCGGGAAAAAGTTTATTTATTTTTTTATTTTAATTAGGGCTTCTGTAGCCTGTGTCGGCCTTAACGTATTCTGATATTGTAGAGGTAGCTTTCCAGCTATGTCCTGTTATGCCCAGTAGGGGGCAGTGTTGGCTTGATTAATGCAATAAAACCTACATCTCGGTATTCGAGTGCTCGAGCTATGCGGTGTTGTATCGTTCCTCAACACTCCCTTAACAAATATAATTCAAATATTCCTGCATTGTACATGGAATTATACCAAGATATTTTACAACTGCTGGTGCAAAACAATACGGTTCATCTCCACACAGCATTGATAAAGGCTCAGCCACGCTGTCGTGGCGACATCTGTTGCGCTATATCTCCACCAGTGGAATGCTGTAATAGTCATTGAAAAGTTAACTACTGTACTACACTATAATATGACATAACACAGGGCCTTGAGTAATGCACTACGACTTGGTCATTGCCATTCTGGCAACAGCAAATTTATAACACCGTGTCTGAGGGTTAAAGTAGGTTCGCTGTGAATCGTCTATTGAAAAACTGGCCAATCCTTATAGCCTAAAAAATATACATTTTACTCAACTCCATTTTAAAAGCGAAATATGTTAAAGCAATCTATTTCATGATAATTTCTTCACCCATTAGGCCCGTATCCTAATTCATGATTGTTAGTAAGCGGCTGCAAACGAGGAAAAGAAACACTCGAAGTTAAACAGATATTTCTTTATTGTTCAGGGCAGGCATATTTTATAGGCTATATAATGCAATATAACAATATATAATATAAGATTATATAATACAAAATACCTTAGGGTAAACACATTGCCTACGATTTCAACAAATTAAAGAGGAAAAAAGTACAACTGTGTAATACCTCTATTAAAACGCTTGAGATGAAGGCTGAAGCCTTAAACGGAGGCTGAACGTGCCTGAAATGAAGAGTAAAGCTTTTCGCATTAAACGAACCCTTCTCTCAATATTTCCTTAAATTTAACATTCTGAAGCTTTCTTTTCTTTCTGAAAGTCAAATCGACGCGCGCGACTTTTTTCCCGGTTTCCCGTCTAACGTTTCCCGGGAAACGGGAAATGGTTCTGATCGCATTTCCCGGGAATCCCGGATCCCGGGATTAAACCCTAGTTGGGGCTTAAAGAGGGGGGGGAGCTTTAAGGGGGAGGCTGTCCATTTTCTGGCTGTCTCCCCCCAAATTCCTTTTTAGATTTCTGCATACAGCAGCTTTAAAAGTTTCACCAAGGACAATATTAGGATTGTTGGGTTTGTTACATTTAGATATTCAAACTTTCCTGTTACTGTTACTAACCTTGATAGCACTAAAAGGACAATTCAGGCTCTGTGTTACAGTGAAGCAGCAAGACACAGAAAGGCATCAGCACTTGTGACCACTGCTGATAAACGCTTTGTACCCTTTTTTTACGTCACAGCAGTTACTGTCAGTGAAAACTTGATGAGTAAGCAGCTGGCACACTGAATGTGTAGAGTATCATGTGTCAATCCAAGAAGGTCCCTGTGTTTGAGTGTTTTAACAGTGAAAATCCACCTGCTGACATTAATAATTACTTTTTTTTTTTTTTAAGCTGACCTCAGATAACTAGTAAACATTACTGCTGAAAGAAACAGGAGTAATATCTGATTCATGTTCACTTTTAACGTGCAATCTCAAAGGAGCATTTTTAACTCGCTTTATCACCAGTCTTTCATAGCATCCAGTGAGCTTGTTATCCAGAGAGAATCAATAGTGGAAATCTCACCTCATTCTTCTTATTCTCCCCGACAAACAGCGCTGCCACGTGTGCCGGCAGCACGTTTTCCAGCAGCAGGCGGTTCAAGTTCTCTCTTGTCTCGATCTCATCCTGCTCTCTCTGGTTCTTGTACTTCCGCAGGAAGTCCTGGCGGAAGCAGGACTCATTCTAGGAGCCAGAAAAATGGTGGGATTAGAGAAAATCAGCACGGCGGATTGTCTGAGATGTGAGGAATGAAACTGAGAAAGACAAAAAAAAAGAGCAATCTGTCATTTACCTGCTGTGAGATGATAACCATGGTGACCAGGAAGAGTGTGATATATATGCAGCTCATAATCTGGGGGTGCTTTACCAGCCCTAGGATGCTGCAGGGGAAGCAAGAACAATAATGGACCCCACTTTTAATTGAGTGGTAAACAGAAATTAAAATCTTTTCATGGAGCTCTGAGATGACATAACAGTACACTTAAAAAAAAACTGCTCTGATCAGGAATCATGTATATATTCATAAAAAATATGTAGATATTGGCCCCTTGGGTCATTTTTAATCAACTGTCTGATTAATATTATGGATTGATGTGTGATACAGACCACTCCAAAAGTAGCACTCCGACCTTTCATTCATACATTAAGTTCTGGCAACAAAAAAATAAACACGGTGGTTTTATATTTTGTCATATTCTTTGTGACTGACCTACTCTATTTAAGAGAGTTGTCTGTCAGTTGTGTTTAATGACTTGGCTGCTCTGCGTGAGCTGTGTGAAGTGAATCTCGCCTTGTGTGACAGAAGTAGCTGCAGCCAGAGGGAAGCATTGCTGTTGGGGTGGTCACTACATTGGTCACGAGCCACAAGTATGTAGTTAAGCTGAGTGACTGAAAGTGAGAACAGCCGCGGTAAATGGTGAAGTGAGTCTATAACTCTGATGGTACTGGATTGTTTAAGGTGTTATGGGTGTTATATATCCAGTATAACACTCTGTTGGATGTATGTGAGATCAATTTTTAATTTTTAATGCTCATAGACATCATTAATACCAGGCAAGAACCCTGATCCACTATTAATAGAAATAAACATACAGCATTTTTTTTTTTATTACTGTTATAAGGTGGCTCTGATCTGCTGTTCAGGAATCCATATATTCATATAAAATGATTTATGATCTGCTGAGGACTGAAATGTTTTTGCACTTCAGCAATTTACTGAGTCATTTTAAGAAAAAGTTACAACAGGGCGTGCAATCTAAGAAATGACTCCTCTTTGTGTTTGCAGAAAGGTTTCAACAGGTCATCAGTGTGAAAACAGGAAACAATACATTTGACAGAAAGCTGCAGGATTCACCTCACTTCAGTCTCATTGTAGCTGTAGTTTGAAAGGTTATGGAGTTGTTTGCTATATTCAAAAAAGAGGTCCTTCTTGGTGCTGAGGATGAGGACGTAGTATGCCGTGGAGGCCACGGTGAGGAAGAGCAGTTTGAGCTCAAAGCTCACCCGGAGGAAGACTCCACATGCAATGAGTGACAGGATACAGCAGTAGACAGAGTACTGAGGGACAGGAATGGAATGAATGGAATTAGACTTGGAGCAATTCTAAATAATCTCCTAATTAAAAATTATAAGTAGCAAACAAACAATTAGTCAAACAGTCCATGTAAAGAGAGACTGTTTATTAGCTTATCTGTCATAACTATAACCCCCAAACCCTTGAATACACCTATAAAATTCTTTATTCTTAAACTTAGAATATGAAAGCTGACATTTCTATGGTATTTATTATGCTTGATGTTTTATATACTACATGCATTTATTATAAAATTAAGCACCAACTTATTAAATTTTGTTAATTCAAGTTTTTCAGTGTTGAGAGAACTACAACTGATACTACTTCACACCAACATTAAATACTGCTACTACACATTATTGTCTAGGATTAAATCTGTCACTCACAGGCAGGCAGGAGTAGTCGTCGTTATCTGCCTGGTCGAAGCACTGCAGGGGAGTGAGAAAAAATAATAACTGACAAGCAACCACTGGACATGCTTTGAAGCATGAAGTGTGGCACAGCTAGAAATACCAGAGTGGATCTGTCTTAGCCCTCAACATGTGAGCAGAGTCTCACCAGGTTGAACACAGCCATGATAACAATGATCGCCGTGGTGATGGTTGCCAGAGGGAGGCGCACACACGGCTGTTTAACCACTGCCTCCGACACAGCTGGCAGCCACTGGCAACTTGACAGCTTCTCTGGAAAAAGGCGCTGCAGAGGAGTGAGGGGTTAAAAGACGAGAAAGGATGGAATCCAACAGGTATGAGCAGCATGTGACGTTATACAGTCAGCTATCTGCAGACAGCATGTGTTGAGTGATTCACAGCTGGCTATTTCGAGGAAAGGAATCTGAGAAGGGAAAAAAAAAAAAACCCCACACGTACAGGACCGAATGTCAAATGTCATCAGTAGGGTGTCTAGAGTCAGCTGTAGCATAGTGAAGAGATAGCTTCCATGCCATGTTTCCAGTCTTACATCAGTTAATTCTGGCACAGTAAAAGACGTGCACACAAAAACACATAACCTTTTCACACATGCCTTTATTGCTTGCACCGAGTAGTTCTGATTGTTTGTTAAGTAATCTTGCCAACAAATTTATTAGACCACCACCCAGTGTAAGGTTTATACCACAGCTGTGCAGTGTTGATTACCAAAATCAGTTTTTTATGTTTCTGTAATGGTTAATCCACCAGTATGCACAAGCTCTCTAATCTAAATGATGTTTTTGATGCTAAAATGCAATTGTTCTTATCCATGAATTTGTAAATTTACAACAAAAAAAAGCATTAAAAAAAGTAAAGCACATGATTATTGTTTGATTAAGATGTCAAATAACAGTTATTTACTTTTACCTAATAAATAACATCATTTTTTTTTTTTTTAAGTTTTAAGTAAGTTTTTTGACATATTTCTATAATCTTTGCATTTTTATGAGCGTGGTCTCATTAATTTGTTAAGCACTGTATTTGCACTGGACTCCAGTTTAGGAGTGATTCACTTCTGGAATTTTGTGTCATATCTGGACAAACTGAAATAAGAAACTTGGGAAGACATTGTTGTGGGACAGTTTTGTCCCATATCCTTGGTATTTTCTTAAATTATACTGCGATTATAAACATTAAAAATATGAATTTCGTGTTTACAGTTTCTCTGAATTCCTCTTTCAATGTAGGTTCAGATTTCTTAAATAAAAAAAGGGATGCAGACAATCAAACAACTTACTAAATAATTTAATTTGGAAAACTATAATTATTATTATTCTTTATTTACATACAGCACCTTTAAGACTAGAGTTTACAAAGTGCTTTAAAAGAAAAGCAAAAGCAGAATATTCAGAAGGTAAAACAAAGCCAAGCCACACACAACTGAGACAGAAAAAAAATTAATGTGCAACAGAAAAGTGTTTTGGCATTTATCTGTGTGACCTTCCCACACAAGTAATAAAACTCTACATAAACTTCACATTTAATTTCCCCTTCCCATGCAAACGGAAATTTAATTAATTGAATATCATTCTTCAGCGAACCACTTGTGAGTCACAAATACGCAATATTAAACTATGTTGCACGGCTTTGGGTGTTACTGTAAAGAGTTGTAGTGTCAGTGAGGCTTTTTCTCCTGGTTTCTACAAACCAGACGGCCAACTGGGCCTGAAATGAAACTTGGACTAAATCACTTAAATAACAAAATGCTGAATGTGAACATGAGACTTAATGCACACACCTGTAAGTGACCTGCGTAGCAGATAGCCAGGACCAGGAGCAGCACGCAAAACAACGTTCCGAATGACACCCCCAATGTCTGTCGCCTGCGGAGGACCAGAATTTTAAAAAAGAAAAAGAAAAGAAAAAAAAAAAATCATTCTCCAGCTCATTTCCTAAAAATACAAATGTGGTCTCCATAATGTGCTTTAGTTTGCACTTCTGATGAGAAGAACAGATGCTTAAATATCAGAAATATGTAAATGATACTTACGTCCTTGCGATAAACATCTGAATGATGAAGATACAGAGGAAGATGAAGGTGGCACAGCCGACATAGTGTTTGAACATGGGCAAATCCAGGGTTCGATACTAAGAAAAGAGAAAGCAGAAAGCACTTATTCTGCCTCTTATTCAGTATCAGAAAGACTAAATGTAAAAGTATGATAATGCAGAATGTAACTGACCCCTTTAAGTCCAACCAACCTGTTTTTCCAGATCTTTCTTTGGAAACCACAGAGCTAAACTGCTGCTCTCTTCAGACTTATACCACTGCCTGCAAAGGAGAAAGGAAGGTAAGAAGGCAAGGAAGAAGATAGAGAATCAAGGTGGAAAGACAGATGTCTATTAACTCTCCTTTTTCTATCAGATTGACATTGCAGATGCAAAATATTTAGGATCTCTACTGTGACTGTTTTGAAGGCACTGGATTACACTGGGCACAGGCTGCACTGCTCTCTGTTGGTTCACGCCTGATGCAACAACTTGACAGAACAGCCAAGAAAAAAAAAAAAGATCTGAGATGTACTCCGAGGCAATAACGCTGTAGTCACAATTCCTGCTCATTACAGACAAATAATTCTACTGTACAACACAGATCCAAACAGATTATTATAAGGCTCTTAAGCTACATGTTTTAACCTAACCTAATAACCTCTAAGACTAACAAAGACATTACATGGAGCTTTAAGTAGAGGTCAGTGCCATGGCAAATAAACATTACAATATTAATATTTATCTCTTACGCATGAAGCGCTCCATTTTCATCAAGGCTCCAGTTTCATACAAGGACAACACAAATTTTAGACAATTTCCTCTGCCTCTGTTTATATCCTGCACAGATAAGGCTATTTACATTTGCTGGCAACACAATTTTAACCCTCATTTGAAAATCAAATTAAATTTGCATTAAAACCTGCTTAGACATCCTCTCATTTGTTCATGGTTTAGAGGGGGGAAAAAAAAGACAATGGTGTCACCTTTTTCCATTTTCTGCTTTTTTAAAATGTGTCATTTCCATTCATTTTCATAAAGTTTAACCATTGCACAACAGCACGAATGACATACACGTTTTACCTACAACCGCTGATTTAAGAGAAGCCTTATTTTTAATCTGCAAAGATAAGGCGACAACTTAAGTAATGATCTTGATCATCCACACTGTCAAGATCTAAAGGTTGACACTCAAAGTTGGCTTACTAATGTGACATTTAGAAAAACAGTTACATATTCAACTCCACTGCTTATGTATGGAAGTTTATTTCCTCCATTGAAAAAAAAAAAGTTTTTGCTATACGTAACTCAAAATTTCAAGTTAATAACTCGACTAAGTATCCATACTTCTGCTTACATACTTGTGGAAGCTGAATAAACCTTCCATAAGTATAAACTAAAAAAAAAAAAAAATTCCCATCCATAACTCAAAATTTCAAGTTATTTTCGCAAAATTTTGTGTCAATAACTGGATTAGCTCTGCCAATCAGGAAGCTCTGTGAAGGTACGTCACTCACTTGTTGGAGGCTGAAGGCATCAGCTGTCCAACAGTTCAGGATGAAAGCATTGATTCCTTACCTTTAATGCAGTTCTTATTTGCTAGAAGGCATTCAACAGTGTTGTAGTCAAGATCACCTAACCCGAGACCGAGACAAGACCAAGACCAATCTCGAGTACTACAACACTAGCATTCAAAGTTCAAAAACCGAACGCCAATTTTCTATACACTGCTAACTAACTGATACTGGAGTTACCCGGTTTTGAGTGTGCATGCGTTGGCGTCATTTGCTTACGGGTAACAAGGAAATGACCTTTTTTCTATGAGCTTCGTGATTCGCAGAGCTGACTCGAAATTTTTACATTTCCATTTAGGTATCCCGAAATTTTAACTTCATTTCTCAAACTTTTGAGACACCTAACTTGAAATTTTGACTTATTAATTTTATTAACTCAAAATATCAAGTTAGGTATCTCGAAATTTTGGTTTAATTTTTTTGAAATTTCGAGTTAATATGTCGAAATTTCAAGTTATGGATAGCAAAAAAAAATTTTTTTTCCATGAAACACAAACAAAATCTGTCACCTGCACTTCTGAATCAATTAGAAGATGTTTTTAAGTGTCTACTCTGTGATTTTAAAGTTTTTAGGATATTGTTATGTACATTGGACAGGTCTACTAACAAACTGAGAGAACACTACCACACTTAAAGCAATGGTAGTTTCAGAAAAATAAACCACAACATCTTGGCATAAGAAAGCTGCCACAGAGCCAATCTGAAATTTCAGGGATTTGGCGAACCATCAGTCAGGTTTATCATCACTGATATGGGTGTAAGCTTGCTCAAAAACAATGCAGCAGAAGATTTCCTGCTTTAATGCAATTTCTTTAAACCCGCTAAACACAATATATTGCAATATTTCATAAAATATGCTACACATACTGCAAATACGACATAAATTATGACATTTGAAATGGACCTACTTGCTGTTGAGCTCATCTATGGTAATGGTCATCTCATTGTGCAGCTCCTCATCAAACCTAGTCTTCTGGGATTTGTTCCTGCACCAGAAACCACAGAGACAATAAGGAAGTGGCATGCAGACAGACAAGCAGGGTGACTGGAACAGATGCTGGGAAAACCAGATCAGGTCATGTGGGTTATTCTGGTCCAGTGTAGCTGTGCTTGGAGGCCACTTGGTTAATGCCATTCTGAGCATTAGTGAGAAAAGGGAAATGTAGATTGTGCCAACTGCAGAGCTCTGCGTGTTAGATGATCTCAGTGGGATTTGGTTGGTGTGTTTCTGTCGTGCACTTGCTCAGAACCCCCCCCTGCTACATCAGGAAGGAAACATTCACACAGATGCAGAAACCCAGATTACCACACAAGCCGTAGCTGGTGATCAGTGTTAATTGAAATCATGTCAGTCCACTAACAGAGGTTAGGGGCTTTTGAGATCACGTGATGCCCTGTTTATAAAGAGGCAGCGGTTAGAAAAGGTGAGAAAATGTGTATTATACCACTGCACAGGTTAGTGTTGGGACAGCAAGGTTCTCCACTAAGACAGTAGTTCTCAACCTGGAGGTCCAATTTTTACACTATGGGAGGGTGTCTGAGAGACAACAAATGGTTAAAAGAACAGTTGCATTCAAACTTAAAGAGTACTTTATTATCTTTTTTTGATTATTTCTATCAATTTAACTTATCAATTTAAAAATATTTGAAGGGGACTTATTGTGCTTCCAGCTCCAGATTTTTACTCTTAGACTCTACCAGAGTAGCTTTGCATGAGTTCAACATAATCTTTATCTTACACTGGGCCTTGATCCCACCCCTCAGGTCACCCTCTGTTTGATATGCGCTCTTTTAGTTCCCTTCCATCTCCAACCAGCCTTCTTCTGATTGGCTGCCCCTCATAAACTAAAGATTTGAATGGCCGGTGGGTGGGGCTTCTATCCTTGTAGACAGAGCTGTTAAATATTCCAATTTGATTATACAATCAAGATTTAGAAAAAAATAACAGATTGTGGGGAAAACATGACTGGCTGCACTCCCAAGTGGCACAGAGTCCTCAGATGGTTTTCCATGATAAAAATTGTTAAACCTATCCGCCTGTCTGAGCAGCTGCTTTCATTGCTTCAGACTTCAGATCGGCCATTTCTAGTACAACAAGAATGACACAGAGAGCATAGATCGCCAATGATTTAGCCTGCCATAAAGACTTAATATAAGTGGATCAGCTGAGCATCTGAAGATAAACACTGTTAAGTCATTCTTATTTTGTTCCTCATGTTTAAAGTTCTTTGGTTATACTAACTGTTTATATGTCTAAATAAGCTAATTACATACATGAGCAAGTGCATCAATTTTGCTTGGGTTAAAAAAAAAAAAAAAAATCTTAAAAAAAATATAAAATCCCAGATGGTTAGACCAGAGGAAACATAATAGGTCCACTTTAAATAATTTCTCTTGGGAAGCAGCATTAAGCAAACTGATTGTTGGGGACTGCAATAAAAAAAGATGTAAAGTGCATAATTTAAAGTAAGTGAAAACTCAACTCACTGTCCTCTGCATTTACACAAATGTATGTATGTGAGGCAATTGTTGGGGAGAACAAACTGAAAGGCTGAGAACTACTGCACTGAAAGGAGTGAGGACCTTGCAGACCATGAAGGCTCCACTCACTTATAGTTGAACGGAGGGGTGGGCAAGGAGAATGGCTCTTCTAGAGATTCATCAAAGCTGTCAGGGTCCAACAGTAAAACAAAAATATACATCCGTCACAACAGAGCAGCGCTGAACCCAAAAACACATGATATATAATCATTTTAAGGTAAAGATCAAACATAGTGCAATAACAGCTGATAGTTTTAATCAGAGATAAGCATAAAACTGCGTGGATCATTTCAGTGTGAAGGCTGCAGCCTCTGCCTTACAGGACATGAATGAAAATTTACAGTTTCCGAGATAAAACAAACCTACACTCTCTCTCAGGGTGGAATGCTTGTGCACTTGGATCACACTTATCTCTTCTAATCACATTACTTCAGCCCACACTGCTTTGTGTAGGCGAGTCCTGCCCACTGATCAGTAGCTTCACTCTTTTCATACTGCCTTCACCAGATGGGGGGAGAGAATTAACCATTAGAAGCTTTGGCCACAATCAATTTGGCTATGCATTATTTAAAGCTAGTGGAGGGGCTAGTCATATTATCCTCACCACTCTGCAGGAATAATTGCCACTGCAACACAGCTTTAGTTTGTTGGTCAAATTTAACATTGTTTTTGCTTTGATGGAACAAAATCATTCTAATTCTAAGAGTAATTAGACTTATACCAATCAACTACCACTGCAGTTATGGTTGCAAGAACTGTTATGTAATAACCATTTATACCCGCCCTTGAGGCATGCACAACTCACTGCAGTTTTCTCCTAAAGAATAGGTGGGAGAAAACAACAAAAAAAAAAACTGCTTCACCACACAAATAGGGATAGAAGTCAAAAAAGAAAAAGCAAGTTTTTTTTCAGTGCTTTCTGAAGAACATCTCAGGTGGCAGCTTTGGTCAAAGCACTGGGCATTGCTAGAGTGAACTACGGTGTCATCGCAGCACCATAACATTTATACCCATGCTTGACACGACGCAGATTTCTCCTAAATTATAAAAACGCTCAAAAGAATGTCATCATATTCAACTGTTGCATTAATCTCCCTAATATGTGTTTCCAAGATGGAACAAAAACTGCAAGACAAGCCAAAGAAACACGCTGCTTGCAAACATTCATGATATCATTTTTGGCAATGAATGACAGCAGTGAGCATGAGTTACCTGTCAGACTTCCGTGTTACAAAGTAACTGATGTACTACTATTGCTACTGGGATACACAACCCCACTTCCAAAAAAAGTTGGGACACTTTGTAAAATGTAAATAAAAACAGAATCCAATGATTTGCAAATATCAGAAACCCATATTTTATTCACAATAGAACACAGAAATCATATCACATTTAAACTGAGAAAATGCACCATTTTAATAAAAAATACTAGCTCATTTTGAATATGATGGCAGCGACACTTCTCAAAAGAGTTTGGATGGGGGGACAAAAAACTGGAAAAGTAAATGGTACTTAAAAAAAAAAAAAAATCAGCTGGAAGAACATTTTGCAACTAATTAGGTTAATTGGCAACAGGTCAGTAATTGATTATAAAAAAGAGCATCTTAGAGAGGCAAAGGTAAGTAAAGCTGGGCAGAGGTTCACAAATAAAAGAAGAAAAAAAAATGTGTCTACAAATTCTGAAACAATTTCAGAATAACATTCCTCAATCTAAAATTGTGAAAACTTTGAAAAACTCTGGAGAAATCTCTGGATGAGGACCAAGAGTTCACGACCCTTTGGTGCCCCAGGACTGTTGAGCAGCGGTAATTCTATTCAGAAAAGAATTGGACCACATTCTTCTCCCAAACATCCAGCAATTGGTCTCCTCAGTTCCAGACCTTTATGGCCTGTTATTAAAAGAAGGAGGGACGCTGCAAAGTGTTGCTATTGCCAAATTAAAAATGAACCAATTTTTTTTCTTAAAAAAATGGTTCATTTTTTCAGTTTAAACATTTGAAATTTTCGACTGTGTATAAAATATGCATTTATGAGATTTGGAAATGACTGCATTCTATTTTTACCTACATTTTACAAAGTGTCCCTCTTTTTTTGGAACTTGGGTTGTACAAACAACAGAGCCGGTTTAGAACTTACACCTTTATACACACACACACACACACACACACACACACACACACACACACACACACACACACACACACAAAATAACATTTTGCATATTAATTAAATGTGTAGCTACTGCCGCCGTTCAGTTTTGTCTTACCTCTCAGGGTTCTTGGAGCTCTGGGTTGGTCGTAGGGGAATATCCTGAAAAAGACGGGGGTAATACTGTAGTTATCTTATATTTTGGTTTGGAAATTCCTCACAAGATAATGGTTTCTTGAATACACTGAGTCTTCTACTTAGTTTTGATCAAAGAAATGTCAAATACATTTTTAATTTTCTTACTTACTTAAAACTTTTTAAATATCCAACGTTTTGAAAGTTTTAAAAAAAGCTTTTCTGTAAAGCTTGATTTATTCTTATTAAATGTTCAGACATAACAAGAAAATGCAGACTTCCCTTAAATAAGGTAATACACACTCATTGCTGACCAATGATGAGTGTGTGCATGGCCGTCCTCCACAAAGGCCCATTTTGAGGCACAAAAAAAAAACCCGTATTTTATTTTACCGTTATCTTGATAATAAACCAAATTGTGGTGTGCAATCCAGCAAGCTTACCTTGAAACGTGGTTTGCCATTGACAATAGTGTCTGGGGTGAAGCCCTCTCGGTTCTGCAGATGGGCAAAAGGTTTGACAGCCCCCCAGGATTCAAGGTAGCGGGTCATACGCACAGATGCTCGAATCTTCAGACCGTCATTCACCCGAGGCTTAGGTGCCTTTTGGAGATTCAGGGATGGGTCCTTAGACTTTAGATGAAGATAAATATGCAAAAATGTGTTAGTGCATATTATGTACTAATGGCTCCCAAAAAAACAAACAAAAAAAATCTCATCTGGTCAAAAAGGAGGAGAAAATGTTTTGCCAAAAGAATAATCCATACATCCATTTTCTTCCGCTTATCCTTTTCAGGGTTGCAGGCTGGAGAAAAAGGTTGGGAAGCTGTGTAATTCATAATTCAGCTATTTGCAATTCCTGAACATCATGTAATACACCAAATGGTAAAATCGAGAACATTTATTCATTTCAAAATCTATCTTCCCACCCGTCCATTTTCTTCTGCTTGCCCAATTCACAGCTGAAGCATATCCCTGCTGTCATACGGCAAGAGGCGGGGTACACCATGGACAGGTTGCCAGTCTGTCACCGAGCTAACACAGAGAGACAGACAACCATTCACACTCACATTCACACATTTGTACAATTTAGAATCACCAATTAACCTCTGTGGGAGGAAACCGGAGCACCCGGAGAGAAACCACGCACACATGAGAAGAACATGCAAACTCAACCTGGCCAGATGGTGAATTCAAACCCAGGATCTTCTTGCTGTGCGGCAACAGTGCTAACCACTGCGGCACCATGCTGCCTTAAAATCCAAAATCCTAACACCAATTATGTGGCTGAGTAGATGTTTTAAATGCTAGGGATTTTGCTCAATCCTTCACAATGTGCATTTTCCAGGAATACAGGCTTAGAACTTACCCGTGGATCAATGACTAGGTAGGTCTGGACATTGAGCTCTTTTAGGTAAGGGTCCCTGAGGTGGCCGTTGCCCTCTTCCACTTCGTATGCCTTGTTTAAATGCTTCAGAGTCGCCTCTGTGATGTGGACACGTCTGGCCAGGTGAGGGAAAAGTAAATATAATAAACAGTCCCATAAGGAAACAAAAAACTGACAACTTCAGCTTCTTTAAGTTAATATTACAATCCAAAACAAGAATGTATATAAAGGTAATACTCCTTACCCTGGAACCCCTCCTGACTCCATATGATTGGCTAGAGTAACATCATGTGACCATACGTCAAACTGCCATTTACGAAGTCCGATCACACCACAGAGTACATTGCCCGAGTGAACACCCACTCTCATGTTGATATCTACTCTTGTGGCCTCCCGTACCTGCCTGAAGGAGTTTTACAGGAATACTAAAACTTGTTGTTGTTCGATATTTCATATGCTCAGTCCTTCAAACCACATTAACACCGCAAGGATGTATGTATGCATCTCTCAGTGCATCTCTACCGTATATCTCTGTCTTAATCTGTACAGTAAAACTGAGTTTACTGCAAGAAATTAAAACATATTTTAGCTTTAAACGCACCCCACAGTCCTCCCTTACAGATTAATACACCATCCACTGACACATTAACATTTCATGAGTAATCAATGCAGGAATTCAAAGATTTCACAAATATTTTCTTGCAACTTTACATAAAACAGCTACAGGTGATGGACGGTATAAACTCACTTGATGGCTTCACACATGTCCAGGCCCATTTTGACACAGTTCTTGGCATGTTTAGGCAGTGAGACCGGCAGCCCAGACACACAGTAGTAGCAGTCTCCAAGGATCTTGATTCTCATGCATTCATTTTCCTTTAAAGAACAATAAAAAAAAAAAAAAAAAGAAATCCTTCAAAGAAAGTTTGTTTTGTTTTTAAGAAACCAGATAATTCATTTACAAAAAAAAAATGTGGGCCACTTCATACAAAAATAGTCTTATTTATTAGGGTTCATGTGGCTTCATCAGGACTTGAAGAGTGTTTCCTTTCTCAGACCCAGATTTTCTGAAAGAAGATCATTACCCTATTGTGCCAACAGTGTTTTAAGAGGGAAACACTGAACTAAAGCCATTTTTATTTAATGATATGATAAAAGTCATAACTCACCTTGGCAATTTGGTCAAATTTGCCAAACAGTTCATTGAGCATGATGACCAGCTCCTTGGGAGAACAGTCACTGGCCAATCGGGTAAAACCGACAATGTCAGCATAGAGAATGCTGAAAGACAGGAAGTGAATTTAAATTAAAACTGAAAACATTCACATATAACGAAATAATGCCCATTTAAACATGTCTAACATGTATTTATCAAATAAAAAAGGTGTACGCGCTGGTAGGGTTAACTATGTTTGCATGTTAACTGTGCATAGTGCTAGTTGAGGCAGGCTGTGTCTCATCCTCAGTCCTGGCAGATCTCAGTGCTAGCCCACATCAGCTGATGACAAAGTTGAAACCTGTCTATACATCCAACTGACGCTGACAGAGTTCAATATCAAGTATTACACTTAACCTCACCACAGTTGCTGTGCATCTGATAGCCACTTTGCAACCCACTTAGCTAACGGCTCCTTTTTGATGTTGTTTCTGCCTTAATTGAGGGCACATCTGTTGTCACTGAGTCTTTTTTTTTTAATACAGTGGTCCGGACACAAAATTTTAATTGTTTGGTGGAGATTCCTACAGAATACCACCGGGTCTAGCTTGCTTTGGGCCAAACCCATGTAATTGTGATTCACAAGCCAAGGCTGATAAAAAGAACAAATATTGGCAGAACAACCCTGTCTTCCATCATTCAATAAAGCGGTTATCGTCACGCAGGCAATTAACTATAAATGCTCACAAGTGCTTCCTGAAGGCACTGTTAACAATCAACCAGTGTGCAGTGGACTGGAGGATATTAATGGCCATAATGCTCAAACAGTTTTGAGTCCTTGAAATTTGGTCCCAAAACAGCAGCAGCACAGCCCATTATTATCCGTTGTGACCATTACGGGCTGTGCTGATCGGGATGGCACTTTTCAGGCAAAAATATCTGTACCATCACCCATTAACCTCCAGCAGGCCTGATTTAAAGACATGTTTGGTTCAAATGCTGAATCACAAGCCAGGCATTATTAAAGCTACCCGTCATATCTTATGTGACCTCTCAAAGACCATGACAACACCAGAAAAAAGATCTGGAAACTTGGCAAGAATCCAACACAAAAAGAGACCGACTGACTCATCGTCTTAATATAGCTGGTCTCAGTGGAAACTGAGCTGGGATCAGCTACGTGAACACCATCCCCTGACCAAATCAGAGGTTGTGTCAATAGTTGTGATTAAAGCATGATGGGACTTATTTAATTTGAACAACTGATGGGAACGACTAATAAAGCTATGAACTGAGTCCAAGAATACGCATGGTTCAATTTATTTCAAACTATTAAACTCTAATAAAACCAACCACAAATATTCATAGATTGTGTGCACCAAGCAGACCTGATTACTGACACTGTTGCAGCCTGGCCATAAAGTGACCTAGCAGAGGAACACAGATACTGCACCTGCTTCCACTACCTGACTGAAGAGAGCCAGGTGCTTCAGGAGATTGATAACACAGCTAATTACTGGGCTGACTCAGGTAATTATAGGGACTAGTATGAGACAGGGCCTATCAATTTTTTGGTGTAGCTTTAAATGAACATGAAGCGAAAAATGATGTTGCAATGGATCCTTGATTACAAAATGCTAAATCTCTACAGATCTTTGTTCAAATAGTCTTTTTGTGTTTTAATGCCATTACAGTTCTACTTTGTGCCCACATGCAGAATATAGCAAAAAGCGTTCCTCAAAAACTAAATGCCTTTTGCAGTGTATTCAGTTTGCTCTTAAAAACCTGCGATCCTTTTAGTGAGGCGAGATGAGGACTGTATCCTGTCTACATATCAGAAAAATCAGCTGGTAAGCCATCTGCCAAAGTTCACTTTAAGCTGCCCTGATATCTGTCAGCACTTGCTAAATTAATGAAACCCTCGTAAAACAGAGCTGTATCTGGGTCACTGCTCTGAAAACAGACATACTAATCTCCAATATTTAGAGAAGCTCTCGAATTGCTTTTTTTTTTTTTTTTTTTTTGTCTTTTTCTTTTTGCTTTTCTCTTGCCTTGTTTGTTTTATGAAGGAATGACTGAGGATTTATAAGATTAAGAATACAGAAAATATTCAAATCAGTCTGATTCATGAATGCAGCCTTTTTTGTTCTTGAATATCAAAAAATTGCATTTTTTAAAACGCTATTTCAAATGATTGTTTTCCCTTTATAATTCAAAGACAATATGATAAATGTAATATACTTTTTAAAATTTTTTATAAAATATCTGTTGAAGATGAGGTCTTTTTCATGCCAATTGTACTAGATATGAGTCACAACCCATTTGAAATGATTGTTAAACTTACATAAATGTAGCCTTTTCTTTATTGTCTGGGAATCTGTCTGCTGTTCACAACTATAAGCAGAGCAGATTCAAGCCACAGACACTTTTTTTTATTTTTTACTAAAACGAGGCTTCTACAGTGAGGTTAAATAAATTAGCGATCACCAAAAATGGATTGTGGTTGTACCTGACATTTTCATGCCTCTTGACATAAAGGCTGTGGAAGTTGTTATCTTTGACGAGTCGCTGTTGCTCTTCTTTGTCTTTACAGTCTTGCAAGCGCTCCATTATTGTCAATTTCATCTTCATGGAGATGTAGACTGGCAGCACAGACTGCAGCAGGTTCTCCTGCAAAGACACATTTGCACGCACGCAGACACATAAACACACACACACAGTTACATAAGTGTAATTTAGGAGAGTCAGGAAATTAAGCTCATTTGACTGCTGCACTCAGTATACAGTGATGAGTGGTCAAGCCCTGAAGTGAGCAAAGGTCTACCTGAAACAGAAAATATCCACATATACATGATGAGCAGCACAAAACCCCAAATCCTGTTCAAACAGAGAAGCATATTTATTAAATTATTTCTCCTATGACCATCTTTAAGTCTGTCTGTAAGCATTCACACTGGTAGTCCTGGTCTGTAACTGTACTGGTCCTATTATTTTCTCAGTACTGTCCCTACACCTGTAAACTCTTAACTGAGATTCAGAGCAGGACTGGTTTATAAACAAACCCAAATATTAACACTGGTTAATATAACATGAGAAAGCAGAAGAATTCTGTGTCAGTGTGTGTATAGCACGGTGGATTAATTCACTAATTGAATTGGATCTGCTACAATACCCTGAGAAATGCTCAAAGTTCAACTGCTTGATTAAGACGAGAATCTGAAGAGGCAACTTCGAAAGAAATCATTAATCCCTCTTCATGCCATCAGAAGGGCGGCAGGGTCTGACTACACTGGCTGAAACAAGGCTTGTTATCCTTCAGTTCAACAAGTCACTGCAAAGTGCTTCAAATATGTCTTTTATTTATCCAGGTAAAAGTCTCACTGACATAAAAAATCTCTTTTTCGAGACCTGGCCATGAGGGCAGTGGAAATGACACATTACACAAGTTAATCAAAACAAATACATCTGGCAAGTGAACACAGCATGTGAATCATATACAGTATCATCATCATAAGCAGTCACACTGACAAAGAGAACCATTTTCCACTCCTTTAATATGGACTTATAAACAACCTCACTGAAACCAGTTCTGACAATTTGAGAAAGATGGCTTAGAAGGGGAGGAGCTAAAACAGCTCGTTTCAGAGTAAGAGGCTACGGTAAGAGGCTGCACTGAGGCTGACAATAAAATAAAATAAATAAGGATTATTTTGAATCACACAAAGCTACTCTAATAGAGTCCACAAATAAAAATATGGAGCTGGAAAAGAACATAACAGGCCCCTCTAAGTATTCACTTTTAATCTTTTCCTAAGTAAATGGATTACAATGAACTGCTCTGACAAAAGTTTTTTTTGTTTTTTTTTAGAACTGCACTACAAATCTCTAATTATATAGCATTTGAGTTATTAATATTTGTATTTTCCTACTCTTCATATTTGCTCATGCTATAGATCAGGAAAGATGAACAGGAACAGTTCAATTTAATTGATTACACAAATTTATTTATTTTAAGGGATTTTGACCTAGACTCCAGCTGGGCCATATAAGGACATTCACATTCTTGTTTTTAAGTCATTCCTGTCTTCATGCTCCAAGTCACTGTCCTGCTGGAACACTGATTGTCTTCATAATCTAATATATTGCACTATTCTGGGACCCTTTAATTTACTTCAGCTAGTCAGGAGCTGGCAATAACCTCCCCTCACTTAGAACAGAGATAACCACCACCACACTTCATGGTATGCAAGGTATGTTATATACCAGCTGAGTTGTGTCTAATTTTAGTGCTTTGGATTACAGATCACAGGATCCACTGTATAACAGGACACGTCGGTTTAACATGTCAGAATTTTCTATGTGACTTTTTGCAAAAGTATGTCGTCACAAGTCTTTGATTTCCCTGGAGTGTTTCTGGACACTCTCCCGGCTGTCAACACATGTCAAGGACTCAAGGGAATGAAAATTAATTTTGAGTCTTATGTTTTGAGTCAAAACACTCATGCTTTTCATTTTTGATTAAGGAAAAATAAAAAAGTAAATGCACAGATATGCAGAGACTGCACAAGTCACAGTTACCCATTCACATAAACTCTTATGATAATTAAACACCACTTTCACTGTTACACGCATGCATAAGGGCAAATTTTGGGGGTTTCAGGACATGGATGAGGGACACCTCGACATGGGGACTGGAGAAACCAGGGCAGGAACCACAGACCCTCTGATTAGTGAACCTCCACTCTACCTCCCGAGTCACTACGGCTCCAATGTAAAAACAAATAATCCAAATGTAGTAATATTTAAACACAAACAACGTGGGAGAGATCACGAGGGTTAAGAACTCACCGAAGGCAAAACATTTTATGTTTCAGTCTTTAAAAATGCGTTTGTGTGTGTGTGCGGGCTTGTGTGTGGGCTCACACTTCCTCCTCTGTGCTACCACATCACCTACTTTTTAGTCACTACGGAAAATATTTATAAGGAATAAACACCTCTCATAAAGTGACCTTTGTATAGATGATGGTATATAAAGTGTTTCTGGAAATATCATCCTTTACATAATATGTATATGAAAATCCCATGTATAATACCCTTTTTAATTAAGGAGAAACACTATATATATATATATATATATATATATATATATATATATATATATATATATATATATATATATATATATATATATATATATATATATATATATATAATAAATAAAAGCATTGTCATTAAACAGATAAAGGAGACTTCATTAGTGTTGGTTTCAAATGGGAGTATTAACGTCACACAGCCTGAATACCATTTTCATGTCCTTCACACTCTGCTAACAAACACATTAGGGGAATACACTGGGCCATTCCCACTGGAATTTACACAATGTGAGATTATGACTGGCTCCTCAACCCCACCTCCCCCTTCCCCAGCCACAGTTCAAATACAAGAAGAGAAGGTTTTAATGTTAATGATTATATCATCCCTTTTTTCCTGCTAGGCAAAACCGAAGCCTCCCTGTCAGCATGTTTTATGTCCTCTACTAAGCAACAGTCAAAACAAATGATAAAAGGGGAAAATTGTTGTAAAGAGGCTTCCGAAGAAGAAGAAGCCAACACAGATGCACGTAATTTAAAAGGCATCGCAGGAAAATCTAATTTGGGAAGGATTTGGTAGTCACAATGAAAACATCCATCGGAGAGTCATCATAAGGCCAGCCAAAGGCAAAGCTCAGAAATTAAATGAGATGAAATAAAATAATAAGAGTATGGCAACGATGATTATGAAGAGCTATTTTCATTCGTCTGTAATGTTTGTTTACATTCTGAGAGTTCAGAGTGCAGAGAAAGCTGCGAAAACTGTCATAATAAAACACCACATCGCCCAAGGCACGCTTTATCCAGTGAAACGATCACACTACACAACTATTTTCATACATTTGCATACTACAGCATGCACACCGTGTAATGAAAGCCACTGTATTTCCCTAACCTGTTGCCTCTTTTCTATCTCGAGCTTCATCCTCATCCTCAGGGACCTCAGGGTGTCCTGGAAAGTCTGCCTCAGGGTTTTCTCCATTAGGACCTTATGAAAGGCTCCCACCACACTGCCGCACAGAAACACCACTGCGTTGGACAGCATCTGGACAAAGAGGCACAGCAGCAGATGTTAGAGCTCAAGTTGAAACACTTGCTATGCATGCGCGTGCACACACACACACACACACACACACACACACACATAACTCTGAACCTCTGTGCGCCTGCTGGAATGGAACATTTAATGATACTCAGTTTCCTATGTCAATGGCTTTGGTTTTCAATAAGTAAAATTTTTTTTTTTTTTTTTAAATCTGATCAATTCTCAATTTTGGTAAAATATACAAAATATTTTGATACCATCACTGCATTTGCCATCACAAGAGCATTTAGATTCACATCTGTAGGTTTTCAACTGTGTGCAATCTGACAGAGTAACGTATGGACTGTAAATTACCAGAGTTCTTATACAACAAAAATCAACAAAAGTCAGACAAATTAATAAATTTGTTATTTTAGTGATCCGTTTTAAGAAAGTAGATCTAACCTTTCACAGTGTCAGCGTTTTCTGGATTCCTACATTCATGTAATTATTAACTTTAACTTCCTCACAGAAACACTAACAGCTGGAATTATCAGAATAATTCAAATGGTTTTACCTGGTTGGCAAGATAATTGGTCTCTTTGCTGGAAAGCTTGAAGTATATTGTGAGGGCCAAAATGTGGGACAGGGAGGAGATGACGCTCAGCGCTACAGCATCCTTCAGCTGGAATGGCAGCATTGTGTATACGGAGAAGATGATGAAGAGGAATAAAGGCACCTGGGAACATACCGCAAAAGGTTGAGTCATTTCAAATCATCTGGTGTTTAGACACAGATGCAAAGCTTAAAGAAATTTAGCAGCTATAATCTAGAAGATTAAACCAGAAATTTTCAGGTTTTCTGTAACTAAATAAGCAAGTTTGTGACTTTGGAGAATCAAACTGCTGATCAGCTGAAAGCAGTTTATCAAGTAAAAAAGTTAAAATAAGCCTATCACTTTAAAATGAGGGTGACATGTGCGATTGTTAGCAGTGTCACCTCACAGCTGGCTGATATCCTTCTGTGTGGGTGCCTCTGGTTTACTCTCACAGTCCAAAGAAATGCAAAGTTAGTTTAACTGGCAAATCTAAATTGTGCAGAGTGGGTGCGAATGGTTTTCTATCGCTACGTGTTAGCCCTGAGACAGACTGGCAGCCTCTCCAGGGTGTACCCTGCCTCTTGCCCTATGACACCTGGGATAAGCTTCAGCTGTGAATTGGGCAAGCAGAAGAAAGTGGACGGGTGGAAAGAGATTTTGAAATGAATAAATGTTCTCAGTTTCACTACTTAGTGCATTACATGGTTTTCAGGAATTGTAAATAACTGAATTATGTATTTTCTGCAGCTTCCCAACCTTTTTCTGTTTTGGAAAAAGGTTTGTATTACTTCAATCTGATTCCTGCAGGGAAGGTGAAGTTACCTGGTCCCAAGGCAAGAGGATACAGCCGCTGAAGATGAAGGTGTAGCCCAAGGTGAGGTATGTTACCCATACAATCAAGCCTAGAGGACGCCTCCATCGCTGTGAGAGCATGTCTGTACACACCAGCACAAACACAGCTAGGAACACACACAGGCTGGCGCTCACCACACTCACAAAGGGATAATGTTGCACTGCGCTCTATATCAGAAGCCAGGGAGAGAAAAATAAACACAAAATGTATTAAACTCATACAGACTTGCTCAGTTTCTTTCAAGCCTGGTTGGGGATGATGAACTGCTTATCCTCAACCAGGTTTCCTGTGTTTATTATTACTTATTATGCCATATTGTTTAGGTAACATATCTGAAGGGTGTTCAATGGAAGCAGAAGTTTTTCACAGAGAACTAGATTTTAATACAATATTTGTCAACTTCTAGAGAGACAACTAGGTCACTGACTACACCTGTCAATGTTAATCAGCACCTTTATTTCCCTCAAGGTGAAAAGCAAATATTATGGATTTTGCCAATATGGTAAAATATTTGCATATTTTGTTCTGCATCTTTACCTGCTTGTATACACCATAGAGTCTACTTTCATAAACTTTAATCTTTTAATGAGTCGTTTTTCTTTCTGTTGGTGAACTTGTACTTTACAGATAAAGCTGAAGGTAAAAATCAACATAAAGTGCTTCTGAGATGTACTGCTATCCACCCCGAGAACAAATGCCTGTGTGAGATTACTGCATGTTTTTATTCACAGTTCTCTCTGCTTCGTGTGCTGCTGCCTCCAGGCCAACATCTTCCTAATTGAGTTATTGCACAGTGAGAAGCTGGCACAAGGAGTGTGTGTGTGTGTGTGTGTGTGTGTGTGTGTGTGTGTGTGTGTGTGTGTGTGTGTGTGTGTGTAAGGGGGGGGGGGGGGGGTCATTTGTGAATGTGTCCATGTAAACACATGAATGAGAACAGCAGCCATGTTCATCCATGTGTGCCCATAATGTGCAGCTGCCTCGGCATTCAGTGGCGAGCATAGGTGTTGGAGGAAGGACACAAGAGAAAGGAAGGGGTTAAAAGAGCGCTCAAGAGTGAGACAGACGCATAAAGTCAGAGTCAATAGATCTCTGAGCGGAGAAGGCCATCTCCGCATTGTATGTTGAGCTTTCTGGTTACCATGGCAGCACTGGAAAAGGCCAGATCTCAACTAAAGCACTTTCCACTCCCCGTGTGGATGTGAGTCTTGACAAAACCTTTTGAAGGCAGCAAAAGAACAATTACTTCATATCAGTTGCTGAGAAATCCACGTGAGCGGATACAGCTTAAATGTTCAACATACGGCACACCAAGGGGAGGGAAAAAAAAATTTTAAATCCTCACATGTAACCTGCCTGAGTGTTTAAGCTCTGTAGTACCTTGCAATGATCATTCCTACTTTGTTTCTATGATTCAGCATTGTCACTGACATTTGAAAAATAAGGGGCATTTTACAGTAAGTTTAATAATAATAATGAAAACCTGCAGGCAACTATATGGAAACAGCAAAAGCAGGAGTCAAGGTTACAGTGACTGAAAATCTAAAGCATGTAAAATAAGAAAACAAGAGTCCCAGATAGAGGGCTCAGTGTGTTATTATACACTCTGGAGCCACTGCAGTCAGATAAAATTTCAAGAACCTAAACAACATAATGCCTAAAATCATCCTTCCATCCAATCAGGAATCAATAGCGGCGTTAGAAGAGGTACTTTGAACATCGGTTTGTCCAGTTTTACCTCTCAACATCGCTCGTCATCCAGTGTCCACGACTGAAGAGGACTTATGCAAGTTGACAGTGATTTCCTGACACTAACGGCCACCCCCTAAGCGGCACTGTGCCCCTCCTTTGCATCTAATAACAGTGTTATACAACCTCCATCCCAACATTTTCTCTTAACTCCTCTGTACCCCTGGCAACTGTATGAGCAGAAGAGATTGGAGAGAAAACAAAACAAAAAAAAAAAAGCGGTGTGTGATGGTATGCCAGGGGATGGATGAAGGTGTGAGTGGATTTTGCATATTTTAAAATCAAAATGAGAAGCTACACCAACGCGTGTGTGCGTGCATGCATGCATATGCGTGTGCGTGCGTGCAGTGAAAACAAAGGTGATGGAGCCATTGTCTGAGAGTGAAACGGAACAAAAAGGGAGTGTGCCAAAAAGACTGCAGCAACACAATTGAAGGAAGGTTAAGTTTATTTTTTGAATAGGAGAAAGTAATATAAGTTACGGTGACAGAAGCTGTAGCAGCTGCCTGCCATCATGCCAAAATCAACAGCATGCTGCCGATCACCAGGATTCGGTGAATGCATGTCTTTTCTTGTCACAGTAGGAAGCACAATTGTACTCTGCATACCCTGACAGCTGCATTGTTTTAACCATTTTACCACGTCTGTGTTCTCTCTCGAGTCATTTTGTTCTATTCAAACTTCCGACAAAGTTGACACAAGTTTGGGTAAAGCAATTAGCAAAGAGAACGTGCCTCAGAGAAAAAACGGAACTAATATCAAGTATTTGTGAGCCCTCTGTAGCTGACCCTGACCTCTCATCTCCCTGCAGATACAACACGCACTTCATGCTGTTTATTGCATAAATACATTTCTATCCAATGCCCTTATATAATCTAGAAACTGAAATATGCATTCCCTATATTCATGTCTACTTCAGCAACATCCTCCTTCACATTAAAACAGTTACACAATCACTCATTCACACTCCTCTACATCTGCACCGGCAGTGCTTTATTTAAGCAGCTATCAAAGTAGAGGAGAGTTTTGGGTTTTTTTCCACATTTTCACAGTCGACCTAACTGAACATCCAGTCACATCCTGCTTCATAACACATTGCGCTACTTGCTGCTGTCCTAATGTGCCGCATTCGTTCCCCAAAACGCCGATCAAATAACTGAAACTTTTCGCCATCGTTAAAGCGCGAGGAAAAATGTGTCCAGGCTGCGACTCCTTAAAATAATTCTCAAAGATTCCATGTTTTGTCTTTGCGACAACAATATGTGTCATGTAATATTCACTACTGTCATCCCAGTAACAAAAGCTAATAGTGATATAAAAAGCAGGAAAACTTCAGGTGGTTTTGTGTGCCTTACCTCAGCAGGTCCTCTCCTAGAATAAATAATAATCTTCTAAGCTATGGATTAGAACAATACTTGAACCAAGCTTGTCAAATTGTCTTTTCTTATCTAGAGCATCTTACTTGTTAATTATGTACATTCTTGGATGAATGCCATCTTTAATTTGCTTTCCTAACATAATTTTATCAATTAATAAACAGAAGACACTGAGCAGACGAGTCATGAGCTGTGTCTATGGGTAGTACACTTGCTGTCATTGGCGTAAATGGACAACGATCGAAGCTGTCAAAGTCAGGTCAGATGGCAAAAACATTTACTGCAGTTAACAGTTTGTAGAGGCTCTGTAATTTCAGAAATAACTCTTATTCAATCTTGCATTTATCAGGCTCACCTGCATTATTGCCAGACAGTCACAACAGTAAGTGCTTAACTTAAAGGCATTGTGAAGGTCACTTTGCAGAAAACAGAACAAAAACAAAGACAATAATGGCTCCTACAGCTTAAGGCAAGTTTGATTTAAGACTTTTTAATGTCCACAGCAAACTAATTTAATCAAGCTACTTTGCCAGAATTGCTTGAACTGTAAATGTGCACTGGATTCCACTCCTTTGATTCCTACTGTGCCATGCCTGAAACACTTTCTACACAAAATGCACTGTGTCTCATTTTCACCTGTATGCTAGAATCAACAATGCTGCAAAATCTTGGGTGAAGAGCCGTTTTTTTCATCACTTGTCCAGCTAGTTGCTAGCCATCAGACAGTGCAACCTGGCAACTATATTTGAGATTTTAAATCACAACTCCAGGCACAATCAATAAAATCCAACTGCCCATATCTTAGCATTTGAAGAAATGATTTAAGACTTTTAAATACCAATTAAGCCCTTTTATGTATTTAATGCACAATAATTAATCACGTGAGGGAGTTCAAAAGAACTGCTGGTCATTACCAGTGGCTCATCTCCTCTACCCTCTACCTCTGAGGTGATGAATATAACTGTAAGTTAAAATTCACATGATATTGCTTTAAAACACCTGTGGATGTTAAAACTCACCAATCCAAGGGCAAAGAACAGAATAAGGAGAATTCCACAGGAGAGCATGGAGAGGCCCAGCATGAGTACCAGCGGCTGATACTGGCTGACGCAGGAGAATTTGCGGTACAGTGCTTCATTTTTGGTCTCTTGGTTGTTCAACAAGTACTTTCCCTTGGCTGGCATGGCGAACACTTCTTACAGAGGCATAGCAGGTGTTAACAAGTACTCCAGAGGGAAGGAGAGCGTGTCTCCAAAATTTATTTTGTGTGTGCAGGCTAGAAGTTTGCTTAAAAAAAAGAAAAAGAAAAAAAAAAAAAAGAAGTCCAGAGTTAGAGATCTGCTAGGGGCGCCTTGCTAGCTCATGACGCTCAAGTGAAACTTCTGTCTTTCCAGCGTGGCATCTTGATTGTTGTTGCTTCTCACACTTTGTTGTGGTTCTCTCTGATAGCTTTCTTCTCGCTCTACCTCCCTCTCGGTCTGTCCCCCACCCCCCCACCCCCTTCCTAGTCCTTTTGTGTTTTCTATCCTCTGTCTGGTGTTGGCAGGAAGACCCGCTTCATCCTTTGCCAGCTACTGTGCTGCTCCCTTCAGTGAGTTTGAGTAATAAGCCCGGGAAAGACAGACACAGAGGAGGAGGGGAAGGGATTTTAAGAAAGGGGAGGAGAGGAGTTTGAAGGAAGAGCAGGAGGGCGCTGATGAGGGGAGCAACAAAGGTCAGAGATGAGCCCACCAGGATTTAGGATGTAACGGAGCGCACAGGTCGAGAACTCCAGTCCTGAAAGGCACCTGAAAGATGGGAGAAGGCAAGAGAAAAAAAAAAAAAAAAAAAAGATAAATATTTTCAAAACTGAGCAACCACACAAATCATGAAATTATTTT
The DNA here is from genome assembly GCF_007364275.1 of Archocentrus centrarchus. Classification (NCBI taxonomy): domain Eukaryota; kingdom Metazoa; phylum Chordata; class Actinopteri; order Cichliformes; family Cichlidae; genus Archocentrus; species Archocentrus centrarchus. Next base: position 29,510,749 of record NC_044348.1, read on the forward strand.
CTACAAAGCATTGCAAAAATTCCAGTTTAAGGATAAGTTATAAATGGACAGATGGGTGAATGGATTCTAGGGGAACATTTGTCTTTTCAAGTGAGCAAAGTTTGGTCTACGGGTTCTTTTGCAAAACAAGGCTCTGAGCGTTTTAGAGCTTAAAAAAAAAAAAGTCAGGTTTATTAATGTTTTTTTTTCTTCATTTTTTATAATTGAATTCTTCTGGATACAAACCAAACACAAATAGCTCTAGGTCTAGTGGAGCTTCTTTTGAAATAATGTCCTCACATGTCACTCTGACCGCTTCCCAAAACATTTTACTTCTGCACCGCCAAACGCGGTGTTTTTTAACCATCGAGTGTATATGTCTGATATATTTTTATTTCAACAAGTATTTGTAGGGGTCTAGTACGTGAATTGTTGTGGCGCTTTTACAACATCTGAAAAAAGAAGGAAAAAAAAAAAAAAAGGGTTTTCGATAAAGCTTAAATTTATGCCTGACCTCTTCAGGAATCGCATCAGTGTTTCCACTTTCACAGGAAGCAGCCACAGGGATGACTGCTGTGGTCACATTAAAGCAACAATACAAAAGCTTCTGTCCTCCTATCCAGTTATGCAAATATTTCACTCTCCAGCCAGCTCAACAACCAAAACTAAAGACAAAGACAAAGACAGCCACAACTGAGCTTTCAGAAACAAAGCATGAATTTATGCTTCCTATAACTATATTTGTTATTAACACATGTGAACCAAAAGATGGCCTTTAAATATCTGCTCTACATTTGGGCAGCTGTGGCTACATTAGTAGCTTACTGCCACCAAGTATGACTGAGGTGTGAATGAATAGTGCATGAAATTGTAAAGCGTCTTTGGGTGTCTAGAAAAGCACTATATAAGACTAATGCATTATTTATTATAATTATTACATTTTGAGCAAAACATGAACGTGTGAAACAAATACGGGCAATAACACAAAACTTATGTCGTGTATCCTCTCACTGTCCAAGAATGAGCTGCAGATAGGTCCTTCTAATCATACCATACAATCCAGGGACACCAAAGGGGCAATGGAGCTGAGGGAGGGGCACATAATCCCTCTGAAAGCTGACGTTCTAAATTAAATTCCTCAAAAATATACACAAGGGACACTTTGAATGTAGTTGTCCAAATCTAACCAATAGAAGGAGAAGACGCTGTCTTGTAGTTCAAAATAAATAATATGAACTTCACACTGCTGTTAACAGAAACCTCATTTCCTCCACCTGCTTATATCACTGCCTCAGTGTGCAATGTGTGGAAGACACTGCCTCGTGTTTGTCTCTCACATAGCAACTGCAGCAGATGCCATGTGCCATAAAAAGTAGAAGGAAGAGTAAAGCAGAAAAATAAAAAGACAGGACAACTATAACATTGTGTGTAGGCGAAGAGTCAGCCGCAACACTTCAACTTTGTAGTGATAAAATGCATTGCCACAGTAAGCAGTGTGATGGCTGACCCGCTGGAAGTTTACAACCACTTTGAACTCTCCCTTTCACTGCTGCTGCTGCTGGACAGAACAGCATCCAGCCTGCTTTCCACAGCCTCAAACAACACTGCCGTGGCAGTCTAAAGGCAGTAAAAGCAACAGGGCAAGCAGGGAGGTAAAACAAAGTGCATAGTAGGGGATCATGCCCTCTGCTTGCATCAGTAAGAACCAGCTGGCCTGCAAGAAGGGAACCCTGAGTAGATGTTTAGTGGCTGTTGACACTGGGGGAATCATTTACGCCACATAACCACTAAATACCACGTCTAGACCTTAAACCTGGGAGCAGCTGTATATACATCCTTTAACACATGTTACTATAAATGTCGGTATAAATGGGGAATAAACAAGTTAGCTATATATACTTTATATACTATATACACTCAATTGATGGCACAAAACATCAAACAAGCTTGTGGTAACACCTGATGAAAATATGGGGAATTCGATTTAGCACATTACAGGATAATTTAACACATGAAGCATTTAAAAGTGAACAGAAACAGTCCAGACGGCGTGTCTCTGAGGGAACAAGGGAGCTGTTATACCTACACAGGATCTCAAGGACACTACTTATCAATGTACTCACAGCAGTCCTTCTCTTTGCTTTCTGCCAATCTATCTTCCTACATACAGTTATAGAAAATATACAGTAAAGTGAAAGAAAAAAGCTTTCCTTTGGCTATGAGTGTTTCAGTTTACCAAAGACATTAAAATAAGTAGGAGACATAGCACACAAAACAAATCCTGAATAGTTCATGGGAGATATCTAAAACACTACAGATGGTGGACTGTCCTACCCCAATACAAATCAACAGCCAAAACAGGAGAGTTCACCACATTTTTTTTACTCTATTATTTATTTATTTGCCTTATCCACAATGTAAATTAACATGGCATTTGTTCAGTGCACTGCTGGGATGAGAAGAGACACTGTTTGTGTCAGATTTCTGGACCGAGCCATTAAAGAGAGATTAGAAATAATTTGGCTTAAAGCCGTTAGAGGATATGACCGGATTTTTATTGTTCCTTAGAATTTAACCAGGAAGTGGCAAGTCTGAACATAACCAGAGAACAACCTTAAGTGCAATTGTAGAACCAAGCCAATACGCCCCAAGCTACCCCAGCTCCATTTTTTTGCTGAATGAATGCACACAAGGAATTCAAAACTTTATTTTTAAAAAAATCTTCTATGATGAATCAATGATGAAAGGATGACCCATGACTTATTTAAGGTGTTTGTCTAGTCTGTAGGTAGCCAATCAACACTTCAAGGGCTCCCATTCACCACATGTCAAAGCTCCAGGCCCTGACACAGCTTTTTATGTTTCAACCAATGTTACCATAGCAAAAAAGCAGAACCATCAAACCTGTGGCTGTTCTGTGGCACAGAGCTGGGAGAACACACAGGGCTGTACACCTCAATAGAGCAGTCTCTCAGCAAGTAGGACTCAAACTGACTGACTGTCTGCCAGGCCTTTCACTATAAAAGTCTGGCAAAGGAAGGGATCACATAGCACCCTTGTAAATTGGCGTCACTGAATCCTCGAGCAGCAGCCATACAAAACCAACCAGTGTCACTGTGCGCTTGGTCCTGGTGTCAAAGAAAAGGGGAGGGTGGGGTGACTGGGAGCTCTCAGAATGGACAGTTCCAGAAAAAGACAATGACTATGATAAGTGTAGAAACCATCCTGTGTGTGTGTGTGTGCGACTGAAATGAACAGTCTGGCTTCCAAGTACTGGTTATAAAGTTATAAATAAATAAATACCCTCCCAAAAATGTATATTTTCACATTTAATGAACAGTCTGATTCTGCAAGTCTACTGTCATTACTTCATTATATAATTTATGAATCACAACGAGGCAAAAACCTTCACCTGTACAGTTGTTGTAACTAAGCAATAGCATTTTGTCTAGATCCAAAAATACTTTTAAATTTCTATAAATTTTCAATCCTATACATCATCACACCGGGAACAGCAGCTTTCACACTTTTCAAAAATTATCCAGTGGGCCAAAGTGGACCCTTTCATGGGCTGATTGGGACCTCCAGGCCACTTGTTTGAAATCCCTGCTCTATATTCATTCATAGTGCTTCTTGTGTGTTCACAAGCATGCACCAGCAGTCTGTTAAGCAGCAGAATGACACGTTCAGCCTATCAGGAAACAAAGCAGAAGTAGGTATCTGCTGTACAGCCAAAAAAATTAATTAATTAATTAAAAAAAAACAGTAAATGCCAGATGCCTAACAGGAAGCAACTGGAGATTATCTGTCAAGCTAATAGACACAGTGCAGTCCTGGATTTTTAGACCTTGACAAAGTAGTTTTGGTTCTGTACTTTAGCACATTAAGTTTTAAAATAATCAATGGCTGATTGAAGGGCAAGAGTTTACTTTCACAGAAGCACAAAAAAATTCTTCATTGACGACTTAATACTTTATGGTTGAGTGTTGCCTGGAAACGTTTGATCTATTCTATTTATGCTAAGCAATCACCTCACTGGAAATAAGCCAATGTTATCTAAAGACCTGGTTGAATCGTCACCAAATCTAAGCCCATTGAAATCCTTTTTATGGAGAGCAAACAGGCAGGCCTCATTCCAAAAGAAAACTACTCTGGTTTTATGGTCGCCTTTGTGTTGGTATTCAATAAGCTTGGACAAAAAAGGGACAAAGAACGCCCTCTGTTAGAGACAGAGAACTGCATTTTTCAACCCATGCTATACAGATCCAGGGTTAAAGGTGATGTGGGTAAAGGACATAGCAACCCAAGGCACCTGACATGAGCTGCAGAGCTCACTTCAAGTATAACCAAGTATTTGGGTCACAAAACATCTTTTTATTATTAACTGTTATTAATCTCTTATCAGTCTCTTAACCGTTTTATTATTAAGTTTATTAATCTTATCTTATCAATCCTTTATAAAGTCAACATTTACATACTAAATAAGTCTTCAGTCCACATATAACCCAGTCTTAAGATGCATGAATAATCCATTGTCCACATTATCAAAGGCCTAATGCTGCGCTGCACTTTTATATACTTCTACACAAAACCACCCAAATTTAATTTAAATATTTAAGAACTGTAACTGAGTTCAGATTCAGCCATCTATGAACACTTACTCTCTTACTTTTTCATACATGGATTCTCTTGTATTCTCTCTCTTCAGTCAGTCTACTCCATTTAGTCATTAATATAAATAAATTATTGCTCCATCTATAGCTAAAAACCTCATAAATTGTGCTAGGACAACCAATCCTGAATTTAAACCAACTTATGCCAAAAATAATCGAGTGCAACAGTATGAAGTAACATGAAGTGTTTAAATGTCCTGACTGATTTGCTCTGTGGGCCACGATGAAGACATAATTATGATTAACGCCACCATATTTCAGTCAGTACATGGAACAAAGTTTATCCCAGGCAGGATAGGAGTAGGTTAGGGGTAGACTATCTTTGTAATCATGAAGGAGCGTGCTCATACACCTGATGACAAATGTATGTACGTAGAACAATGCACCCAACATATTAGATTAGGCTTTGTCCTTTCCCATATCTCCAACTCTCCTCCCCAGTACTGTCTGCTGGTATTGAATTAACTACATTGACCAGAGGGAGTTGCTGACCCTTAACAATATTAAGAGGATGCTATTTCAGCAATGATTTAAGCTTTAAATGCTGCTGCTGATAATAAATACAGGAAGTGCAAGTGAGAGCACCACGTGCTCGGAAGCTGGCCATTGCTGCTCGAGTCTTTCACAGTTGCTTCTACAAACTGCGGCCAAGTTGCACCAATTTTTCTGCTTGACACAAAGAGCACTCCAAAGAGGAGCTTATTGATTTAAAGAAACATAAAATTTACATCTAAACATATCAACCATGGGCCAAATTCAATACTGAGATAGCACTGATTGAATTTGTCTAAGCCACTTCCTTCTCATATGCGTTGTGGATTGGGAAAACACCAGTACACTCACAGAGAAAAATATCGCCCTTGACATAATAATGTCCTTCCACAGGTTAATCTATGCACGCCTTGTTATAACTTTTAATTACTCTTGATATATTTTATACACTTTTCATCATATTGACTCAAGCTGAACTAAAGAGTGAGTGAGTCTGGGCTTAGGAGAGCAAAATCAGAGCATTGTAGCAAAAATGAATGCAATAAAGCAATTATTTGATACAAAATACTTTTTTTTCCCCCATAATCACAGAAAGCTACAATCCAATTAATCACCCTTACCCCAATATGTCACTTCAGTGTTCAGTATGGCAGACCCTGCATTCCTCAGCCTGAACTCAAATCAAATCTCTGGATATGTCACATGTGAGTTTGACTGCAATATGAACAAAACACTTTCCTGTTTAAACTTCTGACAAGTAGCTGCAGCTTTAAATCACAGGTGATGATAAACCATAATAACCGCAGGCGTCACCAAATCTACCTGGACAGAAATCTTTTCAGTGTAGGACGTTAAAAAGCAGCCTTCAATGTCAACTTCTGATCCACTGGTTTTCTGACATGTGTGGATGTGGTTATAAATAAATAGTGCTTGCAAACACAAAATAATGTTTAAACTATCTGAACTATACATGTTCTAAGACTGATGGCTGATTACAAATGTTACTGTAGCCATTTGTTTGCGCTTTTAACATATATAGGATTTATGATGCACAATGAAAGATGGGTTTTGTGGAATGTTTTGTTTCCAAAAACCATGTCATTTGTAGAGAAACTTTACTAAGACAGAGTGGAAAGAATGTGCTACAGTGAGAGAGGCCATTGTTTCCAGCTGGTATAGCCAGCCACATCCCCATTTCACGTTTCATAACTAGACAGGCTCCATCCTGTAACTCCAAAGCAGAAGGGCCTCTCTGTATGCCCCAGCCCATTTCACCACCACCATCACCGCCACCACCAATAAGAAAACCATAATTATCCCTTAGTACGCCAGCTAGCTTACTACCGGCATTACCATTCAAAGAGAAACCTCAACATCTGCATCTAGCAGAGGAGAGGAGAGAGCTGTTTACACAGCTAAACAAAACCTAACGTGAGTTACTGCAACAGAAACGGGCAACAGCTTCAGATCAGCATGATGATGGTAATTTTTCCACACTACCATAAAGCTCTGGCTGCTGACAGGGCCATCTGGTGCATGCTTTCTACAATTTCCTAATCTACTGTCATAACTAGTGATGTTTTTAACTGTGTTCACAATTCATAGTGTGCATTCATACATAACTGTGCTGGTTGCCTTTCACTGTCAAACAGCACGCCACTAAGGAGTCTGAACATCCTTCAACTACCAGAGATTAGTGAGTGAAACATCACTTAAGGTTTCACATAGGTATACATGTGTAAAGCCAGCCTACAACACTCCTACACTATACTGCAGAAAGTATTCAAGCACCCATCCAAATCGGTGAATTCAGGTGTTCCAATCACTTCCATGGCCACAGGTGTATAAAACCAAGCACAGAGGCATATAGACTTCTACAAACTTTTGTGAAAGAGTGGGTCACTCTCAGGAGTTCAGTGAACTGCAGTGCGCATAGAACAGTGCGTAAAGAGCTCTGTGGAATGGGTTTCCATGGCCAAGCAGCTGCATCCAAGCCTTACATCACCAAGCGCAATGCAAAGCGTTGGATGCAGTGGTGTAAAGTATGATGCCACTGGACTCCAGAGCAGTAGAGACACGTTCTCTGGAGTGACAAATCACACTTCTCCATCTGGCAATCTGATGTCTGAGTCTGGGTTTTGCGGTTTCCGGGAGAACGGTACTTGTCTGACTGACTTATGGTGTGGTTTCATTTTTCAGGAGCTGGGCTCGGCCCCTTAGTTCCAGTGAATGGAACTCTAAATGCTTCAGCATACTAAGACATTTTGGACAATTTCATGCTGCCAACTTTGTGGGAACAGTTTGGGGATGGCCCCTTCCTGTTCCAACATGACTACACACCAGTGCACAAAGCAGGACCATAAAGACATGGATGAGCGAGTTTGGTGTGGAAGAACTTGACTGGCCCGCACAGAGTTCTGACCTCAACCTGACAACACCTCTGGGATGAATTAGAGCGGAGACTGCGAGTCAACATCAGTGTCTGACCTCACAAATGCGCTTCTGGAAGAATGGTCAAAAATTCCCATAAACGCACTCCTAAACCTTGTGGAAAGCCTTCCCAGAAGAGTTGAAGGTGTCATAGCTGCAAAGGGCGGGCTGAGATCATATTAAACCCTATGGATTAAGAATGGGATGACACTCAAGTTCATATGCATGTGAATGCAGGCGAGGGAAAACTTTTGTCAATATAGTGTTATGTGTGGCATATGATGGCACAGAAGCAAGGATAACATGCAATTTCCGGCCATTCGGGGGACCGTACTTGATGAAATCATCTATTATCTATGGGAAGCAAAGACAATGGAGATGGGCAGAAATACAAGGCCCTTAGTTGTAATCAAATTCTTGTAGTGCTCTAATAAAAACAACCAGTGTGTGCGTGTATGAATGTGTGAAATGTGCCACAATCAACACCACACCCTCATCTGTCAGCTGTTACGTCTGGCCAGCATCCTGCAGCAGTCTCACTAAAAGATGGAAACACATGAGAGGGACGTCTTCTGTGATTAGTTATCAGGAATTCAAAGAGGAATAAATAATGACAACGTGAATTCACTATGAAAATCTTTAACCATGTAGGTTTACTCACACATGTAAAAGATTTGCATTTACCTAGAAAGTTTAGTCAAACTGCACTTTATGCAGCCATGAATATATTTTTGATTATTATTTTTAGACTGAGTATTTGCTTATGAATGTTTGTTTATTGGGTTGAGGTCTTGATCCACGCCAAAAGCAAATTAAAATTAATGGGTCCTAACACAACACTAACAGTAGAATTACACAGTATCTGTTACACAATATTAGAAAGAAATGTAAATGTTTGCTTTCAGTTGTGCGGTGCATGCTGTGTAGCTTGTGTTTGTTTTTCTTTGGGCACACCCCAGACTGATGTCACTTTTGTTTTGAAAGCATCAGTCAGGATTCCCATAAAAAATTTCCTGTAATACACCATCATTTCTGTATTCTACTTATCGCATTCCTAAACCGGGGGATTTTCTGCATGATATGCAGTAATTACATGTACACTCAGCCATTTCATTAGGTACACTTTGCTGGTATAAAGCTGGACCTTCTTTTTTGCCTTAATGTTCTGTGACATAGATTCAACAAGGTTCTGGAAACATTCCTCAGAGGTTTTGGTCCATATTGATATGATAGAATCATAAACTCGCTGCAGATATGTATACATCCATTATGTGACTCTCCACCACATCCCAAAAGTGCGCTACTGGATCGATAGTTGGTGACTGTGGAGGTCATTTGAGGACAGTGGGCTCATGGTTAAGAAATCAGTTTAAGATGATTTCAACTCTGTGACGTGGCACATTTTCCTGCCGCATAATAATACTTTGGTTGCAATGAGTGGCTATTTGAGTTACTGTTGCCTTCCTATCACTCAAAGGAGTCTGATCATTTTTCTTTGACCTCTGGCATCAACAAGGCAGAACTGCTGCTCACTGGGTATTTCCTGTTTTTTTTGGAATAGTCTCTATCAACCTTAGAGGGATCAGCAGTTTTTGAAAGAATCACACCAGCCCTCCAGGCACCAACAACCACGCCATGTTCAAAGTCACTTAAATGACCATATTTACCCCATTCTGACGCTCAGTTTGAACTTCAGCAGGTCCTTTTTACCATGTCTATAAAAGCACTGAGTTGCTAACAAGTGATTGGCTGATCAGAGGTAACAGTAACATGTTTTGACGGCGTGGTACTAAAGATGTGCGCATTCTGTAGTCAACAGCATGAGGCAGTTAAAATTCCCACACAGCTTTAACTGGAACCTAAACAGGCAACCCACCCTCATACTGGCTGAGCTCATGTTCAGATACAGAGCTGTGACATGAGACAAAAGCGTTTAGATTGAGGGGATTAACATTCCCCATTTCAATCCATGTACACGGTGTGATTTCATCCCCAGTGATATTTAATTCTTATGTTAGAATATATCAAATGATGAGGGTTTGATTGTATTCCAACTCACTGCTGAATGCCATGCTCCAAACCTTCAAGGTCCTCCAACAGCACTGCAAACAAAGTGGCCAAATAATACCTAAATCAAAGCTGGCTAAACAAGTCTGCTTACTGTAAGGCCATACCTGCCATCTTTTAGCTAAAGCAGTACAATTTCTACAGGAAAGAGTCAGATTTTTTTATTGAAAATGTATAGTTCTATATTATTCTGAGTAGTTCTACTCTATAGTTATCTAGACAGAAAGGCAAAGAGTCACAGTTGTGGTGCTACGTATAGTAGAGGTTCAATGCCTTTCTGAAGACAAGTTCAAAGGGATGCTAACAATGAAAGTGACTGGACATGTGACCTGAAATCTGAAGGACTAAATCCCACACAAAGCCTGCTAATATAAAAGGGACTTAAAGAGATGGAGTTATATTGGTAAAGGGTAAAAATATGAACTTTTCAACAACTGCATGTAACTGTCATATGATCAAAGTTTGCACTTAAAGTAGAGCCCAAACATGCAGCATGCTAATAGAGCTGCCAATTGTTGGTGGTTGTCTTTGGCAGGCAGTGTGACAGGAAGTACTGTCAGCTGTCAGGTTGGTAGGCAAAGAAAGGATTAGGTCAAAATAACATATCCCAATCAGGTGCTGATGAGTCACAGTAAGAAAGATAAGAATGAGGGAGGAAAAAAAGAAATATAAACTCTGACAGAAACAATGGTCCAATGGGAAATGACAAATTATGTCTGGCAAGTTAATTGGCTGGTTGTTGGTGCATTCAGTCCAGAGAGTGACTGTTAATCACGGTCAACCAAGATGTCAAGTGTGTCCTTACAGTCTATATTTTTATAAAGTCACTGGGCATTTTTAGTGTCACAGAGATCAAAAAGGTTGAACAAGCAGTGTATATCAGATGTGGCTGTGTGGCAGGCAGAGTTGGATCCAAACGCATGATACAAGAGACAGAGCTGAACTCCAAACAGCTTTAATGCTGATTCTAAAGAAAGAAGAAGAAAGAGCTTTATTTGTCACATACATTTACATGCAGTGAAATTCATTCTCTGCATTTAACCCATCACACACATGGAGTATGTAGTACACACAGCACAGCATGGAGCAGGGGGCAGCCAAAGGGCGCCCGGGGAGCAACCTGGGGGGGTGGGCTTGCTCAGGGACCCACAGTGATGCCAGCCCGAGGATTTGAACCAGGGTCCTCTCAGTGATGAACCCTCTTCTTCTCCCCTAGGCCACCACTCCAGGCCTTTTTTTTTTTTTTTTTTTTTTTTTTTTTTTTTTTTTTTAAAGAACATCTTTTAAAAACATCCCGAAACACAAAACACAGAAGCTCAAATCCAAGAAAAGTTATTAGTCTGTAATGCAAAACCCTCGAAGAGCCAAAAAAAAACTAACAAGGTTTAAAGGGAACACAGACAACGACATAACACAAGGGAAAATGCAGACAATAAATACACATCAAGGTAACAAGACAAGTGGAACCCTCTGGGCGGGAAACACAGGAAGCAAAACTGAACATGACACACACGACACTGTCAAAATAAGACAGGAAATCTCTTAAGAGGAAAGAAATCGTCAAGTGCTTGCTCATAGGGAGTCATCTGATTGTTGAGGTTCTCTCTATTATTGTACAGTCTTTATTTTACAATATAAAGTGCTTGAGGTGATTGTTGGGATATGGTGTCATATAAATAAAACTGAATTATTTATATAGCATCTGCTACTTTCTATTTTGTACTGCACTGGATTTATTTTACACTTTTGTTTACCATTTTGCAAATTTTGATATTAATCAAGTCTACTGAAAAGCAATACCTAGTTATTACAGATTATTCTAGCTAGAAGTACATTAATTAACTCTTCTCTCTCAGCCAGAAAAACTATTTTGGAAACATGTTACATTGGACACTGTTACAGTGCTACTGAGATTAAGTTAGACCTCAAATATGCAGTGCACACACAACAAACCAATAATATGTCAGCATAGTGTTCGGAGATGTGTGGAAACAAATTTCAAAAGCGAGAGAACAACTCTTAGCTAGTAACAATTTCCAGCAAGGAACATTTTACTTTGTACTGACAGAGTTCCCAGTCTCCCAGAAAGCAATCAAAACCATTTAAAATTCTACATATTGAAAAAGTTACCTTTTTAAATCATAAGCGGCTTATCGACACTTTCATACAGTAAACTGAATAAACTTGTTCCTGGTACTGTAGCTGTGGTCAACATCAGCCTGCCTGAACTTGCCTGTTGTGCTTCTCCTTGCGTGTCACTTTTGAAACGTTGTTTCAGTTTCTCTGCAATGACCTCATTCATTGCAAAGAAAATAGCTGTTTGTTTTTTTGTTGTTGTTAATAAATAAATAAAAAAAAATTTAAAAAAAAAAAGCTCAAACTGTATATTTTTATATTTTACAAGAGTTAAAAAAAAGTAGACATGAAGACTCTTACAAAATGCTGTCACCCTGTAGAAAAATTATTTATGCAGCGCTTGTGGGTGGGAGGCCAGGAAGCAAGTACAAGCTTGTTGTTATTCCAAACATCTGTGCAGAGAGTGGTGGGATTTAGGTGGAGTAGGTGTTAGTGTTATTAACCTCTTAAAAATGGATATTAAAAACTTTTCTCTTGAATGTGGGAGAATAGTCATACCTCTATCTATGCAGTTTAACTTCAAGTCCTCATTTACTTTGGAGCTTTTATCCCAGCAGGTTGTTGTCTTCTTTATTCAAATAGACACCAGGAATTCAATGAAAGGATTTATTAGGAACTCTATGCTTCTAATCTTAGGAAAGTCCGTTCTGTAAGATTACATGAGTTGAAGTCCAAACGTTTATGACTGGATAAACCTGCACAGCAAAAATTTGATGACACTATTGCCCTATGATCTGGTGAGGAAGGATGTTAATGCAATCCTTAAACAGTGTGCCAAATTTTTAATGCACAGAACTCAACACTTGTATTACTTTAATGGATCTAGGTCCAGCCATCTAATTGCTTTAAGACTGAACTCCAATGAACATATTTCTGACATTACCTCTGTTAAATGAAGTAGTGATGGCATACTGACTGAACCATCTCAAATAAAATTATATTTTCCATAGTTTTTACCCTAAACTATATAGCTAATAAGAATAAATGTGATTGCTTTCTCGATAGCATTGAACTACCAAGTCTAGCTGAGGCTGAATCACTGGACCTCTTAGTTTGAATGAACTCAAGGAAGCTGCTTTGGATGTGCGTTGTGGTAAATCCCCTGGTTTGGGTGGAATTCCCCCAGGAGTTTATACAACTTTTGGGGAAAGCCTGGATTCCTTATTGTACGAGATGATACAAGACTTTCTGGATAAAGACTTGTTTTTTGCCCAGGGATGTGAATGTGGCAATTATAACACTAATCCTTAAAAAAAGACAACGATCCATATGACTGCTCTAATTATAGGCAAATATATGAATCAGCACTATTGTGAGTCATTTCCAGGTTCACGGGACGCTCTTAGCAACAAGGGAGAGATCATTTAAATGTCCTGAGCGCTATTACCGGGTACCGGTGATGTCATCATTAAAATTACGTTGCATTTTAGATATGAATATTAGATGGCGCATTTTGGACCTCAGCCCTAGTTTTGACTGGGATGTGTTTGAGACATGATTAAACAGTCTTCCAGGAATCCTGATCATCAACAAATACATTTTCATTTTATACATAGGACATAAACACTCCACAGAGACTTTGTAGTATTAAACTTAAAGCTGACTGTTGAAACTGTACACTTTGCTCCTCAGGTACAATAGGCACCTTTAATCATATGGTATGGGAACGTCCTGGAGTGTCCACATTTTGGAAAATGGTCAAGGAAAATCTGTCTTTATTTACTTAAATTACATTTTTCTGTTCCACTTTCCACATCTGTTTTAATTTTAAATGATGTACATAAATTAAAACTGCATAAGACTCAGAAACTTACTTACATGGATGTTGCTTATCGTGAACTGTCCACAGCCCAAATCTATGGAGCTCAAGAAGATGCAGTTAAACTTTGGGCCCAAGTAGTGCGGGATCTTAGGTCGTTATTGTACTGAGTGGCCCCCTTATCCTTTGCTCTCTGGCTATTCATTTCCTTCTGGACCAGTTTTTGTTTTTGTCTTTATTTTTTTGTTTTGTGGTTCTCTCCTCTTTTGTTTTGTATACCCTTTTTGATATTACTGCTTACTGGGCCTAAAATGAGCCTGCAATCCATAAAATAGGATCCTACTGGATCTGAACATATTAAGTTATAATAAGTGACACTGCTGCTACGTCCAGAGGACAAGAGACTGCTGTCAAACACGCCCTGTCTCTGGACACTTGCACACAGTACACCATGCACACTGCTCCCAAGAGCATGGAATAAGCAAAAGTTATGCAAGCGGCCAACAGTGCTATTATACGAGGGGTGAGTTGACAGTAGTGGCTTGGTGTTTACATAAACCGCCCATTTAATCAGAATAGCTGTGGGACTTGGGCTACAGTGATGAAATCATCGTGCATTTGTCTTTCTCAATGGCCATCTTATCTGTTTAGCACACATTTGACGAGCTCCCTGAAAATGGATATTTATCATCTCTTCAGTGCAGTAATTACCAACACTGCGCTACGCTTATTTCTTCAAGAGTTAATATTAAATACAAATGCTTTGCACGGGATCAGTTCAGTTTGGAAGTGCCAGTTTCTTTGAAGAGGAAAAAACTCAGAGGACGTAGGTAAACATGCCTTCTGCATTGAACAATATTCTCCCATCACACAAAACACGAGTGAGAAGTTGCCCTTCACCAAAGTACTTAAACTCAAATTGCCGTAGCAGTGTTAAGGGGAAAATTTTAATGCTTGTATGGTAGGTAGTGCAGTAATTACCAATGTTGCATCACTCCATTTGCAAGCTTTTCTTTTCCTCCCACACCACAAGATTGACATGCTAGGCAGGAATAATCCTGCCATTACTCTTAATCAAGATGCAAGCTTCAGAACTGGAGCAGATTCACAGGTTTTGCTCCATGATTGCTGTATGACTGTGGTTAGGACAGGACAAATAGATGAGATATTTCCCCATGGAGACAAGTACAATATTACTAACTACTGGAGTAAGCCAAACACTTGTCAAATGTTTCAGCACCAGGCTGATTGAGTGAGTCCCTGCTGTAAATGTGTGGGATAAATAGGTCTGCAATGGAAAATAATACACGCGCAACAAGCTAAAGAAATGCTGACTGCATGTGCTATAAGTGCTGCATGGCACGGCACATTCTGCTAAGCCTTCAATTACAGCTGTCCAGCAACAGAGAGGTCAGACAGTGGGAGTGACGCAGAAGGAGCAAAGAGGGATCTCATTACCTCAAATGCCTCCTGGGAGCTATGGATGACTGGAGTGGATGAAGCCTGACTAATAGCATCCTTGTCTCTGCTGAGCGTCTTCATTAGCACTCTTAAAATGTTTGTTCCTGTATCAGCCTCCCCATATGACTGGCATCCAATTTGTGTTTAGTCTGTACTCCACCTCATTGTAGTCTTTACATTGGCCCACATGCTCTTTTTGATTCTAAATGGAGGCCTTGTCTTTGGCAGTCTTAAAGTATGCAGCAGGCTTAGAGTTATACATTTTGCAAATGCCTCACCCTATGTTTTGCCACAGCAAGCCAAGAAATGGGGAATGAAAGCATCACTGATGAACAGCTACACAGTCAGGAATGTCTTCAGGCAGCACCACCAATCCTAGGGTTTCTGTGGTTGAGTGGGAACAAGAGCTTTTGGCTGAGCTGGATGAAGGCAAGGTTACTCCTACTGAGCATCTGTCTGCTGTGTAGGATTTCTCAAAGGAACAGGCATGAGTTACTTCAGTTTCACTGCAGTCCCTCCCAAATGAGTCACAGTCTCACACGGTGCAACATAAAGACAAACTCATCCAGGTGTGAAGAACTCGCCCTGTGTTGTGCATGATTCCAACTACACTAGAAGGACAGCCCAGTCCATCTAGAAAGGATGAATTTGTGTGTATGTTTAAACAGGGGCAATGTACAGTTACTGTTCAACCTAACAAACAGTTTCTATATGGAGCCTGCGGAAAAAAGGAAAACATCTCTCAGAAAGAATGCTGATTTAATCTGAAGCTAACCTTGAGCTAATTTCAGTACTTTTGAGATAATTAGTCCCACATATTTAATTACTTTGATTTGCTTAACTGCATATTATTCACGCATTTGGCATAACTCCAGCTCCGTAAACTGATACACCTATTTTTTTCCATCAGCTACCAGACAAAATACTGGAAGCTCTGGTTTTAAAATGAATTGCTGATCCTGTTTAAAATTACTGCTGAGCTAGGAATAAAAGTTTGACTGGGAACACACCTCCTGGGATAGAAATAATGTGATCGAGCTACAGAATAAGAAATGGCACTTTCTTAAGGGGGCTTTATACTTCTGTGTTTATACTATGCTGTAGGTATGCCATAACTGGAGACCCTTCTGAAAACCTGCACTATAGCCTCTGCCATAACCTGATGTGCACCTCCATTGATGCAGCCCACAGCTATTGTGATTGGACTGTTTGGTACCATCCATTCCTCCCAGCTACTTTCTCGCCACAGTTTTTGACTGGATCACAGAGAATAATAACCATCACTTCAATATAATCAGTTATACTTATAGACTCAGACGTCAGCAAATTCCTAGAAAAACATTGCTGGAACTATCAGAATGGACAAGTGGGAATGTACAAGGAAGTGGAAAAACTTGAGGGGCAAAAAAAAAAAACTGAACACAACAGCAGGGAAAAAAGTCCCAGCATTTTATTTGTTTCTACTGTGGCTGGCACCACATAAGAAACACTAGGACATGACCACAAGGTAATTAATGTATAATACACAATACACTAAGCATGAATGCTGGCAACAGCGTTGATCACTTGCGTAAGTTACATGGTAGGCTCTCTGCAGAATTATCAGCCTTTAGAGTTTTAGGTGCTACAGGAGCGATGCTTCTTTAACTTCTTCAGATAATCCTGGGACATCCCTATATTACTATAAAACAGAAAAAAAAAGCACATTTGCCAGAGACCATTTTAGCAGGACATTTTAAAAAAGCCATCAAGAAATAGTAATACTAGGATGGCACAAATGAGAATGACTCAAAATAAAACCACCATGAACATCTTCACAGTATAGAGGCAACATGTCCACCAGTGCAATGCTGTGGATTAGGGGATTAATAATTTTAAGTAGAATAAATTTGTCATTGATTTAGATATTTTCATTGTTCTGCCTTGGAGTCTCGGTGAGTTCAGCATAGCCACACATAAACTGGTTCCCCACCTACTGCCATTTCTGGGCCGAGTAGCCATCCAGCAGAAGACAGACTAGTCACCTGCTGTTCAAGATGATGGAGCACGTTCAAGCACAGGTCAAGAGTCTCTCCATGGACACTAACTGATAACTCATGGATCGCCAGGGAGCCAGCCAGGCAAGAAACAGAAAGGAAGGGCTAGCTAGCTGTTTAATTTCAAAATAAGAGCAACTGCAATGCCCACAATGAAATCAACTGCAGATTACATCAATCTCTCAGATGGAGAAAAATATATTTTTAAAAATTTAAAAAGTAAAGTCCATGTGTGGGAAACACTGGTATTTGATTTAATGCAGTAGAGGTGGGAATCACCAGACAGCCCATGATACAATGTTATCACAATAATTATTATTGCAATTTTACCATATACTGAGTATTGCATGAACATATATCACCTTTTTTTTCCAACTGCAAATAATATCCTCATCCGCATGTCAACGCTGCCACTAAAACCTGCCATAAATGTTGCCATAAAGCTGAGTCAGTCTGCTACAATTGAATAGGGTCAAGCTGGCAATTACATGCAATCTGTTTCTGATAATACAGCAATTAACTGTGATAAATTATTGAAAATGACATCTATTGCTGTCTGCATAGACAGAAATTCATATTTAACATTCGACAATGTCTCAGAGTGAACACAGTCAGTCCAAGTCACACTGCAACTGTGGTTGCCTCCAATCACGTGATCTGTGCAACTGCCTTGCAATCAAAAGTGATTATGAGCGCTCAACACCCTTAAGCAGTAGGCAACCATTTAGTCACCACAAGCTGCAGAAGGTAAAAAAAAAAAAAAGAAAAAAACTAAATACAATCACCAGTCAGCCACTGATCTGCTGTCCTACTTTTACTCATTTAACTGAGCCATTAGCTTGCCCTATAATTAGAAGATAGCTCTGTCACGCTAAGTGTGTCCAGGGTTGGATGTTTTTTCAGTTGAGTTGATTTCACGCAAGTTTGCATGGTTAACATCTTGGTGTACGAGATGAGCCCTCTTGTTTGCAGTAATCCCAGAGTATTTTAATTTATTTGGTAAAGTAATTGATAATTGGTGTCCCTGTATCGATACAATAGCCAAGCCATGCATGTGCATGTGGTGCTATGCTGTATCATTTCCCTCACCCCCACCCTTACCCACACCTCCTTTTGTAGAAAATATACAAATGTATAAAACTACAACCACCACAATCAAGCGTCTTAATCAAATCCAGGAAAAATGGATAATTTCTAGTCAAAGTTCAACGTCTACCAGCTTTTTATTTTGCTTGAATTGGCTGAAAAAGCAGCTTTTAGAGTCCGCACAGTTTGGGAAACACTGGAATTTCCCAGTTTCCTAAAACCATCAAAATCATCGCTTACAGTGCTACAAAGGTCAACTAAAAACTTTGTGTTGAGTTGAGAGATGGTGCACGCGCACACACACACACTCGCACACTTGCATCACCCAGGATTCATGTAAAAGAGGAACACAGTGAGCTTTCTGTTCAGTACACTGTCAGCTGTCACCGATCATTGCTTTGATCACATTTGGCACACAATGCAGAGTAACAGTGACTGCGGATGTTGCTGCCACGAGTTTTGCATTACTCCGTCACACCAAAATCTTAAGATCTGCATAAACATATTTTCTACAGTTTCTGTCACTCTTCTCATCCCTACACACTTCTACATTCCTCCCATTTTGCCTCTTCATTTCTAATTCTGAATGCATTTCTGCAGATCTCAAAGGTCAGACAGGTTTTGAGTGCTCGGAGAGCTCTCGAACGAAGGCCAGTCGTACCCTGCAACATACAGTCGACCGCACACCATTTCACTTCCTTGACAACTGTGACTCATTTCCCTAACAACTGTGCAAGGACAGCTTCATAAAAAAGGGAACCTGCAGCCACTGCATAATTAGTCACAGATGGATGCTGTTATGAAAGCACTGACAGATTTTAAGTTCTGTCAAGACAAACAGTAAATCTATTCGGGATAGATAAGCACAGATGCAGATAAGAACCAAGCATTTATTATTCATTTATGGGCACACAGTTTCTGCAATCAAGAGGAGCGGTAATGATCCTTAAAAGCCTCTGAAAGTGAAATCCATTTCATAATTACTGACAAATGAGAGAGATGAAGCCACATATACATAACACAAATCTTTATTGCGACAACAGCTATCAACTAGAAGACAGAACGGCACGACAGGATAGAAGAGTTTACAGTGCATTAACAGAACAGCAATCTTTTGACTGCATGATACCTGAGCCTAAAGCTTTGGGTTGCTCCACTGCATCCCAAATGGTGTCGGCAGTGGCTCATGTGACATCCTCACAGAGGATGCAGTGAGCATGTATGTGGGGAAAAAAAAAAAAAAACAATGACCGGGATGTTCATGACAGGACCGAAAATGTAAGAGTTAGAAAACAACGTGACTGACTCTTTTTCTAGAGAAGAAAATACAGTCATTCAGTTGATCTGTGTATGTACAGAGCCAGTTCACAGCAAGGTGCTTTATATCATAAGGAAAAGATCCAACAACATTAGAGAGAGAACCTAAACAATCTGATGATATCCTGTGAGTGATGATGGGGAATCAGAACTCTGTTTCAAAATGAAGAGGCCTCTGACAGAACCAGATTAAGGGAGTGGAGAAGGGCGAAGAGGAGGAGCATAGAGAGACCAAATCATAATTTGACTATTACATAGATGGGTTTTCTTGGCCCCAAAGGGACCTTAGGGGATTCCCTAAATACATGAGCATAAAAGGTCCCCATCAGGTCTATAATGTTATCAGATTTACACTTCATTATGTATGATAGTGACATTATGGTGGCCACACCCCTGCTGTTTTTAAATTAAAGGGACTGAGTCAGTTCTGCTTTATTTGACAGAAATCTATTTTCCTAGAGTTGGGCAATAAAACAATAATAAAAAATATAGTCAATATAAAGTTGTCAGAGCTCATTCCATTCACGTTTTGACAGCCAACATGAAAGACCAATGAAAAAGAGAATAGCGCCGTGCCAAATCAACCATGTGGTTGGAAAAGAGTTAGAGCCACATCAGCTTAGACTGATGCACACAACACAAGAGGAGGAGGAGCCAGCAGCAGCACATGTGCTAATGTTTAGTACGTGAGGAGTGTGAGCAAGATGAAAAACAAAATGCCAACAGAAAATGTTAATGAAAACTCGAGTGACAGCGTTACCGAACAGCCCTAGGAAACTGTTGAAAAGAAGGCTGCGATGAATTTGGGAGAGAGGAGCCATTTTGGCTATTTAAAGCGAAACAAAGAAGCAGAGCAGCACTATAAACTGCGTTGAAAGCATGTTTCCACAAAGGCAAAACCGAAGACATGATGAAGGCCAAGTGGCTGATTAAAGTCACAGACCCTCGTTACCAACTCCATGGCCATAAACATTTTCTCTCAGACGGCTACTAATAGAGCGTAGAGAGGCAGCTGAACAGCTTGGCGGCGTGAGCCCCTCCACCCAGTTCACTGAGACAGTACTGCACTCCCCTTGGAGCATAAGCGGGGACCAAAACTGAGTCAAAGGCAGCTTACTTTATGTTCTCCTTTATTTACATCTGAGAGCTTCTTGAATTTGTACTGATGATATATGCAAAAAAAAAAAAAAAAAGTTTAATTTTTGGGGTTCTTTCTCAGTAATTTAAACTTTTTTTTAAGATTTTTTTTTCCCATATCACCTAACCCAACATTTTCCTGTTATTTCTGATAATTTGATAAATGCCTATTATGCCTGACAATAAAGCCCAAATTAACAAACCTGGCTATTAATAATTTTAGCAAAATATTGGCGATTTTCATCTGGCTCTTTTTTCCTACAGTACCAGTCAAAAGTTTGGACACAACTTTTGACTGGTACTGTATGCAGGAAAAATCCTGGTGTAAATGTCATTTTTTTATCATCTTCCTACACTACAGGCAGACCTACAGATCTATGCTAATACTGCAAGAACAAGGGCCCTATTTCTTTTTTTTTTGCCCTACAGTATCTGGAGCAATTACACAGCATTATTTGAAATCCACTGTCAAAGAATCAATATGAGTTATCTTTCAACTGTGTCACCTCTACCACAGTGACAGATTCTCATCAACCACATGGACAATGTCTCTAATTTGTGCGTTTGTCTCCTTCTGGCAAGTGCAGCTGCAGTATTACAGGTGTACCAGTGTTTCTTTAAGTAAATTATGAGGTTATGCCTGGAAACTCCACGCATGTCCAACCAAACAGAGAACATACTCACTTTGGATAAACCAACAGACCCAGGACGAAGGGCTTCTTTAAGCCAGGGTTAAGAGTCCTGACATGTTACAGATACTTTAAGCTTGCCACGAGAGTAT
This sequence comes from Archocentrus centrarchus, assembly GCF_007364275.1. Taxonomy (NCBI): domain Eukaryota; kingdom Metazoa; phylum Chordata; class Actinopteri; order Cichliformes; family Cichlidae; genus Archocentrus; species Archocentrus centrarchus. The sequence goes on from NC_044348.1 coordinate 29,532,103, forward strand.
GGGAGGTCATTCCTTATAGGCAACTCTATAACATGTGGCTGCAGAAGCATTGGGATTTCTAGAGGCTCTTGATGCAACAGTTGGAAAACAGACATTCTACAGAAAACTCTTAACACACCTCCTTAGTTGTTTTGCCCCCCCATTTCAACTTCTGCTGTTCTGAGCAGTGACACCTGCAGTGTATTCAGTACAGTTCAGTTTTGGTAGGCACAGGTTTGCTGTATCTAGATGACTAAAAACAGACTAGATGAGAAAAAAAAAAAAGACTGCACCAACTCATTTAAAATAACCTTTTTTGTTCCATTTACAAAATGGATGAATCCTCATTACTGTGCCTGATCACTATTTTGGCTAGTGTTAATACTATATGTGGTATTTGACTAACCCCTAACAGTTGAGGAGATAAAAGTACGTCTATGACATCTACATAAAGGCATGTGCTTTTCAATTTAACTGCAATATATTTTTTATCTATTTTAGTTTGAATTGTGCACCCCAAGTGCCATCTAACTTTTTTACAGCTGCATTCCCAGCTATTATCTTAGGCTCGCTACTCTATTCATTCGATAGGTCATCTGCCAGCTCTTCTTCTCAAAGAGAGAGCCAATCCTGGCTAATCACTCATTAACCAGCCAAGCACAATGAGCAGCTTGTTGAAGCAGCAAAGTGCCGCAAGCCTCCCTGTGGCATGCAAATACATGAATGCACAAACACAAAAACAGCATATACCAAGGGCAGCCCTGTGTACCAACGAAATAACTAGAAGCTTGAAGCTAAGAACCTGCATATGAAAAAAAAAAAAAAAAAAAAGGGTCATACTGAGCAAATTAATTAAGACAAGTAACATTAGCACTATCTCTTAGAGTCCTCTCACTCACCAAAAACCTTCAAAAATGGGTAAAAAAATAAAGACTGTGTCTTAGAGCTGTTCACCTTCTGTACTGCTGCATTCCTTTTCTGTTCAGTATCCTTAGTCACTAATGTCTTTCACAGGTGAGTTTTCTCTTCTAAAATGAGTTCTACAAACTCTGCGTCTCAATGGCACTTCTCCAGATGAGGTGCTCTTATAAGCATTACATAATGTCCTTGAACCACAGCAAGCACAATACTCTGAAAATGAAATGGGGAAAGAAAAAAAAAAAAAAAAAAAAAAAGAGTGCAAAACACCCACACATCAGCACCATCCACACTCAAACAAGCATTCACTGGAGGCAGGCATCGCCTCATGCCGACTGCAGGGCATTTTAACATTAAATGTGGCTTTCAATCAAGAATTAAGACACAAAAAAGTCATCTCATATGTATCCATGGGACGTAAAAACATTTTACGACCAACAAATCTCTTGCCGGTGCATCACAGGCATATCAGGTAAGATTCAGAAGTCTGAATATGCTGTGGATTGAATCTTTTTGGTTACAAATAAATGTTTTGGTTTGACTATTTACATACATCAAAATACATCTTATCACCAAACTGCTGAAGGCAGATTAGAGTGAGTGTTGACACAAAAGCACTGTGGGTGGGGAGGGTGTCCAGGAAATGGAACAATTTAACAAATGGGGTGAAGAGGCATTTCTCTAATGGCACTCCAAAGCATCCCATCTGAGCAGCACTGATCCTCACCAAACACCAAAACTAAGAGGCAAGGCCTTTTATGACCCCTCGAGAGCTTTCCTGGCAAGATACATTAGCAGTCTTGAATAAGTATGATTGAAAGTGGGCACTAGAGGATGACAACAAAACAAACAGTAACAGTAGTTATTGTCCTACCATTTAGTTCACCTGAAAACTGACTTAAAAAATTGAAAAAACATTCAACAGAGAACACGGTATGGAAGACCCCAACAGCAAAGAAACAGCATTTTGCAGGAATTTCATCCCTGTCGCATTTACAGCTTTTCTTTGTATGCTTGCATTAGTTTTCTTTACTGCAAACTGTGGTCAAGTCAGTTGACAGGATTGAACCACTGATGCGTTTTCTCTCTCTCGTTATATTCGGTTTAACACTTGTTAAGCTTTTAATGCATTTCATTATTAGGAAAGTAATGTTTAAGTCGACCCTTATCACAGTCAGACCAATCAAGTCAGCCTGGATGATGTGGAGCCTATCCCAGCTTATTTTGGGTGAGAGGCAGGGTACTCCCTAAACAGGTATGGAAGTTTGTTTCTGCCATCCAGAAATCAAAATTTTAAGTTACCATCTCAAAATTTCAACTTAATAACTTTCAATTTCAAGTTATTTTCCCAATTTTGAGTTTTTTTCTCAGAATTTTGAGAAAGTCTGCAGCTCAAATTTTTGAGTTAACCCAAAATTTTGACTTACGAATGACAAAAAAAAAAAAAAAAAAAAAAAAAATTTTTTTGGGTTTTTTTCCAGTGGCGGAAATGAGCTTCCAGAAACACGTCACTAAACTAAAGTGACGTATTGATATAAAATATTTTTTAAGGTGAATACTGTGTACAAAGATCAGAATAATTAGCACCATATAATAATCTCTGAAATAATTCTTAGAGATCTTGTCATGCATACTAAAATAATGTTTTATTGAGAATTAACAGTTCAGTTTCTTGCGATAAAGAGCAAGTTCAGTCATGCATACCACAGATTTGTGGCGACAGCCATAAAAGGGGCACTCGGGTGTTAGTGGAAACAGAGTGGGATTAGAAACGAGGGTGTGATAATGATGAGTAAAAAGTAAAGATAACCATATTAGGATTTCTCGTCCTCTTGCTCTCCAAACAGACAGCTGTTGTTCTAGCTTTGTTTAAGAGGTAAATTCAAATTCTGTCTAGAAAGTATGTTGATTTCAGTGGTCACAGGGTCATAAAAACTATGAACTGTGGAATGGCTGGTCAGATTTGAAAAAAGTGACTAAAAGGTTTGAGGACTTTGCCCCAAGATAAGGTTTTAAAAAGTGTTTTTCCCCATAAGTTATACTTCTACCATCATGCTTGATGTTACAGAATTCTCAAGCTGAGTTCAATTCATGATCCTGTGGGTATCATGTCTCTCTCTGATAATGTCTTTAGTAAAAAGTCTGAAGGCGCCTCTTATCTGGAACACTTTTTCCAGCAAATGCATCAGTTCAAGTATTACACTTAAGTCAAGGAATCTTTCTTTTAATTCAAATACAAGGAATGTCAGAGGACATTAGGTTTAGTGTTTCATAGGTCTTCTTAACATTTCTTTTCCTAAGTGATTATTAAGACTTAAGCTTAATAGCCCTGATTTGAAACAGTGATTGTATGTCTGTGTGAAGTGAGAGTTCCTGTAATGACCGTGTTTACCATCTTCAAGTAATTTTTTCCTACCACAAATTGTTATTTCTTCCTCACACTATGATGAAATTCAAAACAGACACAGTAGCACTCTACTAGCCTACCACAAAGTGTAACTCAGAAGCCACAGGTCAAAATGTATCGCAATTAAAAATGCAAAATCTTTCCCACACTTGTCGAATGTGGGAAAGATTCCTTGCCATTCCTACTAAGTTTTGTAAGTTTTACAGGGAGATTGGTATAATTCAGAAATATATCCTCTGAGCGCTGTATATACAGCACTCAGAGTCCTTGGCACAAAAAACAGGTAAGGCCATCACTGACAAGTCAGTTGTTTTCTACCTTGATCTGTTTTTGACTGCTCAGAAATATTTCTATTAATTTTAATTGCACTTGCTCTGCCTTCCACCACTACTGTATGCCACCTTCACCTTCAAACTGACTTCTTACCAAGCAGCAAACTCGAGCACTCAAAGATGAAGCCAATGCAAGCCAATTAAATTACACCTGTTTATTTGTCCAGGGCTTCAGGGGGTGACCAAAATAGATTTAAAAAGTCTCCATGTGGGTTGATACAAATACTATGCACATTTAGAAGAAACTTTTAGATTCCAGTTGACCTCAGAAGGAACTAAATATGGGGAGGAAAAAAATCAATACAGCATAGTATCACAATATTTTGTGTGGCAATACTGTATCAACACAGGGACACCAAATATCAATGTTTTATTAAATAAATTAAAACACTCTGGGAACACTATGAACAAAAGGGATCATCTAATGTACCATGAACCTGAAATAACATTAAATGAGCATGATAATGGCTCAGTCACATGAGAAAAAAATAGAACAGCAGCCTCCTTCCATTAAAACAAAAAAAAGAATTAAAATTAATTAAATTAAAAAAATAAATAAATAAAAATATCGGTGGGTTCCTGGTCAGTGTACTGATTTTTTTCACATTCTGCAACAGACTGCAACTTGTGGCGACTAAATGGTTGCCCAGATCATGAGGGTGTTGCACACTTAGGACCACTTTAGACTGCAAGGCAACTGCACAGGTCACCTGATAGGAGGCAATGTTTCTGCAAACCGTTGCAGTGTGATTTGGAGTGACTCTGATCACTGAAACATTGTCGAAGGCTTGCAAATAATTGCTGTATAATTTATTTGTGTAACTCCTTGTGTCATCCCCAAAAATCCAGTCTCATTCTGGCTTAAAACTTTATTAGAATGATTTTATGTGATTTCCAATATTGTCTTTCAAACTGTCATGTGGTCTGGGTAAGAAAAATAAGCAGTCGCATATAGAAAAATAAAAACTCTTCCCAATAAATCCTATTGCATTGTTTCAGCAGTGAAACTGAGTCTCCCATAGTTCTGATGACATCACCTTGAGTTACTTTAGAGACCGGTCCCAGTGACCTCTTACAGTTTCTTAGCACAAAGCACGCAAACCAAAGCTCCTCTTCACCCTGCTCTCCAAAGCCTCACATTTTTAGACCAGTGAATGCAAAGATGACGTTAAGTTGACTTTGAATAGATCAAACAAGCGCAAGCAGTGTGAAAACAGTCCAGAGGGCCTGATGGTTCCAGTGCCTGACAGTAAGTGGCCTGATTCACTGACCGATGTTTTTGCTCTGTTTTCATAGCTGTGTTTACATCAAAGCTTTAAACACTGAGTTATGGAGTTACTTATTATGGAGGCACTGTGTCAGAAATATAATTGAAATGATGTTTAAAGCTAAAACTCAGACTACTGGGTTTCAAAATAATCTATTGCATTGCTTTCTGCAAGAAATAATAAACCAAAAGAGAAGATAAAGTGATCCAGCATTTACAGCATGCATGGTAAAGGCTGTGCTGAAAAAGGGTTAGTTCTGATCTCCGGCTGAAAGCACCCGAGTCGGAGTTAATGAGTCCGATTAGTCCCCACTGTGAGTTCAGGGATTAGCACACTGTCCACCTAGAGGAACCCTTCTCCTTTCGAGCCTGAAGGGGAGAGACAGAGCAGAGTGAGCGAGCCTGCTCCGCAGTGGATGAGAGAAACGGAGACTGAAAAATGAGAGACTAAAAGAGAAAAGACAGGAAATAGGGGAGAAACTGGAGAAATCATCAGCGCTGCAAGTGGCTAGAAGCATTTCGAGAACATGATGAGGTCTAATAACAGAAAATGCCTATTAGTAAGAAACACTGCCTGTGTGTGTGTGTGTGTGTGTGTGTCTGTTTAATGAGGACAAATCTGGATGGAATTTCTCTACTGAGACAGATAGGAAGGAAGTACTCAACAGTAAAGAGGGAAAATAGCTTTATCCTGACACACAACCCCATCTCAATACACTGAAAGAGATCACATGTGTACTTTAATTATTCAAAAACGATGCTGTCTGGGATTCAGTAAGGTTTAAATATATTAGTATAAAAAAAAAAAAAAATTAAATATGTTCTTGTACTGTTTGGTGTTGCCAGCTCCCACTCTTGTTGGAAAAAGAAACTGTTTTTTTCCTAAATGGTATAGCCAAAAAGAGAAATAAGCACGCTGCCAAGCAAGAACGATACTGAAAGTAGCACAAAAAAGACAGCTTGTGTTCCTCTCGGCTTGGCAGATGGTGTCAACTCTAGTTCTTAAGAAAACCTGCGAGAAGTCACATTGCATATCCGGTGAAGGTTCCCCACATTTCCTGCCAAGGTCACTATCTTTGTCAAGCGCAAACCAAGACGACATGTTGCACGTAGGTGTTAGCTTATTCAGACTTATTTGTATATGTGTGTGTTTAGGTAAGCCACACACACACACACACACACACACAACTCAGCAAAATTCTCTTTAGCACTGGTGATAAAAACAAATCACTAATGGGTTTGTTTTGTGTACCTGTTTTAAAACTCGGGGGTAATAAAATTTAAGCAGACCAGATGCTTCACCTTTCATATGTTTAGAAGAGAAAGGGGTCATTTACACTGTAAATGCCAATTTAAATAAGTGCATTTAAAATACCTTTACATACCTATATTGAGTAATCGGTACTTTTTGTCCACACACTGAGTGTAGGTGTGCATACTTATACAGAGTACTTCTGCAATAGCAAGCTCAAAAACTCACGACCTGTTCATGTTAAACTTTAAATATATAAATTTAGTGGTGTTATTTTCTTAGTCGTGTCAGAATTAGATTCTGTGGTTTCCAGTGTTTGCATGGACAAGAACAATGTATTAATAGACCAACTGACTGAAGTTACATTCACATCAAAAGGTGAAGCAAAACTCTCACAAATGCAGTCACAGTATAACAGATCAGATGTTACCACGTCCTAAAATTTCTCTTCTCTCCAAGCCCTCTCTCTCTATATATAGCCATCATGCAGCTATGACAGGAAGAGTAAGCGGTTGATGGAAATTACTGATACTGGTAGATAGTGGAAAAGCAGGGCTTTAAGCAGCTGGTTAAAAAGCTCGATCCAAGATACAAAATCTCAGGTAGAAAATATTTTTCAGTTTTAATGTGCGAGAATATTATTGAAGCTCAAACTGCTGCTGCCTGCAAACTTGATACCGAGACCCAGGAAAATACTCATACCTAACACGGGGATATAACATTGTTTGAACACAAATAACTGTTATCCTGTTAAATGAACCCTGTCTCGTACCATTTGCTGCCCAGCTTCTACATTAATGTTATGGTTTATTAACTAGCCATACCTGCAAGCCGCTACCTGAATGATAACAGGTGGCTAACGTGACTATCGGATAATTGATAACAGTTTAAAAAAAGTGAAGCAAACTTATCAAATTTTCCAGTGTAACTGGCCGTATGCTTGATCAGATAAACAGCGTACAAAAGGATGCAGATTAATGATAAACATCCTTTAGATAGTGCATTAACATTTTTAATAAAACACATATGACAGTGCAGACTGTTAATATATATATATAACATAAATATGAATGGTTCTCTATAATAAATCCTGAAGTTTTTTTTAACAAACCTTACTAACAAAACCATGAAAGCACTGAAACCTCACACTGTGAACTGCTTTGTTATGCTGCCTACATGGTCAGCTGAGGCTACATGACAGAGGAAGAAGAAGCACAAAACAGTTCTACCACCAGTTATTAAGAGACTCATCACAAAACATGGGTGAGGAAAGCAGACCCTGGCGTCACTCCAAACAGTGCATATCTGGTTTGGTTTGTTCTTTTTGTGTGTGTGTGTGTGCACGCGTGTAGGTCTGCACAGCACAACCCTCAACAGATAAACCCTGTGCAGGTGCCTCAAACTGTAAGACGAGTCTGCAAAATTACAACAGTTTCCATCGTGTCAAAATTACATACATCATACCATCACAAAGGATAACTGCACACCAGTGGCAAATGCTAATGTATAGGTTACAATTTAGATTACAGCTTTTCTGTGAAAGGGCCTGGATATTGCAGCAATGCATTCATCTGCTGAACCACGACCAAGAATTTAACACTAGTGCCATCTCATAGACTGACACGCTCATTATACAAAACACATGAGCTCCATACTTCAAAACAATGCCCCGTTTGCTCACAGGCATTTTACACGGACCATTATACATGCTATACTCACCAGTTTAGCACATCAGTTTTAAATATTTTACACCGGCTAGATCAAATTGGCACAAAATGAGCATCACTAAAAAATAGCAGCAAGTGGTCAATCCATAACCCTCCTGTACTTATGAGAATTGGAAAAGAGATTAGATTAGTAATCAGGCAAATGATACGCTGCCGCCACACAGGAGCTATATCTCTTACCCCGATGGAGTCTGTAACAGTGAGTAAGCTGAAACAAGCAGAAACATGAGAATAAGTGTATCCATGTACCTATGATGGTAGGAATGTATTTGTCATACAATCCCGTGGTCTACACGTTTTTACACTCCATCCCAGTATAAACAAAAAGAAGCTATAAAAAGGTCAGCAGAACAGCACTCATATCTTCTAGAGAAGAAACAACGCCACGTGGCGTTTTCACAAGTCACTTGTTCAGCTACACAATCTCTTCCTGACACTTCAAAGAAATGAGGATACTGTTCATCAGCTGTTTATAAAGTGCATGATGATGCCAAGAGATGACTTCGTTGCAGCTTCACTTTAGGGAAAGTTACAGCTGAGGAAGTGTGACATTGAATACTCACACATGATGGTGTGTACACATTATCCTTTAATGCATTTCCACTACATTATCACAATATATTGTGAGTTGTGCACATAAGCCATTCAGCTGACATATTCTACTAATCGGGCTAAAGTAAGCAATTGGATTGTGTGTATGTAAAAGGATTTTCCTGAAAATCCATACATCTGCTAACCACTGTGCTCACCTAAAACTATGTCCTGTATGTCATTCGGATTTCTGCCTTCAAAGAGGTCACATCACCTATCCTGCAACATTACATTCACGCAAAATTATTTACGCTGCTGGCTCGATAAATACACGGGTTGATAATGTGCAGTTTACGCTGACCTCAACCTCCAGTGCTTTCCATTTAGGAAACAGACCAAACTTCACAACAAAAATAGCCCTTAATCTGTTTAACTTGAAGATAATAATAAAACTGTCTAAACACTCACTGTGACGTACCCAAACAATACGCAATACATCCTTTGGTTTCTTCCAATAGAAAGAAGCTCCAAGGGAAAACTGTTGTCAGTAAGACCTGGGTATCAGCATGAGTACTTTCCTTTATTGTGAATCCAATTAATAAAATTGATTTAAGTAGACTTCACTTAAATCTGATCTGATAGATGGATATCACAAAAACTGGGCGAGCACTCTGTGAGCAGTGAGTGAGTTTAATAATCTTTTATTTTGATTTCATTAAAAATGACTCATGATGCTTTCTCGTGGCATCGCACAGCACATCTCCACAGCTCTGCTCTTTCAATTTCCACTTGTTTAAAAAAGTGCAGATAACATGGACTGTGGTGTACCAGCAAATGATGGCATCGTGATCCAACCCTCCTGTGTTATGTTCCAGTTTTTACAGAAGGACTAAAACCAGTTCCACTCTGAATGAGACTGTTCAGGCACTGACAGGAACACCGTACCTGGTAAAACAGTGCGCATAATGTTCTAGGCAGAGATGTAAAGAGATAAAACTATTTCAACTCAGCAACACCAAAAAAATCCCAACTTACTTATTAAAAACAAGCACTTCCTTCCCCAAAATGCTGGTTGGTTTGAAGAACAGAGCACGGAGAAAAGGCACCACAGGAATACTTTAATCCATGGCAAAGTAGATAAACTGATTATATTTGGATGGGTACGCTCAATAAACGAGCAGATATACATTAGAGACATGCACATGACGGACCAAAAGCCGGTTTAGAAGAAGGGGGATAAATCCACCTTCTGATTACTGACAGTTGAGACAATGTTTCCAACTACAACTCAGCAACGAACGAAGTCCCATTAAATTTGTAACAATGAGGATTTCAATAATCAGATTTGAAGCTCTAATCACAACAGCAGCTCGGTTCAAGTGAGCAGCTTCATTTCCGAAATGCACCAATTCAACTTGTGGTGCAGAGTCTGGATGGCAAAAGCAGGCAGGTAAAAACGCGTCAAGAAAATCGAGCAGGGGAGGAAAAAAAAAAAAAGTGTCATTTTGTTTTAGTTCAAGCTGCGGAAAATGTACACATTTCTATAAACCTCGACCTAAATGAAAAGGTGTTGACAGATGTGGAAAGTTTTCGGTCGAGACACCCCTCTTTTAAGTGTTTTTGTTTCAGCGCAGCCACAGTTCCCCTGCTCTTGAGCGCCAGGAGGACACACAGCTTTTAATGTCTCGGAAGGAGTCGTTTTTATAAATCAAACACAGGTTTAGCATCTTACCTGAGAGACTTAAAGGTCTTCCGGGAAATAAATCTTACATAAACGAGCCGGTGGGTGCAGACTGGAAGCGTGTGCTGTGGTCCCCGCGTACCTCTCCTCTCCTCTCCTCTACTCTACTCTACAATTGACCGAGCGCGTGCCGCACCGAGCGAGAACGCGCCTCCTCCCTCGCTGTCACACAGCAGGGGCGTTACCCGGATTTTTTTCAGCATGGGGGCGAAGATGGGAGCCCGAGAATAAGGTAGTTTGAATCGGGTCAAGCCGAGTACGTGCTAGTGGAAAAAAGGCTTTAGCGCTCTACTCTACCCTTTCATCCAAATAGAACAACTTGTGGTTAAAAAAAAAACAAACAAAAAAAAAAAATAGCATGGAGGTAGCCAAAACACTAAGGCTGAGACTTAAGAATGAGTACTCCAAAACCAATGGTTGTCATCACTGTGGTTGCATCCATCTTGAATGCTATGATTATAAGATTATTCGAGCCAGTGTTAACATCTGCACAGAACTTGTTTCTATCTTACTATTTGTGTAAGCAGCTAGAAAAGACTATGGAGTTTGTTTTGTTTTTTATTGAAAAACTTTAATTAGAAGTATTTCAATAGCAATATAGCAATACAAAAATATTTCAAACTTGCACAGAAGAATGTAATGCTGGTTTGGTGTAAATAACTACAATAAAGCTTTCTGGTAAGATGCTGCCACCTTGTGGTTTAAATTTTCATTCAATTTTTCAAATTTTTTTTTTTACAAAAAAGTTCCTTTAAATGATGTTTTTATTAATGGTTTTACAAAGTTGCTAAACAAGTATTTAAGATCTGTACTTAAGAGTCACAATCTTTTAGTGTCATACTACAGTTGTGGCCAAAGGTTTTGAGAATGACGCAAGTATTGGTTTTAATAGAGTTTGCTGCTTGAGTGTTTTTAGATCCTTTTTTTGTCAAATGTTTGTGGAATATGTTATAGGAAACTTAGTGAAACCCAGTACTTGCATCATTCTCAAAAATTTTGTCCACGACTCTGAAGGTCCTCAAGTAAAAGTACTTATGCAGAATGGCCCTTTTTAAAATTATATAATTATATTATTAGATCATAATTGTGTATCTCACATTATTGTTGCAGCTAGAAAAGATTATATGTCCAATAATATATAGTAAAGTGTCATGTATTACTATATATTTTAAGATCTGAAAAATAAGCAATTAAATCTTAAAAAAAAAAAAAATTTGTATGGAGTAAAAGTATAATACATGCAAAATACAGGGGACTTAAAGTAGTATTTCAGTAAATTTTGAATATTTGTACTAAGCTACCTTCTTCCGGTGGTTCTTTTCATGATCTCGACCACTGATTTGGGGATTAAGATTAACTCCCATTTAGACACACCCATCACACACAAACAATTTCTGTTTCTGTAATGCTGTTTTTCCATTTTGAGTGAACTTACAGTTATGCTGACTGAACCAGTCAGCAAAGTCACAATAAAAGTCAAAAGCAGAGCAGAGCGAAGTTTAATGGTATTGTTTTTATTGCATGGGATTGTAATAGCTGTAGAGAGACAACATTTCAAATGAGTACAGTTGGGTTCAAAGTTTTCCTGCAGTGAAGAAACACGCTCAGTGGACATTCAGATGGCACAACTTGATTCACCTCGTCTGTCGACCACAAGACCAGCGCTTATATACTGCATTTTTAACCTCACCTGTAGTACTGGTGCATGGGGGAGTGGGTGGGCGGGTGGTGGAACCGTACTTTTTAAACATTTCAACACCAAATAAAACATTAAGTGGACTTAAATTTGTGCTTCTCCATCTTAACACATAACGTAGCTCAGTGGTGAGCATAGCATTGTGTAGCTACAGTAGTCATTGTGGAGTAGCATTAAATAATGTGAGGTGGTGGTTATTGCTGGCTACTTGTCTTATTGTGGGCAATTCTTGTCACATTTGAGAGAGAGAGAGACAACGAGGGGACTGCACTGTGCTTTGGTGTGACTCCCTCCAAGCAAACTTTCAGCTTAAACTGTTTTTATGTGCAGCTGCCTAGTCAGATGACAAGCTTATGTCAATCTAAAAAAAAAAAAAAAAACAACCCCAAAACATCCAAATGCAGTATACAAGCCCAAACTCTGTGGATTAAGACTTAAAACAATGACTCCATCTACAGGTTAGTTGTTGTACTGCAACGACAAGTGTTGTCGCTTTATAAGCTGGAAAACAAATCGTCTCTTTTAAACTAAGTAGACCGGCCACGTTAACACAAAATTCTCACCATATAAATGTAAAATGGTCTCAAATTGTTCAAAGTAACTTGGTCACTCAACTGTCAATGGAAAGGAGGAAGGAAAAAAAAAAAAAAAAAAAAAAAAAAAAAAAAAAAAAAAGTAAAATTAAGGTGGCATTTTTCTGTATATCTGTCCCCAGCCCACCTCCCCACAACTTATCCTATTTCAAATATAGGACTCCAGGATATGGGCTCTAATGTTAATATACACATCTATCCATACTATGTCCATACAATTAATAAAAAAATAAATACATTTAACAAATACAAATGATTTCGTAGATGGTAAATTATCAGATCATAGCGTTGCTGACACATTTTCAAGTGTAGGATTTTGTCTTTCAATAAAACCATTATGTATATTTCAAACCTGTAGTCTTAAAGCCTCTACACTGCTGTGACTGTGCTACTGAGCTGGATGAGAGAACTCGAGCTTCTTCTACTCATCTATAGGGCTGTGGCGTGAGCGCAGGCTCACTCAAGGCTAACTGTTAACACTGTAGCACACTCACAGGGAGCAAACAGGAGTAAAACTAGATGCTGATGATTTCTGTTGGCAATGAGACCCAAATTGGCTCTTGGCTTTGGCCAAAAAGCAGCGGGCACAAAATGTGCATGTTTACATGACTTCAATTGGTATAATCTGTAAAAACGTCATACGAAACAAGTTCCTCTTATTTCTAACAGTTTTTTGCTCATTTTGTGTGTGTTTTTTTTTTGTGTACAAATCTTGTATAACCTGTTTAAACATAACAAAACTGATTTAACCAACTAAAACATATCATGCATAAGTTATTTCCCCACTCTTACTGATTGCATTTGTAAATGACTGCCATAAAAAAAATCTTCATACACATTTTTTGTTCAACATAACATTTTTTTTTTTGTTATATATTTTAAGCCATTTGCTCATTTTTTTTCTTTAATAAAACTTTTGATCCTATTTTTTCCAGCCAGCAGTTACAGGTATTGCTCCAGAGTCGATTCCAGACACCTGATTTGTCCATTCCCGTACAGCAGGAGGCGCAAGAGGCATGTTGTGTAGGTGCTGACTGTGGGAAGGAAACCCCACTCCTTAAAAGAAGCTGTTGGGAAGCAAATGATCATTTACTCAGATTTCAGTTCAAGTCCAAGAAATTAAACCGATTTCCAATAATGACTTTTTTTTGTCTTTTTTTTTTTTCTTCACCCCCCTGCTAGAAGTTGTTGCTTGTCACCCCAAAAAAGCCAGATTGAGAGGGTTTTAATACTAGTAATAATCTCCCGAGGCTTGAGTCTGGCAGCAGAAGTGAGACGTGACAGTCAGTTGCAGACAAGGACGGGAGGGTTGGGTGGTGTGAGCAAAGCTAACCCTATCTGTAGAGATCCTCTTGTGTTGAGTCTCGCACATTTTTCCTCCTCTTGCTGTTGGCCTGGTGGTGCGGCTTGTTGTTCGGGTGGTTTTTGCCACCAGAGGAGGAGGAGTTGTTCTGCTGTCCGTGATGGCCACTCTTTTGGTGAGAACGAGACATCCTGGCCTTGGGGGCAGAGCACAAAACAGGCAGTCAGTGACAGCGCAGGAATTTCTGTGGGCAAACAATAGCAATACAATCTGCTGGTGATGGTGGAGAGATGTGGCAACAGCGCTTGCAACAACACGCCAGAACAGTTTCTCCATTTCTTCTGTAAACTTGCAATTACCCAAAAATTACTATCACAGGACATTCTAATATTAGCCATTAGTCACAAATATTTTGCTGCCTACAAATGTAACGTGCTACAAAAACCCCCCCAAAAAACCCAGACAGGAATCTACATTCTCTGGTCTCTCAGAAGTAAAAAGCTAACACCAGGCTGTAAATGAACTGTACTGACAATGAAGGTCTCTGATAACTTCTGAGCTGCTTGTCGGGTAAAAACTTTCTCTCAGCCACAAAAGCTTCACAAGTGGCTTATTTACGCTTTTTTTTTTCTGTTGTTGTTGCAGAACAAAGTTTGAATATATCTGAAGCTTGTGTTAATGTCATCTTAGCATCTAAGATAAAAACCAATAAGTAAAAACAAAAACAATCAACCTCAACATGCATGTGTACATTTAAGGTCACGCTGCTAGTACCTTTCCTCCTTTGTTGCTTCCAGGTGGAGTGCTGGTAGTGTGGCTTTGTGTTCTGTGATTGCTGAATGCAGCAGGCTTTTCTCTGTGAACGCTAGATCCTCGGCTGGGCTGCTGCTTGGCAGTCTTACAAGGTGTGCCATCAGAGTCCTGGTGGGACCAACAAAATTTATTACTGAATATAATTTACAAAATATTTAATCATAAATAAGTCTTCCGCAAGAAAACTCAAGTGCTACCGATATTTCTAATAATGAAGACTGGGTGTAGCTACAGGACTGACCCCGTCACTTGAGGTGGAAGTGGAGGTCGTGGAAGATGGCGACAGCGGAGAGGAGGAGGGAGAGGAGCGCAGCGACGGGGAAGAAGAGTTGGAGGAGGTTTTGCTGAGAGCAGTTGAAGGTACAGCCACCACAGCATCGTCGTCATCATCGGAAACATTGTTGTTGCGCTCATCAAGCTGCTGCGACTCAAACAAGGTGACTTCATTTCCTACAGAAGCCACGAAAGAACAAATGCAGAGTGAACACATCAAGTCTGTAAAGATGAGACTTGGTCGAAAGTCTAGAGTTATTAGCTCATTCAGCAGACAATGAACGGCTGATCTTCAGTCGATCAAATTTCTGTTGCAGTTACTTTATTGAACACATCTGAGAAAACGTCAACATACTGTTGAGTGGCACATTATTCTGGGATGGGCTTCCCCAGGTCTTGCGGATCCATTCTCTGTACTCATCCACTTCCTGAGTCACACGGATTATCCGGCCAAGTATACTGTGATAGGAGAGACAAATGCATGTTAGACAGTAGTTTGAACACAAATGTTACCTGACATTTTCAGGTTAATCTAATACAGCCAGGCATTAAATTGCGATTTGTAATGTAAACGTGTATCAAAAAAAGTAACAAGCACAATATTTATGATACTTATTTCACAGGTTGAGCATAAACTAAAACATTTGTTTGTGCTGATAACACTCTGCTCTGAATGTGATACTACAATCTCAGGATTAAAAAATTAACTGTGCTTGAGCCAATTCATACAAAGTTTCTTGAATTACTTTTTTTTAAATTACTTCCTTACCTCTCACGCTCATTGTTGGGGTAGAACTTGGCGATGGGTGACACGGCATGATTGAGCACCACATAGGCATAGTCGAATGCCTGCCTCACCTGCATGGCACCATAAGAGCTGCGGCCAACATCGTTGTCTGTTGGACATAAGACGGATAGTGATAACCTGACCAACATGCTAATACGTGGCATTCCAATATTAAAGATTCCTGAATTCCCCGTGCAATTTTGAAGACAACCCCACTTTCTGCCCTTTAGGGTTTCTGCTAGCATAATCCAGTTTTGCTAGTGTCATTTTATATTTAGTCACATTGGTTATGCATTACATTGGGTCAGAATTACACAGATGTCCCTTCAGAAAAATAACATCAATTAAAGAGCACTTAACTGCAGTCAGTGACATTATGGCCTGTTGACTTAAATCTTGCAAGCTGCACTAAGTTAAGATTCCACATCCATCTTAAAGAGTAAGAACAGTTTCTACCTGGCTGCAACGGGTCCTCAATGTAGAGCATGGAGGGCCGGTATCCATCCATCATGTTCTTCTGAACCTCATCCTTGGCAACGTAGCTACCGCCATCTTTTATCCTGATGCCCGTTTTCAGATAGTTGAAGTTGCGACCGTAGAGCTCAAAAAATTCAATCAGCAGAACACCATAGTTGATGTTGGGTTTACGCACATCTCTGTAGTGAAGCTGGAAACAAAGTACAAGTGGATTTTAGAACTAATGTAAATCATGAAGTTTACTGTCATTTTAGTTTCTCAGTTTGCGTCTAGACTTCACGTTATTTTATTTGCAGACAAGACAATTTTATACTTTGCCTCAGAACAAGTGAGGGGAGCAGAGCTTAAACTGCAGAACCAACCTGCAGGAAGCTGACAGCCATGAGAAAGAGACTGTAGGAGCCGATTCCACCAGTAAAAACCTCGTTGAGGTCTCGCTGCAACAGAAACTGCTTCAGCACCAGGACCAGGTAAGGCAGCACAGGGTATTTCTACAGGATAAAGACAAGGGGAGCAGGGATCATTGTAAAGAATACATTATTTTACATAAAAACTGAAGAACTGTACTCCAAACTGCACCTCTTTGAAATCCTTGATGAGACACGCAGCGTTAACACCACTCTCCACATTGAAGCTGATGTCCACTTTGACCTCAGTGGAGGAGTCTGTCAGTTTGATGATGGGAACCTGCATGGGAATATGCATGACAGAGTCAGAACGGAATTCCCTCACACTCATTCTGAATGCCCCTTGCATCCATGATCTACTTTGTGTCTAATTTAAGCATGAAAACAACACACGCTCACATGCAATCATGCACCAATGTTAATCCTCAACTAAAATCCACGAGCAAAGGATTTCAAGCGCTTACTGGCTTTTTAAGATCCACAATAAAAGTGAAAGCGGCAAAAGCAGAAAAAATTTTAATCAAATATTTCGAGGTGATATAAACCCAAATGATAGGAAACAAAAAGGAATGACAGCGTTAGCTCCAAGCTCACCACACACTGTGCCACTGGTATAACCACATCACCTCAGTTTGGAGGTGTTGCTACAAATGCATAACAAAGTTCTGATGCTGACATTTCTCTTCATGTGCATGTCTGTACACATGCCTGAATATAATACAGCAAATATGCTAACTGGTGTCATCGGCAATTTAAACTGTCATTCACCTTCTTGTTTTTTTTATTTAAACATGCTGAAAACAAACTTGAATGACTACATGAATCTGATTTACTGCTGAAGGAAACATTGCCAGCTATTATTAATATTCTCTTTTGTCGCAGCTTGTAAACTGACACGTTTATACTTCTAAACACAGAAGAAAGTTTTGCAAAAGAATTCAGTCTGAGGGTTTATGCTTCAGCTGGGAATCTATGATATAAAACAGAAAACCACAACAAAGAGTGGGGACCCAGGAGTGAAAGAAATCCAAGCATTTTATTTGTTCTTTTTTCAACGCTGTAGGCTTTACAAAGAATCCCCACAGATGTCTAAAATGAGGCCTTACCGTGGCTTTGTCCAAAACTTTGATGGAGTTTTTATCTGCAATGTTTTTCATCCGGAGCACCTCTTCCAAAGTCCAGAGGGGAAGAGTCTCCCACTTCCCAAAAACTACCAGGTCAATGTCACTGGTGAAGGAAAAAATGATTTTACTTATGACAAGTCTATAAGAGCCCCTCAAACACACCACAACACAATGGCATTTCTGTTTATCAGTTTATCACGTGACAGAAATACTAAAACCCACTCATTTCAAATTGATTCTAAAATGTAGACTACAAACAATACAGCTTTACATTAGGTGCACATGCCTATTACCTAAAATAACTTTAGCTGGAGTGTATCCTCGAAGACACTGCACACTGTTCCTCTTAACACTAAGTTTAACATTAAAATAAGAATTTGCTGATTTTTATTTCACCAAAATCCAACCTTAAAGTTAAGGATTAAATCTCAGTGTGACTATGTGAACTATTCTTGGTTACTTTTTCAAACATCCTCCCCATAACTGACTGGCACCATGTACAGTACCAGTCAAAAGTTTGGACATGTATGCCTGAGTGTCCAAGCTTTTGATTAGTACTGTATATGGGTACAGCTACTGTGCTCACAGTATGTGGCTGAGATGACCATATTAGGGATATTCCATCTCTTTGACATCATACAGAACCACTGGAGGAGTGGTGGCCTAGAGGGTTTGTCACTGTGAGGATGCATCCTGCATCACTGTGGGCCCTTGAGCAGGGCCCTTGAGGGTTTAGAGAAGTCTGAAGCCTGAATGTGTGAATTACTTATATCCTGACATAATTTGAAACTTTGACCACATTTAACATGAGCTTCCATCACTGTAACTGTATACAGACAGACAGACAGACAGACACACACACACACACGGCATTACAGAAAACCACAACAGGTGCACCTTAAACATATATATCCAATTTGATAGCCAACTGCACACAGATGCCTTTCTTTTGCAGAAAACCAGTCATTAATGAACAGCTAAGCCTTTTAAAGGGCTCGGTATTGTTTTAAGAGTCCACTAATGCAGATGTCTGTGTGTTGAGGGGGCTGTTATTTGTTGTCTTCTGATTGTCTGTCAGCAGTGGCGAGCCTCTGAGTAAATCCTTTACGAGCTTCAGGATCAGTAGTGCTAAATTTACTAAACCACTTGATCCTCAATGCCTGGCTAGACAGAGCACTTTCTCCATAGGTGAGTTAAGTAATTCTGGTAATCAGCCAGTTCACAGTTAGTTTGGCAAAAAGGTGGAAAAGAACAAGCACATGTTGAAATCTCTAGGCTAGTTCACAAAGCTGCACAGCTCACCTCGTTGGCAGGTAAAGACCAGTGCTGAAACTCCCAAACACCTGAACCTGGAGGAGGAGGACAGGGGCAGTTACACACATGTAGACATGCACTGTTTGGAGAGGAAATGCAAACAAAACCCTCCCACGTAAATCTTTTTAAATCACAATGTTTTTTTAAACTCCTACACTCTTTTAGAGCTCTGATAAATCATGACACTGATTGGACTGCTGACAAAAAGTCACTACGGTAGCGTTCTTTGATTTTTCCCACATTACACTTCAACAAAAACCTGTTCTTCAACCTGCACAAATATAATTTTACAGCTTAACAAAACAGTGATTTAATGACAGGCCCAAACCAACTGAACAGGCGTGGCACAAAACGTTTGTAGTATTATAATATTAATACACTGAAGCGCAGATAAAAACTGAGGATGTTTACATTTGTAACAGCCCTTTCAGCTACTGATCTTATAACCTGCACTATGTTAAGGTGACTAAAATATCATCAAACTTCCCTTTTAACCTCCCCCAGAGCGCTGCACAAATAGAATTAAGCCTTGACCCTTGTTTTATTCCCTTAAACCACCTCTACACATTCCACCATCACCCAGAAATGTAAACTCTGGTTTACAGGCATGTCACATGTCCAGCAGTAAGCTGACTGTAGAGCCATGATTGAATTAATGAATAGTATTTCCTGAAGACGTCTGTGAAGGGTGGGGTAACTATAGGCAGTTAGGAAGGTTAGCTGTGAGCTGTTTAATCACAGCTTGGTACTCTCCAATAAAACTTTTACTCATGGCCTTAATGCGGTGAGTAACTGCCAAGTCTTCCACACATCTAAAAACAAAAAAATAAATTCCATGAACATTTCTTGGTACCACTGCTTGAGACAAAATCCATATTTACCAGGCAACATTACAGTTTTGTACAGGAGCAGCCTGTCTGCTGGACTTCTTGGTCTCTAAGCTGATTTAACAGGCATCACACTGACCCGATGACTACACTGCCCCATCCTTGCCCCACGGTGGAAAAAAAAAAAAAAAGAAGAAGAAAAATAAAGCTGGCCAGGATAGGGACAGTGTTGTGCTCCTTCATTCAGGAGTTGCTAAGCTCAGTGCAGACACACTTTAAAGCGCACTGCTCTATCAGCAGGATCAAAGTCAGCGGGTACAATAATGCCTGTGGTGGCACTGATAACATGACCTAAACAGAGTGCTGTGCAGCAGGGAGATAACAAAAAAAACAGGATGCTTTATAAAAGCCTGATGGCTTGTAACCATTAGCTGGATTTCACAAACAGCCTGATTAATACTGTAAACCAAACAGTGGTAATTGAGACTTGTAAATTACAGAACCCTCTGTGTCAAAGGTAGTGCGTCCAAAGTACTTGGTTTTTCTCAGTATTTATGACTTCAGCTTTTTCTTTAGACAGACAGGTCACCTGGGTATATTTGGCAACTTGTCTTAGAGTTTTTTTTTTATTTGTCCAAGAAGAGAGCTGAAACCAGTTTACTAGTGAACAACTCCCTGTGTCTTAGCCTCAATTCTCTCCAACTTTACATTTTTTTCCCCTCACCAGCCAGGTTGCTGCTGTGGCAGCCCTCAAAATAATTTAACTGCTTCTTCAGAGAGGATCACGGCCAGCGGTTGGATAGAATCAAACTCCACCATGATGGGCTACAGCTGGCCACAGTAATCCTTTCTATGCAAGCTCAAGAGTCACTCTAACCAGACCATGCAGCGGGTGGAGAATCACTTCGTGTGCTGCTATGCCGAGGCTGCAGAGCAAAACTAGGACTTCAGCAGACAGCTGCCATCCAAGATTGTGGAGTTGGTCCACAGTATGAATCACTGGAGAGCACCTAATTGTACTGGTTTATTATTGTTTACAAAGTTTATTTTTTGCAATGAAAGATATCTGCAGACTCCTCTTTTAAGCACTATTTAAAATTCATTTAAGAAAGCATCCAATAACTCAAATAACTTGATTACCAAAACAAAAGAATAAGATACATACTTTTTGCTTCGATGCTATGTTTAATGCACAAATCTGTAGAGCCCACCGTGTAAATGTGAGCATTTCACCCACATTAGTGACTAAAAATAGACCTGCAGTAGAAAAGTATTTAAGAGCATGCATGTGAATAAAAAGTTTGACAGCATTAAGTCCATGCAGCACCCAGTCTTCTCAACAAAAGAGACAGATAGCACAACAGTGGACACAATGCTGTTATAAGTTTAATGTCACACGGGCACTTTTATTAACATTTTTTATTATTCGGCTGTAGATATACATGAGAAATTGCTCAAAAATTAACTATTGGCATATTTAAGTAATAATGCTTCTCAAATAAATTAATGCTTCTTTTCCCTCTATAAAAAAAAAAAAAAAAAAAAAAAAAAAAAAAAAAAGACTCACAGCTGTGCTATTAAAATGTAAATAGAAAAGATATAGAGCAAAAATAGCAAATATTCTTAAAAAGCCAGTCTGGTGAAGTCTACTTCACTGGAAAGTGCTTCCTCCCGTGTACTCCTGTACATCTAGTACTCTGCAAGCGCATGAAAAAGACCCACTTCCGCTATTAAGGTCACGTGACTTCCGGTACAAACCAACGTCTGCTATGGAGTTGAGGTGTGGCGGCGCCCTCTTGCCTGCAGCCAGGTACTCTTGGGGTTTTGGGCAATGCCAAAGCATATGAACGGACGCAGTATGAAAGCTGTATGTACACAAAACACGGCAACAGCGAGGGATTTCAGGTTTCCAAACGTTGTCGACATCACCAGAAGAAGTCGCTAAATTTGTCGCTAGCCCCTTTTTGGAAAAACCGTCACCAGCGGGGTCTGAAAAGCTGCTTCCTGCATGATTTACAGGGGAAGCGGTGAGAGAGAGAAGCCGGGCAGTGTGAAGTTGTGCAGAGAAAAATTGGGAGAAGAGAAAGGTGAAGTGGTGGATCTACAAGTATGATTGTAACGCGACATAGACCATATCGATATAAACAATATTGTCTCATCTTATAACGCGTATGAAAATATTGATATTTTTAAAAAACTCGATACATCGCCCAGCCCTAAGTCAGCCTACACAGAGAGAGAGTGAGCCATTACTGAAACTGTGAGCTCAGGTGGAAAGCATTTTTTCTAGCGTCCAAAACGGCTATGCTTCTTCCCATAATCGCCATTAAAACTTCTACTGGGAAAAAGCTGGTGGGAGTCCATCAAACCATCTGATCAACAAGCTCCACCGTGAAGAAAAGTGAACTTTCTATCTGCTTCCATTCAACGTCGTTCCCTTTACACAGCGAAAAATCTAGCATAAAGATACAGAATTTAAAATAAAATATGCAGATAAGCTGTTAACTTAGTCTGATATATAATAAGGCAGATATGTCACTTTAAAAGCTTACAACCATACATACTCATTCACTAGCACACAAAAACATATACACACCAAATCTAACTCATCCATGACACACAATACTGTCCCACTAATGTGAGACAGCCTTCCAAGAAGACAGTAAAGGCCATTTTATTTTATGCTTTACTTTAGGTTGTATGTATACCTCATTTTTTGATTTAAGAAAATGTTTTCTTCAATAATAAGAAAATGAAAAAATAAATAGGTTAATGATATTTAAATATGGCACATAAACACAATGAAACAGTTTTTAGCCAGATACTGAGATACTCTATGCAGTTAATCAAAACATTGCAATTTCTAAAATGCAAAACAATGAGCAGTTTAAAGATTTACTATTGCTCATTAATAAAACAAGTTTTTATACAATTACTTGATTAATTGATGAAATTATCAATAGAATACTCAATTATTAAAATAATCAATAGCTGCAGCACTAATGCACATACCCTTCTACTACAAATATAATCCAATGGCATGGGAAATACTGGATTCACTAAGTTTTTACTGTGCTACAAATCCATTTGTTTCTACAAAAATAAAATAACCTCTGGTGATGTTTGACAGACTTTCGATAGCTTTCAGATTACTGCCAATACTTGCAGCAGTGCTTACACTGATAAGTCACGCATGCACTCACACCCACCCCCTGTCATCTCTCTTCAATACAGTGGTTGGGGTTTGGGTTGATGTATACCTTAGCACTGGGCCAAAGTTCTAAAATGACTCCCGTGATTCTTTCCACCACCTCCTGTCTCATCTTCTCCTCCTCCGGCCGTGGGGAGATGTACTTATAGAAGTCTTCGATCTCCTCATGTAGCCTGTGAAGCACAGAGAACACAGCGCTGTGAGAATAGTGGAAGGACACCAGACCAAAGCATCAGGTTTAAAAAATAAATAAATAACAAAATTAAGTTCACAGTTATTATAAACAGATACAAAGCAGGAACGTCCTACTCTATCAAGCAAGTTCATAGTGATACATTGAACTATTGAAGTTCCACAACATCCCATGAGACACAAATTTTAGCCAAGTGAGCCTGAGTTTCTCTCATGGGGCTGGGCTCCCTTGCTGCTAGCACTGCAAATATGCAATGCCAAGGAAAGAATGTAGCTAAGAGCAGCAGTCTCTTTACATATAGTACCAGTCAACAGTTTGGACACACCTAAGTTTGACTGGTACTGTATAAGCTTTAGTTACTGCAAGCAATTAGCATAATATACATGCAAAGTATTAAAATTAATATAGAACCAGGGTGGAGCCAAAAAGTCATTTTTTCCTTGCCAAATAAGTCTAAAAATAAACAGGTATCTCCAGAATTTCTCTGAATTATCAGCTTTCCTGCAGCTGCAGGTGAAGTCATGCTTATCAGTACAGTCACTGTGAATTTTATTTTGACTGATAACTTCATACCATTACAACAGAGCATACAAGTTGTCTTATGGGGTTCTCAGACACTCACTTAATATCTGACATTCCTGCAAAAAGTATGCAAGTCAGTACTAATAATAACTGGGAGGTTAATTTCTGAAATGAGAAAAGGTGAAGATACAGCAAGAGTTTTAGCTTCCTAAACAGAAATAGTAGTGTTCCAAGTTCCAAGGCAACTATTTATTTTTGGTAAACTGTCAGGCAGTGTAAAAACAAAACAGGAAACCCTACTGTGCATAAGGTCAGTTTAAAGGGGGGGTATTTTGCCCTTGGAACAGGTCACTCGGTCCGCATGTGTGGACATTTTCACTGACCAGTCATGTCTGCATACACGTACAAGGAGTGACAAGTCTGTGTGTGCAGAAAAATCAGAGGACACACACACACAACCAAAACAGATCAATTCACCTTAGACACGTGGGACCACTTTTTAAATCAAGGAAAGAACGCATACTGCAGCCAACAAAGCTGACTTGTTACTTAGATCCCACCCCAGAGAGCTCTGCGTTTATGTGTCAACTCACTGGGACTTCATGTAACAAAGCTCTCTTCACCTGACAGTCATCTTTGTTTCTTGGGTTTCAGACACTCAGCTGTGCCTACAATACAGTTAGTGTTACTGCAACACTTTTTTTTCCTTGTTTTCTTGATTAAATAAGTGCCAGAAAAGGAGTGAAAAGCTTAAAGTGACATCTTGAAATTAATGGTTAGTTTCACAAAACACCAGGAAGTATCCAGTGCATCACACAAGACTAATAAAAGGGCACATCCACATATTTGAGAGGGTAGCTCAAACCAGCGTAGAGCACTTAACTTGAAAAGTGATTACATGTATGTAAACTGTTGGTCTCAACGCTGCTGAACTGGCTGTTCACAAGTCTGGGAGTTACTGAAAATGCAAATAAACTGTGGGAGACTGAAAATATTCAAGCAGTGCTAACTGGAAACAGCAGGCCCAACAAAAGCAAGCTGATAACACATCTGTCACACAGATGCATCCATTAACCATCTTAAAAAAAAAAAAATCTTCAGACTGCTGACCATAAATACAGAAGTGAACAGAATTATGATCCCCCCCCCCACCTCACCAAATATGTTACGTCTACATTTTTGTCTTCTATTCCGAAAGGTTTCATAAGCTAAAGTGTAGGTTTTAAACAGAACACAAGCTGGCACTACACACAATCCATTTCTTTTGGGCAAGGAAGATGCAAATAGTTCCCATAGAGATTCCAGCCTCAATTGCACACCAAGTTTCATTTTAGAGTAAATAGAAACTCAGAAGCTCCAGTCTACATTACAAAAGCATTACTTCTGATTTCATGGTTTGAAGAACACGGCACTCCATCGGCTCTATTCAGTATCATTAAAAACAGGTCAAGTTAAATCACCTTGCTCAGATCAAATGTAAATGCAATGCAAATGTCAAGTGTCAAATCAAGCTGACACTGATGACAAGCAGTTTCACTTACTGACAGCAGCAGTAGGTTTCATTTCAAAGCAAACAGTACTACTGCTCCCTTGGTTTCACATGATGTGAGCAAGCATTTAAAAATAAATAAATAATTGATTCATCCGTGGCCTCACCTTCTGGGATCAAATTACATCTCAGTCCTCCAGACTGCCTGCCTTGAAAGCATATGGACCTTTGGTGCCATTTCAGATAATCCCACTTGCCTGTATTATAGTAATGTTACATAATCTAGCAAAGCAGGCTTCCAGAGAGCTGAGATTTCCAGAGAGAGTCCTCTCCTCCTAACATTTTTCTCCAACAAGATTATTCTGGCATTTGAAACGTTGCAGTCATATTTATTTCCAGTAAGTATTGCCAGTAGCAATAGTGCTACTTCATTTAAAACTAGTTTTGTTACACACCTGAGTGTGATTTGGTCAGTATGCATGAATAAAATATGAATGGAGCAGAGGCGCTAAGAAGCGGTGTTAAATTTTCTTTTGATACCAAGTTTCAACTCCTCAGAGTACTGAGACTGATTTTGTGTTGGTCTGCAGACTAGTCTATAAAAATGTAAAACAAAACATCTTGTGATAGCTAAAGGCATTGTCATCAAAAGTCTAGTTTTCCTCAACCACGCTCAAAAAGCCAAATATTCAGATTAAAGTAAAGAAAGAAACGCAAATCCTCCCGAGTCTTACAATTAAAAATCTTTTTACTTTCTATCAAGTGATTGATCGGTGGATGCAGTTCAATAACATCTGCTTTAAATCAAAACTACCGCTAGCTCAATGTGTAGGTGCCAAGATGTCCTGAGCCATTAGGCAGTGTCATGCATGCAGGGATATGGCAACATGCTGTGCGTCTTAATCAGTGAAATCCATGATAGTGCTCTAACAACTACAATTTCTTCCCAGTCAGGTAAATCACACTCCACAGATGTGATACAAATAGAAATTGGGAAGTAATGAGTAACCATTTCCCTCAGAGCCTACAGGAGTTGGAATGAGCAGCCAGTGACGGAGGGCAGCAGCAAGAAAGACATGTCAGGTGTAGGGGTGAAAAACTTGGCAACTTAAGCTTCAAATTGCTGACAGTGAGTGTGAGGCATAACACAGTACAGCTGGAGCTGGGTGCCTGAACTAAGCTTCACTACACCTCCAGATTTTGTTTAAAAATGCAATTAATGGTCAGTGATTAACTATTTCACCTTAGGAATAGATTCTAACTTGGCACAAATCACAAGGACTCAGGTTATACATTAGAATTAGGACTTGAAAACAATGGAGGATGGACACACCCCAACTGGACTGCAATCTGTCTTCTGGTTTTATTATATATAATGTAATGTTTCTGTAAAATAAATCCCTTTAAAATTAAAACATTTCACAGTGCTACACCCTGTCCAGGAGCCATAATTTGGTATTTTAGTGGTTGGAAAAGTAATTTCAAGAAAGCAAGTTAAGCAGCAAAGTTATAACAAGCAAAGCAAATAGTAGAGGAAAAAAAAAGAAAAAAACATCACACTGAGCACCATTTACTGGCTGCTCAGATACTTTGGCACCGCAATACAACTATTTTCTGAAGCACAGGTTTAGAATTTAATACTTAATGATTGCTCTAAGACCTTCACATGCCAAGAAACACCTGCTTGATGCAGTCTGTGTTGCAGTGTTATGCATTAGATTGGTTGAGCTAAGAATTGAGACCCTTGTTGTGGATATATATTTAGCCAGAAAAAGTCCAAACATCATGACCCTTTTTTTTTTTTTTTTAATTTAAACAAAGGCTTGAAATTTTGGGCCTTGCCAACCTTTGCAACAAAGGGTTGCTTGCACAGCTCTAACAGCATTGCATGACACTGCTGCATCTATGAAACTTCATATTCAACAACAGCAGCTTTGGACTGACAGGGATGCCGGGAGGCAAACAAGTCACATCACACACACTGCTTTTCTAAACAAGAACAAGCACAAACAGAAGCAGAGGTGTCAGTGTCACACAGATGGCAGATTCATTAATGTTTCATCAATGAACTGATCTGGGGTGCTAAGTGTTGGCCACTGGGATAAAACAGCTCTGGTTACACAAAAGCCCACACACTGTTGACGGCTACTGGCAGGCCTGGGCCCTATACTACGAAGCAAGTTAAAATTCACAGTGTATCCTTCTGTTATCTAGACTCACTTACCCTAACACAACAGGATAAGCAGTCACATGAAGCTCTTATCAACTTACTAGGTTAACCCAGGGTTTCCTTGGCACATTCACATGAAAGGGGGTGGCACTGGCAACACCTCACCAATCTAAAAAGGGGCATTTACCAGTAAAATGCAACACTGTTCTGACTTTTAGACTAGCCAACTAACCTGATTTTATTTTGTGTTGATTGAAACACAAGTTAGTCACCAGGAACATGCCCATTTTAACTATGGTGAACTTTAAATAATGAACTCAGTGTAGGTACCACTACAACTTATGAGCAAAAGCTTAGGCTTCACACTGCTCTGAGCACTGTTTCAGACTGTCAACTCTGTGCCTGGCTGAGAGCACAGAAGCCCACCTATATTCCGATCTGTTTGTGATGGGTAGCCAATCAGAAGAAAGCCAACTTAAAGGAAGAGGAGCTAAAATGCCTTGTTTCAGGCAGAGGACGAACTAAGGGTCTGTACCAAGACACAGTATGAGATTAATAGGGATACTTTTTAGCTGTTAATCATGCAAAGGTACCCTACAAGAGTCCAACAATTTAAAAATGTATTTATTTATTTATTTGGGGGGGGGTGTACACAAACCTCTATGAACATAATGTGTAAACATTATTCCAGATTATTCCAGATAAATTCCTATTCATTTAAATTTCTTAACATGAAATTTTCCACGTGTTCAACTACACCTGTGTTTTGTTAATACACAAGAGTCAAGAGCAGTTAAATTTTTTCCTTTGGAAAATACTGTTTTACAAGTTGACTGCATCACTCTGGAACACAGGAAGAGTTTCCACTGGACAGGAAGGGAGGGAAAAAGAAAAAAGAAAAATATTCCTTGCGTTATGACCGGCTGCCCAGATGTGCCGTTCAGAAGGGTCCTGTTTTACCTACTATTCACAGGATCAGTATTTAAGCCTCTCCCTCAATACAAGCTTACACACTTTGGCCGAGAGCCAGCCAGTAAGTAGGGAAAGAAAAAGCAGACTGTGACACAGATGTCAAAGCCAGCAGAGGGTGGATGAACCACAGTTCTAATAATGGAGCTTCAGTCACAGAGGTACTGTCTATGGTTGTCCATAGTGGTGCAAATATCTAAAGCAGGGGTGTCAAACTCAATCACAGAACAGACCAAAATTAAAAACAGTCTAAGTGGTGGGCAAAACAGGATTAACATTTATTGAACAGTCTGAAACTGAAAATATTTTAATCAGCAATATGAATTTGTAGAGCTGCAACGATTCATTGAGTAACTCGAACAATTCGATTATAAAAAATCCTCGACACAAATTTGCTGCTTCGTTTAAACCCTGCAACGCTCAGGTACCACCGTGTAAATGGAGCGCTTCACCCACATCAGCACCATCCCGGTTCTCCGTAGTTGTCTTTTTCTTCTTGTGGGTTTAATGGCGGTAGACAAACCAGCTTAGAGCTACATTACCGCCACCTACTGGACTGGAGTGTGTATCAGGCGTTTAAAAAAAAAAAACCTTAGAGTCTAAAAAAAACTCTCAGTCGCTGCGACGGATTCCCTTTGACACTTAAAGTGGATCATCGCTGACATGTTTTTCCATGCCTCCACCGCTCTCTACTATGTTTGTGTGTTGTGCTGAGAATTTCAGCTGTTATTTTTTTTTTCTTCAACTTCTAGTTTAACCGCGGTTTACTAGCGAGTGCCGCCATTAGAACTAGCAATCGTCCGGTACCGGAAGGACCCCTTCCCCCATCATACTTTAATCCCTGATCAGTGACTAAATATAGACCTGCAGTAAAAACATGTTATGGATAATGCTTGTGAATACAAAGCATTACAACATTGCGCTCTCGCAGCCCCCAGTTTTTCAACATAAACACTGATAATACAACAGCAGTCAGCTGTTCTACGTGCAATCTGTCTGCACAAGTGCAAAGAGGCGGTGCCGGAGACAGCCAGCTCAGATGGAAAGAAGCTTCCAAAAGAAACTTTTTCGCCCGTGTAACATCATTAAACCTTTACTGGGAAACAGCTGGAGGTCCTTCATCAACCACCTGATCAATAAGTGAAGAAAAGAGAACTTTGTAGCCGCTCCATCCACCCTGATTGTTTCACACAGGGAAAAAACTGCAGTACGGAAGTTAAAATATGCAGATGAACTGTTAATACGAAAAAAGTATTTCTTATCCGATTACTCGAGTAATCGATGGAATAATCAATAGAATACTCGATTACTAAAATAATCGATAGCTGCAGCCCTATGAATTTGAATGGCCATAATACACCAACATTTTCCTCAACACATTAAATAAAATATAAAATTATAATTTTCTTCAAAAATAACATCAGAGAAAACGAGAATATTTCAAGCTGATGAAAATTTGCAGATTTTTCAGATTAAAACTGTGATATCAGCAAGAAGTTTTAAGATTAGGCTTAAAACTTTCCTTTATGATAAAGCTTATAGTTAGGCTGGATCAGGTGAGCCTGAACCATCCCTTAGTTATGCTGCTATAGGCCTAGTCTGCTGGGGGGTTCACATAATGCACTGTTTCTTTTCATTTACCTTATTTACTTTGTTTATACTCCACTCTGCATTTAATCATTAATTGATATTAATCTCTGGCTCTCTTCCACAGCATGTCTTTCTCTCCCCTCAGCCCAACCGGTCGCGGCAGATGACTGCCCCTCCCTGAGCCTGGTTCTGCTGGAGGTTTCTTCCTGTTAAAAGGGAGTTTTTCCTTTCCACTGTCGCCAAGTGCTGCTCATAGGGGGTCGTTTTGACTGTTGGGTTTTCTCTGTATTATTGTAGGGTCTTTACCCACAATACAAAGCGCCTTGAGGCGACAGTTTGTTGTGATTTGGCGCCATATAAATAAAATTGAATTGAATTGAATTGAAGTCCACAGACAAGAAACATGAAGCTATTTACTTTTACTTAGTCTTATTCCACAATTCCACTCTATTCCCCACACATTGCAGGGAAATGAGACACACAGGTTTACCTCTGATATCAACGAACAGGTCCTTTGCCTCCCACCTGTTTTAAAAATCCCTGTTTTCAAACGTCACT
The DNA here is from genome assembly GCF_007364275.1 of Archocentrus centrarchus. Classification (NCBI taxonomy): domain Eukaryota; kingdom Metazoa; phylum Chordata; class Actinopteri; order Cichliformes; family Cichlidae; genus Archocentrus; species Archocentrus centrarchus. The sequence continues at coordinate 29,562,573 of NC_044348.1, forward strand.
TTTCATTTGGCCATTAAAGCTTAAATGTCACTGTAAAAAGTGCTGACCGATGTTTTTATCTGCTGACCACTGATCAATGTGTCATTGGCAACGCGGGAAACAGGTTAGTGCACAGGTCTTGACCTGCACAGCAGCTGTTGCAGGGTATAGTGGGATTTGTAGTATAAGTGGTGGGAGCTCTATTTACCGGTGGGTTATTATTAATAGCCGTATGAAATTCTCACGGGCCAAATATAATTATATCACGGGCCGGATCTGGGTCTTGAGTTTAGCACATGATCTAAAGCAGAGGTCCTCAACCCCTGGGCCGCGGACCAGTACCAGTCCATGCGTCACTTGGTACTGGGCCGCACTTAAAGAACAAATAACACATTATTTCCGTTTTACTTGTTATCTAAGCCTGAACAATGTTTTATTTTGAAAAATGGGCAGATTCTCTCAGTTACATCTGTCTATGACTCCCTCTTTAGTGTCATGACGCTTGTCTCGATCACGATATGTCACCGCTAAAATTAAATCCACAACCTTCACTGGTTTCCATGCTTGTCTAACAAAATAGGTTGGTTGACCTACATAACGCTCGTTTAAATGTTTGAATGCTCAACAAGAGTATAAAAGTGCCATATAAGAACTAGTCCATTTATCATTTATATTTAGCAACACCGGGGATAGCAGTGAGGCAGACCCAGCCAAGTCAAGCTGACATTCTCCGGCACTTGACACCGCAGCTCTGCAGCCACACTCCATATGAAATCAAAGCTTGTATTGGTTTGTGCCGGCTGATACTTTAGTGAGGCCGAACCCAGCCAACCAACAAGCTAGCAAAAATGATTGCAGCGAAATTTGATATTAGACCCCCAAACTGTTTGATATTTTGAAGAATCTGACTTACACGTAAGACGGATTTTTTACAAGTCGGATGAAATCCCGTGGGCCATTTGAATCCGACTGAGGCAATTTCTACTGTATTTGTGTATCTTATTTTGAAGGCATATTTAAACCTTACCATGGGTTGTGAGCAGAGAAGATTTCATTCATGTTGTGGCACAAAGTTACGAGGATGCTGCTGATAGAGTTGCATACAAATACACAGTGGATTCACATTTATTATTATACTTAGAAAATATCACACTTTTGATTACGGTCGTATCATTTATTTTGAGGTATTTATACGCCACACCTTAAAGGCCAGTCCGTGGAAATATTGTCTAACATTAAATCAGTCCGTGGCTCATTACAGGTTGAGGACCACTGATCTAAAGGATACCTGCAGTAAATGGTAATAAAACAATGTGTTGAGGCAACTCATTGGTTTGTAAATGATGCTGTATTCCACCATCTGAAGTGCAGCCCTCAGCTCAGGTGAAGACTGATCAGGTTAGGGTTAAAGTTTATTTTAGTTTTACGCTTTAATTTATGTCTGTCTGGGCAGGTAGACATAATATTAAATAGTCTATAAAATACAAACACATCTAAAATACTAAACAGAAATAGTAGAACCAAGGTTTAACGAGCAAACTCAGTTAAATTCAAACATAATGAATTTGATACAATTAACATTCACTTAAATGCCTTTGTAGTACATGCTTTAGCCATGACATCAACCCCTATGACTTACCATTTTAACTGTGTTTTGTCTCCCATGTTTGGACATACCAATTAAAGTGAGCTGTGAAGGGCTGGTCTCTAATCTCACAATTACAGTTCAATTTATCCAAATAAAACTAAAAATAGACGTATTCAGCAGCCTGAATTTTAAGATTATCAAAACAAAATCTGGATAAAGAGATTCCTTTTTGTACCCCCCCCCCCAATACGACTTTTGCTTTTGTGTGTTATATAATCAAGCGCCCCTTTATTTTACAGCTGTGCACTTAAGAGATAAGAAAACTTTAATGAACCAATGATGGGGAAATTTGTGCATTACAGCACCTCAAGTACAGAGAAGAGAGTGAGAGCAGCAGTTAAGGATAAAATAAATAAAACAAAACAGAATAAAGTCAAATAAAATACAGCTATCAATGAGAAGAGGAAAAAAACAAGCTCAGACTCTTTCAATGTTAAGTTCAGGTCAACAAAGATGGTGAGAAGATTTTTTTTTTTGGTAAACATGATCTATCTAATAGCCGTTTAGCTGAATCCGTGGAAGGATCATTAACAGTCTCCTCTATCCCCAGATCACTCAGGATCTCTCACCCAGTTTGCTTTCGATAGCATGCAACAGTTTGCTGTTGGCTCTGGCTCCCTATTGTTCTCCTGTGGCTGCTGTGCAGGTCAACCAAGGCATTCAACGTCTGCTGCCATCTATACCCACAAACTCTCCACAGTGGAGCAGACCAGCTACACAACCAAAACACCTGTTAGTTTAGGTATAAAACTTCCTACCAGAAGACCCTGTGTCCACACAACCCCACCCCCCACAATTTGAATTTAACCCTCAAGAGGCAAAGTCATTTAGTAAATACAACAGCCAGGGGGGGGGGGTCCATTTATGACAATTCAATAATCACAAAGGCACATAAATGGCTGGAATGATAAATTACCCCACTGTCACTTGGAAGGTTAAAATATTGGGAAAATCTTCTATAAAGAGTCATGTTTTTAAGTTCAAATTAACAATCGTGTTAAATACTCATGATTTCCATAATCACCAAAATGATTATTTTTGCCAGAGTCAAACAGCCTTATAATCTAATAAATCCACCCATCACTTTGAAGTCTCTCTTTAACAACATCTCCCTGCTATAAATGACTTGAACTTTGGGACTCTGCATTTTGCCTACACACACACACACACACACAAATAAGTCACACAACATGAGATCAGAACACACTTCAGCGAGACAGAAAAATGCCACAGCTCTCCCAGGCTACACTGACTTCCTGTGTCCATATCAAGAATCTAAATAGGTGTTCTGCACGACTAGAAAACTAGGTGGAAACACTCCCTTTAAGTTTCCAGTCTGATTGGACAGACAGAACGGGCTCGGGTTTCTCTCTCAAGTGTGTTGGCTTTGTTTAATGGAAGTGAGGCCGTGTGGAGCATGTAAACACTGATCCATTGCCATCATGAGGCAGGCTGCTCGCTTGGACCTTTTCAGCTCCAGAACGACTGGAGGAGCATCAAACACAAATAAGCACATGCCTCTGTCGCTCTAGCCAACCCACACGGCCAAATATAGTGTCCATATTGTCCCATGGAAAATGCACTCACACAGTACTCTGTTTTGCCATTTTCAGATACCAAAAATGCAACAATAATTTTCTGGTTTATGGATGCCCGCTCCCCAAGACCTTCACTCTGAAAGATTTGGGAAAAATAATCCAAAGCATGACACTGCACAGCGGGGCAAAAATGGGCTAGTTGGACTAAAAATTAGACATGAATCACAGTAAAAGCTTCAGCGGAGAAAAAAAAAAAAAAAAAAAAAAAAAACTTCACAAGGCTTTAATGTTAATTTCTTTACTTTCATTTTAAGAATCAAATGGTGCATCACATCCTAGTCTTACTTTCGTGATACAGCACAGTTTCCTTACATCATAGGGGAGAATCTCAGCCAATTAGGCAGTTTAGCATCAACAATGGCAACAGCAATGCTATCAAAGAACTGCAGTGCTTCTCTGCCACTTTTGCTTTGTGTCACTTTGTAAAACAGAATTCATGGAACTGTCTGTATGTCTTATCCTACAGTATATTTTAGGTACACAACCAACAGCCCATAACCAAATAACTAAGACACTAGATCTTTGACTGGATGAGTAGAGGAGGAGAGGAAGAAGTACAAAGGCACAGACAGTAGCCACAGTGGACAGTAAGTTGTTTTTTTGTTTGTTTGTTTGGTTTGTTTTTTAAGTTACAATCAGTGTTAATTTTGACAGCAAATTTTGATTTAGTTTTAGTCATAGTCTTTTGATGAAAATGTAATTTAGTTTTAGTTATAATTTAGTCATCTGAATAGTTTTAGTTTAGTTTTAGTCGAAGAAATCATCGTAAGAATATAGTCGACTAAATCTACAGTCAGTTTAGTCGACTAAAATATAAAGGGTGTAAAATGTAAATGCTTTTTCTTCAGTTCCCTTGAATTAGTCATTATAAAGACTTACACAAAATTAAACATTTATTAAAAGTTATGGAATATTATTAATAATTAACATTAGCATTTCACCTGCTTCCCACACACCTGATCATTAACACCACCTTACTGAGATAATACCAGCGTTTCACAGCAGGACACGCTCTGAAAGGTACAGGGCAGTTTTCAGGACTAAGATTAGGAAAGGCTAATCCACCATGGTGTGGTGTTTTTCTCCAAACACAAACGCTAAACTGGGATAAACATTTTACCCTGCATGACATTAAAATGCTTATTGTTGCATGGAGATCTGGGTGACTGGTTTGCAGATGTTTAAGATTTTTACCCGAGATAGCCGCCCACATGGTTTACGCATCGTTTTGTTTGTCACGGCATCAAAGGACAAATGTATCCATACATCGGCTCTTCTCTTCTCCCTGCTGACATTGTTTACATAACTTAGTTCTATGGAAGGAAGGACAAATCACAGGTTAGTTTGGCCTTCCTGGGTTTAGAGCAAATTTGTGCATCTGTGCGTTTGATTGGATGTTTTCCTAACTTGTCCCACCCTTTCATAAAATTAAATAAATTCTGATTGGATTTCGTCCCCGCCAAGCAATTTCATCTCGTTTTCATTCGTTGACAAAAGGTGTCAATTAATTTCGTTAATGTTGTCACCATTTTAGGAAGTTTTTATTTAGTTATCGTCTCGTTATCGTCATGAAAAAAAGGTTCGTCAACGAAATTAACACTGGTTACAATATAGATGATCGTTTTGTGTAGAACCTCTTTAAAGACTGCAGACTAAACTCCCCAGAACAGTTTTTTCACACCTGTGTAAGAAACAGCTGCTCTATATTATTATGTGGCTCTCATGAATAACTCTTTCTGATCACAGATGAGGAAAAGAAACTTAGGAGATTTAGAAGGAGTGACATAAGACGCCTGACGCTGGGTGTGCCTGACTTTTGGAGGGGCATCTTTGCTGGCATGATCGCCATAGCAACAATAACTTATGAGGCAAGGAAATAAATCTTGGATTAGTACTTAAGCTTAAGTGAAGGTAGCCAAATGTCACTAACTTGGCTAACAGGCTGATTAATCACCACAATGACTAATTTCACTTACATTTCACTAAACTAGATGCACAACCACCTTGCACTCTGTATATTTTAATAACGTGATTTGACTGACTAGCATTCTACACTAGGGCATCTAAAATAAAACTCATCTGATTGGCTGACACCTGTGCTGGCACTCCACTGAACTTTTCAGCGCAAGCTCAGCAAGCAAAGCAACACAACAGATCCACAAAACAATTTGGCAACATGTAACATCATCCCACTCAGAGTGAATGAGAGGTGGGGAGGGGTTAACCAATGGGCATAGTATGGATCATCTGCCCTTGTGACACTTAGAATGACTGACATTTACAAAAATAGACAATGTTTTAACTACTGTGACCTGAAATGAGTGAGCCCATAAACTCAGAGTTCAGGCATATATTTTGTTTTATATTTATTGGGGACGTGCGAGACTAGTCGACTAATTGTCGCTATTGTCACTCGTCAGTACCAGACACACTAGTCGGTTAACCGAATTGTTAAGATTTTAACTGATGTTGTGCAACCACCTGTCACCTGATGGAGCTGCAGCCCTGATATTGTTATAGAAAAATGCATAACTCTGGATGGAGGGAGGTTTGTACTGTTTTTTTTAAATCATCTTAGATTTTAACTTTTATTGAGAATTGTAGAACAATTGTTGATAATACGCCACACTTTTCAATCACAATTTATTCATTTTTCGGACATTAACTTCTCATATTTTAATGATGCGTAAACATCGTTTGCAGTTTTCATATCACATTTAACATCAATTTATTTAATTTTTTTCTTCGTCGTCTGGAACATGCAATCTTTATAATGCCCAATGTGCTGTGTCACACAGTTAAGCAGCATTTAAAGTATGATTCATTACTGAAGAATGCCATTAATGGTTTCAAATGCCTTTGTTTATACAGTTTTTGACATTGTCAATTAATGAGTGTTTCTTAGTTTTAGACTAGTCGGTTAGTCAAATTTTTTCCCTTGTTTAGTTGACTAAGGAATGGAAGTGTCTACAAGAAGTGTCCAACTACTCTCCAAGCTGTAGTGAAATTTACCTTCAAAGTAAAAAGCCGTACCTCAGCGCCATAGCCAACATCTTTCAAAATATGCAATTTTAGCTTTGCAGACAAACCTCCATTTTCGGTTTGCGTCGCACTTTTTCAAGTTTTACTACTACTGGGCTAGTAGTTAGCGAGTAATTGCAAACATGGAAAAACTACAGACAACTGTCGCAATCTGATACTAACCAAAGCAATCACTAGGAAGTTTTTGATGCACCGCCTTCTTTATAACCACTTCTACCTAGCAACAGCCACTACCCACTGCCAACCAGTCAGGGAATACACATTTTTCCATATCAACCAGTGGTTGTTGCACATCCAATATGGCAGAACAGAAGTCTTTGAAATGAGACTTAGCTACTATATACGGCTTTTACACTGTCTATGACGGTGATTAAGTGTAGAGTCCTTTTAAGCAAGAATCTATCGGGCACAAGATATTGGTCTCATGAACAACACGCCCATTAATGCTACCACCCATGACCACAGAACTTTTTAAAGCCACTGACTTAAAGTATATTCCATTTGTCTGAGTCAAGGTGTTGCCTTAGTGTGCTTCCAGGCTGCAACTCCTTAGCAACAAAACACATATAACAAGGGGAGAACCGTGAACCATTCACATAACTACATGTACTGTAATGCCATTCAGCACGTTGGCTTTGTGATAAACCACAGTACGGTTCAGCAGAGGGCCCGCCGTGGTGGAGTGTGAGATCCTGGCTCTGAGGTTCAGGTTCTGGTATTAGTCGAGCTAATCACTTAGGAATGTCTTAAAGAAAACACAGCCCGCCAATATTACTATAAATGAGAATCAGCCAGACTGAACTCCACACTAGGGTGTTCTGCTTGCCTCCACTTGTCTAACAGAAAGGGGTGGGGAAAGGGACAAACTTCTGCCCTTTAAAAACAAACAAACAAAAAAAAAAGGTCTTTAAAACAGAGCCCCACCCACCAAAATAATTCTCCACAGAGATCATGTCTAAAAGAACCACTAGTGAGAAAAAGGTCAAAGTAGTTAATAAATGTCCTCTTCTCTCGTTGCAACATGTTGCTCAGTACTGTGGACTAATGCTAGATGACTACATCTAGTAGGAGCAACAATATAGGCCTGGCTAATTGAACTTGTATGCTCTCTAATGAATTGAATCTCACTCTCAGTAAATGAAGTGCCAGTCTCAAATGAAGTGATAGCACAGTTTAGGTGCTGCCAGAAGCTGGACTGTAGAAATTATGAACCAAATGACTACTAAAGTTGGCATTAAATTAGAATATTAAATTTTTTTCTTGCATATGAGCAATTTTGCCCTCCCACCCACCCAAAGGGGTTTTGACCCCTCTCCAAAGGGAATGTACCAGGACTATAATAATTTATTTCAAATATAACCTTTTTTAAGTAGGGTTTGTTTTCTCAAACATCCCCCTCTATTTTGTTTACCAAATGAAGAGAAATAACAGAAAAATGCATTGACTTCTATTAAGTAAGGCAACATATTCATTGTCATAACATTGCTATATCCATATGAATCATCCCTGCTTACATGAGGCATCACCCTGCCAAAAGGTCCCATCTGACCTATGAAAAACTCTTAAGACTTTCAACTGCCTTTCTACTTCAAGTGTCTCTCTGACTTGTTGGGTTTAGTTAAGATTTCAAGAGCTTACAGGAGTTGGCACTGTATTTCAACCAGGAATTTTTGAGCAACAAACATTTCCCTGTAGGGTTAAGAGTTGGGTAAAACAACCTCCCCCACTCCAAAAAACAACAATACAAAGAGTAATAACTGACCTTTTTGCAGTTGGTGCTGTTGCCTTTGGAGTAGGGAAAATTTTATGTTGCAGTGTCATGAATGACCATTTGGCAAAAAAACTGGCATCGAAACAGAGGGCAGTTCCACATCCAGCTCTCTTAACATATTGTAAGCTATGACAATTGGGTTTTTCCTGCATTAAAAATGCTAGCATCCACCAAGGCCTTCCATAAAAAGAAAAATTCCCAGGTCCGTCAAAATTATTTTTAACTTGTATTTTATTTTTAAGTATGGTTCAGACTACTTAAAGCTAAAATACATTGTTTTGTTAATGGCTTCTTTTACGTGAGGTTAACAAACACTCTGTGCCTTAACTGGCGGCAGACCAACTGCACTCCATGTTCATTTTCACACCTCAAAAGCCAAGAGTGAAGCTGCCTAACAAACCAATTACCAATCACAGCATAGCATGCCTGCAGCATTTCAGATCTTCCATCAGCCCAGGTTAACCAACCTGTTTCAGGCTGATTTGCATTCTTTCGCCTTGTATTTGTCAGTGTTGTGATGCTGCTCTTTACCTATGCCACTTCTTCTCCGTCATAGCTTTCACCCTCTATGCATTTTTACACAAGTATTGAATGCCATTATCTTAACGTCCTCTCTTTCTCCTTGTCCCTTTCTGCAGGAGTCTCTGGCTCAGGAGCTGAATGCTTTTGATCTGCAAGTACTGGACCCACCAACTTACTGACTTGTTATTGTTTTGTCATTTCACTATGGACTTTTTCCCTTCTCTTTGCTTCCCTCTCCAAATCTGGTTGTGGTAGCGGTTTATTCCTTTAAAAAGTTGTTGCTCCCCCACTGTCAAATAAAGGGAATGAAGCCATTTGTTGGTGAACTCAAACATGAACTTTACCCAGCAATAGTTACAGGTACATAAGTGGACTGAATTATGTGCCTTTATCAGTTAACCTAAATGAACATTTAAATGATCGAAGTACATCATGGCCTCATATGGAGCTGAATATTTATCCAGAACCCAGTATAAACCACTGGAGGAATAAAAGGCCATTCTTCCAAAATATATTCATTTATTTTAGTGTCTCTTTACTGTGGACTGCAAAGGACATAACAGAGGACTCAATGCTTAGAGAATTTGCTCTAAGGTGACAAGTGAACTCACACCATGCCAGTAAAAAGCTCCCCCTCTCCCCTCTCCAGAGCCAGCGGATCCCTTCATTGTAGGGGTCAAGGGTTCAGGTTTTCCCTGTGATCTGTCACATTTGTGAATAGTAAGTCCTCCTGTATGCTATAATCTACTTCCAAAGCTACTGTCCCCTTCCTCTCAACACACCTTTTGACGTGAGAATTCTCACTACAACACCTTTTCACAACTTTAGCCAATAGCTTAATTAAAATCCCTGCCATCCTAAGGTATGAAATGCTATGCTTTTAATTGTATGGTCATTTGAGCCTTGGTGCAATTTCACCTAGTTGCCCAACTCGATAGGTGGAGCTGACAAAGTGGGTGGGATGGGATCTGACAGCCTCAATTACTTTAGTGTGCAGGTGTTATGCTTTTAAAAAAAACGTTACGGCAGCAGGTTAACGCCTGCTTAAGGCTGGCTTACACTTTCACACCCTGACTGAGCGCTCCACTACCGTAAAGTGTTTTCTAAAGGCTCTCTCTTTTCCATGTGGCCATCAGTCTAATTAACTTTATTAAACTCTTTCTTACCCTATAATTCCTTCTGAGTAGTTCCTTTCTTTCCATGGCGTGCCCGTGTAACCACTATATCCACCCGTGTTGATGTCGTTGCCACTAATGAAAGGGCTGGAATTTAATCCGTAAGTGCTAGCTTTGTTGTCCCGTTTTCTTTTGTTGGGGTGTCCGTCCAAGACTCCTCTCCACTGCCCCCCGCCACCGCCCCGACCAGCGGCTCGACTGTTGTGGTTGCTGTTAGTTTCAAGTGGTATAAAGTCCCGCTGATCCGTCAATTCTCCATCCCTCATAGAGGCCGACATCCCCTGAGTCTTGGCTTCCCCGCTGCTGCCGGTGTTTGAGTCGGCTGCCCCGTTTCCTTCGACGAGGACAGCTCCCGACGCCCCGTTGACGTTGGCTTTTAGGCTCGTCGTGCTCTGAGGTCCAGTGGTATAGCTGTTATTCACGTACAAGTAGCCGAATCCCTGCGTCGTCTCCCAAATCTGCATCCACAGGTTGTTAGCGGGTCCGCGTTGTTCTGGTTGAAGCCAGGCGATTCTCGGATCCATCAAATGACACTACAGGCAAACCGTCCCCCCGCCCCACCGCCACCACCGAGCAAAGCTCAGCTCGTGTGCAGCTAGCCAGGTCGCTGGCTAACGTTAGCTAGCCTGCTGTAGCCTCGTTATAGCTGCTGCCCGTTACTTCTAGAATCTACTTAAAAAAAAACACGCTCCCTGGTAGTGGCGATAAAGACAGTTTTAAAACCAAGAACATCCACAGAAAATAAGTCAAAAGCTCGAGTCAGGTGTTAAAAACGGTAGCTGAAGCCAAAGTTCTAGCAGGAGATAAGAGAAACGTACACTCGCCGGTGGTAGAAGTACCTCTCTGACCCTTTCCTCCAGATCGTGGGTCCCTCAATGGCGGAGTGTACGTCTGTACGTCGCATGCGCGGAGCGAGTGGAAAAGGGGCGGGGAAAGTGTCGTTACGCAACAGACGACTATTTTTTTTTGGTTACATAATAACGTCTGACTCTCCTTAGGTGATGATTACAATCGGAGAAAGCATGGGAAACTCGGGATGATTAATCCGTCAATAACAAGCTTAATGATTACAAAGAACTTACCCAGTGAAACTCGAAATGATTCAGAATGTATAGTGGAATCCATAATGAAGGCTTTTCCACTTTTTCCATTGTATTTATTCACTCAGCATATGTTTGATATCATGTTTTTGTTGTTGTTTTATTTCGTCAGGATAAATAAAAAAAAACTGCCGTATATCACAGAATTATTTATCCTGGAAAATCCCATATTCACAAGAAAAAAAATGTCAGGAAGCCTTCCTAGACTTCATCAATGAGTTTAACATCATAGGATTATATATAACGTACCGAACAAAAAACGCTATTAGGAGCTTTTATTTTTTCTTCTCAATGAAAATAATAATCTGAGTGCAACAGACACCCTGGATTTCGTCTGATATTACTTTCTTTCATGTCTTTTATATTTGTCTGAAAAATTTCTTACCATTATTTGCACCTTTCTTTGTAATGTTAAAGAAAAATAACTTAGAATTCATTATTCTTGAAAGTAAAATGGACACTTGGAGCAACATAGACTTGTAATCATACCAAATACACCACCCTGCATCATATTGTCTGTATGAAATCTAACACGTTCTTTTCTCATTTTTACTTTGCTCATTTTCATATGAAATTGGGCAACCAATACAAGTCATAGGCACCTCATGGAGTTTGCTGGGTGTGTGTCAAAGAGAGCACGGAATAAGGGAAAGAGAAGGAGCTTAGTTTTTGGTGTGCCAATGATATTCAGGGAGCCATAGACACACTTCCGATGACTGCTACTCAATATTTCTGGATACACTTCCAACACTAAATCATCTAATCAGTTACTCTAACCTGCCATCAGCTATAAGACCTGTACAACATTCAGATGAAATACCACCTCCCATTTTTACTGACTTAAGTTGATGAGAGATTAAGGTCTGATGATAATTTGTCTCCAGATGCACAGCATTCAAGAAATCAGGACTTTGAAGAGCCATCTTCTGGTTGCTCATCTGTCCCAAAGTTATTCACGCAGAGTTAAATAATATAAGATTTGGATCTGCCAAAAGAAGTAGCAGAGTTGCTTGGGTCTAGGCTTAGTGAGAAAAACATCTTATCTCCAGGAACCAAGTTTTTTTTTTTTTTCCAGGCATCATGAGAAGGATCTTATCCCACTCATTTAAATGAATGACTTTGTCTATTGTGTTGATGCTGAAAATCTTTTGGGTGTAATGGGTTGAGAGATTGATGCAGATGAATGGAGACTGTTCATCGCCAGCTTAAAAGCCATCCTAAAATGTGTCCTACTGCATAATAGCACTTACTTTGCATCTGTGCCAACTGGTCATGTCCAGTTAAAATAAACCTCTGAAAATATGTAAATTGTGTTGGAGAAGCTGAAATACGAGCACAAATGGACCCTGTTGAAAAATGCATTTTGTGACAAAACTGCGTGATGAAACATATGGTATTTTTGAACTTGGCATCACTGAATTAGGGAATATCAACAAATTTCCGGAAAAGAGCATTTTTGGGGGGGGATGTAGAGTGGTGATAATCAACCAACGATGGGTACCACTAAATACCCTAGAATTTGATGCTGAAACAACTTCACATCCATGCAAACCATGATTTAATAGCTTGCAAGTTTTTTTATGATCTACAATCAATTCCAATAACTCCACATATATGATATGCTGGTGTTTGTTTGAATATTTTGCACTTATGGTGGGAGTCAAAATTGGCTGTTGCAACATTTTAGCTCTAAACAGCTTCGCCAGTGCCCACCATGCCTCCGCTCACCTACGTTCCATATGGAACAAAGAGGTCGCTGAATGGTTTGATGAGTAGGGAAATGATGTGAGTCATGTGCTGTGGGTTTTGCATTCATCCGATCTCAACCCAACTGAATACTTACGAGTGATTTAGGACCAACATGCAAGACTTTGTTCTTGCATGAGGGAAAACATTTTGAAGAATGTTGTTTGATCCCTCTAGAAGACTTCCAGAGATTGATAGGCTACATGCCAAAGATGTATTGAAGCTGTTCAACACCTTAGGAAGACAATTTATCTTGACTTTTCCTTTAATTTATCCTCCAGTTTGTATTTGGAAGGAGATGAAAAGCTTCCTGAAACTGGTCACATAATGCAAAAGAAAAACATTGTAAGAAATCAGGATTTATTTCAAAATGGGTAGTCCTTCACAGTCTAGTGACATTCATTTAATTTTTTACAAAAACAAATAAGCAATTTCATGGGTATTTTGCTGAAAATGTCTAAGAAACCCTGACAAGAAAAGCTGAATATTTTTGTCATGTAAACCATGCTGATCCCCGGATAAGGCTCAAAACAGACAATTCTGGGATTTACATAGTTCAGATCTGCTCAGCTGCAGAATAGGCTACGAGGGACATAGCAGCAATCCTGGATGCTGATTGACCCTTGACCTCTTTTAATGAAAAAAATATTGTTTTCTCATTTATTTAGTCAGATGCATTATAGTGTTACTGACAGATTTAAAAAAAATCTACCACCAAACTTCAATAACTGAAAAAAAAATGTGTAGGCAGGCCAGTGTGTTCATCGGAAAACCATAATTCCAACATACAATCTATATCCAGAAAGCAAATGCCATCACTATGATCCTTCTTATAACTATTCAGATACTTACAAGAGATCAGCCTTCTTGTAGCAGCACTGCAAACACAACTGTTAGGCCCACTATGTAAATATCTGGCTAAATGAAGGATACCCAAGAAAAAAAGCTGATCCCACACCTGATCTCTTAAAATGTTTCGGTGAGACATGAATACACAAACACAAGTCTGAAAATCCTTTAGGTGTGGGGAGGGGGGCTAACTGCAACATACCGTAACAGTTATTAGACTCCACCCTTCACTCTCCACAACAAATGCACATTACTAAAACAGTAAACCATTATTTAGAGAATATAAACATAAATACTCGATGGTTGCACAACCATATTCTGTCTCATTCTATGCTCCTGCCGGCATATTTGTCCAAACCACAGAGGTTTTAATAGCCACACAAAGTCCTTATTTTTTCACCACCTTCTCCAGATAACCAATAAATCTTCTCAGGTTCACTCTGATGTTATCCAGCACACACAGCTGCTGAGGGCTGTATTTGCCTTTTCCTTTTTTGCGAATCTAGTAGGGGAAAAGAAATGATTGTTATAGCTAAAAAAAATATTGAAAATTTACCAAGAGGAGAGATCAGTAAAGATGAATTTATCTTTGGTACCTTGTCCTTGAAGACTGGCTGAAGTGCCTTCAGTGCAGACAGCAAACTGATGTTTTTCGCAGCCGTCTCTGCCTCCTCTCCATCCGCAAACACGTCAAACAAAGCATCAAGGGCTTCTCCATTTACAACCAGGTCAGTATCCCTTGTGGCAACTTGAAGCAAAGCGTTTCCGATCATCTGTGGAAGCAGAGGTTTTTAGAGGAAGAACAACTTTTCCAAAAGAATTAAAGAGAGAAAACGGATACCTGGAGGGTTTCTGCAGTGCCCTTCTCTTTGGCTAATGTGCTGCCAGTGATGCCAAGAATGGCGACGGCGTTGACCCTCACGCTGACAACATCACAGCGGGTGGCTGCTTCGCTCAAGCTCATCAGCTGCTGGGGGGTCATACACTAGGCAAAAACAAAACCCAAACACACAGATATTAAGCTGTCAGGAATAAACATGGTCAACAGAGGCAAGTGTAAAGTGGCACTGGATTTTAAAGTTCAGATCAAAGCAGAAACATAAGAGACATTCAGGGCTGTATTTATCCAGTTAACAATAATAGAGCTCACATGGGGCATATTAATCAATCTGCACAGCCTTATCATGTTTTCTGCAGCCAAAATAACAAAAAAACAAATAACAAAAAAAATATGTAAACAGACACAGGAAAATGTAGGATCCAGCATTTCTAGTATTTACACTCAGTTAGTGGCTCAAAGATGGGATAGCTCAACCTCAGCTGTACAGACTTTGACCTCTTTTTGTAATCACCAAAAGTGATGCTGTTTATTTAAATGGTGGTGTCTCATGTACCTGGGGGATATTTTTGGAGGCGATTATCTGCAAAAGAGACCGCATGGCGCTGATGACGGCCTCTAGGAACTCCTCATCTTTGGGAATCTCTGAAAGAAACAGATGTAGTTTCTATTTTCCATTCTCACCCATTATTTTCATGTGAATATTTGTTTAAATTCATTATTCAAATAGAAAAATAACAAACGGTAATAAATAACATGCTATAATACTGCACAAAAAGTTATAATAATGAGAGACCTGCAGCTCCAAAGACCAGCGAGGAGAGGTGCTGGGCTGCTCCCTGCAGGGCTGTCGCACCACCCAGAGACTCTGCATCCATGGTGGAGAGGATGCTATGGAGGCACGTCAGTGCCCGGGATTGAACACGCTGCATCCTAAAAAGAAGGTGGGACTCTTTATTTAGAGACTTCTTAAATCTTTTTTTTTTTTTTTACAAAGAAGAAAAAAATAAAGATGGTCAAATTCAGACAATGAAGTTCACAGGAGGAAGAAAAGAGGATTACTTTTTTATCAGGCCTCTCCAGGAGGGATTCTCATGGCACAAATCCACAGCCTCCTTTTTAGGGAACTCTGTCTTCTTGAGAACCTTAAATCAGGAAAAAAAAAAACAACATTTTTTATCACAGCCCTTTTACATTTAGGAGTGGCTGCATAAGTGCACATATACTGTATTTGAAAGTGAGATCTCTATTAAACAGCACAGATAACTCAATCTGCTCAGCCTGGGGGAGCAAATGGGTGGGTGAGGTTCACCACACAATCAATCACATCTGAAGTTGGTAATTACAGCAATGCACGCTGAAATGACAACTTAACAACATTCACATGCTTGTCTAAGCTTTGTGACTCTAAAGTACTGGGTGAGGTGCAGTGTGACTGAAGAAACAGACTGTCATTTGCCTTTTGTGGTATGCTGTGGTTGATTAAAGCCCCTTGAACTTCAGCTGACAAGCACAATGGAGACATCAGATTGGACACTCCATCACAAAGGCCATCAGGACCCATGTCGCTTTCATCACTGCTCGATTCCTCCTCCCACTCATCATCAGAAGGGTCTTAACAGGTGTACACACAGAGAATTAATCAGAGAAGTTCTCCACAAAGATGGGGTTTTTTTAAGGGCTCAAATGAAGTATTTGTGGTCATTTTTTGCTACAATAGCTTTTCTGATAGACAAACACATAGTTGGTGGCTGTGTCACAGGAAATAAATTTGATGAAAAGTGCCTGGGGTCAGCACGGCTGTCCATGGCCACACCGCTCACCATCAGAACAGCACATGTTGACGATGATCTCCAAGGACGTTTGCTGGGCTGTCAGCAAGGCCGTTGCCTCCCTCAGCTCCTCCTTACCCCTCTGGACAAAAACAAGCAGCCATGTGAGTCAACACCCTACTAAAACAATGCCTTTTAGCACTCTTATCATCCAGTCTGGGTTCAGCTGCCTGCTACAAGGAAAAGAACTAATCCTACAGATGCGTTCCAATATGTCCAGCTGCACTTTTTTTCCCATGTGCGATAAGCATTAAAACCTAATTTAAAAGTGTTGCTTCTGGAAGAATAATTATGTCTAAGCTGATCTTGTTTATTTAGAGGAACTTATTAAAACTGCCCCATAAAGAAACGGTTTGCTACAGATGAATCTTTATTTACTGGTAAACTAAGAAGAACAACCCCATTGTGTAACCCACAATATTAGAGGGTAGTTTGGTACGTCACCATGAATGTCACCCACAATCTTGGGGCCATGGATCTGACTGAGCTTAGAGGGACAGCTCTGTCTCGCCAGAGTCAGGTCTGGGGACTGTCAGCTTGGTGGACGCCAGAAGTTAGTCCTCGGCTGAACCTTGCTGGGTGTCCCTAATCTGCTCCCCCCTAAACCCGACAGTTTGTCTCCCCTGTCGCTCTGGCTTGCATTTCAGCATGACTCACACGCCACCTTTTCACCTGGCATTAATGTGGACCTCAAAAAAACCCAAATAAAAACAAATACAAACCTTTAAAAACACATGAGAAATGATCCGAAACTTTGACTTATGAGTCATTAGAACCTCAACCCTAGATCACTTAAAAATCTGGTCTAAAGATGCTAAAGGAAACTGACTTTCCTCCACTTCAAATTGTATAATAAGGCCCAAAATGCCCTCTGTATAGCACTGAATTAGCCAGTAGGATGCCACTAATGGATCTGCATCAAGGCATCATTACAGCATCATGCACACCATGTTATAATTAAACCTTAATCCAGATGATACTGTGCTTTTGAGGTTGTTACTTATATTGGTATTTTGAGTGTTTAAAGAAGCTGATAATATAAAATATGGGTCAGCAGTCTTTCTTTATATACAAGGCATTTTTTTTGATCAGGATAATTGCAAATACTATTTTACAGTTTTACAGTTAAAAAACATTAAATTGTCTGTTCTGTCTTGTGCAATACACACTGTATGTTCTGTACTGATGAATAAATTAGAATATAATGTGTGTGCAATAAGATAATATTGGTCAACATATTAGACTAGTTTACATAAGAGTGGAAGCATGCGAATGGCATCAGGGTTTACTGAGTTCATAGTTCAGCCTGAATGCCCAGAAGGGCCACATACAGGCTGAAAGTACAGAATTTTAATACTAACTAGAGCATAATTAATTCAGTGCTCATATGACAGATTTTGACAGTTTGGAAGTATAAATCAGACAACTCCTCCAACTTTAAGTGTCTATCAATTTGTTTGTTTGTTTTTTACTCTAAATGTGCCTCATGGATGGCAAGAGATTAGACGTACAGGCAGGAGGTCAGAGAAGTCATTATCAACTTTCACAGCTTTTCCATTCCTCTTCTGTTTAGGTGCTTCTTCCTCTTCGATCATCTCCTCCTCAGCAAACTCTTCTGGAGCGTCAGACACAGCCGGGGCATTTTTGTGACGAAGCTCCTCTGCTTGTCTGAGTTCAGGTATCAGCATACCTGCGTCCAAATCCAAGCACTGCGATAAGGTAGCCACCACAGCGTTGAGGGTCTCGGCCTGACGGGCAGCAGGCAGACTTCCCTTCATATTCCACAGCGTCCCTGAGCAATACATCAGACAGAGTTCACGCTCATGAAGGGACCAGATCTGTCTAATTGTGGTTAAGAACCCAAAAAAAAAAAAAAAAAAAGACGACAACAAAAGGAACAAATTGTACCTGCAGCCAGTGTCCTGAGGAGGGTTTGTGTCACGCCTTGCTGAGATGACAGCAGCACATTCTCCAGGGCTCCGAGCACAGCAGCGTTCATACTACAGAGCAGCTCTGGGTTATCCTCAGTCACAGTGTGCAAGCAGTGGGCTGGGGAACACACCAAGAGAGCGCGTTTAAAACTGTCTGCTAAAAAGCCCAAACTGGGTCTGATTAAAGCCTACTAACAACATTATCATTTCAGAAATATCAAAATCAATGTAACAGGCTACATGTGGGTATAAATGTAACCTTTACTCTCCTTTATTGACTTTATTTGAAAGCCTCTATCACCTCTGTCTATACTCTTTTCAAACTCACTAATAAATACATTATACTTCTAGGGATTTACTGGCACAAAAGCTGAAGGCTAAAACAACACATTATGGTTCTCCCTTGTTACTGGAATCTCTTACATGCTGGTGTCAGTGTCATACTAAGCGCACAGATGTAGGGTTCATGTAAATGAACTGCTTGAGCACTCAAAGCGCTTTATATAGCATGTCTCATTCACCCACACGCACACATTCATACAAGCACTTTCTAAGTGCTTTCTGTCTAACATTCACACACACAATCACACCCCAATGAACACCACAAAGTATCTTGCCCAAGGATACTTTGGGATGCAGACTAGAGTAGCCAGGGATCGAACCACCAATCTTCTGACTAGCAAATAACCTGCTCTACCCTTCAGCCACCCTGATGTGAATTTAATGCTCAGCAATAATCGTGTGAATGGTCAAACAATTCTTTAAGAATACAGGCCAAAAAAAAAAAGCTTCCTCCATTCTCTCCAACTAGTTATTTTTTATGTTTAAATAAAATAAATGAATCCTATAAATTTTACATAGTTAAGGATGCATTACACAGTACGGATGTGTTAAAAAAAAAATTCTAAAGAGGGTCTGCCTCTAGTGTTGGAGTCACTGGCATTCAAGTTCTAGTTAATACACCCAACAAACTACTAGAGCTGAATGACCCGGCAGTAAAATGAACACTTATGCACAGTTTGGTGTTGTTAAAGAGCTAAATGTCTGCACTGCTTACAGGTGTGTCCCCTAATATCTGGCCAGCTAAATGAAGACGGTTACAGAACACCAACAATATATACCTTTATTTAATAAAATCTAAATGATGAAAATCAACAAAGAATACATTTCTTAGACATACCAGCAGATATGGCTAGTTCAGTGTTGTGTGGGTGTTTCTCCAGACACTGGACAACCACATCCAAGAGACCCGATTTGTTAAACACAAACAGCGCCTGGCTGCTGCTCTCACTGCAGGACAAACAAATAATACAAAGCATGCCTGGGTCAATAAAAATGATTGGTCAGAAAACTAAATTTGAGGAATTAACTCACAATTATATGGGGTTTTCTGGATTTCTTTTAACTTTATGGAGTTACTAGGCACAGACTAGCCTCATGATACATAATGGCTGATTATGTATCAATGGCCCTTTTGGAGCCAGGAAAAAAAAAGCAAATAAGGCCACCTTACCATAGATTCCACAGTAAGTTTACAGCTTCGTTGGCTACATCCTCCACTGCATTATTCTGGTCTTTCATCGACACCACAGCACTTTCAAAACTAGCACAGCACTGGAAAGAAAACGTGTTGCAAATGTTAACAAAACAGTGAAAACAGGTCTGAATGTTCCAATCATCCATCTGAACATGTTTAAATATTTTCTGACCCTAAAACTCTGGGGGAAAAAAGGCTGACTAGGAACTCTTTATGACTGATTAACTTTATACAAAGGTCAACACTGAGCTTAGATTTGATGTCAGAGTCCATTTATACACCCACCAATATATTTGCTCTGAGATAAGAACTAATTGCTGAGGATATCATAGCTTCATGTTGCTGTAACAGCTGCTGATGTGGAGGAACTGAAGTGATGGGGTGAGCGAAAAAAAAAAAAAAAAAAAAAGCAGCGGTGCAGTCTCACCTCTCTAAGCAGTGCTGTCAAAGGAGTCATGACGTCGTGCTTCACCATGTCCTCACACACCTCCTGACCTCCACATACACTCAGATTCCTGTCAAGGAGAGACGCACAGTCATCAGTCACTCAGAGGAGATTCACTGTCAGAGATGCTGTTTGCATTTGTGTGTGTGTGATGAAGGCAGACGGGGAGCCGGGAGATCCACTGTGAGCAACGGTTGTATTTTGATTTCGAGGTCACAAAATGCTATTTAGGGTTTCCTGAAAGGACTCGAGTCAGACTACAGGCTAATGTCACATTTAAAAAAAGCGTTACAGTTATGATGATGGTAACTGTTGCAGTGGTTGCAACTGTTGCATCATAACAGGGAATAACACATAACATGCTATTTGCTGATTTTTCCACATCAGCAAATATCATTAAAAGCATTAAATGTTAAACTGTCAGCATTGTGAAAGAATGACAGGAGTCACCAAATCATGCTAAACTTTTTGACTGTAGCATGGTGCCCCCTATAGAGCACTGTACTCACCACACACACAGTGTGAATTGGATAAGTGGTTAAGAAAATGGATGGAGGTGTAGTTTTACGCAAGGGAACTGCCTGGATAGATTGTGTAGAAGGAAACACATGACGCCCACTCAGTAGAGGTAAACGCACTGGACTATGAGCTGCTCTAGCTGCATTCTCACATGCAGCTCTGTCTGTGAAGTCCTAGAAAAGTTCAAGGCTGCAGTTTGAGTGATAACAGCTTAAGTGTAACACCACACCAATCAAAGTGATTGGAAGCAAAGGAGCCCGCCTGATCCTAAAAAACATTTTGGGTTTCTTTTTATTTTTACCAATGTTTTACTGGGCTCTTGTTTCACTTTAAGTATACTAACTTTTTTTGTCACATTTCATTTTCTGTATCAACAATGCTTGCTAAAAACTGGTACACAAATGGTGCATTATGCATGCAAACACACAGCATGCGTAGGAGGTAAACTAGAATCTTTTGACTTTGCACATTGTGAATTATTCATTTTTTTTTATTATTGTTATCCCAATTAAACTGCAGAAGCATGTGACTGACCCCCCCCTCCCTTCCCGAAAACACTGAATTACGTTCTTCAGAATTTATTTCAAGGTCAAAATGCATGCTGGCTTGCTTAATGGCACAAGAGTCATTGTTAACAATATTTATTTACTTATTTGAGGAGTTTTTTCCCGCAAGAACAATTCAAAATATATATATACAGCTAAACTGCTGACCAAACCAGGTTTAAACAGCCAATCTAATATTGTGAATGTCCTACACCTGCCACTCAAACAGCTCTAAACCACTGATGCATGGTGTTTACAAGCCACTTAAAGATGTCTTGTGGTACCAGGTACAGGTGCCAGTAAGGGCTTTGGAACACAGGCCATGGACTAATTTTTCCAGATGAAGACTGGAGGCATATGGAGGTTGAGCCAACATCTGTAACTCTGTCTTGGTGCTGAACAAGTGGCAGAGTGCATGGCCTGCTGAAAGCAGGCACTACCATTAGGGAATAGTGTATGTGGTCTGCAGCAATGTTTAGGTAGGTGGTATGGGTTAAACATATGAAACACATCCTGGTTCTGTCTCGGTGCCTTCTGAGAAGCAGCTCAGCTTTCAACAAGTTTGAGAGCTGGTTTATAAGCAGTATTTCTAGAAGAATATGGAAAGCTTCTTATTTTCTTATGTTTCCCGCCCCAACGCCACTGATGTCAGTGGTACTACTAACTATGGGCTCAGCAATTTTGTGGTGACTTCCTGATACTGATATCTGAGCTTCCACTGCAATACTGATTATACACAGTTATAACTCTGTACTAAACCCTCCAATCAGTTCCGTCCTCTGCCCCTTGTCAAAGACATCAGAATCTGAATGTCAACTACCTTCATCAAACTGAACAACAACAAAACTGAACTCTTGGCTGTGGCTCCCAAGTCATTGCTCCTGAAGGTGACTGATCATCTCCTTAATGTGAATGGATGTTCCATCTCATCATCTGTGGAGGTCCGCAACCTGGGTGTCATCTTGGACCCCACTCGCTCATTCTCATCACATATCAAATCCCTCTCTAAATCGGCCTTCTACCACTTCAAGAACACCTCCTCACTCAAGCCTTTACTTTCAGACTCTGCAGCTGAAACCCTCATTCATGCCTTCATCACCTCCCACCTGGACTACTGCAACGAGGTTCTGTGTGGTCTACCTAACAACACCCTGGAGAAGCTGCAGTATGCTCAGAACTCTGCTGCCAGAGTTCTTACTCAAACCCACCCTTATGCACCTCCACTGGCTCCCAGTCAAGTCCCATATTTCCTATAAAATCCTCCTCACCTCTTCATATCCTTGCTCATACTAATCACTGCAAACTGGGAACACTTTAAAACGTTCTAATATGCTTTATAATTACCTTAACACTAAAATGCATTGTTCTTGCAATAAAATGCTGAGGAATTTTAAACTTGTGTGATGATCTGAGGTTTGCTGCACTCAAGACTCACCTGAGCGCCCCAGTGGCAGTCTCTCTGACAGCCAGGCTGCGGTCCAGCAGCATGGGCCCCAGGCGCCTAACAGCATCCCTCTGGAGGAAACCTGGGATGGTTTGACTCTGCTGCACCACCCGAGAAATACTGGCACATGCAAACTCTCGCACATCAGCGCTGGGACTCTGCAACTACAGGAAACGTGTTTAAAAGTACCTGACACCAGCTATAAAAACCTAAACTACTGTGTATTCATTCGAGGTATCCCCGGGCACCCTCTTCTAAAATTACATATAATAAAAGTCGTTTAAATTAGTGAATATAAAGTGAAAAGCAATAAATCTTTAAACAAAATACAAGAAACCGCAAAAACATGAGCCTTAAAACTTTCAGAGTCTGCAAGTCAGAATTATGTTCCTACTTTCTCCAGGAACTCCGCAGCCGGACAGCTATCGTCACCATGCTCTTCCTCGTCACCGTCTGCTTCCTTCACCGCAGTCACCGGCAGCCCGACTGAGTTGAAGTGCGGACGTTTAAATTTAGTGGTTTTACTTTTACCCATCTCACGTGATTATTAAAGTGCGAGTTGCGCATATAACACGGCGTTTGGCCTCTCCTCGTTCTTCTTACACTCTCAGGCTGCTCGGGCTCAAACACACGCTCCTGTTTCTGCCTCGTTGGAGGCCATGTGGAAGACTGTTCACTGCCGTAAAGTGTTGGTTGCTAAGAGAAAGCACGATGCTGTCGCAACAACACACGGGCTGCGACTGTAACAAACTCCGTAAGAGGAGGCAGTAAAAAATAAAAAAAATAAAATCAGATAGCCTCACACTTAATGTATGTATGTATTTATTTATTTATTAGGCAAATAACCTATAAAATAGAAACATTTAGATAAAATACATGCTCAACAGAAACAGAAATAAACACGCACTCTGAATGTGTAAAATATGAGCAAATCAGCAGCTTCAATGGTGACATCAACACAGCCATACTGTTTAAAAAAAAAATGGCCCCCCTCAGTTCATTTCTTTGCTGCAAATGCACTTCCCATCATAGCTGATCTCAGAGCATCCAAAGGACTCAAAGACACAAAGGTTATCAACAAAGATGAGGCCTGACAGAATCCATAAGCTTGTGGTCACTGGATGTTTGGTCGTGGTTTCAGAATAAGTTTCCCCGTCTGTGAAAAGACAAAAAAAAAAAAAAAAAAAGTAATTTTTTTAAAGTAATATAGAGCATTTAAAAAAAGACTAGAGATCACAGCAATAAAAATCAACATGCTGACTCACATCATCACAGGACATGTTGTATTCTGCTAAAACTGTGCGGCAGCGGGCAGCGATACTGCAGGGGCAAAGGTCAAAGATGATAACCAGGAACGTGAACAGGAATTAATCCTCTCTACATGATGTTTTTAAACCTGGAAAAAAAACACTTGGCTTTGGGTGTATGCTAATGATACTGAGCACCAAGCTTAAACCAGTGTGCGAGTAATAAGCTCGATTCCTCACTGTGACAATAACAGTCGAACAGGTTGCTTAGGAAGGTGAATGATGGTGAATGACATTACGGCAGCCATAATACGAGTTGGTCGGATTCTCTAAATACTAAGGAAAGGTGCTTCAATGCTTTATTCCCTCCTTTAACACAGGACACACAGGACCACCCTTTATGAAACAAAAGGAGATACAAAACATCCCACAGTTCATTAAAATAATGAACATAACTGACAAGTGGTGTGGAAACGCTGATTAACAGCGCACTTTCCATTCCATGCCATAACCTGCTATGTATTGAACCTTCAACGACAGGCTGTTAAACCCACAAGTGAACTCTGATCACTACGCTGCTTCTTATCAAGTTGTTGCCTTTGCTCTAAGAACATTTGTTTACAGTAAGACAAAAGCTCTACAAATACAGACTATGAGCCAGAGTCAGACAGTGGGGAGAGAAGATATGAGTGGACAGGATGACTAAACATTTAATCTAATTTCACTTAATGGGCTATTTATTTAAATTACAATGTTGGTAATGAAGTAATATTTTTCCCACTGGTGGTTCTCTTTTATATGCACAAAACACAATAAGCACACATGGAGCAAAATATCTAGAATGAGCTTTCTCTAGTCCCATCTTAGTTTCACCAAGGCAGACCCATGCCAACAACAACCACCATCATCTTACTGAGCAGCCTGATGTGGGTACAATCAGACTGTTTGAGCACGGCACTTCTTTTTTTCCAAGTCCCTATAATTTCACTTTCACACCATTCCTTGATTTCATGACAGAGGTGAAGGTGAAGTGATTAGTTAAAACTGCAGCTTCTGAATCATTTTATCTGCAAGGCAACATCAGACTAGACACAAACTGTAAGAAGATAATTTAATTTTCTCCATGATGTGGTAGCTTTCCTAGCCACCACTTTACTGCTGCAGATGTGTCATAGTAAACATAGAACATAAACTGAATAAAATTTATGAAACACTGTCACAGATACCTGATCTAGCTATATGACTTGGATTAGTGCATCACTAGACAAAACATTCTAATTTTTGTTTACTGAAGCAGAAAAAAAAAAAGGATACATTGACGGCGCCACAACTCGTTTGTGTATCCCCGCAAAGAAGAGTGCTATTAGAGTGATGCAGCTGATGGTGAAGAAGGGATGATTCCACAGGGATGAAAAGAAAGAGACCTGTATAACAAAAGGAACAAAGCAACACCAATGTGAGCAACAAAATTTTACCTTAACATATGGTTTTGTTAAGATATGATGACAGCATCTAGCACTCATATTCAATTAAAACCATAGGTGTAGTGCTGCTGGGAGTGCCCCAAAAGGATGACTATTTTTCCAAATGCTTCCGAAATCCTGCATTTTGCACTGTAATAGGTCATTCCATACAAAATCAGGTAAATCTGGGTAAAAAAGTTCCCACCATATGAATTCACCTTTTTAATTTCCTTCATTTTTTCCAGGATATTTAAGTCGTCATAACTTCATAAGCTGATATTAAAATGTAGGTAAAAAGGAGACCTCCAAAGTACTACAACTTGTTTTGAGCAGTCACCATGGCGCTATGGCCCTTTAAAGTTTAGCCAAAATGCACTTTTTCCAAGTTTTCACTTGTGAATTTTCAGAAAAACAGTCAAACATCAGGGAACTTTTTTTGTTTCTGTTACTTTATGACGCAGAAATTAAACTGGTGTGGTTTTGCTATTAAAGCTGGTATATTCCATGATACTGATGCTCACCGTCTTAGAAAAAAAAAAAAAAAAAAAAAAAAAAGCATGGACAGATCCAGTGACATCAGCTCAAAGTTCGAGCTATTATTGCTCACAAGGCCAGCCTAAACTTTGATCATGTGCTCAGTTATAGTTAAAAAAGTGTGCATGAGACAACCTCCAAAACAGGAATGGTTTTACAGGTGGAGGTCACTGACAATTTTTCCCTCCTCATCTTTTCTGACTGTTATTTCACTAGTTTTGCATTTGGCTACTGTCAGTGTCACTGCTGGTAGCACGAGGTGATACCTGGACCCTACAGAAGTTGTACAGGTAGTCCATCTCCTACAGGATGGCACATCAATACATGCCATTGCCAGAAGGTTTGCTGTGTCTCCCAGCACAGTCTCAAGAGCATGGAGGGGATTCCAGGAAACAGACCGTTACTCTAGGAGAGCTGGACAGCAGGACCAGTATCTGCTCCTTTGTGCAAGGAGGAACAGGATGGGAACTGCCAGAGCCCTGCAAAATGACCTCCAGCAGGCCACTGGTGTGGATCAGAAAGACTTCACGAGGGTGGCCTGAGGGCCCGAAGTCCTCCTATGCTCACTGCCCGGCACCGTGGAGCCCGATTGGCATTTGCCACATAGAATACCAGAATTGGCAGGTCCACCACTGGCATGCTGTGCTGAGCACATCTGATAGTCATGAAAGGATCTGGAGAAGCCGTGGAGAAGATTATGCTGCCTTTAACATCATTCAGCTTGGCCGGTTTGGCAGTGGATCAGTGATGGTCTGGGGATGCATACCCATGGAGGGACACACAGACCTCTACAGGTTAGGCAATAGCACCCTGACTGCCATTAGGTATCAGGATGAAGTCCTTGGACCCACTGTCAGACCCTATGTTGGTGCAGTGGGTCCTGGGTTCCTCCTGGTGCACGACAATGTGATGAGAGTACGCAGGCAGTTCCTGGAGGATGAAGGAATTGATACCATTGACTGGCCTCCACGCTCACCTGACCTAAATTCAACAGAATATCACTGGGACATTGTGTGTCGGTCCATCTGACACTGCCAGGTTGCACCTCGAGGCTGTTCAAGAGCTCAGTGATGCCCTGGTCCAGATCTGGGAGGAGATCTTCCAGGAAACCATCCGTCATTTCATTAGGAGAATGCTCCGATGTTGTCAGACATGCATACAAGCACATGTGGGCCATACAAACTACTGAGTAACATTTTGAGTTGCTACAATTAAATTTCGGAAAAACGGACTAGCCTGCTGCATCATTTTTTCACTTTGATTTTCAGGGTGTCTTTTAATTCAGCCCTCTGTAGGTTGATAATTTTCATTTTCAAACAATGTGGCATGCGTTGGTTCCCAGCACATTACCCAGTCCATAACAGTATAGATATCCTGCATGACTTTTTTTTCCCCAAAGTGTTCCTTCAGCAGCGTATAATATAACTGTGATTTCACTTAAAGCCAGACTTTTCCCACAAATACTTACTTTCTGTGTGTCTGGGTCAATTAACCAGTTCCAGGCTCCAGTAGCCGTACAGACAGACACCACTATTAGAATCACTGAAACGAGGCATAAAAACGAGACATGAAATCAACGCATTGTATTGATTTTGGCTAACACTGGTGATGATACATGCAGTCAGCTTGAGATAAAAATGAACTTCTTTCAGATTAATCACAACAAAAAGTATGTCGACCATCGGATCTTCTCTGCCACAGTTCTGGCTTTAACTTACTTCTCCACCTGCCTGTGGCAGGTTGCAAACATGAGACATACTCTGTCAGTCTTCTCTCAAAGGCCTTCAGGTCTGTAACAAAACAACAGGACCATCAGTCGCTTTCCCGACATGTAATTTAATCTTAAAATACCGCCAGGCTCAGCTCTAAAGCTCAGGTTGTATCATCTTTATATCAAAGTTGTAAACTGAAGGCAGAATCCCAGCGTTACTTAAAACGAGGGTCTTAATGTATTCTGCAGTTTGCTACACTTTGACTTTCAAGCTGATTATGTTCCCTACATTAGAAAACAGTTGCTGCCTATTAACCTGCAATCCCAGCGGCAGAAACTAGCAGACTTGACAAACATGTTTGCTTATACGAAAGCCTATCAACGGCTGGATGTTTTGTGAGGTAAGCTAACGAGTATGCTAAACAAACTAGCCGGCTAACGCATTGTTACGGAAAACTGAGTGCGCATCTTAAGACATTTGCTTAGTAACCATGTCGTGACTTTAGCTTCAAGGATTAAACCTGATGATATTTAAAAGGTGATCACTTTAAGTCATTTTTTGCGTTGTTACCTTCGGCCTGTTCCAGTGAGTTCATGACTGAGCCACCGTCTATGCTCTGAGCCGGGACTACAACACCCTTCCCCTCAGCTGTAGGACAGACCTACTGACCAATCCGCATTGGCTGTGTGCGCGCGCACCTATCATCTGATTGGATGTGATCCAAATGAAGGGCGGTACCAAAGTTGAAGTCCCGCCTCCAGTAGACAGGTTGTGCGGATTGCAGGTTGCGCTGTTTTGTCAAGAAAACTTGTCACTTCTCCCACACGTTCCAGAAAGGCCCCTCACCATTTTTAGCAACAATGTTACAGACCTTTAATTTTAGTTACAAAACAAAGGAATTGACGGTGATGAGATGATACAAGGAGAATATACTTGAAAATTAAGATGTAGGTGCATTTATAGGGTTCAAATAGTTAAATCTTCTTTGAGCTTACAGATCAGACTTTGGTATCACTGAATGTTTGATCTCACTGATTAAAGTTACGGCCAAATATTTTATAGGATATTTGGGAAATGAAAAGGTGTTAATCTTTGTCTTGATCTGTTTGTATACTTCACTATGTGGCAAGCTTTTATATTGATAAATTGTTTAGTATTTTATTTAAATCTTTTCTTCAAAACACCAGACCTGCAGAAGTTTGTGAATAAAATAAAAACACTGAAAGGATGCAGTCACCTCTTTATTTCCATATAAGTGGATCATATTATACAAAAACACAACATTCAACACCACTGAATTGTTCAAATAACCAGATGAGCTTCATCCATGCCACTGTCTTCAAGCAGGCCATGTAATGGATAATTTTCTAGAACTCAAGGAATACTTTTTTGTTTACAGCCTTAAGTTTGTTCTGCAGCTTTATGTTAAACTTTTCCCTCAGAATTTCCTCTAGTTCATCATCTGTTATGTTTCTGATGTCAAACGTATCAACACCTTCCTCAGGTTTGAAGGTGACTTCATTGTAGAGCAAGCCAATCAGGACTCTGAATCCTGTGGGAGTCTGCAAAGAGCAGATGGATTTGTTGGTGAACAGTGAGGCGGGGTCTGTCTGGAGGGTGTGGTTTGCCTCTAAGAAGTTATCTACCTCGCGAGGCTCCAGGGTGAAGCCGTAGATCAGCCGTGTTTCCTTCCTGTTTAACAGACTTGAATTGGCAAATTCTGGATTAGGAACCTGAGTTGTTCTGCCGGTCTTCTCCAGCATCCACATGTCCCCCTTGTCTATTAAGCGAAAAACACCTCCTGCCTGAGGCTGGTCCTTTCCAGAGATGAGCTCCAAGGGCTCCCAGATTTGACCTGATAATCCAAAACTTACATCTGCTATATAGGCCTTTCCATCAATGATGACCTTGTTAATCAGATGGACTTCTGTGGACTCAAATGCATCACTGTTATTGTCAAAAACTCTGGAGCCCAAGATTGTGGGGTCATAGCCCATTTGTTTCAGGACCCAGTTAAACAGGTAGTTGCTCTCAAAGCACCAACCTCCACGGCTGCTCCTCACCACTTTATTAAAGATGACCTCGAGGTCAATGATGATCTTCTCACCACAGTGGATGCTGAGGTTCTCAAACGGGATGGACATGATATGCTGCCAGTGGATTTGCTTCAGTGTTGCAAGATCTGGTTTATCACGGGAGCCATGGAAGTCAATCCTTTTGAAGTATTCATCCAAATTCATCTTGCCTGTAAAATGAAAGACATCACAGATTAATGTTCTTTGGAGCAAACATGTTTAATCTTACCTTGTTTCTATAGCCAGTGTCAGTTTACCCTGTGATGCACATAATTTCAGTGACATAGTTGAAGTCTAATTTTGCTTCCAGGACAGAACACATTACAAGTCTTTGGAAGGTCAATTAAATCATCACCACTGTACAAACTACTATTTACTAGTTTTTACTGGTGCAATAGTATCTGTGACTAATTCTGCCATGCTATATTAACATCCTCCATCACATTACACAAATCTTAGACTACATATGGCCATAAACAGTAGCATCAAAATGTCTCATTGGTCTAACCGGTGTAACATGTTTATTAAAAATACCTTTGTTACTTTCAAAGTACAATAGACAATATCAGTTATTTTTGCAGTTACCCCCCCTCCCCCTCCCCCTTTGTGTGACTCCACTTGAGTCAGAGCAAACAGTGAGATCTACAACACATGAGCAAGTATCAGAAACCTGAGTAGGTTCATTAACTGACAAATCAAACATATGCATAAAATATTCAAGACTGCATTTTTAGGCTATATGCTTTACAGTACTGTGCAAAAGTCTTGAGCCAGCACTCATTCCTTTATATTTCACTTCCAAGGAGTCAGACTTTCTTGCAATTTTTAAACATGATCTTGAGCAATAGTGCTCCAGGCACTAAAGGCACTAAAGGGCTTTCAAAGTTTCTATTTGGATATTGGCTCCTTTTTCAATAATTTCAGCCCAGTCCTTGTACTTGACCATTTTCAGAGTTTTTTTTGTTGTTGAACCACTTAACACTGACTTTTGAATCATTCAAGCATAAAAACTAATTCAAGGGAAGAACCAGTTTTATGTCTACACAGACAACTTAAGGAACCAATTTGAAAATGTGCCTTAAAGCACTTTGCTACTAGCAGCCTGTTACAATTTCTTAAGTTGAATGTACAAAAAAAGCCAGAGATATGGCTTTTTTTTTTGCACCAACACGATAACTCCCAGAGTGCTATTAGCCATCAACTTGACATATCTCAGCATGTTGTACAGTGTATCCTTAAAAAAAAAATGAAATAAAATTGCGGAAACTGGACAAGTGGAGGACAAAGAAGTGGCAGGCCTTAAAACCAAGCAACCCCCCCCCCCCCAAAAAAAACTACATGTATCAGAAAGTTCTTGCATGGTCACCATCCTTTTTTTTTTAAGTGCAATAGTTTCTTGTACCCTATAATTAATTGGCCCATCGTGCCGAACCTTAAGACGACCCCTTACCTCTGGTCTGTGACGTAACCTGCAGCTGCGTGCTGTTCTAGTTGGTAGCTGATGACTAATTGCGGTGTAGCTGTCCATTCTCAGCTGCAGTTATAAAGAGCTCAGTTATCACCACTAGAGGCACTAGTAATCAACGATTTACGGAAATGCAACTTATTATATTTTTGTTAATATTCACATTTCCCCTCTTGCACAACTACAGAATAAATTATACACTTCTCAAAAATTAAAGGCACACTTTTTAATCATATTATAGCATCAAGTCAATTAAACTTCTGGGATATTGTACTAGTCAGGTAAGTAGCAGAGGGGGGTTGTTCATCTGTTTCAGCTGCTTTGGTGTTAATGACATTGACAACAGGTGCAGGCCTGGAGGATGAAGGAATTGATACCTTTGACTGACCGAAATCTTCTGGGACATCCGAGGCCGCCAGGTTGCACCTCTGACTGTTCAGAAGCTCAGTGATGTCCTGGTCCAGATCTGGGAGGAGA
Source organism: Archocentrus centrarchus (assembly GCF_007364275.1). Taxonomy (NCBI): domain Eukaryota; kingdom Metazoa; phylum Chordata; class Actinopteri; order Cichliformes; family Cichlidae; genus Archocentrus; species Archocentrus centrarchus. The sequence continues at coordinate 29,594,067 of NC_044348.1, forward strand.
TCCCCCAGGATACCACTTGTAGTCTTATTAGGAGTATTTCCCGACGCTGTCAGGCATGCATACAAGCACGTGGAGGCCATACAAACTACCGAGTAGCATTTTGAGATGAATTAATTTTCGACTAGCCTGCCACATTTTTTTTTCGGGGCGGCTTTGAATTCAGCCCGTCCATATTAGTATAGATATCCACCATGATTTCCCCCATTGAGATCTGATGTGTTTTCAAATGTACCTTTAATTTTTTTTTAGGAGTATATTTGTACCAATTAGAGCACAAAGACTGTAGACCTAAAGTCCATATTGGGAATCACGGATTAAGGTAAAATTATCTACTTTACTTTTATTCCAAACTTTGAACTGTGGACTCTCTGTACTAACGTATTTTTAAAAAAATTTTTTTACAGGTTGAGAATGCAGTGAAGTACCTTTCTGAAAAGTCGGTTTGGCATGTCGCATTTTTTTTTCAGGCATGAAGCTGCAACCAGCTGATAAACATATGGAATTCAATTCGAGTACACTACCCATGCTGTATTTGTGAAAAGGAAAATAATGTATAGGTTTACCACAAACAGAGGTAATCTTTAAAAAAAAAAAAAAAAAAAAAAAAAAAAGTTTAGCCCATCTGGCGCATCGGTTTAATTTTTGTATGTATTTGTAAACCTTATTAATACTGTTTTCTAAATTTACCTTAATACTGTATAAACTTACAGATAAACCTTGGACTGGAAAATGGACGAGGCGTTTTACTAACGGAGAACTTAATTAGAACAAATTAATGTTAGACACTGAAAATGGTTTTAATGTAGTTAAACGCAGCACCATGCCTACAATACCACAAGGTGGGGTTATCGTACCACTTACCACAGGAAGATTAACGTTCACATTTTTGACAAAGAACTGTGTTTAAAGTGACAGGTAATCATTTCCAGACAAATTTAGTTTCACGGTGATATTTAATAACTCAAAGTTTAATCTTGGTACTGATCTGTTTATGTGGTGAATCAAATCTTTCCATATCTGGACCAGCACAAAAATGTGTGTGACCAAAATAAAATAACACATTGAAAGGGTGTTTACTTCTTTTAGTCATAGAAATGCATCATTTATATCACACAAAACGTCACATTCAACACTATCATATTTTAAAAATTCAGAAATCCAGCGAGCTTCATACATGCTGCTGTTTCAGAGCTTCCTCAACGCAGGCTATGTGCTGTTTAATTTCCTAAAGTGTGTAGCATTCTTTTTTGTTTACAGCCTGAAGTTTGTTCGGTAGCTTCACATTGAACTTTTCCCTCAGGATTTCCTCTAGTTCATCATCTTTTACATTTCTCATGTCAAAGACATCAACACCTTCCTCTGGTTTGAAGGTGACCTCACTGTAGGTCCAGCCAATCAGGGCTCTGAATCCCGTGGGAGTCTGCAAAGAGCAGATGGACTTGTTGATGAACAGTGAGGCGGGGTCCGTCTGGAGGAGGTTGTTTGCCTGAGAGAAATGATGTGGTTCGCGAGGCTGCAGGGTGAAGCAGTAGATCTGCTTTGTTTCCTTCCTGTTTAACAGTCTTGATTTAGCAAATTCTGAATTAACGACCTCTGGTTTTCTGCCGGTCTTCTCCAGCACCCACATGTCCCCCTTGTCTATGAGGCGAAAGACACCAGACATCTGAGGCTGGTCCTTTCCAGAGATGAGCTCCAGAGGCTCCCAGATTTGCAATGACACACCAAAACTTACATCTGCTATATAGGTCTTCCCATCAATGACTACCTTGTTAATCAGATGTTTTTCTTTAAGATTAAATTCGTCACTGGTAATGTTGAAAACTCTGGAGCCCAAGGTTGTGGTGTCATAGCCCATTTGTCTCAGCACCCAGCCAAACAGGGAGTTGTTCTCAAAGCACCAACCGCCACGGTTTCTCCTCACTATCTTATTAAAGATGACCTCAAGGTCCATGGTGATCCTCTCACCACAGTGGATGCTGAGGTTCTCAAATGGGATGCACATGATGTGCTGTCTGTGGATCAGCTTCAGTGTCGCAAGATCCGGTTTATCATATGAGCCACTGAAACCAATCCTTTTGAAGTACTCGTCCAGATTCATCTTGCCTGTAAAATGCAGAACATCACGTGGGTTAATTTTCTATTCAGCAAATCCATCTCTTGCCATCAAAGTTTTAAAAGGAATTCGTGCAGATTCTTTTAATTCAGTCTGATGCGGACGCGGGCGATTTCATGTTGCAATCAGCACAAATCATTCGTTTTAGCACTTTTGTTTAAAACAGAAAATAATCTGCTACAAGAAAGTCAGAGCAGAAATGTTTAATCTTAGCTCGCTTGATTCGGATTTGGAGGGTATGTAACATTAACGAGATAAATCCTCCCTTTTAAGGTTGATAAGCTATCTTCCCAGGTTTTTTTTTAGTTCCAATCAGAACACTTTGAGGAAAAGATTCATGAAAAAGAAAAAAAACAGCAGAACCGCTGCCAATTGTTTTACTGAACAAAGAGTTCAACAAAGCACAAAAAGATAGAGGAAAAAAAGTGAAGCTCCCTCAGGGGTTCCAACCTTAAGCAGATCAACAGGTGATAGTAGCAGGTCGAGGAAAAAGCTCATGGGGCTTCTGAGAGCCTCTATTTATTACTCAAAGGGTTGTATAATCACTCCCTTTTTTATTATGTCATAGCTCCTGATCTTTGTAGTTGTGTTTCAAAGTAACCTTTAGCACCAATCACTTCACAATTTTGGCCGAAATGTTTTTTAAGACTAATTCTATACCTTGAATATGTTTACTTGCCTCGATTTAAAATCTTACACTTCATGGAAGTGGCCTGAACTTTGACAGTTTTACTTTTACTTTTATACTATTAAATTTATCCAGCCCTTCTTGATATTTGAACTACTTCTACTTTGCACGTCTAAACCCCTCAGACTGAGCATTTTACTGCACTCTGTATATATATTATTATGCTTCTGTACATATACTGCTCCTGACATCATATGCTCTTTGTTTTTAATCACCACTCAAGCACATCTGGTTAGGTGCAATCTGCATTTTGTTGCACTGTAATTGTGACTCATGCAGTGACAATCATTTTTTTCTCTCATGTGCCTACATGTGATGCTTACTCAGCATTTCTTTGGCACTTCTCCCACCCCCCTCACCTCTGTGAGAAAAAAAGATTACATTATGGAAAATCCCTAACTTTCCCTAACCTTAACCTGGGTAGTTCTTGAAAAGTGCCAAGTCCTTTGATTTATGACATGCACCTGTACAGGCTGCCCCCTAACCTGCCAGGCAAACAGCCCCAGAGTGAGACACAATAAAACATAACTTCTTTTGATGAATCAAATGGTGACATAAAATTTATCTGAAGTAAGCATACATCAATCAAAACAACACTTGTAAATGCATTCATCCAAATGTATCCTGTTTGTAAAAATGATAGGATGCATAATAATCTATACACAAGATAGAGGATAGAGTTTATACTGTATTCTGTATGTCTTCCTTCACAAAAAAAATTGAACACTTATCAAGATTACACTGAGTTTAAGGATCAGTCCTCCATCAGGTTAAAAGTTGCACTTAAACTTAAAGCCAACTCCTCAACGTTTTGTAAAGTAGTTCTTATTTTGAAAAATTTGCTGTAATTGGAGCCAAAATTGCTCATGTAACACACCTTCCTGTTTTATCACACTTTGCAGGGGTGGCATGTTTTGTACAGATATGAAATGTGCAGCCCTGCAAAACTTTATGCAAATTTTTCGTGTCAGTAAAATCGTGCCACGACAAACTCAGTTGTACCTTGATCTGACATTAACCCCTTAACTGGCAGCAAATAAAATCACCTGAAACAACTACATAACACCCTCTGGTTATTATTGGCTCTGAACAACCCATTTCATAGCCTATTAATCGGCTGCGTCTGGTCCGCGGGCCGAATGAAGTGCATTTATATGGCAGGCTAGACCCGCCCATTTTGACTGACACCTCATTCGGCCAATCATGTTAAGAAATGGGTTTCCCAGAGCCAATAATACTCAGAGGGCGTCACGTAGCTTTGTCAGGTGATTTGGTGCAGCCAGTTACATGATTGGCCGAATGACGTGTCAATAAAAATGGGAGGGTCTAGCCTGCCATATAAAAGGGACTACAAACGGCCCGTCACCGGGCCCTTGCCAGTTAAGGGGCTACAATATGACATCCTTCTTGTCAGTTAAATCCTGACAATCTGAGTTAATCAGTGATAGAGCTGGTGCACAGCAGCTACTTCGCTGAGAGAAATAAGGAAAGAGTACACACATACACACATGAAAATAAATATTTATAGACTTTCATGCATGTAGCTTTTAAAGTTCCTGCAGCAGCACCCTTAAATTTATAACATATATACATTAGGAAAGAAGAAAAAAGGCATTCCTCACCTCAAAAGAGAAAAGTCCAGTCCACAGACAATAAATAATATGCTCAGAGGTTTCGCAACTATTGCCTTATGTGGTGCACTTGAGATTGATCACGAGTTAACCAGTGACAGAGTTGGTTCACGTCTGCTGCTTCACTGAAAGAAATAAAGAGTACACAATGCGTACACACATGAAAATAAGTACTTTCATGCATGTGGCTGTTAAGAGTTCCCGCAGCAGTGCCCTCAAAATTATAATATATATACACACATTTGTAAAGATGAAATAAGCCACTGCACAGGCAGTAATTAATACATACATTTTCCTGTTCTCGGTGGAGACAGACGCATTTTTTTTAACGGTGTTCATAATGAACACAGTACGAGATGATTTTTTTGAACCTACCTATCCCAGTGTATCTCTTTCTGTTTTCCTGCTAAAGGTAGCGCCGGTAAAATGGCTGCATGACCTCAGACACCTGCCCCCCCTGTTTGTGTTTGTCTCTGTTTGTATTTCTTGGATGGGTGTTCTGTTAACTGTAATTTCCCCATTGTGGGACTAATACAGGTATTCTTCGTATTCGTATACAAAGGTTTTTCAACTATTGCCTTATATGGCATGCTTGAGAATGTGTGTTATATACCTGTGATGTAGTTAAACTCTATATTAGTATTCACATCTCAGTGATTTCTTGTCAAAATAGTTTCACTTTAAGTTGGTCTTATAACAGAATATTTGCTCTAGTTCTTTTCTAGTTAGTCTTACTGTTGGTTTTGCATAAGGTTTGCTATAAAAAGAGGCAATATTACAAGCACAATTATCTATTAGGGTACGTGGTCACTTTTATTGTGCAAAACCCAGCACATGGTGACAGAGCCCGATCGTTTTTAAAGCAGCTGCCAGGCTGATAAAAGTTCTTATTGATAGAAAAAAACCCATCAGAAATATATTTTTTCTTTTGCTGAAAAAGGTTTATTTTGATGCCCATTATAGGACCCTCCCTCAGAATAACATATGATGCCTCCTCTTTTTTAAAGAGAATAAGCAGTCATGACATCATGTTTATAAAAGCAAGAGACCGTGACACAGAAAACAGAATAAAACAACAAACCAGGTTTAATATAAAACTCAAACAGCAGTTGTCCATTCAAGACAGTTAAACATTAGTTTAGGTTATGCAATCTAACACTTGTTGATCTATACTAGGAGCTGGCTTTGCGGGGTTAAGAGGAGGATGTGAGTGTCAGTCAGGTAGGCCTGGAGGACATATTTAATATACAAACATGATTGTATTAACTGATGCTGCTGTAATGACCTCACACTACTTAATACTTCACCATTCTCTGTCATCATGAACCTCAGCGCGCTCCTCCGGTAGGTTTAGAGGTTTAGCAATGTTTCAGAATAAATAATATAAAGGACCCAGTTATCATGTATAAGCATGATAGCTTCACGATGGTGAACAGATATACAGGTAATATATTTTTGAAAAATTCTGCACACAGAATCTTCTTTCTTCAATTTGGGATCAAAATGTTGCCTTTGTAAGAATGTTGTGCGATAACTGAAATTATTATTAAATTGGAGACAAAGAGTGTGCGGACTTTTTCCCTTTTTTAGCAATATATTGTGATTTTTTTTTTTGTCAGGATGTGGTCAGGTTTGCACGTCATGGACATCAGTTTTCGCCTTTTGCCATTTTACAAGGTTGAGGATAAATACTGTAAATGAAATAAGTTATCATACTTTAGGCATTATGATATATGAGTGAGTAGATGTACAAATATATCTTAAAAACTAAAACACACAAGCTTATTCAAGATAGTTAAAAACATGGAATGATTTTCCTTCATCCTATATATATATATATATATATATATATATATATATATATATATATATATATATATATATATATATATATAAAGGTAGCTTAGATTTAGGACTAGCTCAGGTGACCCTGAACTATCCCTTGATTCTGTAATATTTAATTTGCACATTATGGTTTATTTGCCTTATACTTGTAATTATGTAATGATTATGTGTGTGGACCCCAGGAAGAATGGATCTGTAGTGGCTAATGTTCATTTATTTAATTCAAAGAGCTGTTAGTGTTTCAAATACATTTTTTGCTACTTCAACATAAAAACCTGATATGTGAGGGCTTTTTTTTCAAAGCGTGTACCAGGATTTGTTGCTCATGAGCTTTAGTTTGTTCTGCAGCTTTATGTTGAACTTTTTCATCAAAATTTCCTCTATCTCATCATCTGATATGTCCCTCATGTCAAAGACATCAACACCTTCCTCAGGTTTGAAGGTGACCTCACTGTAGGTCCAGCCAATCAGGGCTCTGAATCCTGTGGGAGTCTGCAAAGAGCAGATGGACTTGTTGGTGAACAGTGAGGCGGGGTCCGTCTGGAGCTTGTGACATTTATCTATGAAATGATCAACCTCGCGAGGCTCCAAAGTGAAGCAGTAGATCTGCTTTGTTTCCTTCCTGCCCACCAGACTTGATTCAGCAAATTCCAGATTAACGACCTCTGGTTTTCTGCAAGTCTTCTCCAGCACCCACATGTCCCCCTTGTCCATGAGGCGAAAGACACCCACTGCCTGAGGCTGGTCCTTTCCAGAGATGAGCTCCAGAGGCTCTCGCACTTGTGATGACACCCCAAAGCTTACATCTGTTATATAAGCCTTCCTGTCAATGATGACCTTGTTGATGAGATGAGAGTCAAGAGGGCCAAAATCATTGAGGAAACTATTGAAAACTCTGGAGCTCAGTGTTGTCGTACTGAAACCCATTTGTCTCAGCACCCAGCCAAACAGGGAGTTGTTCTCAAGGCACCAACCTCCACGGCTGCTCCTCACCACCTTATTGAAGATGACCTCAAGGTCCATAGTGATTCTCTCGCCACAGTGGATGCTGAGGTTCTCGAATGGGATGGACATGATGTGCTGTCTGTGGATCAGCTTCAGTGTTGCAAGATCCAGTTTATCATAGGGGCCACTGAAACCAATCCTTTTGAAGTACTCGTCCAAATTCATCCTGTTTGTAAAATGCAGGTTATGACAGGATACCTAATAATTCATACATAAGACACAGGATAGAGTTTATACTGTATAAGATTACACTGCATTTAAGGATCAGTCCTCCATCAGGTTAAAAGTTGCACTCATATCTGCAAAGCCAACTCCTAAACATGTTGTAAAGTTATTCTTATTTTGAACAATTTGACCTAAAATTGCTCGTGTAGCGCATCTTCCTGTTTTATCACACTTGGCAAGGGTGGTACGTTTTTTTTTTACAGATATGCGCAGCCCTGCTCAACTTTACGCATGTTTTTCGTGTGAGTAAATCATGTAAAAAGAGAAAGGCAAGTTCGACAAACGTTGATCTGTGTCCCTGTAAACGTATACCCTAAATATTTGTTACCGAGATCATCGACATATACGCATGCTTTAGAAAACTTAAAGCGCGGCGGCGGTGCTTCACTATTGCGGGCGGTTCCCGTTAAGAGTTTAGTGCACTTTTTACTTCACTGATCATCTTACATAACACAGCCACTTACCTTTGGACTGTGAACTAACCCGCAGCTGTGTTGTTCTTTCAGATGGAAACTGATAGTAAAAAATGACGTCGTCGCGTTTAACTTTCAGAGGCTTGCAGTTGAATCACCACTAGAGGGACAACTAATCTTTATTTATTTATTTAATTTATTTCTTTTCCCCCCTAACATAACTACTGATTAAATTATCGTTGTAATTTGGGGACAAAGACTGTATAGTCAATTTCGGGCAATAGTTCGCTCCTTTTTTCGTTCTAATAGACAACTCCACTCCCAGTAAATTTCGTAGGTTAAACTTTTTTTTTCTGGCAATTATCATGATGTTTTTGGTAGAAGTGGTTCAGGAACTCTATAATAGTTTAATTTTTTATATTTTTTTAAGGGATTTGACTTCAGCAAAAATGCCTTCCTGTAAATATAAGGGACGACACAGCACAATGAGTCACTTTACGGCAAGTGCCATTTTGATTTCAGGCATGAAGCCAGAAGCCGCAGCAGGCGAGTTTCTAACAGCAGCATCCTGATAGCAACCACCTTCACATCACTACCAGCAGCTTCATATACACACAGCCAGGTTTCTGTCGTGCTTCAACGAACACTTTTAACGTATCGTTAGCTTGTGTGAACGGGTACCGTCAAAGGGGTATGTCCTGCCGTGAATAAGAAATAGTTTTATTGATCCCAGAGGGAAATAAATGACTGCATTTTATGGGCAAAAAAAGGGGACATAAATAATTTTTTCAATTTTAGTTCGGGCAAATTAACGACATTTTATTTGGCCTTTTTCTAGAATCATTTATAAATATTTATTTTGCCGTTTAGCTACATTCACCCCTCACTGGCGAGCGCCTCCTGCTGCTCCTCCTGTTTAATTGCAGCCAGTTTTAAGCCAATACCGGACGTCTTTATGCGCTTTCAAAACAAAAGCGTGAGACCTGTACCGTTAGTCCACATTAAACTTTGTGCTATGATAGGTTCTAAATCTGAGCTTCGAAATACGACAATATCCAAGTTTTAAAAAAATATAAATATGTATTAGGCTTATTTTCAATTACAACTACTTTACAATTTGCCGATGCTTCGCTATATGAAGATAGTTTCACCGGATTTCCTGTGTCCGCGTGTTTAACAAATCACAGAGTCCAGACTCAGGAAGAAAAGTCGATGGGGCTCTCCCTCTCTCTCTTTGAGTTCTCCAGCGTTACAGTGGAGTGTTGAATGAGTCACGTTGAACTTCTGTTTGACTCGTTTTCTGTGTGCCTCGTGCTCAGGTTGGTGCCTCCGGTGAATGTGTGAAGCTTTACCAGTTCAGCGTGCAGGCTGTCTGTGCTCATGCTGCTTCTGTGCATAGTTTAAAGCATTCCTCGCATACACATTTACTCGTACTGGCAGTTTAAGTGTTGTACTGTGTTGATTAGTTAGAATTTACATTAAACTACATTGGCGTTCACCACAGGGGGGCGTACACCTAACTTCGCGAGAGATTTAATAGTTAAAGTAGAAAAGGTCAGTGAACCTGCAGGCTCTGATTTCTGTTATGTAAACTGACGCTGTTTACGTACCGTATTCTGCAGCAATTGTGAATGCTTTTATTACTTTGCGTGCATGAGTTTGATTAATGGGTATTTTTAAGCTTTAATAACGTTTTCTCAATTTTGCGCACAGATTCACCCACTTGGAATGGGAAATGCACGCACAGAGATATTTTTAATAACTGGAGGATGTGGCTATTTTGGTAATCGGTAAGAACAATTTTTTTTTTTTAATGTTATTAGTACACATTAAAAATTATTTTTAAGCGGTTAAACGCTGCAGTATGAGTGCAATACCACAAGGTGGCGTTGTCGCACCAGTTATCTTAAGATGAACTTTCTATATGGTAGGTTTGAAGGTAGAAATATGTGCATCTATTGTACTTTTGTCCTTGGTTTACCGTGCGCATTATTTTTGTTAAAATGGAGGACTTCTTTGTTTTTTTTTTCGTCCCCGCAGCCTTGCGCTCTCTCTGTATAATAAAGGAGCCACAGTCATTCTGTTTGACATCATCCCTCCAAGCCAAGAAGTCCCAGAGGACATTGTGTTTGTGCAGGGTGATATACGTGAATATGCAGACGTGGAGAAAGCCATCACAGGTGTGGATTGTGTATTCCACATCGCCTCCTACGGCATGTCCGGTAGGGAGCAGCTGAACTGCCAGCTGATCGAGGCAGTGAACGTTCAAGGCACACAGAACATCCTGAAGGCCTGTGCTGATCACGGAGTGTCCAGGCTGATTTACACCAGCACCTTCAATGTGGTGTTCGGAGGTCAGGTAATAGAGAACGGAGATGAAAAACTCCCTTATCTACCTCTCCATCTTCACCCTGACCACTACTCCAGAACCAAGTCCCTGGCTGAGATGGCAGTTCTGAAAGCTAATGGCACGGTGCTGAAGGGCTGCTCGGGCCAGCTGAGGACCTGCGCCCTGCGTCCAGCGGGCATCTATGGGCCAGGAGAGCAGAGGCACCTACCCAGGATAGTTGACTATATAGAGAAGGGGATCTTCAGGTTTGTTTATGGTAAACCCAGCAGCCTGGTGGAGTTCGTCCATGTGGACAACCTGGTGTCGGCACATGAGCTAGCTGCTGAGGCTCTGACCCCAGAGAAACAGCACCGCGCTGCTGGCCAGGCCTACTTCATCTCAGATGGCAGGCCTGTCAACAATTTTGAATTCTTCAGACCTCTGGTAGAAGGCCTGGGCTATCCTTTCCCCACACTGCGCCTTCCTATCTCCCTCATTTACTTTTTTGCCTTCCTCACAGAAATGATTCACCACCTCATCGGCCCCTTCTATAACTTCCAGCCACTGCTGACGCGTACAGAGGTGTATAAAACTGGCGTGACACATTACTTCAGCATGGCAAAAGCAGAGACGGAGCTCAGTTATGAGCCCCGGGAGTACAACCTGGATGAGGTTGTACAGTGGTTCAGAAGCAGAGGCCATGGGAGGAAATGTCAGAGCTCCTTCCTCAGCCGACTACTGCTCGACATCCTGTTTGTTTCGGCCTTTGTGGCTGTGGCTCTCTCTTTTCTGCCAGTTGTCGGCAGTTAATGTAAAGCAGTCTTGTCATTCTGACTTTCCCCAAAACATCATCCATACTGTATGAAGACTTGACTCATCCAATAGGGGGTTTACATATTTTAATATGTTCTCATTCATGTGCACATTTTCTTTTAAAGGCTTCTGGCATTTAAAAAACAGCCATCTACAGACCAAATGTCTGAAAACATAGTTTTAAGAAGTTACATGTTTGATTCATAATTTAGTTTAATTTTTAAATGCTACCTCTCTTTTAAAAAAAATATATATAAGGGAACAGATCTATGATTACTGGATAAATAAGTGTTTTAATGATGTTTTTGTGGAAAAAATAATAAAACCTGACCTGTCAAATTTGCATTATGGGTTTGATTTTTTCATCTCTTTCTTTAAATATACAGAATATTCTAAGTTATAAGTAGTATTTTTTAATAGGTTTTCTCTCGCTCATATATATATATATATATATATATATATATATATATATATATATATATATATATATATATATATATATATATATATATATTAGTGTTAAAGATCTTCGATGTAGACTGGTTTATAATGCAGAGCGCAATAACATGTTTATTGCTACGTTAACCGTGACCTGCATCTTTTCATGATTTTTCTGAAATTGCTTCGTTATATTTAAAATCCTAATATCCTGTTTTTATGTAGCCCATTGTGAAATAAACCACTTAGGCATGATTTAGCCCTACCCTTTATTTTTAGCTATCTGAGAATATATTTACATCTTCAAAAAAAAAAAAAAATCGAGTTTTAAATGCTCTTCCTCTCCGTTAATACCGAATCACTGCAGCTTATTCCTGGTGTAAAATGAGTCGGACCAGGTGAGGCGTGCTTTGTGTGGTATTTTAGTCTGCCTGGGATGAATGCAGACGTCCCCTTCTCTCTTTAACTATTCTCTTCAGAGCCGGCAGCCCCTTGCTGAGTTGGTCGCAATCATTGTTTCTGTGCGGCATTAACCACATTCCAGAGAGGCGCAGCGCATCCCGTCTTCCTCCCCGCATTCCTTTCAGGCGAACGAGTTCCCTGCGTAAAACGGCATTTTATTGAGATTTTTGCACTCTTTGTGCGCTCAGGCTTGCACGCAAAGGGTGTTTGCAGCATATACGATTATCCAACCTACTTTGATTGCTTGCACAGTGGCCATAAGGGAAATCTAGAAGAAAAACCAACAAGGGGAAATTCCTCCGCGCAGCGCGCCGTTGACTGTAAAGACCTTTCAACTTAACAAAAACTGAAGTTGACAAACGTATCCCTGTCGGCTGAAACTGTGAGAAAGAGTTTGTTTTTTCGGCGAAGCGGGGGAAGCAGAAGAAGACGATGCGGCTCTCGGTGGAGGTTTGCGGGCATGTTTGTGGTATTCTGTGAGTGAGCGACGGCTGTACGGCGGCGTTTTGTTTTGATTTCCATGTGAAACGCAATTAGTGCTCCGCGGTGCTCTATAGTTTGGCTCGCGCAGCGGAGCGCACTCTCAACTTGTTTCTCTCCTCGGGAGCACAACATGGAGCATTACCAGGAAGATTTGGGACTCCGGGCCACCAAACTGATGGAGGACCTTTCTTTGTACGATGCGTACCAAGACGGGATGTACGATGCGAGGAGAGACTTGGTGATTAACCCCGATTTAGACTTTTCGACTCCGGCACTGGTTGAGCATAAAACTAAGCCGATGAATGGTACCTCTGTGCTTCACCAGCAGCATCACACAGTGGAGAATTTCACGTCTGGGAATAAAGTGTACAACGCGGCTCTCGTGCGCCCGGTGAATTGCAACCGGACCGTTCCTGTGGATTTTTGCGCCCCTCAGAGGGACGCAGTTTATAATGAGGAGGGCTGTTGCACCAAATCCGAAGTGGCTTTGCCTTGTTATACGGGCACTTCTGAGAGACACAGGAGGTACTCTGTGGAGGTGCAGGGCCACAGGTACAGCACCGGCTCCACCTTTGACGGCGTGCCGCTCAACAAACCCGTGGCTGTGCCCGGCAACAGGTGCAACAGTGTCTGCATCGCCAGCAGCCACGAAGGGAGATATAACGCCACCAGTCCTCGCTCCAGCCTGGCATCTTCTCTGTCTTCTCAGGAGCAGAGCAAGCATGCCAGCCCGAGGTCGAGCAGCAGCAGCCCGCGTACCAGTTTGGTGGTACCGAGTCAGGACAGGTACACGAGCCCCAGGTCTAGTTTGGTTCACTGTGAAGGCAACAGTGTCCTCAGTCCCCGATCCAGCTATGCAAGCACCGCCAGCGACACGAGCAAACACTCCAGTCCCCGGGCCAGCCTCAACAGCTGTGACTGCTGCAGCAAGCCCAACAGCAACCGCACCAGCGGCATCAGCATGGGCTACGACCAGAGGCACACCAGCCCCAGGTCGAGCACGGCGAGCCAGTACTCCTTCACCACCAGCCCGAGGTCCAGTTACTCTGACTCTCGGTACGGGCCCGTGGTTAGCCAAGATCTGGAGGGGGTAGTCTTGCACTCAGCGCCGCTGGCGAGCCCTCGCTCTAGCATCTGCAGCCAGGACGGGAGCACTAGACCGGGGACCAGTGCAAACTGCGTGGTGAGTCCCCGGTCCAGCATCTCCAGCCACAGCTCCAGAAGTTCCCGCAGCTCCAGGGGGTCTATGAGCACCTATCCAGATCTGCAGCTGCCTTCCCCCAGGTCATCCATGCTGGGAACCAGTTTACACGAGGATACGCTGCTGCAGGAGCTTGGAGACGCCAACGGGGTCCAGAATCGCATCCATCTCCAGGGGCTTACGGCAGTGCCTGAACCCCAGCAGCAGTCAGGCCAGACGGGAGGGACTGCGGAGATACCTTCAGGGTCACCTTCCTCATATAGTTATGTCATGCCCTCAAAAACGGCTTCCTCGGGCCAGAGGTTTAAGCTACCTTATCAGGTGACCCCCAGTCGAGAGAGTGGGCCAAGCCAGGCGGAGAAAAGGCTGGAGGCACTCACCTTGGAGCTGGAGAAGGAGTTAGAGATGCACATGAAAAAGGAATACTTTGGTAGGTTTGTTTTTGAAATATGCAAAATTATCATCGGTCATTGCTGCAAAAACAAAATAATTGGAACCATAAATCTGTGCTGCAGAATCACTCATTTTTATTGCCCATATACGTCCAAGCTTTAAAGACATAAGAAACACAAATATAATTTTCCTGCCTAAAAACAGCTGTGTCAGTGTCTCCACAGCTGAGATCTGTAGAAAGTGGCGCTAAATCTTGTACTTGATAAGGCCACAGTGATTTCATTTTCAGAGGCATAAAACCTGCAGATAATTTCACACATGAAATTTTAAAAACATTTTAAAATTTGTGAATCCTGCAGCTACTAACGTTTCACTTACACTTAACTATTGAATAATAATCTCATAGCAGTATTATAAGGTACTGTAAACTTGTGTGATCTAGCATATCCATAGTATGTCCCAGTATATATTTACCTAGTTTGCAATCCTTCTTGTATAAATATTAGATTTTGGTGGTGAATGGGGATGAGGGTTTGGCTCTGCGGCTTTCAGATCACCTGAGAGTGAAGAAAATCAGAATGTCATCAACCCTTTACTTGTTTATTGCACATATGAATCATTAAAGGTCTTGCATTAACTTATAGGTAATTAAGAGAAGTTTTTAATTTGATATTTAATTGGGATTCTGACTTGTCATGAACTTTTGGCGTCTAAAGGTTGCAAAATGTGGTCACAGGAGCTCAGACAGTCCGATCTTGACCAAGGGCAAAGCATGGTAGCAATACCACAACATGTTGAGGTATTGCTACAATGAAACCTCACTCTCTCTGTGTTAAAAGGGCAGACATCTGCCCACTGAATCTAGAATTCAACATTCATTAAAACAGTATTTTTCTGTGCAGACAGGTTTATTTATAGGGTTGCCATCTCTTCAAGGTCTATAGCTAAAGCTATATCACCACTAACAGCTCCCTCTCTGGCAGATAAGCGAGGGTTTTGCAGGGCAATACTAATTTCTGTCTTGGCAGAGCTAACATTTGCAGAGCGTGGCACATTGCTGAATGGAACCTTCTGTTCTGCCAGGTCATTCAGAGCACTGTGGTCTGAGTTTGTTGTAGATTGTGGTCACTGTGAGAGCTGCAGTTTAAAGAATGGCTCTCTCGTTGCCATTTAGACTTTTTAAGGAGCTCGATATTAAGAATTGGACATGTGGTTGCATTATGCTGCAAAACCTTGACACTAAATGTATTTAGTTGACCAGCAGCAACACAGCCACAGAATGCCCGCTGAGGAAGTTGCTGTCTACCTTTTGAATTAGCAGCCAGACAAATGGCTGCAGCCGAAGAACAGTAGCTTGTTTTATAGCCAGTGCACTTGCTCAGAGTGAGGCTCAGACAGCTGTTGATTTGTTCCAGAGAAACAGGTTAAAGAAGGAGGATGGAAGACAGGAGGGAGAAATGAGGAAGACAGCGGGGAGGGGAGCAGGAGAGATAAAGAAACAAGAGGGTGGAAATAGATAGAGATGGGGAGAGAAAGAAAAGGGAGGGAGAGAGAAGAATGCAGTCAGAAGCTCCTCACATCGAGTCCAATAGAGACAGCTCTGTTTCCGTAGCGACAGTGGAGAAATTGATCGCTGGGCCTTCTTTTCGGGGGGCCCAGCGCTGCGTGCCAGTGTCCCACTCTGCCTGCTCTGCACTGCCGGCCGGCCCTTGTGTGGCCTCTGTTTGTTATAGTGGCAGAGGAGCTGTGAATCAACAGCTGGCCTGATACAAGCTTGCAATTGAAGCAGCAAAAGTGAGTGAGGCCCACACCACCCTTTTGCTTTGCTGTCCCTCCCTCTCTACCACCACTGCCTCCCCGCCCTGACTCCCCCACGAAGCCCTTCATTAACCAGCCAGTGGGGAGTCGGGCACCACCAGACACTTGGCACACGATCTTGGCTGGCGGGCCAGACATAGTTGGTGGGGGTCAAGTCCGATCACCTGCCTAGAATTATAATGGCAGTAGTCATGCACATGCCTGACACACACATGCTGACTTGTGGATAACAGCACACTGTGTGTATGCTGTACTGCAGCCTCCCTTTGACTCCGCCTATACTGTGAACGCACGCTGCAGCTGACGAGATTGGGGTATAGTTTTTTAAAGTTTCACTTTAAGTTTAAAGCACCCATTGTCCTCAGAAGTGTGAAAAGCTACAGGAGCATGCAAAGTTCACCAGGACAGAAATTCTTGAGGAGTGTAACATGTCCCCGTCTGCACATGGTAGGAAGTTAGCTGTGTCATTCATTCCTAGTGGGCACCAGAGTGCATGTTTTTGTTTACAGTCCTGTGAATCACAGCTTTCTCTCGATCCCCTCTTCTGCATCTGCCTTTTGTTATATTGTCTCTTTTTAGAGTAGGTGTAAATCAGGATTTGCTATAATGGCCAGGTCTATAAACCTACTTGATGTGCAGTAATGCAATCTCTCCATTGATTGTGCTCGGAAGTGTTTGGAAGCGATGCAACGCGTGCCACAAACAAAAAAAAAATTGTCTCTACTTGTGTTACAGGTTTCACCCTCCATTTGTTTGGTTTAACTTTTCATGTAACCCACTCATATCTACAGAGATTTTCTTGATATTGTTCCTTAAGAAGTCAAACTGACTTCACACCGAGCAGTGGTTAAAGTTTCATGAATCTGGCTGTGCAGACCTTCTTACAACTCACAGCACGTCTGCTGTTGTCTTTCATGATGGTAGAGAGGTGAAGGCGAGAGTGTTTATAAATCCTCTCTCTGTTAAACATTTTAATGTCTTCTAATGAAATTAGATCTATTAGGTCAGAGTGATTTGAAAGATTTTCTTCTGTGTGATTTGAGTTTAGTGATTTTTCTCCTTCAGAATAACTTGAAATTATCATCATCACTCTAATCGTGCTGTGCGCTTTCTATGCTTCTACCATTCAATATTCTTATACTGTATATAAAAGATGGATGTAGCTGAAAGTGAAGCCAGTGCAGATATGCCTGAAACCTGCCAGCAGGGGGTGACTCCTGCGATCTATGAGAAGTCTAAGAAAACTGCTCTTGCTCTTGTTTGATCCATGACTGCAGTTAGCACTTCAATGATGAGTTTATGGCCTCAGGTTTTAGTTTCAGTTCTAACTGAATGCAGCAAAATGTTCATTTTGTAAATTGTGGTCCTAATTAGAGCCAAAAAGGCTGATGAATCATAGTGTAGTTTACCTTGTTTTTGACAAGTCGCTAGCCTATGAGCACGCCATGTTCCCTGCTCTTTACTTGTCACACATGGTTTCAAAACACTAAGATGGGGATGTCAAACTTTCAACTTGAGGCTTCACAATGGGCCTTAATGAATCAGTGGATGACATCAGAATAACTGTCCATCTTTATATACAGTTAATGCTAAAAATCAAAAGTTACAGTTTGATTTTGCTGCATCCCGTCCATGCCAAATGGACATGTTGTGAAATGGGCACATGAGAAGTTCAGCTTCCTGTTTTTAATGACTAACAAAGAGCACTTCAGAGATTTTCCCAGCTGCTCTGTAAAGTGATAACCACATCCTCACTCATGAGACCTTGTAGGATTTTTAGCATGTGTGGAAATCCCAGCAAAGGACATTTATGGTTGATGTTTACATGTCGGCATTTGAAATCCTGACAGTCTTACTGACACACACAGTAACTGCAGTGTAGCTGCAGCTAGTAGGGCTAAAGGAATGGAGGTAAATCAATGTAGCTGCATGAATAAATCACGCATTTTCAGTTTAGCCGTTGGGTAGAGAGTCGAAGCCAAAAAGTCATGTTAGTAATTGCTCAGCCGTAGATCACTTCTGTGGGAAACCAATAAAAATAACAACGAGGGAGGAAGATTTTTTTTTTTTGAGATAATACAGCCTGAAACCATTTTTGAATCAACCTTTCTCGTTATTGAGAAGCTCGATAATTGTGTGTAAAAATAGACACACATGGTGATGTGAGATTTGAGGTGGATTGGTCAAAAAAAAATGGAGTTGTTTGACTGAACAGACACACCACCACCACCACATTATGTCGGTCCACTACCTGTGAGCAGTGTAATGCAGAGAACTAGGCTTATTGATTTTCAGGCAGATTCACAGCAAGTCACGCAGTACAGAAATCAATGCACAGACACCATGTATATCACACTGTAATATGAATTGAGTCACAAAAAAAGTCAATAGAAAGGTGAGTTTTGAGACCTTCTCACACTCAGCTACACATTTTAGACTGATGAACATACTCTCAGTATAACAGGAAGCATTCCTATCTATGAAGTATTACTGCATCAACAGACGCCAGTCCAAGTTATTCATAGTTGTCATTCCAAATAATTAGAAAAGGAAGTTCGCTGCTCTGATGCAGAGCAGAAAGGAAACAAATACTTGGTATGAACATTGGATGAAGACGCTAAGAGCCTGTGGTTTATCGCTTTTAAACTTCCTAGAGGTTTTACATGCTGCCCTTTCAGCAGGTTGAATTAAGAGAATGTAGCATTGCTATGCCTCATTTCTGTCGAATAACACTTGTTGGAGTTGCATGAAATAATTTTTAGTAACAGCAGTATTTACTGACTCATTGATTTAAGGCTTTCTCTCTTAATTATTGTTTTTATTATATGGAATGAAAATGTTACTTTTTACAGGAGTTTTCCAATCTCACTCTGCCCTGGCGATGGTTGTGAGATTTTTTTTTTTTTTTGTATAACATGTGTCTCTCATCTGTAGAGCCTTGCAGATGTGGAGCTGTTACTGAATGAATTGGGGATATTTCTCCAAGTGGGAGGTTTCCTAAGCCTAACGTGGGTTCAGACAGCATAATATTGCCACAAATATAGCGTGATGTAAAACATCTGTCAAGACCAATCATTGGAGTCAGGCACAGCTTCATGGGCCCCTTGCAAACACCTAAAAAGACTGACATCTTTTATATATATATATATATATATATATATATATATATAAAAATAAAAATATTACCTTCTCTGTCATGTTACCACACTGGCATTGAGTAACAGCATGGAGCTTTTGTTTTTTTTATTTGCACAAGTGTACGATACAGTACAGGATTGACAGCCCATACTGTCACATACTCAGCTTTTGTGCAACTCATGAATCGTGTCACTGTTATTTTTCTTTCTTTCTTGTTCAGGCTTTACTGAACACAAAGCAGCTAATATCACATAAACCATTTCAGACGCCATGGTCTCCTCACATTCTCCACTCAGAGAAAAGTACCTCCTTGTATCTGTTGGCCTGTCACTCGGTGGTACTCTTTAAGGTACTCCTCTTAACCCTTGAAAAGGGGTGAACTTACTTGTACCCTTGAGTCTCTTATGACAGTTTTATACCTTAATGTACAAAAATGAACATTTTTTTAAAAAGGTGTGAACTTGGACACCTATTTATTTCATTTTTACACTTGGACTGTCATTTTCATAGTGCTTTTTCAGTGATACTGACCACTTAATATCCTAATATAAAAAGGTATACAAATTAAGTTTGAGGGTCCTATAATAAACCATTGGAGGTAGATTAGTATAGAATGAACCTGCAGGACAAACCTCTTCTCGATCACTGAGAGCATAGTTGTCCCTTACATCTGCTTATTTCCAGCTGTAGTTGTTGGAGCAGTGTGCAGTCTGACATGTGTCCTGTTCAAGTCATGACAGGAATTTTTTTAACCATCGGTTTGCTACCAGAGAAATAATATTATCAAGTCCGAACCTGGCATAGCTGACTCAGTTAACTCCAGTAAGAGTTTCACAGATGGATTTAGGATTTATGTGTGAATCCTTTTTAATTCTCACAGGCAGAAATCAGCAAAGCAGATGATTTCATTTTCACTTTGTTTACCGTTCTAGACTTTCATAGTGGCAAAATTGTTCAACCACTTAGGATTTTTTAAAGTTCAACCATTCATTCTCACCCCCATTTTTTTCCTGTTATGTTTGCAATGAGTGCAGTCATGAGTCTAGGTTACGGCATGAGGTTACACCAGTGTTTGACTTTGATTCCAAATAATTAATATGCAGAAACACCTCAGATATGCAGGGGGGGACATTTTAGCTGTGGGTGTGTTTGTTCTGTGTCCTTGTCCTTTATCAGTTTTCAGTGTCACAGAGTGCTCCACAGCTGTTACGAAAGGGAAATAATTCACTCAGATAGCCAGGAAATTCCACAAGTGCATCACTGAAAGTGTATACATGCTCTGATTTCAGAGATAATGAAATTAAATTAGGGGTGTTGTTGTGGTGCAGCTCCCCTGTTGGGATCTCTTGAGAGCTAGTGTCCCGTAGGCACCGTGACCCTGGACTCACCCCAACCAGACTTTGACCCTGCACTCGCTCAGGAATGTGGCCTAAGTGGAGGTTGTCTTGTGTGAGAGTTTGGAAATTGTTAGTCTGCTGCTGATGTGTACTAATAATATTAAGCCACTGTTTTTTTTTCCCCCCTCCAATTTTGGTTTCTTCACTAAAGGTCACAGCACTTTGTGCTGATGGTTAGTTCAGGCTTACGTGGAGTGGCATTTGAGTCCATCACTTCCCCTTAAGGGTAAAAGTGCAGCATTGTAATCTGAGCAATGTTTTCCAGCACTTAGTTGAATCTGTGACATGAAGAATTAAGGCAGTTCTGAGAGTAAAAGGGGGTCCATCCCAGTAATAGCAAGGTGAGTGTGTATAGACAGGGAAAAAAAGGGAGGGGGCTCAGAAAGACATGAGCAAAATCATAAGACTTTTTTATAAGTTCTAAAAATATGGTACTGTAACTTATTTCCAGAAACACTCCAGCAAACATATTCATGCAAGTAATGTCCATAACATTAAAGGAGTACTAAAGGTCTTTTACTTCAGAGTACGTGTTTTAAACTATCACCCTTTGCATGAATTCAGGGTTATAGCTACTTATTGGGACATTAGTGGCATTGTTGTTTTACTGGGTTAATGTGAAGAAACTTTATAGGTGACCACTGAGAGTTTGAAATCCTGGTTTGGGTCCAGATAGAGTAAAATATGATGGCGGAAACAGCACCACTATGAGCTGTAAAGTCTTTGGATGTGTCGGTTTTAATTATGAAATATCCATGATAATCAGTTAATTTGCTCTCTGTTAAACAAGGCTGGCCCTGTTAAATACAACTTTTCACAGCAGGGCGGGAACAGAGGGTTTGTCTCCACCCTGTCCGTCCCGACAATCCCCTCACATCTCCCGCATTTCCTGTCAGTGCATTTTAATGTAATCTTCAGCTTTCCTGAACTAGTCTGCCTTCAGACAGTATGATGTAATGCATGGAAATGATAGGAGTTAAACTCGCGCAAACTGAGGTAGAAAGCACTTAATGAAATATGACTTTAAAATTAATATTCACACTCCGAAATTTGCTCCCTGTCTCCAATAACCGAACATCCGCTATAATCTGTTTAATGCTTTAATGAGAGAGCTCTGGATTTCATTCTGATGTTGGTCTTCAAAGGCAATCGAAAGCTGCGGAGCGAACAGTGTGATGTTCTTAGCAGGTTTATAATTTTTCAGTGTTATTTATTTGTGTAATTAAGCAAACATGCAAACAGACTGAGAGCTTTCCTGCTGTGTAACGAGACAGGACAGGATCAAGTCCAGTAACTGTTCCTTATGTCAGTGTCGCACACATAAAGTCGCAAACCGTGTCTTCATTGGATCGTGCAGACTTATTCAGCTCAGTCTCCATCCTCACAGAATCTGATAAAGTATTGTGCTCAGCATCAAATAACCGAGTAAGTGTCTCCAACAGGTATCTGTGTCAAATGTGGGAAAGGTGTGTATGGAGCCAGCCAAGCGTGCCAGGCCATGGGGAACCTGTATCACACAAACTGCTTCACCTGCTGCTCCTGTGGTAAGTAAAGCTGCTTTTTCAAGGATGTCGATTATGCTTTTCCTTATTTTCTGTCATATATATATATATATATATATATATATATATATATATATATATATATTTTATTTTTTTTTTTTTTACAAAAACATCCCTGATCGATTACATGAGAATTCCCTGCAAAGGTCCCATCCACGACTTCTTACTTCAACTTGTTGAATTGCAGTCATGCACTGGAGCTGCTGTCTGTGCCATTTTGCTACAATGCCTTGATATGCAGGGTATCTGTGATGTTAGACTCACAGTTGGCACAGAGGAGCTGCCACGCTCCTATGTGAAAAAAAAAAATCAACCCCTTTCAGATCAACAAGTTAGAGCTTGTGGTCCATGATACCGTAAAACATATTACAGAGGCAAGTCATTTACAGATATTTATTGACTCTCTTAAAGTCTAAAGGCCAGAGGTTCACTGGACCAGATGTTGCGCCCTTCCCATCTGGAGGTTTGCAGTGATGTGGGTAAAAGAGAGGGGGGCAACACAAGTTATGAATATACTGTAGCAGCCTATTTATTCATTCATTTATTTGATTAACAGCATGTTGTGTTGTTGCATTATTTCATGGTAACTACTGAAGTTGGCAAGCCTGGCCAAGTGGTGCTATGTGCAGGTGTTAACCCTAAGACTGGGGAAAAGAGTCACTCAGAAATGAGTCACATAATAATTTGTTTTTTGAGCTCCAGTAGATTTTTTTTTCTTTGTGTAGTGGCTGTGATCAGCTGACCTGCAAAAGCCCCCCTTGATGCAACCTACTTGTTGTACCTTGCGTGTAACCAGTCCATCACTGTGCATCACTGTAAACTTTATCACAGTGCTGCAAACTAACCTGTTTAGACTGGACGAAACTGCCTCTTATTTTCATGCAACCTTTGAACAGCACAAAATTCATATACTTCAGTTTGTTTTGGACTTTCCACAGAAACATAATTCAGCAAAACATCATGCATGGATCCAATATCTAATTTAAAAACTCTAAAATGAATGAGAACTTTACATGTAAGATTTAAATTTACAGTCTTTAAATTTCACTCGCTGAGCAGTCCTTACATTTGAAAATAATTTCTCATCTTCTTCTCCTGTCCTGACTTTCTTGCATCTTTCCCATTTCTCAGTGTCGTACATGATTTTTTTTGTTTTTCCCTCTCCCCTGGAGCTACAGCAACAGTACGTTTAGCTCACAGACACATTTTGTACCAAACTGCACGCAAACAGTTTGTGTTTGGTGATATTTGTTGAGCTGTTTGAAAAGCTGCATTTTAAAAAAACGTTACTCAGGTTATGCTCGCTCCTCTTCTGTTGTTAGCCAGATGCTCAAGTACCGCAACTTTATGTCTGCACCGTGAACGCCTCACAGGGATGAGATGGAAAAAGGAATGTGTTGAAGGTGTAAGCGGGCTGTGGGATGTCATTATTTTCTTATTACTGAGCAAGTATCTCTGTACTGTCACTGGAAGCAACGCCAGGCTGCAGCACATGAAAAATTAACTCATTTGATAGCAGTGTGCATTAACCTGCCTATCAGATTTAATTACTCATTAACTGAAGGTGTAGCCCACTTTAACCCCCGGCTATATGAAAAAAAAAGCTCTCATTCTGGTATGTGTTGTGTGTTTACTTGCATCCCATGGCCCCAAGAGGAAAACGTGACACCAGGAATATTGCAAAAAATTATTCAAGGTTAAATAAAAATATTAATATGTTGAATGCATTGGTTATACTTTATGGTTCTGCAGCATGTTAGCTGTTCTCTTTTTACTAAAAAAGTTAAGAAAGAAAGAGAATTATGTGCTGTAGTGACTCTAGAGTGGCAGCCTCTTGGTCCAAATGCTCACGGGACTGTCAGTGCTCTTGCTCAAGTTGTTAAGTTAGCAGCATTGTTGTTATAAGTGTAGTCATGTTGTGTTTGGTGATCGTTTTGCAAGGGTGAAGTTTATTCATCCAGCGTTATCTGTTTGCCTTTATCCTGCTATCTGAGTGAAGGAGAGCAGTCACGAGTCCAGGTTACGCCAGAAAATGCTAACATTTGACTTTGATTCCAAAGAATTAATATGCACAAATACCTCTGCAATGATGGGAAGACGTTTAACTTTAAGGTGTCTCTTAGTGTGTCCCTGTCTTGTATTTTTTCTTACAATATCACAGAGTGCTCCAAAGCCATTATAATTAGGAAATAATTCCCTCAGATAACCGGAAAGTTCCATGAGTGCTTCAGTGAAAGCGTGTTTGTGCTCTAAATTTAGAGATGAGTAAATGAAATCACAGGGTTTTCAAATTGCGACACCATGGGCCCTCAGTCAGATGCAATAGACGGCCACACCCCTTACATTTCATCTTTACCCTCCCAGCTTGACCTGCAAAATCTTCTTCCATGAACTGAGTGGGAAAATATTGATGCAACATGAAAAACATTCATATTAATGGATTCTGTCTCTTATTGTTAATTAAGAAAACAATAAAGTACCTAGTCTGATAGTCTGATCTTTCTTTCTATCTCTAAACACGATGGTTGTCAGGCTGGTTCTGGACTTATGACTTTTGTCTTTGTGTGTCATGAAGTTCCTTATTTGCCACCATGAGCTATGACTTCTGCTTCTGCTTCAGCTCCACTGTTAATTAGCCACACGGGCCCAGCTTTTGTGCTCCCCGGAGAACTGATCAATTTAGGAGTGTGATGTCTCAAATGTGCTAATTCTTCCAGGCAGCACCAGCCATGATGTAAGCTTGTGCCACTGCTGTCTCTGCCTAAAAAAACCTGTCATTAGTATCACCAGCTTGCTGTTAGATCTGGTGTTATAGTCTGGATCAAAACATCTGCTGCTTAAAATAATCCCTCAGGCTGAAGTCCGCTTGGTAGAATGAAAGGGCAGCAGCTCTCTGCAGCAGGAACAAGCTAATAATGAAACAAAGAAATAAAATGCTGACATTATTTGGTTTGTAAGGCTGTAATTAAATCTGCTCTCGAGCTCCAAGGACAGTATAGATTGTGTGTGTGTGTGTGTGTGTGTGTGTGTGTGTGTGTGTGTGTGTGTGTGTGTGTGTGTGTGTGTGTGTGTGTGTGTGTGTGTGTTTTGGATGTCCCTGACACCCGACTCCAGCCCTCCTCTCCCGTTTCCTGGGGAAACAAGAGGAAGATCTTGGGAGAAAGCTTTTTAGGCAGGTTCCATTCACATGTGTAACTATACATGGATACTGATCCTCCACCTCGTCCCGTCCGGCTCTGGAAGAGCTTCCTACAATTTAGATGTAACCAAAGCCACATACTTTCCAATTTATTGTGTGCTGGAAGAATGAGGGGCCAGAAGCTGAGTGTCCAGTTGCAGAAGTTTGGGGGTTTTTAATGTGGAAAAGTGGCTCCTGGCTTGGTTAAGAGCTGTTTTAATAGGCATGATAACTTTTTTTTTTTTTTTTTTTTTTTTTTTTTTGTGGGTTCATTTAGGAGTCAACATTCATTGCCAAAACAAAGGAAGACACTGGTTGTCCTCGACATTTGGGCTTTCAAACAGACTTATTTGTAAGACAACCAGATAATTTCCTCTGAGGACTAAAAATACTCCGAAAACATGCCTGGAGTACTTGTGGGGAGCCGGTCGCTACATCACAAAACAGCTATGTGGTGCGTAATTACTTTTAGACAAAAAACAGCTCCTTGGAGAATTATTGTTGTGTTTATTGGAGAAATCATGTCCACAATTAGTTAACAAGTTGTCTTTTGTGCTTCACGGGCCATCTCTCCTCTCGAGATGGTTTATTGGTAACATAAACTCTGATGTTTCATTTGACCTCATGTGAATGGGAATGTTTTCTTTTAAACAGTGTTTTGAAGGCCTCTGAGAAGTTAAGTTTCAAAGTGCCTGGACTTGTCATAACACAATCCAATGATTTATCGGGAGCTGCGTTCTTGTGTCCCCTGTTTGTTTTTCGGGGTTTTTTTTTCCTTCTTTCTGGAGTCCGAAGCTCCGGAGTGAAGTCGAGTTTGCTGAGACATTGCTCGCTGGTAGCCTCGGGCTTTGTTTAACCATGCATAATTGAGCCCTCCTCTTGGCTTACTCCCATGGTTGCACCCTTTTTTCATGAAATGGCCAAGAATGCACCCCCCACCCCTCCCCACCACCACCACCACTTCCGCCAGCCTTCCCTGGAGGACCTCAGTCAGACAGTCACTAAGTGTACCAGACCTGCTTATCAGAGGGGGCAGGCCTGGCATGGACTCGCGTAAAATGGCACACGTATGCCAAAGTGGATGCAAATACATGCACACAAGAGGACATAGTTTTATAAATCTTGGGTTTAATCACTTCAGACTTTGTCTTTTAAATATAAAGTATCTTCATTTTCTTCCTCTAAGGTCCATTTTGCTAAGTAGTAAAGTCAGTCAGTCTATCCCAATTGATAAGTTTCTGGCAGTTCTAACAGGTTTGACAATTTATAATAATATTGCAGTCAGATCAATGCAAATTTCAATAAGAAAAATCAGTGAACCATAATAAAATTTTAGGCTATAGGCTAAAATATATAAACAGCTTAAAAATTACAGAAATGTTTAACTACTGTCTTCAGGTAAACTTACAATATGGGCTCTTGTTCTGTCTCTCACTCACACAGGTTAACTTTTAACTTTTAGAATTTATAACAAATAAAAATCTGTAGGTGGCGCGGTGGTTAGCACTGCTGCCTCACAGTTAAAATACCATCTGGAAGGCCTGGGTTCGATTCCGCCCAGGCCCCTCCCTCTCTCTCTGTGTGGCGTTTGCATGTTCTCCCTGTGTCTGTGTGGGTTTTCTCCGGGTGCTCCGGTTTCCTCCCACAGTCCAAAGACATGCAGTTACTGGGGTTAGGTTAATTGGTCACTCTAAATTGCCCAGAGGTGTGGATGTTGTCTGTCTCTCTGTGTTGGCCCTGTGACAGGCTGGCGACCTGTACAGGATAAGTGGATGGATGGAAGAATCTGTAATATTTTTAATGGAGTACACCGCTGCTGTTTTTATATATTTTTTGCTATAATCCTTAGCTAACATTTATATAAAAAGAGTTTAACAAGTTTTTTTTCAGCATTATTGTCTTGTTTACAGTGCCAGTATGTCCTAAAGCTTAAATAAGTATCTGCCAACCTATTTATAATTATAAATATTGCAACTGAGCAATGAATTTATGCACATCTGCAGCTGAAATTGTAGGTGAATGAATTGAGTTTTACCCCAAATTGACTGGATGAGTATTCGTTGTGCTTTTGGTCCAAGCAATGCTAACGTTTTGGTTTGTTTCTTTTTTTTGCAAATAAATTGTAACATTGTGTTTGTGCAAAGTGGCACAAGCAACTTTTAAAACAGTTTTATTGAAGAATGTGTTTCAGATGGCTCCTTAATACAAATCTAATATTCATACAGTAAATTTTAGTATGTAATTTTTATTTTCCCATTCATTTTTGTCTAGTACAACAGTTGTCAGAAACATCCCTAATGAATATATTTCCCAACATAAACACATTTAAACCAGAGTGAATACAAAATTTCTGTGTGAGCGCAAGACAGTGTGTGGATGAAAGGAAAGAAATAAACACTGCACTTCAGACTGGATGAGCAGACTGTCAATCGCAAAAAGGCTGATGACTCATTTGTGTTACAATAAACCAAACAGCGTCAGCTCAGGGGCTTGAATTTCTCTAATCGTTTCCAGCCACCAGCTGCACCTGCAAGGCATCGGAAATCAGGGCGCGTTCAGGTTTCTCTTTTGTTTTGGTCCTGAGGTCATACGTTATTAAGAATGTATTGATTATGATGAGAATAAGGCAACTTCCTTCATGAGTCATCATGCTGTGTAAATATTGCTTCATAGATCCAAGCAGCCAACAACTGTTCTCATTAGCAGGTGGTCAGTGAGCCGGCAGCTAACGAGCCTGTAGCAGCAGTGCTGTGTTTGTGACACCCTCGGTGTAACCCTTTCTGGTTTGTTTGGGCATGCGTTTAAGATCCTTCATTTCTTATAATGAATAACAGGATGACTGGATGCTGTGAGACGTGTTGAAACAAGGATGTGTATCGTAACAGCACCCTCAGTTTGAGCTGCAGTCTCGAGTTATTTTTACTTTTTGCAAGTTAGAGGTTGATTCAGTAAAATGTGGCAAATTCTACATAAATATGTCAGACAGGTGATCACATGCCAAAATAATTAAACCTGTTCACTGTCTGTTTTTAAGGCATGTCACATAAAGTTTTATGTGTCGCTTTGATGTGGCTGCTTTCATGTCATAAAAGCTCGGAAAATGCAAAGTGAAAAAAATAATGGTGCATCACAGACTAGAGCACATATAGACCCTCCCATGTCCTAAAGGGAAAACTAAAAAAGGCCCCCAAAAAAATCACAAAAGCAGCTTGAAAAGACGTTCACCCAGGCATTAATAAATCATACAACTTATTATGTGTGACAGTAAATAACAACCAGTTTCTCCTGTCTGCACTAACTTTCTGTGGATGGACTCAGACTCCACCGTCTTGGACTGGAGATGGTACCAGTTGTCCACCTGCTGCAGGTTCTGGTTAAAGTGGCCCTGCATCTTGCACTGGATCTCTAGCTACAGTTTAAAACAGTGGAGCTGAAGTCTTTTAACTGCGGGCAAAGAGTCCAGGCACCCGATCAAAAAATTCTCATTCTGGTCCTCTAATAGGAGAAACTGGAGGATATTATTAAGATTGTTTTTACAAAGAAAGAGCTTTTTCTCTGTCCCAAGCACACAAGCGTGCATATGCTCATTTCTCTCCCCTCCACACAGCATCTTTTTCTGTATAGTTGAAGACACGCCGGCCTCAGCTGTTCTCCTGTAGTTGTGTCGCCTTTCCCCCCGCAGTCCTACATTACGACTCAAAGGCTGGATCAGCATTTTAAAGATTTTTCTCCCTCATTGTCCACTTTTGTTCACCAATCAGAAAGATGTTCCAGAATTATTTTTAGAAGCGAAACCCCTCTCTCCTTGCCAGATGTTGTGACCTGAACATTTGCACATACCTAAAAGTCAGCGCATGCGTCATTTCTGATACCTGGATGAGTAAAACCTGGGAGTGAGTCTGCAGGAACAGTAATCAGAGCATAACATCAGACAGGGCTTGAATATTTGTGTTTTGGTTTCACTATTATCTTGGCTGGCTCAGAGGGTGTGGTGGCAACCCATATGAAATGTTTTTGTGAATGAAATTCTAATATTTTATTAATCTGCTATTTAGCAGTAATTAGCAAATATCTGTGTCTGTGTTACAGTTTAGAGCTGCAGCTTGGTAACCAAGGTTACTCCCCATAGCTGATAACAAAGAGCATCTCCTTTTTGCCCAAATTCTAACTTTTTGCTTCAAAAAAACAAAAACAAACAAAAAGCAATCAAGTAAAAAGTTGAAGTTTCAGTGCATTTTTATCTGCAGTCTTTTTATGAGATGTAGATGTTAATCTGCAGTGTTCAAAGCTGGATAATATGCTTACAGCAGACTTTGCTGCAGCCTCCATGGCTGGGTTTTCTCCCAGAATACCAAAAACATTGTTGAAAGTAAAGGCCTGCAGAGGCTTGTAATTGCATTGTATAAAAAAAAAAAAAAATCAGTTTGAAGTTCCTTTGTGAGCAAATCACCACATTTATCTGTCCCTGCAGCCAGGCCAAAGCTCTGGTGGTTTCTCTGCCAGAGAAAGAACAGAGTGATGCCTTCTGCCAGCACATTCCTCTCTGTTAGCCTGGTTTATTGTCAGTGACAAAGCGCGGAATTAAATTAAAATACAGCTAACAAAATTTTCTGTTGTCTTTTGATGTGAATGTAAAACAAAAAGCTTTTGTATCCGTTGAAGCTCTCTCCTTGTAGCTGCAGGCAGGTCCATGCTGTCATTGTGAATTGCTTATTCTGGCTAATTGACCTGATTGTGCAGCCAGACTCAGAGGTGTGATTGGTTGGAAGTTTTCAGCTGCTCGTCAGTACTGCCAAAAATCTTCAACCTGAGGATGTGAGGCATTTTAGCCCATTTTGTAAAGCTCAGGTTCGTTTGACTGTTGGCAATGATTTTGCCAACTATTAAACTTGGGAGGTTTTCAGATGTTATTTATGTTTGATTAAGTGCTATGAAGAGCAGATTTTCTACATGCATGTTTAATAAATGCGCCTTTGCCACGGGATTAACGCCCTCACAGAGAGGAACAGTTATCTCATGTTGAAACACACCAGCAGGCGTGTCACCAATAGGAAGTTGACAAATACTTCTTGTTGGAATGTGACCTGATATGATCCACGTTTGTCAGCATTTGCTGTGGGGATGTAGATGTTTCAGCTTTTTTATCAAGTCGAAAGGTCAGCTCAGTAGATCAGCGTTTCAAAGGTTAATGGTAAAAGATTTTTATTCTGCATTGGCTGTTTATGCTGACATTTTCTTGTACCACATTAGACCCAGTCTACCAAGAATGTAAAGTGTTTAAATGATTGACATCTGTCTGACTCTCTTAATCGTTGTTACTGGCTTGTGTTTGACCTCTGACGTCAATGCAAATACAGATAACGATAGTTTCACAAGTTCAAGGCAGCAGCAGCTTGTGAAGCCAGGTGCCACTGTTGCTCTCCACAGCTACAAAAACTATAGGGTACGATGGGAAACAGAGGTTTTGATAACAAGCGGGATGTGGGGATTCTTATGGAGCCTATGGGGAGAGCGGCGGGGTACACCCTGGACAGGTCGCCAGTCTGTTGCAGGTCTAACACAGAGAGACAGACAACCATTCATGCTCACATTCACACCTACGGCCAGTTTACAATACCAATTAACCTAATCCCATGATCTCTCCGGGTACTCCAGCTTCCTCCCGCAGTCCAAAGACATGCAGCAGTGTTGAGATCTTAATTCAATCTGCCATTCCTAATCCCGATTCTGGAAACTTTCTGCACAGTAGACTAGTGAATGTGAATCAAACCAAACGAACATTTAGAAGAAGGAAAGTATAAAGTTTTTGTGAACATAGTGAGTTAAACTGTGGGCAGAGAAATGAGGCGTGTTTTATATTTAACTTCATATTCAGCACATTAAGCCAGGTATCGCTATCACCCTAACATATGTGCTGCTTATCAAGCCCAACACATGAAGAAGTCAGTATCTTACTGTTCTCAGAAATCCAACACAAATATAAAAATCAAGTTCAGTCTGCAGCTGTTTTTTTTATTGCATATTTTTGGCTCCTGCAGAAAATTTAAAGTGGTGTTATTTGTTTGATTATGTGTGTGTGTGTGTGTGTGCTAGACTCAGAAATGACTAGTGCAGTAGCATTTTTTTTTAATCCTCTGTTGATGTAATAAACAATTCTCTATAAAAACAAAAAAAAAAAAGATACAAAGATTGTCCAAGTAAACATACCATAAAAAGTCCTCAGTGTTCAGAAAGCAATACCACAGTTACAGGGCTCTCTGTGGCTCATTGTGCATACCATCAGATCAGGTTGTGCTAAAAGAAATCTGGTCATCTTCACTTCTATTTGAACTCCAGCATGAATTTAACCTTAAGGGTTGGATTATTTGTCATTTTTCTCGAGTTGCAGACAATAATCGACACATATCATGCATCCAAAAAGTACAAAAGATCATCATTACACCTATACCTTACCAGAAAATACAGCAGGAGAAACTTATTCAGACTAGTTTAGTAAAAAAAAAAAAAATCTCCTCTTTAATGTGACTTAAAAAGTCACTCCAGTGTGTTAAATGCTCTCTATAATGGTTAGGTATGAAAAAAAAGAAAAGAAAAGATTCCTACATCCTTATTTTGGTAGCCATAGAAAAGACCACATCCCCCACACAATCCACACTAACACTGTGTGGAAAAAATGCACAGCTCGCATTTGAAGTGATGGCTTCAGTTCTGAGCATCATGGATGTACAAAGACATTATTTTCATCCACTGAGTGAAGACAAGTGACTGCTGCTGTTTTTAAACAAGTGAACAGCCTCAACCGCAACTGCCATAGCAGAGGAAAATTTAGCCGAATGATACCTTCGCCATGGTGACACATCAGTCTTCATTTCCATGGCAACACCAGCATTCAAAATGTGTGCGCTAACAGATGAACCGAGATTTGTAAATGACCAAAAATTAAATGCAGCCGTCATGAAGTGCAGAGGTCAGAGCAGGAGGAGGAGAAAAATCACTCATCATTATCTGTCATTATAAACTCGGCAGCCGTGCCAAACTCTTATGCACGTGGTGCTGAGGTTTATGGATTTCAAATGCCGTTGAAAATGAGCTCAGGCGATAAAAGCTGTGGTGTGAGGTGTGTTGCATACTCGTCCCTATGCAAATAAACCATAAAATTAAGTAAATACTATGACTGCGTTTGGGTTTCTCTCCAACCACCTAAATAAATTATTAATAATTAAAAGAGGAGTAAAAAGGAAGTACAACCACGAGCTGTAATTTGGAACTGGGGTCCAGTTAACTAAATATTTTCCTTCATTGACAGAATTTTTTAACAATGATAGAAAAATCTGAATGCTATTGGTTGTTTTCACAGATTAGAACACAGATGGTAGATCCATTAAAATATTAAATAAACACACCAGTTTCTGCCTTTAAATACCCGAATATCAAACATAGATGGTAGAATCCTCCGGTGAGGTCTTTGAGCGTTTCTGTGATCAGTACAGAGTCTTAGGTGGAGCTGGTTCCTCATACAGAAGGAGCACATTAGGCGGTAAGCGCTTGCAGCATCGGAAAGTCTAATATTTAGAAACTTTTTGGTAACTTCTGATCACTTTCCCGGTAGAAACGTGATGCTGGTAATTTCAGTTTCCGGTGTGGCAGCAGAGTGAGGGTTCAGCCCTCAGCATTAAATCAAATCAGACACAAAATGTTTTCTGATGATGTAAAATGGAAAACAATAATTTGCCTCTGCAGCAGCCTTCCTTGATGCATTTGATTACACACAAGCAAGCACCCAGCTCAAGTCACTTTAGTATATATTTGCTTGTTTGGGCACAAGGTTTTAATGTCTCTGCTGGAACTGTAGAAAAATGTTATATTTTATTGTATGTTTCTTTTTATGTTAACATGAGGAGTGACCTCACAGTGGGTGTTTTTCTTTTCTCTCCATGTCCTCATCAATACATACTCTTTTATGTATATTAATGACGAAGGAATATGTTATGGAGAAACCTCACGACCCTGTCCGTAAAAATGACAGACAGCAACAAAGTCTAATGCAGCCTCTGCTTGTAACTACTGAAAGTAATAAGCAAGCAGAGAGGGGAAATAAAAATGACAAAAGGGATTTTAAAGTAAATCCCTAACTGCACAGGTAGCTAGTGTAATGATGCCAGGATGGGCAAAATATGTTTAAGTTTACATGCAGTCGGGGGTCTAATGGGAGCAATTTGATCTAGCTGTAATCGTGGCTTGCGCTCTGTAAAACCTGCAGGTAGGCTGCAAATTATATATAGAGCTGCTGATTCGATGCCTTGCAGGGCTGTGAGGATGTTCGGCCTCTCTGCAGCAATGTCTGGTCACAAAAGGCCAGAGGAGAGAGAGGGAGGCATGGAGCCCTCCCCCTTCTTTTCTCGGTGATGGAAGTGGGCAGAGAGCGGGTGCTGGAGAGGTGCGGGGGGGGGGATGAATGGGACCAGCTAGTGACCTCAGGCAGAAAGAATGTCCCCGTTTGCTCAGTCGGCCTGCTCCCCTAGCAGTGCTCCACACAGTCATCTGCACTGGAGCCTTTGTATTCACCTTCCAGACCCCAAACTCCAGAGCAGAGGCCACAGACCAGCACACAGCAACACCTCGCAGCCCCTGCTGCTGCACTGTTCTCTATAATCTCACTGTTCCTGCCAGTTTAGCCCCTTCAAAGTCTTGTTTGTGAAGAGTTCTTCTTCAATCCTCCTTTTCTTTTTACTCCTCGCTACCAAAATGCTAATTGCTTCTCAGTCTCAAAGTCTTAAAAGTCTCACCTATTGTGTGGACAACATTCCTCTGCTGCTCCAGCCATTTATGTGGATGTTAATGTATTGCCATCTCCCAGCATTGTGACACTGTGTGTGTGTGTGTGTGTGTGTGTGTGTGTGTGTGTGTGTGTGTGTGTGTGTGTGTGTGTGTGTGTGTGTGTGTGTGTGTGTGTGTGAGATAAATTTCAGTGTTAAAAAAAGACGGAATGGGAGCATCTTTGTCATGCTGGGACATCCATAAAATCAATGGTGGCTCAGGACGACAATTAAATCTGACTAATCCTGCAGATTTATGAGATCCATGGGTTTCGTCTGCCAGGCTCGGGTGAAGTCATCGCGCTGCCACAGAGACACCGCTGCTGTTAAATGAATTTGAATGGGAGAGCGGTGTGAGATGCATGGCGGGGGGGCTGTAGAAGCCAGCCCGCAGCAGAATTTCCTTTTCAGATTGGATTCAAACTTGGATTCTGATGAATGAAGGCTAACCCGGAGGAATTCAGTCTTCTCACTCTGTGCTAGAAGCTCAGTGGGCTGAACCTGGGCTCACTGCAGTGTGGACATGTTTATGTGTTGTTGGCCTGCAAGTTTTTTTACTGTTCTTAAATTATTTAGAGTAACGAAGCACTGTCGAAAAATCTGCATGACTGCTCTCTGCATGTATCAGAATAAAGGACATCCTCCCTCCAGTCTGCTATTGTTGGTCTGTCTGTGAGCAGTGCACAATGGGAGGGAATGGAAGAGTGTAGATTTTTGGGGGAGGTTTGGGAAGCAGCTCGTTGTATTGATTGTGTATGGGTTGTGAATGGATTCTTGTGGGGATCAATGGTTGAAGTAATTAAACGGAGGCAGAAAGTTGTCTGCTTTTGGCGAGCCATCTGCTCCACACTGTGTGTGCTGCGGCTGTAGGAAGATAAAGGAAAAGGATACAGTAGGATGTGTTTTCACATGTAAAAGTTAAGAGAAGTGTGTTATTTGGCGTGCTGTGTCTGAAGTAATTGGTTTACTGTCTATTTTTGACTAGCAATAAGTATTTCAAAGCTCTGGGCAAAGAAGTGATAATAATTAAAGTCTAAAAGTGCAAAATTTCAGCTCCCAATTTTTATTATTGGCCTCTACTATAGTAGCCTTGGATGATTCACAGTTCAAAATGCAATTTATCTTTTCTTATACTGGATCTTAGTGCGGCCTCTTGGTTCATGCTTAACCTAAAACGCTGTTTTAACTCTTCACTTGAAGGCCAACCTTCCTTCATTTAAGTTGTCTTTCTTCTAATTCTAAAGCAGTTTTCATCTAATGTCCTTTGCAGACAGCAGGTGGGTGGTGCAGCTGTGGTCACAACAAACTGACTTCTCTCCAGTTTGGGCAGAAATCTGCAAACCAGCAAGAAAAAAAAGTTGCTTTTTTATCATCACATTTTAAAATGAGCTCATCTTTCTACTCTCTCCAATAGTCTGGGATGGATTTCCAGTAAATTTTGGCATATTTTTTTTCCCACTAATATAAGATGTTAAAAGTGTGGTTGCACCAAAAAAAAAAAACGGTGCAGAAGAAAAACATCCTGCAGGTCCCTGTGAAGCATTTTGGAATTTATTTTTAGTTTCTGTTAAGTTTCACAAGCTTCCACAAGCCACAAACGTCTTCAGCTTCTGGCACCATGTCAGCATTACCAACTGGTACTGGCAGATGATGCCAATAGGGTTGTTGGTATCTCCAGTCCAGCTGAAGCCAAAAGACAGGTGGCTTTTGTAAGAATTGTTCTCTTTTCCTTAGGGTGGTTAATCAGGACAAAAATATGAGTGTCCACATACTTTTGACCATATAGTGAGTCTGCAGCTTTGCATGTTGTTCTTGAAAACTGAAATATATGAAATATATACTATATGTAGATTTAACTTGTTTTCTTTTTTTTCCAGGGAGGAGGCTGCGAGGGAAAGCGTTCTACAACGTCAATGGGAAAGTCTACTGTGAGGAGGACTTCCTGGTAAGTGCCCTTGTGGCTATTGATTTTGCACTGTGAAAAGTGGATCACTGTGTCTTTGCCTCATGCTGGGGTCACAGGAGGTGCAGGTGGAGCAGAAAGAGTGAGGAATTAGGACTTCAGGCTACATTCTTGAACCCTCCAGAGGAAAAACACTGAACAGCGACAATTAGGAGTTTAGCACCACCCCTTCAATTCACACTAATAATTTCCCCAAGGAGCTCAATTACACTGCGAGCTGCTCCCAGCACTTACAATTAAGAGGTGGAGGAGGAGGGTTGGACAGCTGCAGCCCTCAGACCCCTGGTCCATCTGCTGCAGGTTAACAGGGCAGACATGGGACCTGGTCTCTGAACAGTGAGAATCCTGATCGTTGTATTTAGTTTATGCTAGCTGTATGTGATTTGAATAAAATGTGGCTCATTTTCAACACAAGGAAGGAGGCTACAAACACTTCCTCTAACACAGATGTTGAAAACACTTTCATAGTCCAAATTACACCATAACTCGTGGTCTTGTGTGCTGACAGTACTTCCTGTTTACAGGCAGCTTCCCTTTAACCTGCTGATCTGTTAGGAAACGTTCAAATTCCAGCTTTTGAGTACATTCGCCACCTCTGACGGGATGAGACTAATCTCCTTCCACCTCCCTGCTACGGCTGATACACAGCTAGTCTCTGCTGTCACCCTGGGGGTGTTTCAGAGGTGGGGGGAGGTGCTGGCAGATGGTAGATTTGGAGCAGAGATGTCAGGGCAGGGGGCAGGCTGCCCATCGTGACCTCCCACCTCTACCTGGTAGCCGTGTCTCCACTAGCAGGCCCCTCTATGTCAATTAGGTCACGACCCAGAGGGGGTTGTGTGCTGCAGATGGTTGCCTTAATTATTTGTCTAGGCTTTAGGTTTAAGGAGCTACTGATTTGTTGTTGAGTGTTTTATTTTCTGTAGAAGACAGAGGGCACTAAACTCCCTCAACATGAAGGTATCTGGCAAATTTGGGTGTAACTGCAAAAAAGTAATGGTGGCTAAGAGAAGGAACAGATGATTCTGAAGAAAGCTTGGTCATCTCAATATAAAGTGGATCTATTATGCTTTTCCTTATTTTCTTTCATAATTAAACTGTTACAGTGTTGGATGCGCATATTTAACACAGCCAAATAATGAGGTCATATATGTGTAAGTAACCCCTGTGAGCTAAAATGCTCAGACTTTTTTTTCCTGTTTTTGGCTCTGTATGTCATAGAGAGGTGATATACTTAATATGGTCATTGTACACACACAGCTGTGGCTGTGAGCACAGAAGTCTCATCCACCTGCTGTTAAAATCTTCTGTTAATGCTACAGTCACAACAGGGAAAACAGTGGTTGGAGACCAAAGTTATTAGTCTGTCTGCATTTATAAATTAGATGACAATTACTTGCAAACTTTTCCCGATCTGTCTGAGAGTGACTACAGTCAGTCCAAGTCAGACCGCGATTGTTTGGAGACCTGTTCAGTCACCTTACGGTTAAAAGTGGTCATCCAGAAGTTTAGCGTGCTGCACCCTCAACCTCTGTCACTGCATCTACTTGCAGTTGGTCTCTGACAGCAAAATTAATTGCAATACAATCACTGGGAAACAACTGATTTTTACCTAGTTGTAAGGTGGTTGACATCTTGTTTTTACTCTACGTGATTGAGTCATTAGGAGATGAAGCCAGTCAGAAGAAAGCTGACTTAAAGTGAGGGGAACTATAACAGCTTATTTGAGACAGAGGCTACATTTACATTTGTTTTGACCTGTGATTCATGCAGAGCTCCAGTAGGGCTCCGAAAATAAAGATATGGAGCTGAAAAGAGTTTAATAGGTCCCCTTTAAAGAGCACAGTAACTCCCTCTGTAGATGACTACAGGATTGAAGCATGTTTTCATGCAGAAGGTGTGAAGCACTGCATGCGAATACAAGGTCAATCAATGCAACATTATCCAAAAAAAAGCGAAGCTCAGGATGATAAACTACGTGTCTGGTTTCGCCCACAGTACTCCGGTTTCCAGCAGACGGCTGAGAAGTGCTTTGTGTGTGGTCACCTCATCATGGAGATGGTAAGAGCTTTCGCAAACAGAAAATCTCGAGCTGCCAGGACTTTTTTTTTTTTCCTTTTGAATCATGCTTTTAATAATAATCATTAATATAATTCAGCAGTTAAGCATGTCACTCTGTTTTCACAACAATTAAAAGAAAACAGAGCATTTCACTTTACATATTTAGCAAGAAGTAAAAAAAAAGAAATGGATTAAAAAACAGTGTAATTCCAAAACATAATATCCTTCACCCATACATGTCTTTAAGTATATCTGTTTTTCTTCAACATAAAGCTGTCATCATCCTGTGCTGCTGCAGTCCACAGTCAGTTATATTTGACTGTTTCAATTTACCAAGAAGTTCTTTGGATATATTCTTAGTTCATAGGTTTTGCTTCATGAGGTACTTTCATTCCAGCAATCTCAGATATTGTATGAACAACACTTCCAATATTTTTAAATATTTTGGAAAGTCCTTCATAGAGTGAAACTCTTTCATCGAGGGAGCTATTTAGATGTTCAAAATTCACTTCCCATTATATCATTAGACATGTTTATACCCAAGTCCTACTGTTATCGTCTCTGTTTTTTCTGTGTGGGCGTTTAGATCCTGCAGGCACTAGGCAAGTCTTACCATCCTGGCTGTTTCCGCTGCGTTGTGTGTAAAGAGGGTCTAGATGGAGTGCCTTTCACTGTGGACGTTGAAAACAACATCTACTGTGTCAAAGACTACCACACGTAAGGAGAATATCACTGATAAAATGGGGTTATTGCAAACAAGTAGCTCAGCACTTAAAGGGAGTATTGAGTATTGTCCTGGTATTTGCAACCCCAGTTCCTCAAAAGTTGGGACATTGTATAAAATGTAAATACTAAACTTCATTATTTCATGCAAAGTATTGGCTTAATTGGAATTTGATGGCAACAGGAGGCTGGAACAGTGCTAAACATGTCATGGCCCTGGGTTAGCTGCCCAGTGTTCTGAGTTATTTGGACTTTGAGTTTTGTTTTGTAGGGGTGTTATGGGTTATTGGTTTGCTTGGGGTTATGTTATAGCTTGTATAGGGTTTTGTTAAATATCGTTTACTTTGAGTTGCTCAGTCTGTTCACCCTCAGTAGTCCTCCCTCCTTTGTCAAGCCTTCTGTGTTGTGTCATGTTTGTGTGTATGTTACGTGAGGTCACTTCCTGTTTTATTTTGCCAGTCCCCTGTTTTGTGTGGTTTCTCTTTAGTCTGGCGTCCCCTTGTCTCATTAGTGTAATTCTGTTCACCTGTTCTCCCTGGATGTTTCCACTCTCCTCTCGTTACCTTGTATGTGTGTGTGTGTGTGTGTGTGTGCTCTCTTGTCTGTCAGTTAGTTAAAGTGAGTTATGTTTTCTGCTTATTCTGTGTTCCAGCAAAAAAGTGGAAGTTGCATTTGGGTCCTCAGTCTGCCTGCCACAGCAGCGCATGACAAATCAGGGCCTTGTCCCAACTTTTTGAGGCACACTGCTGCCATCACATTCAAAATGAGCCAATATTTTTACCTTAAAATGGTAGATTTTCTCAGCTTAAACATGTTTTCCATGTTCTGTTTGCTGATTTGCAAATCATGACATCCTATTTTTATTTACATTTTAAACAGGATCCCAAAATTGGGTTGTTTTTGTAATGACTGTGTATTAGGTGTGTAATAATAATGATGATTAACACAGAGACTGATGAGTTTTTTTCATTACAGGGTTTTTGCCCCCAAGTGTGCCTCATGTAACCAGCCCATCCTTCCAGCTCAGGTAAAGAGCAAACAAGCTTACATTTTGCTGTTTTATAGTGTTACTGTCTCATTTTACTTTGGTCCAACTCAGAGATGAGTATTTAAAATGAATCATGTGAAATTCAGGTGTATTTGAAAGCCTGCAAAAGGCTCCCTCGTGTACCTCATTGTCCTCATGTTTCCAAATCTCTGTAAAGAAGGCAGCAAAATAGACTGCAGTTATCACCCACAAAGTAAGATTACAATGTTCTACCACTCAAGTTTAAAATAAGACATAGAAAACTGAAATTTGACTAAAACTCCCGCTAAAGTCCATATTCACGTGGACCTACTGCACCATTTCCATTGGGAGCTCCACCTGGGTGCTCTCCTTCCAGCCTCTTACACATGTGCAGCTAAACTTTTACCAAGGACCTCAAAATTCTGCCAGGAGTAATCTGCACCAAACTGGATCAGTTTTCATCACGTGAGAATTGCTGGTAAGGGGAGATGCAGCTAAAACTCAGAGACCAACCAGGAGCGATCGGCCGAAGAGCAGGTCCATTGTCCAAGCTCAAAGTCACAGATTCACAGGTATCCACAGAGGTTTGCACTGTGAATTATTTCCCCGGGACCGCTGTCAGAGCGTTGAGGTTTTTTCTAACATCCTGAGATGTCTGAGGGAGAACATTCATCACAGTGACTCAAA
This sequence comes from Archocentrus centrarchus, assembly GCF_007364275.1. Classification (NCBI taxonomy): domain Eukaryota; kingdom Metazoa; phylum Chordata; class Actinopteri; order Cichliformes; family Cichlidae; genus Archocentrus; species Archocentrus centrarchus. Next base: position 29,634,455 of record NC_044348.1, read on the forward strand.
CTTGTCATCCTTCGCTTTCACACAGGGCACTGAACAACATAATCTTCAGTCATCACCCAGATTTTCATCCGCTTTCCCAAAATGAAATTCTCTTTGAAGGGTCACCTTTCTGACACACTGAAGAAGATCCAGCGCCCATTGCAGATTCACAAGAAGTCAGAATGGGACCTCACAAAGCAATCGAAAAATAGCAGCCTCACTGGAAGAGAGCTACATCCAGACACCCTGTCAGGGAGGAATCGGCCAAATTTTAATCAGGATTATTTCTTGTGCGGATAGTCATGGAAATTTGGTTTGATTGGATCTCTTGTTTGCACACAATCAGCAGCAGGGGGATTCTGATAGGTAAAATGTGCAAAAAGACAAGCACCAAAGTAGAGAATGATCTTTTACTCTGAAGATAAAAACAAATCAAAGTCAGCATCTTTTAGATACAAGTAGAATGAGTAAAAAAATCTGCAGGGATCAAACCTGAAACTCATCACTTTAATGAGACACCAGACAGATGTAAAGGTTGCTGTGTGTTTGTCCCCTCAGGGCTCTGAGGAAACCATCCGCGTTGTTTCAATGGACAAGGACTACCATGTAGAGTGTTACCATTGTGAGGTGAGTTGCCGCGACTGTGTACCACACACACACACACACACTTCACAAGGTAAGTGCGATCTACCATGCCTGGTATTTGGCTAGAATCAATTTAGCATTAGTGTGCATGATTCAGGTTTTCAGGCTGTTGAAATGAGTGAAACAACGTACACAAAGAAGTATTTGAACACTACTCTAGCACACAAAGCCACACTCACACTAACACACATGCACATCCACTCAATCCCATAAACACAGTGAACTTTGGTAAGATCTCCCAAATCGTGGGATGAGAATAGACTTACTGTTTTCTACCAGTGAGTGTGAATCACTGCTCTTGTGGAATGAATGAGACACACACAGAAAAAAAAACAAAACCATACAGATGGATATCAACCAAAGGTTACAGCTCAACATTGTGACTCATTGACAAAGCACATTGCAGCTCAGCTGGGGGCTTGCTGCTTAATCCCAGCTCGTGACATCTCAGTCATCCCGTCGTTCAACTCTGTCACTTGATTTGTAGTTCAAGTGTGGCAGAAATGTTTAGTGAAACAAATACACATTTCATTCCTCCCCGCAGCGATTCTACTTTTTTTTTTTCCTGAATCGTGAGATCGTTTCTACTTTCCCCAAGAGAAGGACACGACTTGCTTATGTCTGAACGGCTGAGGTTCCACTTCATAGAAATGCATCAGATCGTTACGTAAGCAGCGGGTAATCATTCAGCCGAGCACTGAATGGGGTGAGGGGGAGGCTTATTGGACAGAGGAAGGGTAAAGTCTGCAGCTGAATCATTCAGGAGATGGTAAATAATTACATATTGGGGGGAAAAAAACATGTTTTTCTGTGATGCTGTAACAGATCAGTTGGATTTTTAAAAAATAATATTTTAACAGAATATACAGTGAGATTCACATAGATGCACAGTGAAAATCCATTTGTAATACATGCATTTTTCAGTTGCTTATCTGGCCATAAATCACCCAAGGGGTTAGCAGTCGGCTTACGCAATCCTTCCAGCATGATCGGGGTCCACCTCGGGGTCTCGTCCCGTCAGCCATGTGCGCAATTCAGTGTTCATTCATCAAAGTATAAAATTTGCACTGCTTCAATCGCTGTCTTGGAAGGCAGCTTTTCTCAAACCTACAATTCCCTCTGGACATCTAAACCTTTCAAGGATAAACCCACACACCGTCTATGATTTGTCTCAGGCTCAGAACCCTGTTCACCGCAAGGGTCCAGAAAAACACCCACACAGGACTGAAGTCACTGGCGCAACAACTGACTGTCACTAATTAGTTTTCTCATCTGTTAATTTTCTGCAAAAACAAACCTATTTCCCAAAATGTCAAACTATTCATTCAAGGAGAGAAACTACGGGGGAAGAGAGCAAAATTTTTAACTAAAAATTAATGAGCAGTTATATTGGGAAAAGTATTTTTGTATTGCAGGTGGTTTAAATATGGAAAAAGATAGATTCCAAAGATCCATCCATTCTCTTCCCCTTATACTTTTCAGGGTCGGGGGGGGCGGGGGACTGGAGCCTATCCTATCTATCATAGGGCAAGAAAAGATATGTTATCATTCTAAAATATGCTAATTTGCATACATTTCCAGTATGGATAGCTGATCATTGGATAAAAACCTGGTTCAAAATTCATGTTTTATTCGGTTTTTGCTGACATATGTAAGTCAGTAGTTTTTGCAGAGGGGATATCTCTTTTTGTTGCTCCATACATGAGAAAGTACTGTTAACAACAAGAAAAAAGTCAAATTTGGCATATTTTTAAGAGTAAAATGTTCCATAGACTCTGAATGGTATTAAAACCTTCAGGATATAGACTGAAGTGCTCCTAAACTGGAGATTTCTGGCTCAGAATATGAGAAAAGAATTGACCTTTAAAGATATGTGTTGTGAAATTCCATACTTACTATTATTTATTTACTATTATTATTATTATGAAACTTCTCCAGTTATTTTGTATTACAAGTCCGCAATTCATTGTTTAAATATGCAGAGCAGTAGCCTGGAGAGATGGAGAAATGCACTGGAGACAAGAGGAATAAATGTCAGTAGGAGCAAGACAGAGTACATGAGTGTGAATGAGTGGTGTAACAGTGAAGGTGCAGGGAGCAGAAGTAGTGAAGGTGGATAAGTTTAAATACTGGGGTCAACCATCCAAAGCAATGGACAGAGGACAAGAGAGGTGAAGAAGAGCGTGCAGGCAGGGTGGAGTGGGTGCAGGTGTCAGAGGTGCTTTGTGGATAGCAGCAAGAGGGAAGGTTTACAAGATGGAAGTGACACCTGCTATGATTTATGGATTGGAGTACATCAGAGGGACAGCTCAGGCTGAGATAGTTTGGACATTTGTAGAGGAGGAATAGTGGATACATTTGGCAAAGGATACTGAATATGGAGCTGCCAGGCAGGAGGAAAAGAGGAAGACATTAGAGAAGATTCATGGATGTAGTAAGGGAGGACATGTAGAGTGTGGGTGTGACAGAGGAAGATGCTAGGGATAGGCTGAGATGGAGACACATGATCAGCTGTGGCAATCCTTAAAGGCAGATGCTGAAATAGGACGTATCACATCATTAAGCATGTATTAATTTACTTCAAAAAACAAAAGGAGGTTTCTTACTTGCGTCCAAGGTGACCGAGAGGTGCATTTGGATCTGATACTAGCCAGTCTTTAAGCTACACGCTCCCTACTAAAAAAGCCTATGTGACATGGAAAGTGTACCTGCAATAGTCAAATTAGCGCGATCTGTTATGTCTCTGATATTCTCTATACATGCAGCTCCTTCATCTAAACCATACAGAGTATTTTCAGTAGTTTTCACATGTTTGAAGTTTTTTTTTGCTGTGTGCTACATGTGAGAATGGACAACTTTGGACATATTACCAACCTGATTATCCTGAAATGAATAAAACATTTATGTCACACTTGAACTACAAATCAAGTGACAGAGTTGAGCGACCAGATGATTGAAAGTAAACACCTGAGTGTATTTTTTTGATCGTTCCACTGCTCTGAAAAACGACATTATGGAAGCAAAATTGCACAAAATAGCACAAAATAGCATGCAAACCTGCATGAAAAGACTGTTTTTTTTTGTGTGTGTGTTTTATAGTTTCTTGTCTTAAATTGATTTTTTATTAACAAGTGTGAGTGTGATTATTGATTATTGTTTCTATCTTTATGTTACCCTGTCAGGACTGTGGTCTCCAGCTAAATGATGAGGAAGGCCATCGCTGTTATCCACTGGAAGGCCACCTGCTCTGCCACGGGTGCCACATCCATCGGCTTCAGTCGCAGGTTCCTGCCCATGCGCCCCCCAGCTACCCTCTCCATGTCACTGAACTGTGAGGAGGAGGACTAAGCTCCACCTTCCAGGTGATCTGGGACACCAGCAGTGGGCAACAAAAGGTCTGCACCGCCCTCAGCAGTTCCAGAAAAGCCTCTGTGTGGCCATCTAAGCTACTGCCCCCGTCCTCAACTGGACAGCTGGGCCGTGGACTAACACACACAGTGGAGCTCCCACCACAAACCCTGCTGTTACATGACAGGGTTGGGAAAAAAAAAGGTCTCCCCTTATCCTCCAGCTGTGGCCCTTTCTATCCCCCTCCCCCTTGGGTGCCTAACAAGCCAACAGGTCAGCTCACCCAGAGGCCCCCTATGACGTCACAGCTCCTGACCCTGGCACATTCATCAAAGAGAGCGCTTTTGGATTGGAGGAGAGAGCAGAAACGTATCTCTCTCCTTGCTTTCCCTCTCATCCTTTCCATGTTTTCACTCCTGTGCTGTGACTGAAGCAGTTCACCGCAGTGAATTCACCAGTGCTGTCACATATGAGAACGCTGCTGATGTCGGCATCAGGAAGGGCGGGGAACGAGCCACTGCATTTCAGTGCTGGCTGGACCAGACAGGCCCAAGGGTGGGCATGCTGTGCCTTCAGAGTGGGTTCTCCCTGTGCAGCTTCTAACACTGAAATGGAGTCCTGCTAAAGGCTATGCAAAGGACACCCAACATCATGACACAGGGCTGTGATGAAAAACTGTCACCCTGCACCACCTCGACATCACCGATGCACCGTAGCACCACAAGCCCAGAGGACTGACTGACATTCCACTTAGAAGTCTAAGACAACACCTCGAGAGATTCACAAGCAGTGTCTTAATTAATGATTATATAATGAGAGAAAAATTTAGATGCACATAGATCGTCTTTTATATATGAATATATATTTTGGAGATGTTTTCCACATAAGATCTTAGATGTAGATTCTTTTTTTTTGTTTTCTTTTTAATGTTGCTGCCCTCGTGGTAGAAATCAGAGGTGAAACAGTCTGAAGCCTCTGAAGCTTTCGGTCTGTCGTGTCATTTCTCCTCCAGGACAGAGAGCTTCTTCATGTCTGTCAGAGATTCGCAGGCTTTGTAGGAACAGACCGGGATCAAATAGTATTTGCCTTCAGTTGTTTTGTCTCACTTTGAACACCCAGTGAAATGAGTTGTTGCTTTTACCCCTTATCCACTGTAGACAGCTTACAAATCAAGCATCGCATTAGTTCAAGGCAGGCCATGAAATCAGTCTTGGGTGCAGTACTACCATATCTGCTATTGGCCAAGCTGACACCCTTCTACACATCTAATTAACAAATCACAAACAGGGTGTGCTATTTAATTGGCTTTAGCCTGACTACAGGTGCTGCACACCTATAAGTCACATTGTAAAATGTAAAAAAAAAAAAAAATCTTTATTTCAGACCCTTTAAACTTTATTGTAATTCCTTTGTCATCATACCACAAGTCATCAAAGTTATCACTTGAAGATTAAGACTTAATTTAATCCTTACGTCTTAAAAGATTAGCAGAAGATAAATCTTTTAAATTCAAAGGATTAGGGCTTTTGGTGCAACACCAAAAGACACTCAGCATTTGCACAAGGCAGATGTCCACTGCTGACAGGAAAAACTCCAGCTGTGACTCACTGTTGGTGAAATTTCCAAATCTAAAGCATTCATTCATATTTTTTTTTTAATCATTTGTTCTCAAAGTGGGTCTGGGGGTCCATAACCTATAACTAAGGAGCCCTCAGAATAAATTCCTGTAAGTTAGAAAAGTGTTTTTAATTGTTTGAAAGCACAGATTTCCCTCCCATATTGTATTTGGGCCACTAGAAACTCTGATGTGATTGTGAAGCATCACATCAATCTGTCACAAAGTCTTACTTCTCTCAGGGTGCATTGTAATGTTCCTGTTACTACATAGCTTGGCTTTATTAGACAGCTAGATTGCTGGGGAGCATGGAAAAATATCAGCCCACATCATCAGTGACACTAAACACGATTAATCTGTTTCAGGATTATAATATAGTTCTCCGAACCCCCTCCTCCCTGTGAGAACCCCTGGTTTAAACCAGGAAAAAAGTAATTTTATATAGGTTATATTCTCAGATGAAAATAGTTTTTAAAGCTACTAGACTGGAACAGTGTCTTTCTGGTGGGCTGGTGATTGTTATGCTGGTGAGCATATTTGTTTGGACCAGGAAGTAGCTACATTCCTTTAAAAGAGAGACCTGAAAGGCCTCAGGCACTGACACTTCCTCTGCTTCTGTGGGTAGTCAAAATGAAATAAAGCAGACTGAATGCTTATCTACAAAATCTACAAATACTTTTTTACCCAGGTCTGTTCAGGGCGCTGTTTCCTGATATGTTTTGCAAACACTGTTTTTTTTTTTTAAATCACATCAGCAAATCATGTGTTACTATGAGGAACCTCTGCTTGTCCACATGCCTTAAGACAGAACAGGTTTGTTTGTGTGTCTTGCTCTGGTCTGCCATGAAGTCTGCTGTTGTGTTTCGGGGGGGATGTACCTGTAAACACGGAGCTGCTGGTCCCACCCATGTTTTTTAGGGAGTCCCACCCGCACCCCCTCTTTTGATTGATAGCGTGCGTGTGTGTTGGCAGGCATGTGCGTGTTTTAGTGAGTGATGTGCGTATATATGTGTATATGCAAAGGAAGACGAACATGAGGCATAAACTTCAAGTTGAGGCAGTGCTGGAAAAATTCCCACCCTTCCCATTTGGACTTTTATCATGAATTTAATTGGATTGGCACTCAATTGATCATTCCCTGATGATATTTAGGGGATTTCTTTTACTGAGAACATTCTTATTTCTGAAAATATCTGAGCTTCTGCAGATGAACTCCAACAATATGAGCTTATTTAAAAAAAAAAAAAATTGTTTGCGTGTGTGTATTAGTGGCAGGGCCATGGCACATGCACCTCACTGTGTTTGCAGGGCTTGGAAGCATCCAGCACGCTGACCCTCGCTCTCTCAAACCTGGTAATGATTGTGTTGATGCTGTCTGTCCATCACGTACCATAATCCAGATGTTTGCATCTAATTTTTGGTGTTTGTTTGAACTCCTCTCTTGCACCATACTGGAGCTCCAACGTGAGGTTTACACATGTTCCAGTTGCTGATACATCCAACTTTGACTGTAGCACTTAAACTCCACCCGTCACGTATGCAAACTCAAGTAAAACAATCACCAACTGTTAGTTGCAAATGCTGGCCGAGCTGTTATTCCTACTGTAGTACACGCAGGTCTGATTAAATACTACTGAATGTGTCCAAAACAGACTGAAGCACAGACTGAAGGCAGGGGTCACCGCAGGGCCAAAAGGGCTTTTTGATGTAACCTGATAGAATGAGATTCATTTGAATGTAATAATGATTAGTATCTGTAAAAGGAAAAAGGACTGCATACTGTATGTGAGACATTCCCTTCATGTTTTGATGTTCTTAACCTCAACTTTGTACAAGGGTTAAGTAATGTGTGCTATACTTGAAAAATGAGGCATTTTCTGAACTTATGTGAGCACTATCAACCCCCGTGAACAACTTTACAAGCCCAGTGTATCCACCCCCCCTCAAAGATGTCTTAATTCACTTGTTTAAAAGTACTACTTCAGTTTCTGTTGCATAGCACACAGCTAGTTACCCTGTACATAAAGAGCCTAGTTTATTTTATAATTCTGTCAAAAATCACTTGGAAAGAGAAGATTTCTTCTTCTACTGGTAGTTCCAATAAGCACATCTCGACACCTGTCACACACCTTTTATATCGCTAAGTGTTTTGATTACCTAGATGGTTCATTTTAAAAAAGGAAACTAGATCTATTTATCTAAACATGAAAAAGTCTAAAGTTATTTAATGTATTAAAATCGGGACGTATCATTTAACTGTAGATGACATAATCTGCTTTTTCAATAAAGTGGTTTTGTAGCTAACTGCAACAGATGAATGCTTTTCATTTTGCTTTTTCTTGGTTATTTTAATCATCTTTAAGCAATTCAAGAATTATACACACTCAGCGACTTAGACAATTTATTAGGTACACCTTGCTAGCGCCCCTTTTCACTTCAGAACTGCCCCACTTCTTCAGGAAGGTGCTGGAAACATTCCTCTGAGATTTTGCTCCGTTATGACATGATAGCCTCACACTGTTACTGCAGATTTGTCAGCTGCATATTCATGATTCAAATCCCAAAGGTGCTCTGTTGGATTGAGATCTGGTGACTGTGGAGGCCGTCTGAGTACAATGAACTTGTTCTCGTGTTCAAGAAACCAGCTGGAGATGATTTGAGCTTTGCGACATGGCACGTTAACCTGTTGGAAGTAGCCCTCAGAAGATGGGTAAACTGAAGATATGAGGGCTCAAAATGCTGGAAAAAAATAACACAAAATTTGGACCCACACTGTACTTAATTCAAGTACCTATAACTCAAAAAGTTTTCATAATCTAAGGGTAAAATTTTGCATGACTTTATTAGATATAGAAAAGTTATTGTACATAAAAAAAAAAAATTATCTAATTGTAAGGTGGCCAGGTGGGAACTTTTCAGTTTCATTTATTTTATATGGTCTATCTTCCAAATATGATCCTGCAGGATTTGCTGGCTCTGGTTTAAAAATTGTAGTGTGCTAAATTCAAGTAAAGTTTATTTATACACCCAAAAATAAGAGTGCTCATTATGAAACAATAAATAAAACCTTTAATTAAAAACTGTAATTACAACCTTAGACCCCCCACCCCAGTGGGAACAAGAAAAACTCCCACACAGCATCATTAGTTTCAATAAATATGTGCAAGGGGGCAGTTTTGCCCAGAGTTCGTAAAATACTGTTGTATAATCATGTCCTTGCACGCAACCTTGTTGCATGCCTTGTGATGGACTCTCCCTCCTGGGATGCAGCTCAGCACTCTGATGGTCAGAAGTCTGGAAAAGGCCATCAGAAACCATTTAACAAAAAACTATAAAAGGAAAAGACAAACTAGAAACAATCAACAAACCCAAAGTTAAACATGATGACATAAAAAGATATAGATAAGCATAAACTGTATCCCTTGATACTGACTGTTTCAGAAAACTGACCTAGTGCGCAAACATTCCCGTAAACATCACACTGGCCAGATGAACTGATACTGCAGGGACAAACATTGAATTTCTAAAGCTTTTTAATTACAGAAGTGAAAAAACAAGCCTGAAGTATAAAATATTTAATTCATTTAGAAGCACAAATATTTTACATGCTCTAACACATTGGACTTATGCTGCCAAAACCTCTGGACATGAAATAAAGAAGTAGAAGTAGAGATGATTTTTTTTTTTTTTTCAGATGTTTTACAGAGTTAAAGTTGTCTCTCGTTGGTGTTTCACTGGATGATGTGCGTCCCCTTAGATTTCACAACTTGAATGCGACTGCTGGGCTGTTGGGATGAATGAAGAGACCGCACCCCTGTGGTGCAGTATTGTACAACATTTGGGCTAACTGGAGCATAAAGTAGGTTGATTACAGATATTCTCTTCCTAATGTCAGATATTAAAGTGTGACTCTTCTCTGAACCCTTAAACTAAATGGATAAAATCCGTCTGGTACAAGAGCATTCAAAATGTCATCGGTTATTAATGGGTGATAGAGAGGCTCTATTAGATGTTCTTCAAGGGAGACCTATTATGCTTTTCTTATTCTCTGTGGATGCTCATTTCAAATGAGGTCAGCCTATTTAAAAGTAATCACTATGAGCTAAAAGCTCAAGCTTCACACTGGTCTAAATGCTCAGTTTCTTATGCTCTTGGCTCTGTATGATGTCAAAGAGAGAGGATATCCCTAATACAGTCATTTCAGGCACACAACACTGGCTGTGAGCACAGAAACCCCACTCACCTGCTGTCAACCTTCTGTTCAAGAGTGGAAGCCAGTCATAGGCCTCAAAGGGAGAACAGCTTCTCTGAGGCAGATGATTAACTGAAGATGAAATCTGAGTCAAATGGCAAAGCCAGTCGAGTCCAAGAATAAAAATATGGAGCTGGAAATGAGAAATATGGCCACCCTTTAACTTTGTTTTACTTTTAACCTTTTAACAGCCATACTATAAATAATTGTGACGTTTGTGACCGAATAACTGCCTTTACTGCTTCTCTAAATAAACTTATAAAAGTGCAGCCACAGGAATATTTGGTTAGATGATTTTTAATTGGGAGTGAAGGTTAAACAGTTTTATATAGAATTATGGAGCATGCAAACAAGTCAATCACAGCAAGGCAGGTGCAGGGATTAAAGACAGGCAGTGGTTCGGAACAAGATGCTTGAACAGAGCAGCTGAAATGGAGTCTAGTTTGAGCAAAGTGGAAAATCTGGCAAAGATGATGTGGGAACAGGGGTAGGAGTGGGTGTGGATGATCATGTTACTGCATAATGGGGCAGGTAGGAATGTCTGTGGGGATCCAAAAGAGGAGTAGATCATTACAGTGACTGCAAAACCTTATAGAAATGCAGGAGCATGGGCCAGTGGCTGAACGAGAGGACTGAGAGGCACAATAAACACCTACCTTAGATACCTTCAGCTGATTCTATTTTTTTTTCTTTACTTTTATCATTGCTTTGGAGACATTAAGGAACGCATGGAGAAATAAGGAGTGTTTCACAAAGCTTTGGTCCTAAAACACAAGTAGAGCCCTCCAGACTCAGCAGGAATGAAAGTGTCTAGTTTCTGAACATAATAAATGCAAGTCAGGAAGGTTTTACCCCAGTACACTGGGTCACAATGACAAACTGTAACAATGAAGGGAAGTGAACACTGAATAAAAGCATTTATTTGAAACTCCTGCCAACATTTCCAAGAACTTGCATTTAAACAATGACTTTTTATCACTGTCCTTTATTAGGAATTAGAACGTCAATATCTTCATATCTTTATAACATCAGGAAGAAATATGAGAAGATCGAGAAATACCAAAGGCTGAGACAAGAGCTAGAAAAGATGTGGAAGGTGAAGGCAACGGTGGTAATCAGAACACTCAGGGCAGTGACCCCAAACTGGGAAAGTGGCTCCAGCAGATTCCAGGAACGACACCCGAGATCTCTGTCCAGAAGACCACAGTCCTAGGAACAGCTAAGATATTGCGCAGGACCCTCAAGCTCCCAGGCCTTTTCTAAGAGAAAAGCTGTCTCCATCACCAAATTCATGATAGAGCTGATTTCAGACATTGTGTAGTAGTGTGCATCTAAGTGTCTCATTAAAGAAATTGCTCAACAGAAAGAAACCCAAACAGGCTGAAAGTAGCACCACAGACAGCAGCAGGGAGAAAAAAAAATCTCTAAACAAGATAAATCTCCAGCAATACAACAATGACTACCTGACAAAGACTCAGAGCATAGCCACAGACTAAATACACAAGTAGGGAAATCTGAATTTAATCAGACATGAACAAAGGAAGGAACTGAAAACACAGAAAGCTGCAGGAAATGCTTACCTTCAAAATTAAAAAAGGAAGTAAACTGAGAGATCAAACTGCCACAGCCAGAGGGGAACACAAAACAAGAAGTGAAGTTATCAATAAAAATCAAGAATCAATATTTAACAGCACGAAAGAAGAGGAAATGTAATCTGACTATAATACACCAAATCTCTGTCTGTCCAAAAACTCCTCCTACATGGAGTTGAGCAAACATATTTAGCACACAGATACATCTCAGGCCTCTGAAGGTTCTTATCTATATCAGATATTATGGCATCATCATGTTGCCTATCGGTCATCTACCAATGGGCTAAAAATGACTCATTTGTAACGTTTGTGCACCTACAACACCTTATAAAAGTATCACATTATTATAAATTCATGACAGTAACATCCACTTTATATCCCCAAAATTGACTATGATGTTCTTATTAGCATATCAGATATTATCATGCTGTTTCTAGGCAACCACACACACACACACACACACACACACACACACACACACACACACACACACACACACACACACACACACACACACATCCATCAAGCTGTATGCCAGGAGTGAGTGAGACATCAACTCATTGATCCACCTCACCAGGATCTAGAGCAAGAATATTGGGATATCATTTGGATTGGATAAGTGTGGCCAAATGTTCGCAAAGAGAAGGACGGTGATCTGGACTGAAGGGGGGGAGTTGCCAGAAGGCAGAATAGCAGATATACAGGACAGCTACAAGTGCCTGGACATCCCAGAGGCCAACAGGAACCATGATAAAGATGCATCAAGGTCAGATAAAGATGCGTGAAGGTCTTACTCACCTCCAGAAGGTAAGATGGGTGCTGAATAGCCAGCTGAATGGTAGAAATAAAATCCAAGCCATCACTAAACACACCCTACCAATCATCAGATACCCACCTAAGCTGGCCACAGGAGGAGAGAGATTCTACTGAAGTCAAGATACAAAAATTAGGAAGATGGCCCCCTGAGATGAGTTGCTCCAAGAATGCCTCAGGGAGCTGAAGACAGGCAGTGATGAGGAACACCAGAAGTGGCTGACATCAGGATGAAGGAGCACAACACAATAGAGAGGTACCGGGGACTGATGGAACAACTAGAACAGATGTGGCTCCAGCAGGTTCCAGGCACAGCAGAGGTCTCTGTCGAAAAGAGTGCAGTCCTAGGAACAGCTAAGATACTGCACAGAACCCTCAAACTCCCAGACTTCTAGTAAGAGGACCTGAGCTTAAGAAACACACATACCACTGCCCAGGGGTTGAGTGTGTGTGTGTGTGTGTGTGTGTGTGTGTGTGTGTGTGTGTGTGTGTGTGTGTGTGTGTGTGTGTGTGTGTGTGTGTGTGTGTGTGTGTGTGTGTGTTCGTGTTTCCATCCATTATTTATTCTCTTAGCTAGCTCTGTTTTTACTTTAGTTTTACATGGTTTAATTGCAGTTTTCCTGAGAAAAACATCTGGCTTTAGCTTTAGGTTTTGGGCAGGTAGGGGTTTAACAGATGTTTTTGCTGTAAACAACTGTCTTCTGAGGCTAATAACAGTGTTGATGAGAGTGAACCAAAACCATAACAATGAACCAAAAAAAGTGCTAAAACATTCTTTGGAACTGAGAGGAAACTTCAGATTCGCATCATAACCCTGTCAAGTGTTACAGTTAACATAAAACACTTTAAATGCCATAGTCATGCCACACTGTGAGGCATGACTATGGAAATACTTGTTTGAGAGCAAGGCTAAAAAAAAAAATGCCAGTTATCAAAGACTGCATAACTTTAATAAAAAATGAAAATGAAGAAAGTAGACCTTACCTAGACTGAGACTAAAATTTCTAAAGGAAAAATGAAAACTCGCACACTCCTTTCAAACCTCTTGTATGAAAATGTAATTACAGTAGTAGCAGCTGTATTTATAAGCCTTCAATACACAGACTGTTTGAGATGTTGATAAAGTTTGCATGGGCGTACATGAAAGTGCAGCTGCCCACTGACTGTGCTCTCCTGCGTGCTGAACAGTGGTGTTCACTGTGAGGAGCTCTCTGGTGTTGGTTGACAGCTCCATGAGTCAGGGCACAATGCGCCCTTTATGTGTGTGAGGGTTCCACCCTGTGATTCAATGTGTGTGTGTGTGAGTGTGTGTGTGTGTGTGTGTGTGTGCGCAGAGGTAGCCGAGCCCCAGGGGATCGGCTGTGAGGTGAGCTCTGTTACACCGCACAAAAGAACCGAAGAACACCTTTCCTCTGGAGCACACGGCTCCCTCCACTGCCAGGAAATGAATGAAAATATGCTTGCCACAAGATTACCTCATACACGCTGCATCTTTTGTTACTGATGCTGTGTCTCCTTCCTGCTACCAAATATTTCAGCCTCAAGAACAAGGCTGATGTGCAGAGCTGTGGTAACCACAGAGGGATAAAGTTAACGAGTCATACCATGAAGCTGGGAAAGAGTTGTTGAAGCCAGGTTAAAAAAGAGAGGTGATGGTCAGTGAGCAGCAGTATGGTTTCATGCTGAGAATGAGCACTACAGACGTGATGTTTGGTTTAAGACTGTGTTTTTTTTTTGTTTGTTTTTTAAAACTGTCCTGTCCAGCAGCTTAAGCAAGCAAAATCATTGTTGTGCCAGACACCTTTGGTGTGTGAAGAGGAGCTCTATTGTAGGCTCTTCTTGTTACGCTTTCTTTCTTTGCTTCTTTCTTTACATGTTTAAATGGTATGGCCCAACAACATCAGAGCTGACAGGCGGGAAGGGGCAGAAGAAATGATAGAATTTTTGGGGGGTGGGGGCAAACAAAACAGAAGGGGGGGGGGGTCACCAACTGCTGCATCTGTAACACACACATAAAAACAACAACAAACAGCACCTGAAAGATAAGAACACAAGAACAAATACACACTCTTATTCTGTTGCTTGTTTGTGTGTGTGTGTGTGTGTGTGTGTGTGTGTGTGTGTGTGTGTGTGTGTGTGTGTGTGTGTGTGTGTGTGTGTATTAGTGGCAGGGCCATGGCTGTTAGCTACTGGAACAGATTGCAATCGCCACAGTTTGCTAGTGGGCGCCACCATTAGCACTTGTGACCATGGGCTCCTCAAAATATTTTTTATGCTTTAATCCCTGATTAGCAACTAAAAATAGACCTGCAATAGAAACTTATTTAGGAGGACGCTTGTGAATACAAAGCAAAACAGTATTAAGCTCATGCACCCCCAGTTTTTCAATAAAATCACTCATAACACAACAGCAGCAGTTTTACGTGCAGTCCGTGTGCACACATGGAGCATTGCAAAGTGACGGAGCCATTACTAAGATGGTGAGCTCAGGTGGAGTGCGAGAAGACGTTTTTCTAGCATCCAAAGGAGCAGCGCTTTTTCCTGTAACTACCATTATCAACCAATGCTGCATCAACCAAGCATCGGCTGCAGTGGTGTAAAGCAGGCCGCTGGCACAGGACTGTAGAACAGTGGAGATGTGTTCTCTGGAGTGAAGAATCACGCTTCTTTATCTGGCAATTCAATTTATGAGTCTGGGTTTGGTGGTTGCCAGGAGAACAGTACTTGTCTGACTGCACTATGCCAAATGTAAAGTTTGGTGGAGGGGGATTATGGTTTGGGGCTGTTTGTCAGGAATTTTTGTTCGGCCCCTTAGTTCCAGTGGAAGGAACTCTTAATGCTTCTTCATACCAAGACATTTTGGACAATTTCCTGCTCCCAACTTTGTGGGAACAGTTTGAGGATGGCCCCTTCCTGTTCCAACATGACTGCACACCAGTGCACAAAGCAGGACCATAAAGACATGGATGAGCAAGTCTGGTGTGGAAGAACTTGACTAGCCTGCACAGAGTTCTGACCTCAACCTGACAGAACACCTTTGAGATGAATTAGAGTGGAGACTGCGAGCCAGGACTTCTTGTCCAATATCACTGTCTGACCTCACAAATGTGCTTCTGGGAGAATGGTCAAAAATTTCCACAAATGCACTCAACCTTGTGGAAAGCCTTCCTAGAAGAACTGAAGCTGTTATAGTTGCAAAGGATGGGCCGACATCATATTAATCCCTATGGATTAAGAATGGAATGCCACTCAAGTCATATGTGTGTGAAGACAAATGAGCAAGTACTTTTGGCAATATAGTGTATATCCACATGAAAACCAAAAACAATGTTAAACAGGTGGCAAATTAACCAGAACCATATAGAAATGTTGGCCAATCAGAAGGATCATGTAAATAAACAACAAGTTGTACAGTCTGACATCACAAAAGGAGACAAAGGCACACATCTTTGACAATGTGAGATAAAATGTTCATTTTCCTTGTTTACAGAGTTTCTGAAATTCATCACCCTGGAAGGCCTCTTTCAAAAGCTTTATATTCAGTTACCTAAAATGCTGTTTACATGTGGATGAAAGGACAAAAATGTTTTCCAGAATATACCAGTATGTGCTGACGAGCATTATTATTTGTGGAGGAGAGAGGAGAGACTTAGAAGACACTCCCTGAAGCTGCCTGCATTGGGACACAGCCCTAACTCCAGCATTATAAAGGGGGAAACTGTAAACTTTGGCATTTTAACATAGAAGTCTATGGGGATTGACTTGCTTTTGGCACGAGTCACAAGAGGCCACTCCAGGAACTTCAGTTGGCTTTATTTTTGCTGAAACTTGGGGGCGAAACCCTAAAGTACTGTCATTGTTCCATAGACAGAGGGTACCCTTGTGGCTTATAGCCAGTTACTGTAAAAAAACAGTCATTGTTTGTAGCTTTAAAGAGACCAGTCGTGAACATGTGGTGACAATTTTTTTCTCTAAATGTAACCATACATATGAATAGGCTAAAAGGCACAAAATGGTTCATAATGTTTTTCTGGTCTTTCTGAACACTCACAGCTTTGTTTATCTCCCATCTGTACCTACCACCAACATGCAAGCATACATGCATTTGAACTCTGGAAGGAAACTGGAGTCTCCAGAGAAAACACACCACACACAGGGAGAACAAAACCCCCAGTAAGATTCAAACATAGAACCTCACTCATCAGCAGTAAACTCTGCACGACTGCGCCAGTAATATCCATGACAGACACAGAATTGTCGTAATGTGTCGCATGCTGGGCAGCACAGTGGCATGGTGGTTAGCACTGTTGCCTCACAGCAAGAAGGCCTGGGTTCAAATCCACCTTGGCTGGGGACTTTCTGTGTGGAGTTTGCATGTTCTCCCCATGTCTGCATGGGTATTCCGGTTAGTGGCATTAGGTTAACTTGTGATTCTAAATTGTCTGTGTGTGAATGATTGTGTCTCTCTTTCTCTGTGTTAGCCCAGTACAGGGTGTACCCTGTCTCTTGCCCTCTGACAGCCGGGATAGGCTCCAGGCCCCCACAATTGTAAAATGGATGGTATTGAATGCCTTTTATTTAACTTCCATGAATAAGAAAACTCTTAAAAGCTAAGACTAAAATAAGAATGTATCTAATCCCTATTTGTATTTAGCTAAACACAGAATGTCTTTTCATACTGCAACATTAAAATCTACAAGAAACATAACTTTTTGACCCTTGAAAAGGTACACAGAGTCACCTTGAGGTACAATCATTAGGGGTTAAAGTCATATAGAGTATACCTGTAATGAAAGAAAATTATTCCTACTGTGCCTCTATTTCTGGGAGTGCCGAAGAGAATCAAAGTTCTTGTACTGAAAATTGAAGAGGAAAGACATTGAAATAGCAGGAACTGCAGTAGTTATGAGCCAGTTCATAAATCATTAGTCTTATTAAGTTTAGGTGCTAAAGGGAGAATTTTATTTTTCTCTGCCAAAACAATGATATGTTAATTCATTAAACCACATACTCAGTACAACAGCGATATAAAATAACATAACTGAAAAGGTCCACAGCATTATGACTTTTCAGAAACAATGCAGGTTTTCTGCACAGAGATAATACTGACTAAAGGCGATACAAATTCTTTAAATGCTAATTTCATAACTTTAAATACACAATTCTGTACATATTTATGTACATATTTAGGGTACTTTTCATTAGCCTTGCAGTCATAAAAGTCCCCTAAATAAGTAAACAATAATGTACATATTTAGGGTACTTTTATGACTGCAAGGCTAATGAAAAGTCCAGGCTGATTGCAGGTGCATGATGCAGAGAAACGTATTGGGCCACCTACATGTTATACCTACAGGAGCTGCCATGAAGTTCCCAGAGCACAGTTTTTGTGCTGATGTTCATGCTAGAGGCGGATTGGAGCAGCAGTTATTGAGTCAGCAGAGTGTTGCCAGCTTTTATGCACTATGCACCTCAGTACTCAGCAACCTGTAGCTTTACATGGTCTGCCACTTTGTGGCTGAGTTGCTGTGGTTCCTATATGCTTCCACTCTGCAACAACACCACCTACAGTTGATGTGGAATATCTAGGAGAGAAAAAATTTCACAAACTGAATGGTGTCAACAATGGCATCCTATTACAGTATTACAAATGAATTCAGTGAGCTCTTCAGAGAAACCCATTTCACAAATGTTTGTAAAGTGCTTGATTTTATGCATCTTTGGCTTTGTGTTTGACAGTGCAGTAAGTTTGGGAAGAAAGGTCTGCCTGAGGAAACTGGCTGAGCCAGTTACTTCCTCAAATTGCATTTTAAAACACACTTCTGTGTTAAACTATTCCTGAATGGGAATTTCCTTTAAACAGACCCTTATGAAAATTCACTATGGTTTCCTATGGTTTTTATGCAGTAACCATGATTTTACCATGGTAAAACCATGGTTACTGCATAAAAACCATAGGAAACCATAGTGAATTTTCATAAGGGGACTTGTATTTCCTAAACAATTTCTTAAGAAATTTACTTTTTAACTACAGTTTATTGGTCTTCACACACATTTTTTAAAATGTTTGATTTGTTTTGTGTTTCTGTGAAGCATGGATTATTATATTATTTGATTGTTTTTTCCAAAGAAATTTCACTAGGTTAAAGTCTGTTTCTACTTGGGTTGCATCCAGAAGAACATAATTAAAAAATAAATTAACAAACATTGATGAATGTCAGTTTTTTGCAGGATGTGGATTGCCTTATGTTGAACTTTTTGTATTGTTGGTTTCTTTTTTGTGCATTTATTTGGTTTGCAATTATTCTTCAAATATAAAGATACTCACAAAAAAACAAAAAAACCTTTAAAGGTCAATTCCACCCATTTTAAAATTCAGGTTGTTCATGGTGAGCAGTGGTAGTCAGCCTCTTGTACAGCACCTTTTGGGTCTCTGAAGGGATTTGAAAAAATAACCCTGATGATGCCATTAACATTATCTTGGGCTGGGCTTGAAACCTAAAATTTCAAACAGGAAGTCTGACAGACAGTTTCCAGTAATAGAATGTCTTGTTTATTTTGACACTGAGTTGACAAATAGGAAATGAACCAGCTTTGCTGTGCCATATTTGAGAGATTGGAATGGTAAGCGATAAGTCCCCCTAAACTGCAGCCTTAAGCAGCCAAAAGCTGTAGTTTAGGGATGTCCTTATCTCCCTGGCCTAGTAGATCCCCCCAGTGCCCGTGAGAGAGGATGGCAAACACAGAAAGAGAGAAGGAGGTAATCATTTAGATGAGTTTGAGGTGTGGTCTTATACCTAAAGTACAGATAAAATGATCTCCAGCTCTGTCAATCTTGCAGGAATGAGATGGACCAGGAATTTTAATCTTTCAGTCTTTTACTAATACTGGTAATTGCTTATTCACAATAAAACATGCTTCATAAATTTTGTGATGTGGCCTATTTACTTGTACAGCAAGTTCCTATGATGACCTTTTTCTAAAATACTACAGCACAACTGAAAATGATAGCTCCATACCAGCTCTTTCCTTTGTAAGCTTGTTAGGTCAAAAGGTTATAGAGTGAATAACAAAAACATATGGAGAAAGTTTTCACCTTTCACACTGATTTACAACACTAAAAAGCTTAAAGTGGCCTCTTTCCTGTAAGACTGATTTCTGTTTTTTTTTTTTTTGGTTTTTTAAATCCATCACTGTTATGTTTATTTTGTACTGAATAGCTTTTAGAAGGGTTATTGAGGCAACTCGCTATGTAAGAGAATAGTTTCACAGAATACCTTTGAGGCCTTTCTCTACTTCTTTCCAAAGACATACACAGGATTAGGCCAAGAATACAGGCCAGTTACCCACATTGTAAACTTTTGAAGTCAAAAGGCCAATTTAATAAAATAAAACATATGGAGGTTTTAACACATACCTTTGATTTAAATGTTTAATTAAGTGGTTCAAAAGCTGCATTAAAAGTTGTCCGTTACATTTAAGACCGAGCTAGATTCTGAGACTGGTGTTCAGTGATTCTTTTTTTATAGTAGTTTTAAGAAGTTCACTAAGTTTTAGTAACAAAATACAGGCTGAAAACATAGATCTGGGAGCTCAGTCTCCACCCCACAGGCCCATAGGTGTGGACTGTGGGATGCACTTCACTCTCAGTACAACACTTCCATGCCAGAAGAAGACAAATCATAACAGCTGGATATTGAGACTTATTGATTGGATCTTTAGAACGTATCATTTCCGCAGTCACTAGGGTAGTGCTTTTCAACATTTCAGCTTCTTGAGAGTTACTGTAGTACTGAGAGTTGTAATCTTTTTCTCTCAGTGAGTGTTGTGTCACCTTTTGAAACAGAGAAGTTTTAGCTGAACCCAAATCAGTAAATGAAGTAAACTGTTGCAGTTCTACAGATGTCTGGCCACAGTCCTCGTGACGGTCAAACTGAACCCCCCAGTCCAACTTTTTGGGACGTGTGTTAAAACGTCACATTTAGGTTTTCTGAAAATTATTTTGTTGCAGTCAATTATACCATATTTAAACAGCAAAATACATTTACGACTGCTCTTTTCTTTGTCGCAAAGCTGCTGATCAGTGTTACAACTGCAGTCTTGCATGTGATTCATGAGCAGCGGTTGATAGAAATTGTCAGGTGCCACAAAGGTCTCAGGAGAGTTGAGTATCTCCTTGACTGAGTTGCAGATCCCCTCAATCTTATTTATGTTGATTCCATTTGTAGCAGCGGCCGAGAGGACCAAGGACTCAAAGAGGGAAGAATTCAAAGTGCTGATGCTTCTGTGAAAACCTACTTGGGGAAGCCCAAGATTCACTAACCAAAAATATTATGAACACGGAAATAAATTAGGAATACAGGCAGCTGCAATGATGATAGAGAACTCACAGAGTTCCTAAATGGCATAAAACTGTTAGCTAAGCCAATCGAGGACTGGGAAATCAAACAGGGGTTTTCATCACTTCAGAACAATAGAAACCCAGGTCCAGATGGATATGGTAACACATTTTATAAAGCCTTTAAAGACCTGTTGACTCCTTTGTTATCAAAGGCAGACCATTATGCTTTAGACTCTAAAACTATGGCACCATCTTGGACAGAGGCAACCATAGTGGTAATCCATAAAGAGGGTAAAGACACCACTGAATGCCAGTCCTACAAACTAATATCATTACTGAAGGAAGATCTACGTATACTTACAGCAATCCTGACTAGATGGTTTAAACAAATTATCACCCAAATTATACATCCTGATCAGACTGGATTTGTAGAATTAACTAATGTATCTCTGGATGCACAAAAAGGCATTTGACCGAGTATTGTTGCAATATCTTCTCCAAACATTGAAACTCGTTGGAATTGGCCCTAATTTTATAAACTGGTACAAACACTTTACTCATTCCCACAAGCAGCTGTCAAAATTAATGGTTGTAGATCAGAGAGATTCCCACTAGACAGGGATGCTCCTTGTTACCCCTGCTTTTTGCCATTAGTATCAAACCACTGGCCCAACTCATCATAGATGATACCAAAATAAAAGGTATAACAGTAAACAAAGAAGAGCATAAAATCTTGCTATATGCTGATGATATTTTATTGTACATAACAGAACTGACAATAACAATCCGATACCTAAAGAAGGTGGATATTATTTAGGCTATAAGGTAAATGTGGACTAAACAGAGGCTACGGATCTGAATGGTACAATTCTAAACAATTTAAAACTGCAGGGTGAATTCAAATGGCCTAAATAGGGTATCAAATATCTGGGCTTTTATAGCCCCCTATCTCTACACAACCTATATGAACCTACTGTATATGATATGACTGAAACTGCTGCTGCCACACTGCCAGTCATATTCATATTTTCTGGCTGTGTCCTAAGCTCAGTGTATTCTGGAGGGAGATATTTGAAGTCCTTAAAACAGATTTTAAAAAGGGCATTCCAAAGAATCTTATGGTGGCGTTATTGGGGAAAATGCCTGAGGGAATGGACAGGAAAGCCAAGAAATATTTCTGAATAGACTTCTCACGGTGGCACAAAAACGTGTAATTATTAGATGTCTGAAAGCAAATACCCCCACATATAAGATATGGATCCAAAAAGTATGGCATATTTACTTGATAGAGCTAATGACATATTCATTAAGGCTCCCAAGTTCAATTTTTAGTGAAAGCTGGAATCCTGTCATGCCTTCATTAATACAGTGAAGTTCTGTCTACCTACAATCTGTACATTACATTTACACTTTTATTCATGTCATTATGCGTCAGAGTGGATTTTTCCTTTTTCATCAATTAATTCATTTTTCTTTTTTTCTTCTATCTCTCTCTAAATAATCCTCCTCGTTCATTTTCTATTTATCCTCTACTTACTGATTTTTTATTAATTTATTACGGCATTGTGTGAGATACAACGTGCCGCAGGTTTGGCACACAAATGACCTGACAACGTTGTTGGCCTGCTGTATAGACACGACGCATGCGAGTTTTAAAGTTTCGTCATGGAGCAGAGAGGATGTTTTGGGCAACCAGGACAACACAGGTTTCCCAAACTCAAAGGGTTCTGTGTAAATTACAGTGCGTATGTTGCGGTCCCACTGAAACTGAACTTTAATGTTTCACTCCGGTTTGGTAAACGCATCTAAAGCTGGCTGATAGCCGTCCTCTTTGCATGTCATAGACCCAGACAAGGTGGAATAAACTCTTACGCGTTTGCTGGTCTTAGACTTGTACGGGATGCCTGTCACAATCGGGTTCACGTTATACTGTAGTACAGTTGACAGTTTTATCGGCTTAAAATGAATGTCTGTTTTGGACAGAGAGGACAAAGTGTGTCCGAATAGAGATTTATTCTTATAGTTTCACCTGACACACCAATAGTCTTTGCAGAGACCAAACGATGGCTTGAGTAATATGTTAAGGGGAATGCGCTCCCTGTCAAACTTCAGCCCTGGGGGACTGCTGCTGACACTCTGCTCAGGCATCGCTGCTTTCGTTTCGATAATGACTGTTTGCCAACGTTCTAGTGATATCTCTGTTCCTCCTCAATGAAAGGATGTCCCAAGCAGACCCAAGCCACACAGGTGCGTCAGCTTGGCCTAAAATATATCACCACAATCAGGAAAAAAAAAAGTTTTGCTATAAAAAGAAAAGTGATGTGCAATAGTCCTTGTGGCTGTCGCTGTGATATTGTATGTCTAGCAGACTAGCAGAAGTAGATATTAGCATGTGAGTATTATGAATCTCTCACTTTGTAATGCTGAATTGGAGACAGATGTTGGTCAGTTTATCTAGAATTCTTACAATGGGTGCTTAGTATGCAGAAACCCACACAGAAAACCAGATAACTGACCTAAGACCTTCCCAATAGGACAAACAAGCCTGGCTGCCTGCTAGTTTGGCAGGGAGGAACCACTGAAAACAGCCTCTGATTGCTCTGTGAGGTCAGGGGCATCTCAAAGAAATTATTCAGCTATGAAACATGCAAATATTTGCATGTGATGCTTCATGCCAAAACAGTAAGGAATAACATCTTTCTCTCTGTAGATTATCTTTAAACTGCTTCTGTGTATTGGCAAGAGCACCAGATGAAAATCTCACAGTGTACAACGACATGTAGCTGTAATCTTCTTCATGATGTTGTTCTTGTAGTGAAGATAGTGAGAATACAGAGAGCCGTATTCCCCTGTGGTCCTCCCTGTCTAAAGTTAGGCAGAAACACGGAGCCTGAGTAGTGGTTAGTTGAAGCCCTCTGAGGCCTCGTGCGACTCCAGCAGACTTCCTATGCTGCAGTATGACAAGCACTGCCCACGTACTTAAGTTAATCTTTATATAACTCCTGTAGTCGTGGGAAAATTGAAGCTGGGCTTGACACAATGGCTTTTTTTTTCTTTTTTAAAAAAATATCCTCCAGAGTTTTTCAGTGATTGCTTTCAGCAGCAGCCTCAGACTACAGTCAGAGTCAGAACTTGGTCATGTGTTTGTTTTGCCCAAGAGAATATGTTCCCTGAAGGTTTCTGGCAGGGCAGTAGAGTTAAATTCTTGCACATTACAAGCATGCCAGTGAAGTTCAAACGAGAATGGCAGCTGGCTTAAGACCTGCAGGCACTCTCCTCCTCTGAGGCCAGGGTTTCCAAGCTTTTTTGCATGCAGGGATGCTGACCATCAAACTGCTTCCACTGTGGCTCACGATGAATCCAAATGTGTTGAGAACACGCTGATGAAGAAAACATGCATCTCAGAGGATTTTGCAAGACAACAACATGTATTTCAGTCCGTCCTGAAGAATCTGCGCTCCAAAGCGACACCTGACATTGTCTTCAACATTATGGAAAGCAGTGTTGAAGGGGGGGAGGGGGGGGGCAACACTTTAACACTCCAGAAGGAAAGAAAAATGACCAACAGGCCAAAGCAATAGAGTATGAAGTGGAATGTGAGGGTGTGCAGCGGCATTGTTCAACAAAAATCTCAAGAACGCACACAGATCCTGTTTAATGCTTTCACGCTGCAACATGATTCCACTCTCCAGTGAACCAAGCCCGGCCCTGTTATTTCTTCATCTTGACTTGCTTTAGTTTATTTTAATTCTGCCTCATATATTAGCCTGCTTTAAGTAATAGTACATAACACTGAGTAACTCAGAAGTACTGGTGGGTCCGGATATCTGTGGATGCAGGTGCAAACAGGCAGAAGCAGTCTTTTCATAGGTGTGGCCACACTAGGACTGTTTCACAAGGATGGTAGTTTCTTCTTTTGAAATTGCTGTTGACCAAATAGCACATTTTTCTGGTAAATTGCTATTATTTGCTTGTATGGGTGGTTGCTATGTTCAAGCAGCCAAGCACGTTGCTATGTTCACCCATTCATTTGAATGTTCACCCATTCATATTAATGGGTGATTATGTAACCCTCAGTTGATTAAAAAAAGTTATTCTATTTTTACATTGCTGATGAAACCCATAAGCTGGTTGTGCTGTTAAAAGGTAAAATTATTATTCATAGGTCATCCTTAGTTTTTCCCTCTTCCTTTCTACTTTTTGAAGTTTAATCCCACTGTGTCACTGTTTTTGCTTATTTGCATGCTCTCTTTCAGGTTATTTCCTGTTTTATTTTGAAGGTGAGTTCCTCATGTGGCTTTCTGTTTTTACTTCCCTCCTTTGTTCTCTTCCCCATCCTCTTAGTGTCTGATTGAGTTCACGTGTACCTTATTACCCATCTCCTTCTGGTAATTAATTATTCTGTATTTATTCTTTTGATTTTGTCCCGTCTTTTCTGTTACGACCACGCTCAACAGCCATAACATAAAGTGGAGATTCACACCAAAGTTTGCAGAAACATCCATCCTATCCATTCTCTTCCGCTTATCCTGTTCAGGGTTGCTTACTTAATAACCTCAGTTAAAAATTACGACCCAGAGAGTATGAAGGTGAGAGGCGGCATCTCCCCCCAAGCCAACCTCAGGCATGCCTTTATCCACACCTTGTCAGGCGTACACAGTTGGCAGTTGGTAACCCTTGGTAATACCCAGAGACTCTTGCACTGCCACCTCAAGGTGAGTAGGGGTTGCACAGGGGTGTAACACTTCTCACTTCTGCTCCAGTACGTCTGCTATTTTTTAAATTTATTTATTTTGCTTTTTGTATTTTATTAGTTCACTGGATTTTCTTGTCTCAGTATACCGTGTTGCAGTTTCCTGTTTTTTTCCATCAACCTGCCAGTCCCTGCTCTCTTCCTGTGAACATTTCTTAATGAACCTTGATGAAGTAACTCTAGAAAAAAAAAAAAAGTATTTAATGGCTGCAACTCCACCTACATAAGTATGAGCCTCACCACCATGATGTGGCCATGGCTCTGCCCCAGCATCCAGGACTCAGCTGAGAGTCCTCTAAGGATGCGTTTTTGGTCCAAAAGGTGACACCATTTACAAAAATACTCTAAAAACGATCATTTTCTTTCTAGCTATGAGTAGAAAATGTGCTCTTGTTGGACTCATTTCACTGATAATTCACAAGAAGCAGGAATTCTCTCCTCAGACAAACTCACTTTCTTCTGTATCGTGTTTCAGAGCTGGAGATAAAAAGCACAAGTTAGATTTGAAGTACTGTATTGTTGCCTGGCAACAGGACTGAAAACCCAGCAGTGTCTGGGGGTCTTGGTTTCTTTTTTAACTTTCTGTTTGTCCTCACACACACTCTGTAATTGTACCCGGCAGTGGGTTTAAAGTGAAGGAAACACCGTGAAATATATTTAAGGCTGAGGCTGTTTAGTGGTTCTCACAGTACTTAACACCATCATAATTTATTAGGCAGCTAGTTGTCTATCATACAAGTATTAGATGTGATTTTTTCCATTTGTAGGGAGAACTTTACAAGCGGACTTTGGCATGTGTTTCCAAAACAACCAGCAAATTCAGTTATGGTCTAATATAGTGTTCATGAGGAGTGGCTTGCAGTCCAGATGCTGTTTAGTCCAGCTGTTTGTTTTTCTCTCTAAGCTAAATGGATGCTGTGGAGTCTGGGGATTTGTGGGGAGGAACACTGCAGATGGACTGACTTTTGACCCTTTGTTCCACTGAATAACTGGGTGATTACTGGATGGCTGATTTGCTCCCAGCAAATAAATCCTGCACTCTGATGCCATCTAGTGGTGAGCTGCTTTCTAGCGTTTCACTCTCCCTCATCATTACACACATAGAAGAATACAGAGCAGATGCTGAAATGTTTGCATATCTGATATTTTTCCTATCAGAGTTTCGCTGAATAGTGTGAGGATTTTTATTTCAGGAGCAAATTTTCTTTTAGACACAGAGTGAGAGCACGCTTTGCTCCGCCTGTCACAACAATCTAATACAAATAGCTTTTCCACTCACATTGGTAAACGAATAAACATGGAAACGACAGTCACGATATTCATAATGCGGGAACAAACACATAGAGTGCTTCAGCTCGACTGCGTGGGAGTGACCAGCTGCCGCTGCGAGACTCCTGTCCACGCAGCTCCTGAGCTGATGAGATAGATAATGCGGCGGAGTCAGTGGGGAGGTTATTGAGGTCACTCAGCTCAGGCAAAATTCTTCTTGAGGAAGTTGATAAGTCCATTGGTGGAGGAGTCGTGGGAGTGGACCTCAGCTGTGTCCTTGAGCTCAGGCTCGATCTTCTTGGCGAGCTGTTTGCCCAGTTCCACTCTAATGATGTGGTGGGTGAGCAGAGAAGACACAAACACAAATGAGATGATGGGGTTCAGTCATGTGTTAATGCATTTTGAAAAATCAGTAGAAATATATATATATATATCGCTTGATTATTTGTGCACAGTAGCCCCTGGTGTGCAGAGGGAGAGGAGCTAAAACTACTTGTTTCAGACAGGGGATGAACTGAAGGGCTGCACCAAGGCTTGGTTTATGATAAATAAGGATTATTCTGACTGTGAATCACGCAAAGCTACTCTAGCAGAGTCCAAAAATAAAGGTGCGGCACTGGGAACGAGCATAAAAGATCCATTTTAAGGAAGAAACTTGTGTGTTGAAAGAAATAGACTCACCCCCACTGGTCAAAGCTGTTAATCTCCCACATCATTCCCTGAACAAAGATCTTGTGCTCATACATTGCTGCAAAAATGGACGGAGTAATCATGAATACAACAAAAGAAATAGAAACAAAGAAAGTGTTTGTTTTTAATTAAATTGAATTTCTGAGGCATCACAATAGAACTGTTCACGATAAAACCTGCTCGCTTAGTTTGGCATCACAGGTACAAACACACCGACTGTTACCATGCAACAGTGTGCAGCGTCCTGACTGAACCTCAGCTGGAAATTGCAGCTCTTTGGCTGTTTCAGGAATTTCCCACTGTGTGATCATTACTGCTGCTGTCTCATGTTTCAGACTAATTTATCGTTATCATTTATTGTTGTGCAGTGCCGGGTAATTCAGCTCAGATATGAAAGGATTGCACTTCACTAAATAAAACAGCAGAAATTATTTTATAATGTGAGATTCAAATACAATTGAGTGGTAAGATAATGGAACGTGTAGCAACATTAAACTGACTAAAACCATGTTTAACAGGACAATAAACATCCAAAAGAAATTGTAATTGGTATGTTACCAGTAATAAAATCAACGTAGCAACAAAAATTGTCCACAGTCTCTCAGATTTCATTTTAACATCAGGAAGTCATGAAACATGTTTTTGTGCTTACCTATGAGTGCTCCAAGTGTATATGGAGTCAGTTTCTTGAAGATGATTGAGTTGGTTGGTCTGTTTCCCTGGAATACCTGGATTGATCAAATAGAAATATTTGAGAATACAGTCCATTCTTTTGCACAAATGCTCATAACAATGCTTGTATTGCTATGTCCACACATGTCACTGGAGGGCACCCTGCCCTTCACACCAGATATTCACGAACTGTTTTCTGGGCTAACTCTGGTTAGTCGTGACCTTTTAAAAGAACTGATTTGGCTGAAAAGTGGCAGGTGAAAAGATCCCTTTGTGTAGTTATTCCAAAGACTTGAATTTAACCTAATTTGAACAATTTACTAATTCACATTTAGACACAGATGTATAAAAGATAAATGTACTTAGCTGTCAAGACTAAAATCAAATGGTAAAGATGGGTTCAAAACTGAGTCATTCCAATTGAAATACCTGCCACATGACCATCTCATGTTCGAGTTTGACACATGTGGATTAGATGCAGTTAAGTCTGGTTTTGTTTTGTGAAGTTAACATACTGGTTTCTGGAGAGTTAAAATTGATCCTCTCCACAGGCTAGGGTGTATGCCGGTCTCTCATAATAAAAAGGGTCAGGGTTTGAATCTGCTGGCTGTCTGAGGAGTTTGCGGATCTACTTAAACAATTTCTGAGACAGAGTACTCTTTGGAAGTGATACATATAAGCTAAAACATCAAAGAAGTCACTCTCTTTTTCAAATAAAGTCAATAAATGTCTTTATTTCCATAGCATGGTCACAGTTAACCTTATAAAGCTCTGGTGCATTCTAGCATACAGGCCTTCAGCAAGCCTCCGGGCTTATTTGAAAAAGAGAGTGCCTTGGAGTTCTTTGATGTTTTAGAGTTTGCAAATGTAATGAAGTGAAAAGGTGTATTTTCAGTCTGCAGCCAAATTTAAACATAGAAAGATGTCTGTTTTTTTTTTGTTTTTTTTTTTAGATCTCTTTTCACTTTTCAAACAAGCATCTAACACATTTGTCTTCAACATCTCTTCACAGAGTTTTTACTAGGTGGGTCTCTCCAACCTGCTGTCTGCACCAAGTAGCAATTTGCTTTGTACAGGCAACATGAGAGGGGAGTCTCCTCTCGAGTTCCGGTTTCAGTTTGTCGTTGTTACATACTATGAGCAGTGCAGCAGGTTCATTTTCTCTGATAAGGCAGTCTCTCTTTATTCCACTTACTTTGTGTGGTAGGATTTTCTCCAGAGCCTCCCCACTCAGGCTGCTTGCTTCCAGCTCCTTCTTGGCCTCCTCAGTGGTCTTACCCTTCATCAGAGCTTCTGTCTGAGCCAGGAAATTGGCCAATAGGATCTACAGTCAGTTGAAACACATAGTTTTAAATACAGTGTGTTGTATGTCCTGCAGGATTAATATACTGACAAGTAACAGTCTCTGGAACTCAGCACCATTCTTCTAAAAGATACCCGCTCATTTTTGGGACACATCAGCCCCAAATCTCCTGAAGTTTCAGCTGGGTTGAGATCTGTGAACTGTACAAGCATTTGTCCTGCTTATAAAATGATTGAATGAGTGAGTTGGTTTGCACTGACTCTTTTCTCTAGGGACATCAGTGGAATCGAGCCCATCCATCCATCCATTTTCTTCCACTTATCCTGTTCAGGGTCGCGGGGGGGCGGGAGCCTATCCCAGCTGCCATAGGGTGAAAGGCAGGGTACACCCTGAACAGGTCGCCAGCCTAACACAGAGAGACAAACAACCTTTCACACTCACACCTATGGGCAATTTAGAGTGGCCAATTAACCTAACCCCAGTAAGTGCATGTCTTTGGACTGTGGGAGGAAACTGGGGTACCTGGAGGAAACCCACACAGGCACGGGGAGAACATGCAAACTCCACACAGAGAGAGAGGGAGAGACCTGGGCCAAGGTGGAATCAAACCCAAACCTTCTAGATGTTATTCTAACTGTGAGGCAGCAGTGCTAACCACTGTGCCACTGTGCTGCCGGAATCGAGCCATGTTATAAAAATGCCCCCACAGCATAAAAGAGCCAGCAGATCCCCTTACTGCTGAGATCAAGAGTTCCTTTAATTTGTCACCCATCTGTATAGGAGGCAGTTTATTTCAGTGTCTTCTAACATATGTTGGCATAACCTGGATTGACCATTATGAGAAGCAGATAATAAATTGAGGCTCACTGTCCTTCACCTCAGCTCCTTCTTGAAGTATAAGAAAGTTTTCAAACCTTTTTTCTGTACACGCTTAATGCTCAGGATTCATTAGAGGTTGCAAGACGTACTTCAGGATCTGGCTGTAACATTCTGCTGTTCTCATGTTCTGCTGCACAGGAGAAAGCCGTCTTCTACATTCTCACGACAAGACATTTTTCAAGAAATTTTCATGGACTGCTTGTCTGGAACACCCAGACATTTCCCAGTGGTCTCAACAGTCAACATGACAGCAATAATATAACAGCAAAGACTGAGTTCACAGACTCTCTCACTCTTACAGCACTGAATACTCTCCAATGTCTGGAGAATCAGTCAGTCAGTCAGTCAGAATACTTTATTGATCCCAAAGGGAAATTACTACTGTTACAGCTGCAACCGTTTTATTTAA
Source organism: Archocentrus centrarchus (assembly GCF_007364275.1). Lineage (NCBI taxonomy): Eukaryota > Metazoa > Chordata > Actinopteri > Cichliformes > Cichlidae > Archocentrus > Archocentrus centrarchus. The sequence continues at coordinate 29,665,015 of NC_044348.1, forward strand.
ACGAGTAAACCTAAAACACAATAACATACACTAAAGGCATAAAAGTATAAAGACTAAAGAGAAATTTTGACTATATACACATCTAAATCTATACACATATGAGAATTGTGAGTGCAAACATTTTTAAATAGGTGTCATTATATATATATGCACAGTCCTTTTTTGTACAATGTATAAGTGTATGTACAATGTACAATGTATATAGTGTATGTACAATGTATATGGAAATTTAAACAATTTTATGTACAATTGAATACTGATAAGTGAATGACACTGATGAACCACAATGTCACCTATTAAGGGAGGAGTTATAGAGTCTGATGGCCACAGGTACAAAATGACCTCCTGTGGGGCTCTGTGGTGCATTTTGGTGGGATGAGTCTTGCACTGAATGTGCTCCTGTGTCCCATCACTGTGTTGTAGAGTGGGTGGGAGCCATTGTTCATAATGGCCTGCAGCTTAGACAGCATCCTCCTCTCCGACACTGCCATAAGCGAATCCAGCTCCACTCCCACCACATCACTGGCGTTGTGGATCAGTTTATTGAGTCTGTTGGCGTCTGCCGCCCTCAGTCTGCTGCCCCAGCATGCAACAGCATAGAGGATGGCACTCGCCACCACAGACTCATAGAAGATCCTGAGCATAGTCCGGCAGATGTTGAAGGACCTCAGGCGTCTCAGAAAATAGAGGCGACTTTGGCCCTTCCTGTATAGGGCATCAGTGAGAATGAGGGGCAGGCATGCAGCCTCTCTCAAGCCATGCAGGATGTACCTGCTTTGTTACAGGCAACATTTACAGAAAGGAGACCCTTGCTAAGGATGCAGCAAAATGCTGCGAATGTAAGTGAGCTATACTAGTCAATGTGTTTTTCATACTTTTCATACTTTTGCTTGATGAGTGAATTTAAAAATATTCATTTGAACCTTTGAGTGTGCTCTTTATCTCATTCTCTTATTAAAATATGTAATTGTTTTGTATTTAGATATGTATGTGCTATGACTGGTTTATTCCTAGTGAGTTTTTTTGTAACCCTGCCTTGTATTCAGTATTCAGATATGCTTATTGGTCAGTCCAAGATTTTAGTATTTTGTAATCTGGATAATTTTCCTCTCAAAGGAACACTCTGGCCAAATTATTCTAGTACCCATTACATCACCACACAGGGTTAGCCTGCAATCATAGTAGTGTGGTGGTACAGTATATGGACAAAAGTACTGGATCACCTACATATCATACCTGCCAGGACTGTTCAGCCATGAAGCTCCTGGGGCGCAGTTTTTGTGCTGATGGTAATCCCAGAGATTTAGACAACATTGGTGACTCACTGTATTCTCACTGTATTTCTCAGCATTCTGCGACCCCACTTTGTAACTACACGGTCTGGCATTTCATAACTGAGTTGCTGCGGTTTCTAAATGCTTCCACTTTGCAATAATTGAGTGTGCCAATGCAATAACATTAAGACACACTATTTATTCACCAGATTTATTATTTTTGTTGTTCTCTTTTGGCCTAAAATTTCGATGCATAAATTGTCTTGCAGCTTTGAGGAAAATCCCCACAAAGGTTATATCAGGACATGGGGCTCTCTTGGGAATAATGTGCTGCGACCTTTGGTAGTTTTTATGAATTTTAAATTTGGAGCTCTACCCCTCAGACATACTTCAGATATCACAATATCTGTATAATCCATTCTTCTAAACATTGCTTTAGACAGATACATCTCTAACATCAGTGATACCTTGTGGTGCAGGTTGTCTCTGATCGGATGCTGTGACTGAGCTGGGATCAGGAAGTCACAAGGCACCATTCGAGTTCCTGAAATGAACATGTTGGGCTGCATTAGTGACAAACTTAAACTTAAAATCGTGCTAACCAGATAGCAATATGGACCTTTAGTCCTTTAGTTCACAGATTACATACAGCCCAATTTGATCCTGGACAGGTAACACCTTTCCATTTCTTTACCTGTAATTAAGTACACTGAAGAGTTTCACCTGCACTGAAACCATAATCTCTTAAATGAAAACATGCTTTATCACATTCCCTTGCAATTGTTGTCAGACAACAGAAAGTTATTTGTCTTGTATGCTGAGTAATGAGTGATCCATACAGAAAATACAGGCTCACTAGTCTGAGGTGTCTCAAGTCAAGTAAGTGCAATTTCAATGATATATCTCAGATTTCCACATTGACTGTGTCTACTCATTACATGCAGATTCATTTACAGATCACTGTGGAAAGGCACAAAAAAAAACTACACATGCAGAGATTTTATAACTAAGCAACAATAGTATATTATGTTTTTATGACAGCTCACTAAAAATACTTTCAGCTTTTCAGCAGTGTCCACTCCCATTTAGTGGGCTAATGATGGCATCACCATACCAGAATTAGCAGTTTTTGGGTAATTTTCTTGCTTTGCAAAGCCACCCAGGAGTCCCAGTTGGATATTTCAATGAACTGGCTTTAGTACCCAGACTGCATGTTTGACACCCCTGGAGTAGACGAACACTGACTGAATCAAATGTATGCTGCTGCTCTCAGGTGGAGTTACCTTGGTGGATGAGTTGGTAGAAGGCATGCTGTCCATTGGTTCCAGGCTCTCCCCAGACTATTGGCCCAGTGTGGTAGTTCACACGTGTTCCATGGTTAGTAATGTACTTTCCATTTGACTCCATGTCACCCTAGACAGCAAACACTCTCAGTATACAGTAGATGTATCACTCTTTAAGATTATCAAAACCATTGCATGTATTAAAGTCTGTTTGATGAGAGATGACATAGCTGTCACTGCTTCGCCCCAATGGCATCAATCTAACTTTACCATGCTTATTGAAATGTTGTGCGAAGTCACTTTCTCCTTTGTCATTGTGAGTAATTTTATCTGCGAAACCTTAAATTGTGTTTTGAACCACTTCTTTAACAGTAGTGAGTTTAAGGGGCTTGTGAGCCATGCTGCAGGATAGAGACAGACCTGTTGGAAGTAAGCAGTGAAACGGTGCATGTACTGGTCGTAGGGCAGCATGGCATGGGTCTCAGCGTAGAAAAAGTTGATGTACCAGATTCCCAGCAGAGCCAACAGGACAGGCGCATTCTTATCCAGAGGAGCGGTACGGAAGTGATTGTCCTGTAAAAGCGAGGGTAAACCTCATTTAACTTCATAATTTCTGCATCATTCTTTAGAGAAAAAAATCATACGAGTAATTTTTCAATATCAGGGAGGTGGAGAACTGACACAGACATCTCGTTATGGTGTACTCACCATCCAGTGTGCTCCTGACAGAAGCTTCTCATAGTTGTCAAAGCCTGGAGATCAGATGCACAAGAAAAAATAAGTGATACAGAAGACTTTTCAACAGTGCAAACAGCACCGAGCTGGCTGGCTCACCACTCTCATACTAACTTTAACAACTACTGCATGGATTGCCATAAGTTTTGTATGAACATTTATGATCAGCAGTAGATGAATTCTAATGTTGATTTCTGAGTAGCCCCTTCACATAGTTCACGTGTATGTTTTCATATATGTTTTGGCAATGATTTTAGACAATGCCATAACAAATGCAAATATTGACGTCCCACTCAGGATGGACTCTTAATAACACTGGTGATCCAAGTTTAGTTTAAAGCCCCAGAGAGCTGCCAGGACATCTGTGGGCTCTTAGTTTTGCTACGTATATTATCATAGCATCTTTGATGTTAGAAGTATAATGATAAAATGGAAAAAAAAAATTGCAGGTTTAATGGATGTTGACAAAAATACAGAAATGTGTGTGTGTGTTTTACTGTACATACCAATGTGCAGAGCAATAGCCATTCCAATTGCAGACCACAAAGAGAAACGGCCACCCACCCACTACAAGAGAAAACACAAAAAGTATATCATTTTTGTCCTGTGATTTTAATTATGGAATTAAAATATGCCACATTTTATCTTCATATCTTTGATAAATACTTGCAAAAAATGTATGTTTTGCTCCAGACTTTAATCTTTTCCAAAAGTTATTTTTCTCCCCTTCTCTCTTTGGGACAGAAAATATTATAGACTGGGGTGGGCAATTAATTTCCCCAAGGGGTCACTTAAGAAACTGGGACTGCTGTGGAGGGTTGCGCCACTAAGCTGAATTCAGTTTTGCTCAATATTAATTTTATCTCTTTATAGGATTATTGGTGCAACTCTCCACAACAGTCCCAGTTTCTCATGTGGCCCCCTGGAAAACTAATTGCCCATTCTTGCTGTAGTCTTTATACATGCAACCATTTTCTCCTGACATAAAGGGCATATTATAGCTGTTACCTTTAAAATACCAACAATGTAACTAAATGCAGCTCTCTGACCTTTGATGCAACTCAGCCTTTACAGTAACCTCTGCAAGAGAGAAGGTCACTACCAATAATAACTGAGTCTGAAGAGAGAGGCTTCTGATTACCCGGCAGCTGCTGTTCAGAGTCTGTCCCACCTACTTCACAGGTCAAAAGTCTAGTTTATTTATAGCTGCGGCTCATGGCCCCTGGCACAGTGTGGACATGTAAAAACCTGAATACAGTGTGTGTTTTAAGGCTTGAATGGCACTCACGTCCCAGAACTCAAACATATTCTCCGTGTCGATACCGAAGTCTTTCACTTTGGGCTGAAGGGGAGACAGAAAAACAGGACCATTAGGATTAGGAAATCTAGATGCAGGGAGAATCTTATTAACCCTGATAAAGTTTGTTACAACTTACACCATTGGTGGAAAGAGCCACAAAGTGCTTGGCGACAGCAGCTTTCTGTTAAAACATGATTTATTATTAAGAAAGGCATCATTTTAGTCCAGTACTGAAACAGTGCTGTGCAGGATTGCTGGATGCTCACATCTTTGGCATGTTCAAGGAACCATGCTTTGGCCGACTCAGCATTTGTAATTGTCTCTTGGGTGGTGAATGTCTGCAAAAGGAGAAATACATAGATAATAGTGCAGTAACTTTGTCTGTGCTTCAAGATTTAGCAATAAATATGAGGTAAAACTAAATTTTCTCACTGTTGTGGGATAACTGTGGCATAAAAGTCCTGTCAAAGCTGAAAGGGTGAAAGGCTTTTCTTTGACTCCATTGACTCACTGTATTAATCTCACTTAATGAAAATTTCCATTATAGTTGCAGTCATAGCTGATCACTTTATCACAGGCAGTCACATTTTACATGTTTTAATTAATACATTTAAGTATTTCTTCACTAATAAATTTTTAACCATTAGAGATAAAATTATACACAATTACCTCACAGATGGATCTTTGCGTACAGCTACTTTCGGTACTGCTGATATTTATTTAGACTCTTTCTCTCCAATTGATCTTTTGGAGTTAGCTTCAGTAGTTACTTCCTTCAAGCCATCAACATGTCTTTAGACCCATTCCCACAGTCCTACCACTAATTAAAAGCCCATGGCACGTGGTCAATAAAGAAAGATACACTGATCATATTTAAGTATTAAGATGGCAGTAATCAAACCATTACTTAAAAAGCCACCACTTCACCCAGCTGTCTTAGCTAATTACAGACAATCTCCAACCTCCCTTTTCTCTCAAAAAATTCTTGAGAGAGTGGCTGTAAAACAGCTAACTGATCATCTGCAGAGGAACGGTTTATTTAGTTTCAGAATTCATCACAGTACAGAAACAGTATTAGTGAAGGTTACAAATAATCTTCTGGCCTCATCAGTGGACAGTGGACTCATCTCTGTGCTTGTCCTGTTGGACCTCAGTGCAGCTTTTGATACTGTTGACCATAACATTTTATTACAGCGATTAGAGCATGCCATAAGTATTAAAGGTACTTAAATCATATTTATCTAATAGACTCCAATTTGTTCATGTAAATGGGGAGTCTTCTTCACACACTAAGGTTAATTATGGAGTTCCACAGGGTTCTGTGCTGGGATCAATTCTATTTATGCTATACATGCTTCCCTTAGGCAGTATTATTAGAAAACATTGCATACATTTCATACGTTTTCACTGTTATGCAGATGGTACCCAGCTGTTCATAAAACCAGATGACACACATTAAAGTTAAACTGCAGGAATGTCTGGATGACCTCTGATTTCCTGCTTCTAAATTCAGACAAAACTGAAGTTATTGTACTCGGCCCTACAAACCTTAGAAACATGGATGACATTACCTTGGCCTCCAGTAACACTGTGAGAAACCTTGGAGTCATTTTTGACCAGGATATGCCCTTCAGTGTATATATTAAACAAATATGTAGGACTGCTTTTTTGCATTTGCTCAAATGCAAAAAAGTAGTCCTCTAAAATGAGAAAGATCCTGTCTCAGAGTGACACTGAAAAGCTAATTCATGCATTTATTACTTCTAGACTGGATTATTGTAATTCATTATTATCAGGCTGTTCTAAAAGCTCCCTGAAAAGCCTTCAGCTGATACAAAATGCTGCAATGAGAGTACTGACAGGGACTAAAAAGAAAGAGCAGATTTCTCCCATATTGGCTTCTCTTCATTGGCTCCCTGTTAAATCCAGGAAAAAAAATCCTTCTTACATACAAGGTCTTGAATAATCAGGCCAGATCTTATCTTAAAGATCTCATAGTACCGTATCACCCCAATAGAGCGCTTCACTCTCAGACTGCTGGCTTACTTGTGGTTCCTAGGATACTTAAGAGTAGAATGGGAGGCAGATCCTTCAGCTTTCAGGCCCCTCTTCTGTGGAACCAGCTCCCAGTTTGAATTTGGGAGACAGACATCCTCTCTATTTTAAGGATTAGTCTTAAAACCTTCCTTTTTGATCAAGCTTATAGTTAGACTGGCTCTCTTCCACAGCATGTCTTTTGTCCTGTCTCTTTCCCCTCACACCCAATCTGCCCCTCCCTGAGCCTGCCTCTGCCAGAGGTTTCTTCCTGTTAAAAGGGAGTTTTTCCATCCTGCTGTCGCCAAGCGCTTGCTCATAGGTGGTTGTTTTCACTTTACAATGTAAACTGCCTTGAGACGACTGTTTGTTGTGATTTTATACACTCTATAAATAAAATTTAACTGAATTGAATTGAGATGGCTGTTTCCTTCATATGTAACCTATTCCTCATCTCTTTACGAACAATCTACCTTGGATGCAATAATGAAGAGGGTTGTCTCAGCATTGAGCTGTGCCAGGGTTTTGGCGATGTGGGTTCCATCAATATTGGACACAAACCACACACGAGGTCCATCCTTTGAGTATGGCTTCAGGGCTTCAGTCACCATCAGGGGGCCCTACAGGTCATAGCAAACATATTCAGAAATGAAAAAGCACTCCCTATTTGTATTTATAAAACAAAAACTGCAGATAAGATTAACAGATCTTGCCAGAAAATATACGTACAAGATCGGATCCTCCAATTCCAACATTAACAACATCAGTGATGGCCTTTCCTGTATAGCCCTTCCACTCACCGCTGCGAACTTTCTGAAACACATCATTATAAATATTATCTATGTGGGTCTATAAACTGCTGACAGCTGCATCAAAAATTAATGAGCAGGGCTACAAAACTGAGATAGTGAATTGTTCAAACTGCAGTGTTGCAAAGCTTTTGTTGTGATTTTTTGCCTTGCTATTGGTTTAACTCACATGACAGAAACCCTTCATTTTCTCCAGAACCTTATTAACGTCTGGCATTACATCCTTGCCATCGACCATGATGGGAGTGTTGGAACGGTTCCTCAGAGCCACATGGAGCACAGCGCGGCCCTTCATTTCCACAGCACCAGGAGACAAATGTTAATACACACAGACACTTGCAATCAGCATTGTTGCATGGGGTATTTTTCTGCTGGCTGCTTACACTCCTTGTGAAAGAGGAGTAATGTTATTTTTTTGTTGTTGTTTTTTTTACTTGGATTGACTGTATTCAGTGATAATTTTTGAAATAAAAGCAAGAGTGACTGAAGTTATGGCTAATCAACAATGAGCACCTCAGTGAAGTTGATCTTCTCTCCAGTAAACATTCTCTCTCTGGCAGCCTCAATGCCTCTTGACTTGGCCTAAAGAAAAAATAAATATTAGTGCCATGTCAGTAATAGTTTGGAATCTTTCAAACTGATGATCAGTCCTTCAAAGAAACACAATTTAAGTGAAGATGGAGATTGAATCTGATGAACAGATCCCCACTTGCTGCTTGATGGAGGGACTGATTAGCTGATTGTTTGGGAATTATAATGAGCATGTCAAAGGCCACAGATCATTCAGATGGAAATTAAATTACCAGGTCAACCAACAATTTCATGACATCCTCTGTGATGAGATTTTTGGAGTAATCCAGAAGAATATCTCCATCCTCAGTTTTCAGTGTGAGGCTGTTGGAGATAAGATGGGGACATTTTCTGAGTATCAGTATCCAAACAAAAAGTATTACTGTCATTGTGTGGAGGTTTGATGTGTATGTAATGAAGCCATGCAGATAACTGTTATGTGAACATATTTGCCAACAGTAGATTGAACAAAATGAACACTAACTACATGCATTCTGTTCTGTGCAAATGTTTTAAAAGGATGTATACCTGAGCTTGTTGAATCTTTCCTTGTCAGCCTCAAACATGTGCCTCATGTTGAGGCCCAGGGCGTGGGCTGTGTACCACTCCTGCAGCTTTTGAAAGTTGGGGTCCTGAGTGAGTCCCATGCTGTCCAGAGAGGGGGGCTTGCTGTGCTCCACTGTGCTCAACTGTCCTTGCTGAGTGTGACCAAGCAGGTCAGAGGGAAAGCTTTTTGAAGGGCACCCAGTCCAGATCTAAACTTGCCCCTCCTACAAGAGACACATAATATCCACAGTCTGAGCATGTCACACTTCCCCACTGTTCTGCAGGGTTACAGAGCATGTAGTTCACTGTCACCCACAGACGATCACACAGGCCAGGCAGTGTATTATGCCTTTCATTATATCATTATATTCTATTTTGTACTGTTACACTAGTGGATATTCATATTGAACATGGCCAAAGTTTCAAATAATAAAGTCAGTGAATTACATATTCACTGTGAGCTTCCATTTTCAGACACATTTCTTTTCACTTGGATCTGTAAAATGTCAGTGAGAGTGGACATCCCTAATATGGTCATGTCAGGCACACAGCTCTGGCTATGAGTAGAGCAGCCCCATCCACCTTCCCCTCACAAGCCAATCAGAAAAAAAGGGAATGTGGTCTTAAAATAAAGAGAGGTTAAAACCAAGTATAAATTGAGGGGTTGCATCAATTCCCAAGGTAAATAAGGATTACAGAAACTTTGAACAATACTAAGCTACTCTAGAGTCCAATAATAAAAACGTGAAGCTGGAAGTGAACATAACAGGCCACGTTTTTTGTAAAATCAGTTTTTATTTTAGGATAAATTGCTAAATTAACTGGGGCCTAAGTTTTTCTTGTCTTTTAAGGTGTGAAAAGTAATCTTATACCCAAACCTGCACTTTAATATGTTGCACTGAAATCCATAAACAAGCACATTGTCTTGTGGCTTCTCTTTAATTATCAAATTGTAAAAACTGAAACCCTTTCAGAGCCCCTGCAGTTCAAGATCAAGTGTGGGCTGTATCCTTTAAAAACTGTGCAGGTGTCTGGCACCTGGAGAGGTTACAAAAGACAAATATGATGCTGCTCACGTTTATCGTCTCATGTGAGCAGTTTGTGGACCTTGGCACCCCCAAGTGTTCATTTTTTTAAACACGAAGCATAGGTTGTAATATTCTCTAACACACATTAGAGGGCGAGAAAACCTTAGCAAGCAGCATATATGTGTTGCGTGGGTTTTATTTTTATTTTTTAGCTTTATTCATTTTAGTTGCAAACTTCTACACTTGAAGGAAAAGCTATAATGTCATTTTTGTTAGCTCACTATGTGTATACTCTTTCACTTGAATAAGCAGGTTTCCCTGCTTTCTTAATCATGAGGTTTGATCCCTACCATATTTAATCTTACGGTCTGCCTTTTAGAAATGATAAGAAACACAATTGAAATGTAAGGTTTGTAAAATAAATAAAACAGTAAGATAACATAATGTGATTTTTAAACAAGGGTTAGGACTGTATGAAGACCAAAATCTAGTTACATATTAGCTCTGCGACGGTTTTATTGTGAAAGTCTCAGCGGAAGTGTGAGTTTATTGATCTGGTATTGACGGTGGTCACACAGACAGGGAATTCGCTGTCAAGAGGGTGGATGCCTAGAGCTGGTAAGCGGTGCTTTGATTAACTTAACGCGTACTGTAACATTTTTCTTGTGTTCCACCGGAGCTTGTTTCGTCTTGGCCGAGGTAGCCCCGGCTGTTGTAAGCATATGGCGGAGCAGCATAAGTTAGCTGGTGCTTTCTAGCAGCGCTTACAATCGTGTCGCAGAGAGCTAGCTGGGTAGCTAACGCTAGCTCGCCTAGCTATGTAGCTAGCCTGATTAGTACAGATGCGTCCATTATCGGACGCACCTTAATGTGACGTGCATATTTTTGTTAGTCGTCACAACTGAAAAATCGCAACCCCATAACCGCTGGTGTGTTTCCAGGGAGCGCTACAATATTACATGACATATTTGTCCAGCTGCACACTGGTATGTACACAAGCCCGGTTTCATGTGTGCTGATGAAGCGCATCCGCCTAGGCTAACGAAGGAGGAGCGGTTGGTTGGCGCTGTCGTTTGTTTCTGTTAACTCTGCCCCGTGTTTATATCTGAGGACGACGCTTCAGCTTTGATCAGCGTCTTGACACTCTTACGTGCGAGAATGAGGTAATAAGCTTTAGCAGCCACCTGGTTTGACTGCGTGTCCGATAACGGACCTGGCCGTTCTCGGTTTGAAGTTACGCGCTGCAGTCGGTAATCATTCACCGCACAAAGATGGAATGCAGGCTAACCTTAGAGACAAGCTGGCGACGCGGACGTTATTTACGGTTCCTGTGACGATATGCTTGTTGCTGTACTCCGGCTTGCTAGCTAGCAAACGAGCGAGAGACTGCTTCTGTGGGGCAGGGGTTTGGGTGTCAAAGACTGGGGAAAGCAGGAGAGCCAGCGTGGTTGCTGGCTGGGCACCCACCGGCGGTGGCATTTTCCCGTCACTCGCTTTTCCAGCGTTTGGCGTGTTGATGTCGCGAAAGCCTTTTCGGCGATACCGCATTTAGGGCGTTAAAAGGCCATATTAATAGCTGCGACAGAGTGCTCCCATGACTTGGGCCATGTCATCCCGGAGAGTTTCGATGAAACCGGCTAACTGCGCTTGCGGTGACAATGTTACATCTTCCTGCTAAATAGTGATCGCGTTTGATAATAATCTCCTTGCAAAACTATCGAGTTAGTTTTCTTACCTGCTGGGGTTTCGAGATTAAGTGACAAACTGTTGTAATAATAGCCCTAGAATAACTGTGCTGTGTTTAATAACACGCAGAGAGCAACAGTACTGCTATAGAGGTGTTGAAATCATATCCTCAGACATGCATATGGTGCTATTATGGTGATTGAATCTCGACTCCAGGACTACATTAATTTCTATGTAGTGACGTTAAAGAATTGTACTATAAGCACAGCAGAAACTTGCACAACCTCATTGATGTTGGTGTCTTTGTATAGTCTCTGCAGTACAGAGGAGATGTGTGGAGTTGCATTAATTAATAACGTTGCCCCACTTCTTTGGAGGGGTGTAGGCATCTACAGTCTAGCCTGATGTCTTTTGAGATTGTGTGGATGTGCTTTCAATGAAAGTAGAAGCTGTCCCTAGTATGTGATCGTATCTTGGACTACGATATTGCTTATGATTTGAGATGTCTGTGCACTGATTGGTTATTCATACCTGCAAGCTCTGTCATAAGCAGCCACTCTAATGATGGCTGATGAAATTGCTGACATTACACGATTAATATTGTCCTGCTTATTAGGTAATAGGGCTATGCAGTTAATTGAATTTTAATTGCAGTTTATGACTTCCAACAAGATGGAAGTCATAAATTAAACAAGATAATTGAGATAAAATCCAGTTTAATGTTCTTGTTTCATCTTTCAGCAGTCTAAATTAATTCCCCATCAAACTGTGGTAGGTTTAGTTCAGATCAGTTGAATTAAACCTACCATAACTATAATTAAAGTTCATCAACTTAACTTTAAAAAAAAGTTTATTAAAACTACTGTTTTTTGCTTTTGTGTTTTTTTTTGTTTTTGTTTTTTTGTTTTTTTAAGTGGCTTTATTGACCTTAAAGCACAATTTCTTGTAACATGGTGCAAGAGATGGATTAGATTTGAGTTTGCTGCTGTCCAAAGTAAAAATGTTAACATTGAGAAGTCCTGAAAATGTTATGATCTTTTAAACTCTGATTTAAAGGTTTGTTTTTTTTTTTCACTCAGATTAATGCATATTTGTCAGTGGTGTTGAATGGTTTTTACAGTTGTTACATTAAAATTGACATTCATTGGGGCGCCGGGGTGGCTCAGTGGTGTAGCAGACGACCATGTTTGCCGCGAGGCTGAAAGCAGGTTTGCGCAGGTTCGAGTCCCGGCCTGTCACTGTCTTCTGCATGTCTTCCCCATCTCTTCTCCCGCCTTCCTGGCATATCTATACTGTCAATAAAGCCGCTGTGGTCAAAATAATAAAAAATAAATAAATAAATAAAACAAATGGACGTTCATGGTAGGGCTGGGTAATATGGACCAAAAATGATATCTCTATTTTTTTGCTGAATGGCAATATACTATATATATATGTATGTGTGTATCGGTACTTTTTCTTCCCGAAAGGTATAAACAAAAAGGCAATTCTGAGTCAAAGCTACATGTCCCAAATGTCACACGGGAACTTTTATTAACGTTCAGCTGTAGATGTACATGAGAAATTTCTCAAAAATAAACTATTTACATATTTAAATGATAATGCTCCTTAAATAAATTAATGCATTTTTCCCTAATAACAAAAGACTCACAGCTGTGCTATTAAAATGTAAACAGAAAAGATACAGAGCAAAACTAGCAAAAGGTTGACTTATTCTTCAAAAAGCCAGTCTCCAGTCAAGTAGACTTCACTAAAGTTCTTCCTCCTGTGTTTACTCCTGTACATCTAGTGCTCTGTGCAAATAACAAAACATGTAAACAGACTGACTGAACAAAATTCCATCCTTCAGTCAGCAGGGTTCTAGCCAGCGGTTGATCGCCCGGCACCTTGCTGAGATGCTGTTGCACTGGGCTGAGGACTTCAGCAGTTCTCATAACAGCTAGCAACACGGCTATTAGCATTAGCATCGGTAGGCATGATGGAAAAGATTAGTGCTCCGACCTTTTGTCGGGACTTGTTTGCGGCATTGTCTACAGAATACATCTGACACTTTGAATCTGAAACATCTCCAAATAATTGAGGATTGTTTTAATTTTTACTCACCAACTCCTGTTCAATAATTTCGTGTCTCTTTACTTCTCCGTGCTGTCGCTTCCTGCATGATTTACGGTTGAAGCTGTGTGGGAGAGAGGCGGGGCAGTGTGAAGTTGTGCAGATACAAATTGGGAGAAGAGAAAGGTGAACTTGTGGGTCTACAAGTGTGATTGTAAAGTGACGTTGAGTATATCGATATAAACGATATTGTCTCATCTTATATCTCGTATGAAAATATATCGATATTTCTTAAAAACTTGATATATCGCCCAGTTCTAATTCATGGTAAAGTCAGCACCTTCCTTTTGTGGAATTTTGCATGCTTGTACAACTGTCATTAAACAACCCTGAACCTATGTGTTGACATCTTTCACAGCTGTGTCTCTGTGGAAATACATGCTTTGCACTGCAAAATTCCTGTCTCTGTTTAAACTCACTCCCTTGAATAGCTTATGCGCCTGAATGGTCACCATAGCTGGTGGACTAGTTCTAAGGCTTCAGTTGTTTTCGTTCCTTTATTTGTCGTCAGTGTTTGTCAACATGTGAAACATATGACCAGGAGTGGCATTTGTTTCCTCAGTCAAACAGTAAGTCCGGATGCATGTGTGAGGAAGTCAACAGTCACAAGATTACTGTTTGCGCTTGCCTCGGGTGGGGTGCGGGCACTTTGTAAGCCTGAATGATATTTCCTTAAACAAAGGAGTTTTATAGTGATTCAGTAACGGTGCCAGTTTAGATTTAAAGATGTGTGTCCACTGACAGGGAAGTGGGAGATAAATATTAGGGATTTCTTCATTTTGGGTATTGATTGATTGATTGATTGATTGATTGATTTTTTTTTTTTTACTTGTTTTCATTTGGACCAGATAGATTAATTGAGCTTTTGCATGGTGTTTTGTGTCCACTAAGTTGGGACTTGGTGTGAAATGTAAGTAAAAGTAGATTGCAATGATTTGCGTATAATTTAAGCCCTACATTTAGTTGGAAATGGTTCAAATGCATCATGTCAAATGCTGAAACTGAGAAATGTTATTGGTTATTGAAAAAAAAGTTTTTCTAGGCTCAAAAATGGGCTTTTGTGGGTCACGGCATTTGGAAAAAAAACTCTGAATTTTCAAAATAAAATAACTGACTGTCGTTAAATATTCCCATACCGATGAGTGAGAAGTCTGGTCTACATTGGACAATGTATGAGTCACAGACAAACCTTCAACGAAAACTCAAAAGCTTCACTATTTAGTGTCACCAAGGTCTGTAGTTGAGACTAACAAACTCTGCCTATAGACATATTTGGTCAAAGTGTAACTCCTGGAAATGGCAGAAATTGTGTTAAAATTTCATTTTAAATTCAAAATGGCTCATTTCCTGTTGGGTTTAGGTCAAAGGTCCCCTAGGCTTTTTTGTATGTCTTAGGATGTTCATACATGTTGCTCAAACTGTGGCAGTAGTACACCAATAAAATTTTGTAGGTGGTGTTATAGACAAATTTTGCACCATCCCTGTTTGAGAACCATAAAATATGTAAATTTTCACCAGACCTGAAGGGTGTGCAAAATTTAATGAGTTTTTGAGCATGATTAGGCCCTCAAAAAGGGAATTCATTGTTGTAAATAATAAACAGAACAGATAATTGGGGCCTTGGTGCTTCGATCCCAAATTATAAATTAGATTAAAAGTTAAAGATTATAAATTATAGATTATAAGAGTAACGAGTCCCAGAAAAGCTGTGTTTTGTTAAGATGGGGACTGTGAAAGTGTGGACAAATAGTTCATCAGTTTAGGAAAAACATTTCTCAAAGTAAAGGTACTAACAATTTGGAGACTTCATCATCTGGGCTGCATACTATCATTAAAATGATTCGGAGAATCGTCAGAATAATGGAGTTTATTTTTTGTTCAGGATCCAAGCAAAGAGCAAGTGACCCAGGCATGTGGTAAAAATAATTGTTTTTCCAGTTTTTGTTATTCATCTCCTATGAAGGAAAACAAAGATATGAACCAGACTGTGGTTTTGAAGAATTGTTATACCCTTTGACAAGGCCAAAAACCAATATTGAACAGCTATGATCTTCAGGCCTAGACTTACTTGGTTTTTTAAGTGGTGGATGAACTGCATAAGCTCAGAACTATTGCCAGTGACGTTGGTTGGCTGGTGCATCTGTGAATGCAATTTAAAACTATCACATAGGAAGGAGAAGAGAAAAAAACAAAACAAAAACAAAAAACACACAAAACAATCACAGAAATACCATTACCTCTTCTGGGCCTGAGCCCATTTAAGAAAAGGAAACTGATTTGACAAACTAAAGTCAGAAATTTTCTTTGGAAATCATGAAGAGTGAGGAGAGGGACCTAGCTGGCTTCTTACATGGGCAACATAAGTAATCTATGCTGCCATTTTGGTAGCATTGTAACAGCATGGTTCAGCTGTAAAAGACTCAGGGTACAAATGAGACTAAACTAAAACAATGACAAAGGAGACCCTGAGATTAGCTGTTGAGCAGCCAATTTCATATATTAAGCGAGACTAGGAAAACATTTTGCTTTCAGCACTACAGCAGTTGGTCTCCTTAGTTCCCAGATATGTACAGTGTTGTTAAAAGAAGAGGTGATTTAGTGCAGGGGTAAAAATACTGAAGTGTGGCTGGCATCAAATTTAAAAATATGTGTATGTAAAAATAAAATAATTTATCAGTTTCACCATTTGATATTTTGTCTTTGTACTATTTTGAGTAAAATTTAGGGTTTAATTTTAATTTTGTTTTTATGTACATTTTACAAAGCATCGCAGGAATGTAGAATTGCAATGTTACCCCCTTCCACCTTCTAGCTCCCATGCACTTCCTTACAAATATGTTATTAGTTATTTACGGTTGGTTAGGTTATACCTGGGACTCCTAAATTCCAAAAACAATCAGTGTCTTCATAACATTCAAACCGAAATGCTTTACACTGATACAAGTGCATGTGTATTGGGATTAATAACTACCCAACAGCATTACAGAGATGCCTGCTGAACACTGGCTCAAGTCCAAGATTGGTAAAACCATATTACTCTAAAGTGTACCGATGGGAATACTCCACAATATGTATAGGCAATTAAAATATGGTAAAAATACATTAAAAAAAACAGGGAAAGTTGCCATTGTGTAAATTGTAGTATATTTTTGTTCTGTCAAAAGGTGATAACAATATTGTTCTTTGAAAATTAGTTTGGTTTTTGAAACAGGTCTCTCCTAGATGTGTGTTTTGAGTTTTATTTTGTGCCAGGATTTTCCTTTGGATGCACAAAACTAACAAAACTATTTGCACTATGTGCACCAGGGGGCTGGGGTGTACCTTTTTCGCTAACATGCACTGTTTCAGCGCTGTCTACTGGTGTGTCATCTGTTGCTTGGTTAATTTTTCCACTTAAATGCAATAGGTAGAAATTAATAAGATGCCAGCTGGGACAGTGAAGCAGCTCATGGGTTTACACATAAGGGAGGGAGTGGGCTTTTGGCTTGGGAAATCTCACCCTTGTCTCCTGGGAAACCAGTTTAGCCTTAGTTTGTGGTCAGCTATTTGCCCTTTAGTCAAATGTTCCCAGTGAGAAGCATGACTGCTCATGCACCAGTGATGATCAAATGAAACAAAGCTGCCATGAAACTCTGTGATACTTATCTTCATTAATCCCTGCAGAAAATATGCAGCTCAGAAGTCAGGATCAGTTATTAAAAATTAAACAGTGGACATAATAAAGGTGTAATAGGTTGTCAAAGTATTTCAGCAGTGAATCAAACATTGATCCAGTCTTTAAAAGTTCCTTAATCTACACCGTGTACCATACCTGCCAATATATATATATTACTCTTCTAAAGCAGTCATTATTAAAACAGCCTTTCTTTACCCTCTGTACAGAGGATTGTCATTTACTGAGTCTTATAATCATTTAATTAAAGATTATTGATGATACGATCTTAGCTGATCTATGGAGCTGCTGTACTCAGTTCAGATCTATGTTATGTAATTACTATGCAATGGTTCAGCAACAGTGAACCAGCTACTAATAGCAAAGGGTCAGCATTTTGGATGTATTTCATGCCTGTGATACCAAGAACTTTAAATGTGTTCAAAACTTTTAACTAACCAACCACAAATTGTTAACTGGGTTATTTGAAATCAGTTTTTGTCTCTATTTCATTTTGGCTTTTAAATTCATTTTAGATTCAGATGTCTCCCAGAGTAGGTTTGTTAATTTTATTGTTTGTAAATGTTTTGTTACTTATTTATTAAAATTTAAGTGGAATTTTTCAGGGAAAAATTTGAAGAAGTTCACAATCTGTAGAGCTCTAGCCAGAAAAGAAAAAATCTCAGCCTGGCATGTGCGTGTTGGGAGCGGTGTGTGTGCGCGCACTAATAATTTCTAATGCTAAGTAGCTTGCTGATGTTAAACTCTAAATGCTGTGCTCACTTGCTAATTGCAGTGATGGTGAACAGTTAGATCGATATAGCGATAATTCTTTTTGCATATAAAGCATTAGAGTTACACTTACATATCATGCATTCAACGTGTCCCAGAGCGCCGATTCCTTTCACTAATGGGTTTATTGCCTAAAAATCGTACACAACAAAAACATTATAATCCAGGTGTTTTATCGATCCGATCAGCTGCTAACAGCACTTCCTATGTTAGAATATTCGTCAACACATTGTCAGCATGAACTTTACGTTTTTAATGCTAGCCACTAACTACGACAACAGAAGGTGTCATCATTTTGCTGAGAACTGTAGTTTGTTTTTCTCCAAGGCCTCTCGCAGCTCCTGGGAAATTGTCTTTTGATATCCCTTTTTTTCCTCTTCTTCCCCCTCGTTTCATGCTGGTTGCCATTTTGCTTTCTATAGCCACATGAAATCAAGCGTGACCAGGACCGTCACGAGATCAGTCTGGTAATTGCAGCGATAGCAAAGACTTCCAAGAGTGAACCGGTGAAATTTTCAGTCCAGTGCTGCGGTGGCTGGAACCTGTATTATAATACAAACAGAACACTTTGTGAAAGGAGTTGACTCAGTCATGTAGACATCTCAATTCTCAGTAAACATCAGACAAAAATCAAAGCCTAATCAAGCTGACAAAGAGGAAAACTAAGGAAATGTCATCTATATTTTTAAAATTTTAGTTTCTAAGTGCACAATATCATCTTATTACCATAATTTATTTTCAAAAGTTTAGTTATTTTTTATTTTTTCATTTAATTTGTATTTTTTTCACACCTAGTTTTAAGTTTGGTTTTAGTTCACTGTAATAACCTTGGAGCTCAAGGATGCTGACACCCATTTCTTAACACGATTGGGCAAATGAGGTGTCAATCAAAATGGGAGGGTCAAGCCTGCCATATAAAACCCACTTCATACGTCCGGCAGATGAGATGTGGCCAGTTAATGGGCTACGAAATGGGTTTTCCAGAGCAAATAATAACCAGAGGGCGTTATGTAGTTTTTTTCAGGTGATTTTAACCAGTTAACAGGTTAAGTTTAACAGTTGTTGGGAAGCCTTTTTTTTTTTTTTTTATTTTGCACTTAAGGCAACATAACTTGTCAGCTTGAGGGGTATTTTTTCATTTAACCTTGTTGGCTCCAGTCCACACAGTGTACACTGACAGGAAGACTGACAGCAGGAAAAGAAGCAACTAGCTTGACTGTAAATGATAGTGAAGAGCAATAAAAACTCAAACACTGAGCTGAAATGAGACTAGTGCAAATAAGTTGGATGACTAAAGTAAATTTAGAATTTAGTTTATCTTGATCCTGTTCTCAATTCTTATTTTACTAACAAATACCAATTCAAGGTGTGGTGCACGGTAAGAGTCACCTCATAGCATGAAGGTCCTGGGTCTGAACCCACTGGCCAGCTGGGAGCCTTTCTTTGTGGGGTTTGCATGTTCTTCCTGTGCCCAGGCACTCTGGCTTCCTCCTACAGTCCAAAGACATGCATGGGTTCGGCTAATTTAGTGACTGTAAATTGACTAAAGCCAGTGTCTTGGTATCGAATAAGAACTGGTAAAAGCTGGATCCTTGCATTTCTGTTAAAGTTAACATGCATACTGCTATACTTAGCTCAGTTTTCTTTTGCTACCATACTTAGGTTTATGGCTTCTGTGGCACCTCTATATATTTTGTCATTGTGGCTAAAGGGGAAGAGTAAATTCTTACTTACTTTCTGGCTATAAATACAGCTCCCTGGTGCCTGGCATGCAACACAACCTGCAATCTCAGTATACAGGCTGCTCAATATAGGCTGAGGAAAGCATTTTCATCCCCACAGGTTGCCACCAACCTTTTATGAATGGAACTGACGTCAGAGCCTTTCATCACAGCTCTCACTTGTTGAAACCCACCGGTTAGGCACACTGAACACGCTCTATTGTACAGAGATATTTGGAGAGGATATTTGAGCTTATTCCTTTTGCTTATTATTGACTATTGAAATTCATTTGTGATTTGTGCAAATGCTCAGATTAGATCAAATGAGATGGGACTTTTATTTAATCAAATGGCATTCATGTGCGCATGTCAACTGTCGTCTTGATTCCCCTGGTGAGTCTCTAATTAATTTGGGACTTATTCTTTTTGCTTCCTCTTAGGGTGATGGAATGTATTAATACTATTTAATTAAGGCAAAAGCACATGTTGAAATGTGAGCAATGCAGACATGTGGGGCCCTTGAGTGTGTCCTTTGTGAGAGCAGGCTGTCCAGTGTTTTTATTGGAGCCATAAGCTACTTATGGTGTCTGTAAGGACACTACAGGTTAGTCTAATATTATCCAACCAGCTGTATCGGCCTCTTGGCTGATATGTCTGAACAAACTCATAACAGTGGTTTGCTTCAGCAGTAGGAAAGGTTTCACTACTGCTTTAAAAAGTGCATATTCTGCCAAAAAATACAATTTAGCAGAACTGGAAAAGTGTTTAGAAACAGTATTTTGTAATACCTGAGTATCAAATAAAATGGATGGATAGTTTCAAGCCTATAGAACAAAAATGGGGACCAAAACAGGAGTAGTTATGGGAACAAACCCAAGCATTTCCCCACAATGATTAAAGCCTGCAGCTGCCTACAAAACAAGTATACAAAAACTATATTGATAGTACAAAATCTACCCTTGCTGTTAATATTAAATTGTATCACAGACCTTTATTTTTCTGTTCCTCGTACAAAGTCATGCAGCTGCATGTGCAAGTGTGTGTTTTTTTCTGTGTGCTGGTATGAGGAGACCAGGACTACCACAATGCTCTCCTTGTGCTCTGTGGGCAAGAGGAGCCTGGGTCAGCTCCTGTCACACAGTTGCTCGCGGCACTTGTCTTGTCATTTGGACTGACCTCCTCGACCTGTCTGCTTCACTGTGACTTATCTGCACTGTGGAATGTCTTCAGTAAAACCTCCACCAAACACACAGTCTGAACTTTGCCTTCCAACTCAGTTAGTGCATCATGTTTATACATTCACTTTGCACATTTACATCACATTTTGTGGAGATGTTTTGCAGCATATCAGTTTTTTTGACCTGCTTTTCTGTGCTCGTATGAACCCACATTAAGAGTGTTCTGAGGAAATGCATTCCTTTGCTTCATTGGCAACAGATGTAGAGGAGAACATTTTTTACTTTGAGCTGAACCTTTTGGAGTGTCTAAAAACGGTGCAGTGTGGACTTCTGGGGCAGCTGTTTTGCCCATGAAGGCTGAAATAGACTTCATGAGAGAGCTAATGTCGGGCCTGTGGCTAGAGCATCAGAGGGCTTGTGTTTGCCTCACAGTGGCAGATGGATAAGGAGCTGTCAGCATGGGTAACAGCTGCCCCATCCACAGCTATTAAGCCACCAAGCTGTGAAGTAACAGTGACTCAAATATGGCAGCGTATCCAAAAGTAACTGCTGTTGGCACCACGAATGCTAGTATATCCTCAAGGTTGCATACGTGAACTTAAGACTGATTAATGTTGCGAAATCTGTTGGGAAATTTGTGTAATAAAATAAAATTCAGACTCTCTCTCCAACAGTCAAGTGGGGCTGATCAGTGGTCAGTAACGCAGGTATGAATATCTGTCACAATATGAGTGCAACCCAGACAATTTCTTTTAATTAGTCATGCCATTTCTGAATTATCGTCAGCATTTTTGGGATTTGTTGCTATAATACTGCCTCCTTTTTAATGTAGTTTGTTGTGAGCACCAGCTGTTTGCCCAGCAGTTTGCACAGACAGGTACCATGACTTTACTACATGCCCAGTGGAATACTTGGCTTGAGGTTTTTGTTACTGGCGACAGAGAGCTTGCTCCAGGAAATCTAAACCCCCCTTCCTGTTGAAGCTGAGCAGCTGACATGTTCGGTGAGTGGGGAAGTAGAGCTAACATTAGCCCTAAGCGGCTCCTGCTGGAGGAAGGACACTAAAGTGGGCTGGCAGAACTCCAGTGCATCCGGAGGGACGCTCTAATCACACGTGTTTGTTTGGGTGCAATCTCTAATACATTGTGCCCTGCAACAGGAGGCTGTCAGCCAACAGAGCTACCCTGAGAAGCCAGTAGGCCTCATTAATATTGATGCCATGTCTGCTTCTTGTGGGGATATCCTCTGCCTGCAGAGTTTTGTTGCCAGGAAGGAAATGTAGACCATGGACACTCTCTAATAATGTCACTTTGTTGTTTGGGCTGAATTGAGTGTGACTCACTGCATGTGTTGCTACTTTAGTTGTTCAAAGCCATAAAAACCACTACAGAGAAGTCAGACATTGATATTGAAAGATATCAGACTGCATCACCCTTTTGGCAAATAAGAGGATATTTACTGACAGTGACTGAAAAATGTATCACATCAGTTTCATGCTGGCTGACTGTTAAGAGTGTGTGTGATGAAGTTTTTCACTTTTAGTAAAAGTGGCAGTTGATAGAAGCGCTGAAAGCCACATTCTTTACACTATACTACATATTAATGCTATAGATTGTAGGGTATATGAAGAGTGATCTTCACAGTATGATTATTATTAGCATTTTTTTAACCATCACTATTTTATTTTCTTTAAGAGGAAGTGAAACTCTAGAGATTAGGCATATCTTTTGTGAGTGTCCTTTGCTGAAATCAAGGGGCAACCTCCAGAGCTGATAAGTGAAGCCTTCAGGGAAATGCCAAAATTACAGTTCCTCTAGGTGCCACTTGAGGCTGGCTCCAAAAGGAGGTCAGTCCCCATGGACTCAGCATTAGAAGTCATGTTTACAGTCTGGGGCAAAGATTTGTTTTGGTGTCTGTGAATTGTTTTCCCATTCATAACGTCTCTTGAGTGGGGTGCATTTCTTTATTTTATTTTTTATTTTTTAAATAACTCGTTCACCTGGATAATAGAATTAACGGTGTGGCTGCTTTGATTGACAGGTGTCTCTGCTGCTGTCAATGGATATAACATTTTAATTTTCAGTTGCCACTGTTAATAAAAACAAAGCATTCACAGCGTCGTCCAACGCTGTGCCGGACTAAAGTACTGTCGCCGGGCTGAGAATTTCACCGGTTTGCTATCGGTACTGTTTGCTTTTACCACAATTAGCAAGTGGGTGCAGCTATTAGCACTAGCAAGTGGTCGTCCTATAGCCAGGGGAACCACCTGCTCGCTCATCTGGTCATCTGATCCTCTGATGCTGGCTGGGTCCCTGCAGACTTGTCCATGGAGACTTTACATTATAATGCACCAACTACGCAACTATAACAAAAATTATTACTCATCTGTGGTGTCTCTATCTGCTCATGTCAGTGTCCTCAACAGAGTATAATCTCTGCTTAAGAAACTATTTCCAGACTTACTTCGGCCATAGCCTCCAGCTTTTCTGAGGCATTCTTAAGCCATTCAAGAGACAATTTCTGTAGTGTTATTTGGGTTGGACATGTTTAAAATGCCTCACCTTAGAGGGATCCAGGAGGCCCTCCTGACTGAATTCCTAACCCTATCACTAAGGAGAACCGGGGGGGGGGGGGGGGGGTCATCAGACACTCCTTGGAGGAAGCTCATTTCTGCTGCTTGAATCTGAGGTGCTATTATTTTAGTCACTGCACAGAGCTCATTGCCATAGGTGAAGGAAAGAACGTAGATCAACAAGTCAGTGAACAGCTTTACATTCAGGTTTGGCTTCACTAAAACAACTGATGCAGCATGAGCAGTTCTGCAAGTGCTGCACCAATCCACCTGTCAATCATCCGTTCCGCTTCTCTGCTGCTCATGAACAAGAACCCTGAGATACCTGAACTCCTCCATTTGAGGCAGTAAATCTGAGAAAAAATAATAATTTCATGAAGATTAAATATCCAATCTTTGTTTTTCCAGACCACCTTCCTAAAACCTGTCTCACCACTGTCAACAGTGAGTTTTAGTTGTTTCTAGCTGTGTCCTGGTCCTTTACTTCATTCTGTATGACTATGAAGCCAGTTTTGTTCTCTGTGGTTACCTCACTGGCATGTTTAGGCGGTTCATCAAGTTATTTGAAAGAAAACTAAACTTTCAGCCATCATTTAGCTAAAATAGTGTGAATGTCTGAGGACGAAAGTAGCCAGCCCTAAGTACCCTAAGCTTAGGTACCACGTTTACTTTGTAGAAGCTTATATCCTATTACTTATGTCAGCTAGCAGGCATTGTGGGGCACCTGGCGGTTAATCTCTGGGATTTAGAGGCCTGCTGCACTGTTGCACTAGTTAGCTGCTTTCAGTCACTATAGACAATCACATAGACAAAATTAATTTGCTATTCCGTCAGCAAATGCTTCCTAAAAGAAAAGTTTTTTTTTATTCTGAAAGAGAGAGTGTCTACTGTGCATAGAAATTACCTACATAGTTTGTTGGGTGGTGGTGTAATTTATATTTTTGTACCACTGACTGAAGCTGAAATTTTGGTAATTTTTCAAGAAAAAAAATGAAGCAGTGACAAATAATCATTAAATCAAGACTGTAAAATAAGATGAAACCTCATTGGCTATGATGTACATTTGTGCACTTGTGTCTTTAAGTAGCAATTTTCTAAAATGGTTACTAAAAGGTTAACTACTTTGCTGTAATGTAAGGGTTAAAAAATGGGAAGCACATTTCCCTTGTCCCTTCATGAGGAGGTCAGAAGTTTCCTTTGGCTCTGTCTCTCAACTCAGTGGCTCAGGACAGATAAGGGTGGGCTGATTTTTGCTGGGCGTCCCCTCTGTGAAAGGAAGTGAGGTTTTGAAGGTCAGGAGAATGTTGGCGGAGATGCGTAATGGAAGCTACCATGTATGTGGGGCTACTACACAGCTGCTGAACCTACAGCGACAGCATGCTGGATGGTGTTACCTAGTTGGGGATAATATTTTTTTATCTGCTTTTCCTGTCTCATCCCAGAGCATAAATGTTTTCAATGTGGTGTTAAAAGATAACACAGCCAGAATTTCACAGTTTGATGGCCCTGCTGTGTGGAAAGCTGTCTCATGAAGAAAATGGTCTGTCGGGCTGAAGTTGGGTGTCCCATTGACTTTATTATCACCAAGAGTGTGTCTGTTTTGTTCTTGAGTGTACAGGGCTCTATGCAGTTGCATTGCAAAAGAACAGGTTTAATGGGAACAGTATTCTTTGTTCCTTCCAAAAATAGTGTGATATAAGATGAGAAAAATGTTATTATACACCTGTGGATTCACAGCATGTTTCTTTTGGATCAGTTAAGATTAAAAGTTTAAATAATTTATTTTAATTGATTGCAGATTGTGTTTAGTATTGTTTTACTGTCAGGGATGTCATCATCTGTGACTTTCTGAGTTGCTCATCTTCTGACAGTCACAAGCTAGAAGAAAAATGAGGCCAAATCTCCTTTGATGTTAACAATAAAAATTATTATATTCCTAATTAAGTGAAAAGGCCAAAGGGAGAAGGAAAAGTCACTCAGAATGAGAGTATTGTGACTCCTACTATGTGTAGCTCAACAGACCCTGCAGTGTCTTCTAACAATGGCTTCATGCAGGAATTTGTGTCTGCAGCTGTGTTCTGCTGAACCAGACACTGCCAGAGATTCTTTGCAGAGACGCTCAGTGAGGTATGGTATTAGTAATCGTCTAGAAATGTACAACTAAAGCACAGCTCTTTACCAAACTGTAACACAATATTACCAGCAAGTTTGAGGAATTGTGGCTGAATGCATCCACTTCGATCAAAGTTGGAAAATAAAATTCTTTATGTCTTTACAGCAAAGACATTAAGAGGTATAAATTTATGGTTGTGGTTTGACTAAAACAAAAACAAGTCGTATTTTTATGACTTGCAGATTGTGTTGTAAAGTAAATGTGCTTTCTCTCACTGTCACCAATCAGTTTTCCAATCAAGGTTTTGTGCTAGAGTATTATTATTTGAGCGCATATTATTTGACAGTTTATACTTCTGTCACACTACATACCATTCTGGATTGCCCTTAAAACCTCTAAAAAAATTAGCTGAAATTGGCCATGTTTTGATTTTCTTAGGGCAGCCCAGTTTATTTTGGGTTGTCACAGTAAAGCAGTTGAAATTAAGCTCATCCTTCCTGTTTGACATGATGTTAACACTCTTGTCTCTCTGCCCTTTCCTCCCTTAGGAAATGACCTAGAGGCCTTACAGATACATTTGTGCTTTTGTCGCTCTAATCTGCATCCGCAGAGAACAGCGAGATCTGGAAGCACACTTGTTTCCGCGGTGAGTAATATCTACCTCAGCCAGCAGACGGGAGAAACCGGGAAACTGCTGGAGACTTCAGTCAGACAGGCAGACAGAGCTATCAGCTGGCCGCTTGCTCACTGCCTGCCGTGTCCCTGCTTTGTGAAGAGGATTTGAGACGGACTGGATCTGTCTGCCCTTCGCCTCCCACTGCTTTCTCTGCCAGCCACTGCAAAAGAAAAGACGAAGCCACATCCTCTGATTCCAGCATTTACTTGCGTGTGTGTTGTTTTCTTTTTAAATTGCCATTTTCCCTCCGTGCTGTTGACCAGTGTGTCATTTTCCTTGGATTTGTTTTTGCTTTCGGCTTTTAAAAGGATTTTCTACTTTTACTGGCTGAAGCTGGTATAGGTTTATATATGTAAATACATATGTGTATATACTCTGCATACTGTATGAAGGATTTTTTTTTCCCATTCTGAAGGAAAGTTAATGCACTTTAAAACTTGGCTGTAATACTTTCCTCCTCTGTTATGATCATTTTGTTTGAAGCTGAAAACAGAGAATCTGGAGCTGTGTTTTTGCTGTTTTTTTTTTTTTTTTTTTTAAGTGGGGTATGATGATTTTGCAGCAGGGCTGCATGTGAGTAATTTACTCAGCCTGTTGGTTTTTGATCACCCTTCGGCCTCACCCACTCCTGAGTTGCCTCTACAAGGCATGCTGAGATGAACCTCTGGCAGGTAGAATCCTTGAGCTGTTTTTATACTTAACTTGAACAGTTTCAGGACTGTAGAATTTGGTGGGGCTTTTTTTTTTTTTTTTTTCTAAAAAGGACAAGAGCACTTTGTGAGGAAAAACAAACTACAAACAGGAGCTTCCGGTGCTGTTGCACCACCTATGTATTGTTGTAGTGCGCAGGAAAGTAAAATGGACTACAAGCGTCGCTTTTTGCTCGGCGGGTCCAAGCAGAAAGTGCAACAGCACCAGCAGTACCAGATGCCTGAGCTAAGCCGGACCCTGAGCGCCTCTCTGGCCTCCTCATGCTCTGCCTCTTCACCCATGGGCATCGGGGTAGGCATGCCTGGCAGCTGCCACCCACCTCCTTCTGGCACCACTACCGCTGTTGCCGATATCCAGCAAGGCATCTCCAAATATTTGGATGCCCTCAACGTGTTCTGCCGGGCCAGCGCCTTCCTCACAGACCTGTTCAGCAGTGTGTTCAGGAACTCTCATTATTCCAAAGCAGCTATGCAACTGAAGGACGTGCAGGAACACGTCATGGAGGCCGCCAGCAGGCTGACTGCAGCAATAAAGCCTGAGATTGCCAAGATGCTGATGGAGCTCAGCGCTGGAGCCGCCAACTTTAAAGACCAGAATGACTTCAGCCTGCAGGATGTTGAGGTAGGTGCTCACATCAAATCACATCCAATCTTACTATGTGGACTTTAAAGTTCACATAGTTCACATACGCAATGAGTGTGTCAGATTGTGGTGACTTCAGTAAAAGAACTCTGCTTCAAAAAGATATTAACATCAAGGTCTAAACTTTGTTGTTCTGTAAAAAAAAAAAAAAAAAAAATTAGCTAAGCTCACAACCTGTGGTTCTATAGTTAGGCACAACATATTTTATTATATTCATGCACTCATGATGTGTCTTCTGGAGGGGGTGCTAAGATGCTTAGCTGCTCTCTGTCAGAATGCTGACTTCATGAATCAGAGTTTCCTGGCTCACGCAGCATTCTCACGCCCAATGTTAAGCTGGTGTCAAGATCTGAGGGTGAGGTGTGAAAAACACTGAGGATGTGAGAAGGAAAAATCTATTTCTGTCACCACAACATCTTTCTCCAGCACTAAATTTGCCAGTGTGCAAAATGGTTAATATTGTAATAGAGGTGTTCCTTATGTAAGTTTAGTATAGGGTTTGGAGACCGTTAACCAAAGACTCAGCTGTGATGTGGTCATTATTTTTATCTTGCTGCCTTAAATTATTTTTGTCCATATTTGTCCATCATTATTGTATACACACACACGCACACACAGTGGCATGACTTGTCATAGCAAGATTCAACACACAAGATCTTGGTCTGCATCTGTCATATCTTGAGTTAAAACCAGTGCTTTTGCTACTGAGAAAAATGTTAGTCACAAAAATAACAGTGTGCAAATCCTGTAGTTATAGAAACTTCTCCAACTTTTTGTATTAAATCTAGTTTGTCAGACGCACTTTCAACCCAAGCCAGAAGGTTCACAAGACAGGTTAAATAACTTGCATTATGTCAGACTTTAAACATGAGTTCCTTTCAGGTCACAATGATCTAAAATATTATGAGACTAAACGTGTGCTTGTGTTATTAAAAGATAATCATCGGTTAATTATGGAAAATCTGAATTAAGGTATTTATCGTAGTAACTCCAGGTTTCAGTTTTGCTGTAATTGTGTTGCCATAATAGTCTCTTACTTGATGCTGATGGCACCTTTTAACTGTATTTTCATCTGTGCACCACACCCAAGCAGAATAAACCCCATATTTCCTAATGTTTACCACTTCTGCTTCTAACTCCCATTAAATGCACAGTTGTGAGTCTGTGGAACAACCTGTAAGGTTGTCTAATGCATTCCCAGAGATAAAAACGGATGTGGCATGACAAGATGAACATCCAGACCCAAGCACAAAGAATCCACATTAATGTCATGACACACTTACCTCATTGGATAGCATGCAAATGCTACAGAAAACTCTTTTCTAGGGATGTTCCAGGCAACTAATTTACTAGTTGATTAACTTAAACTAGTCAACTAGTCTAAAAGTTGGAAAACAAAAACTTGAATAGACAGCTGGTCACATTCTTCAATAACGTTGTAGTTTAAATGTAACTGAAATGTGTGGCACTTTGCATTATGCATAGCATTGCACACACAGTGTCCGATGAATTTGCAGTATGTGGATAACGTTAGCAGTGCTAACACCAGCAGCCTTCTTTATTTGCAGGTCATCTCTTACCCACCTTTTCCAGAATGTGGTTACACATTGTTCTAATGGTTATTCACCAGTTTGTTTTAACACAGCCCTCATACAACTGTTTTTCTAGATCAAAGTACTGCAGAATTGCAGTGGTTTGTGGGGTTGTCATCTATCTCTCTTTCCATCTTGTTTTCTACAACTTCCTGTAACACAGAGAGGAGAGCTGCTGTCTGATGGTGGCTTCGTAATATCTTAGCATCTTAGCTGTTGTGCATTAATTAAATATGAATAATTACTGTAACTCACCAGTATTTCTGTTGCTCAGTAGCAAAAGTAGCAGGGTTTGAATATCTAGTCGACTAGTTGCTCAGGCTTTGTGGGCTTTGTATAAAGATATTTTTATAAACTACACACAAATATTGGCTGAACTCAGACCAAAGACAAATAATTAAATTTCCATACTTTAGCAGTGTGCCGCAAATTACTTTGAATAGCTTAAAAAAACCCAAAACACTATAAAGCAAAAATTATGGGGCTATTACTCACTCCATGCTACATGATAATCCTTTATCATGTAGCAGGGGAGCTGGTACATGGCAGCGGCCAAGACACTGGAGGGACTGCAGAACCTCAGTGGATGTGGCTGAGCCCAAAACAGGAAACACTTTTGCACCGCAGTCGGTAAATCTGACTCTCTGTGGTCTTGGATATGCACAGATGAATATTAGAGGAAGCCCAAGTCTGTGAAAGTTTAGACCGCATGGCTTGGCACTCACATTTGCTGTCTCTCCTCGTGCATAAAGGGTACTTTTGTTAAAAAATAGAAGGAAACCCACTAAGATTTTACTGTACAGTGGTCTTTTTTTCCAGTGTGTCAAATATATTGATCTCAGTGATCCATAATAATGTTATGGTGGTAAAAAAAAATAATGTACTATGTGAACAGAAATATTTGATTTAAATAATCCAGTAAGAGGTTTCTTTTAATGCTTTAAAGGAAAATATTTTTAGGAGAGTATTTAGAAAAGCAGTGTTGTCAGATTGAAGCGGACAGCATACATGTATGGGTTTGTGATGAGTCATCTGTGGCTCATGTTTGTGTTTCGGTTTTGCATTGTTTTTAACAAAATATCTGCACTACTATCTCCCATGATGCGCTTTGATAGAAAAGAATTTGGTACACTCAGATTAGACTTGTTTAGACCCAGCTTATGATAATTGCAGCTAATTTGGTCTGTCTCGTACAATGTGTTGTGTTTGTGACTGAGGGGATTTTCCTTTGTCTGCACGAATCGAGGAATGCTTTTTGGCAGCTGGATTTATTATGAGGTCTTCAAAAAGAACCAAATGCATTTCTGGGTTTGGGGAGTTGTGGTATGTGAAGTTTTTCCCCCACTTTCTTTCCCTTGCTCACATCATCTCCTATTTCTTTCTTTCTTTCTTTTTTTTTTTTGCCCCCTGGTTTGTTTTGTAGACTGGGTCTAGAAAAAATACCACTTTTTTTTCCCTTCCAAAACAGAGCACAGCTTTCTGACTACTCAGTGACTCCATTGCCAAATATGCATGAAATTGTCATGGTTTGTTTAGAGGCTGTTTGCCAAGCTAGTAAGTTTAAACCGCAAAGCAAAGACCAGAGGCAGATGGTGAAGTCCTCGCAATCAGAGAGACCTTCATGGCTGTTCTAGTCAGACGACTGAATAAGCACTCTCACCTCAGTGCACAATGGAAACGCTGGAAAAACACCACCTTGGTCTTCAGCTGTTAAAAACACTCCAGGGATAAACATTTAAACACAGTTAAGGTGAGGGACGTGGACAGCATGTACCATATGATGTTTCATGGGTGAGATTTAAGTTTTTTTTCTCCTCCCTGTTTTCTTATTTTATTTTATTTTTTTAAAGTAGGTCTACAGTCAGTCTAAACAGATCTTCGACAGTTGGTTTGTAATTAAATATGACACATCCTGCTTTTCGCACAACATTTCTGGGCATTCTTTTGTTTCCAGTTAAGACCAAAACAGATTAAAGGTTTAAAACAACCCCATGGAGTTTCTGACCCGGAGTGGGTCGTCTTTCTATTTGTATTAGAACAAGAGCGACAACATGATGTATCTGCTAAGGTGCAAAAAGAGGAATGTGAGCTGGCAGACACAGAAGTAAACAGTAGAGGAATTTAAACAACAAACAGCTAACTTTTCAAAAATGTAAGGGAACTATATGATTCATAAGGTCTTTATTCAAGGATTTAAGGATTCTTGTGATTCACATCACATTTTCATGCAGTGGAATGAAATTCTGTCCTCATGGCCCAGTGTTGCCCTTGTAATAGTTATGAAGTTTTTCACGTATATTAAAGAAGAAAAAGTATAAATACAAAGTAGCAGTAATATAAAATGAATATGCAAACGCTATATACATGCGTACACGTGTGCACACACACACACAGAATAAATATAAAAAGAGTTTAAGATGTGGCACAGTAGTGACTTGTGTGAATGACAGCAGCAGCATGAGTGTGGGCAGGGATTGACAGAGGAAGAGCAGTGCAGCTACACAGCCCCACCAGAGTGCAACAGTCTTATAGCTTCAGGGAAGAAGCTGTTCCTCAGTCTGGTGGTCCTGCTCTTGATGCTCCTCAGCCTCCTGCCTGAGGGGAGGGGAGCAAAAAGTGTATGTGCTGGGTGTGTTGGCACAAAATGGCAGCACGTTTATTTTAACAATAACAAAATAGTAGATACTAGGCCACGGGATTCATGACAACCGAGGGACACACATGGGGGGGGCTGCATACGGGTACACACCCAGCCATAGAGCCTCCCGTCCCCCCTGCAAGCAGACCGTGTGAGTTACCCTCACAGCAAAGGACACGGGAGCCCCGCGCAGGCCGGGGAGTACACTCGGCAGCCAGTAACAATCCTTTCAGAGGTTCACTGATGGGAATCTCATTATGACTTTTACTTCCTTTAGTTAGAAAAGTTTGATCACTCAACAATTTTTCTACACAAAATAAGACTAGACTCGCCTTCAGTTGTGTTTACAATCTGATCACCACCAACAAAAGCCGGCTCATTTTTGACGGGGGTGCGTTTAGTGGCTTTTGTATCTGAACTCTAAACATTTTTCCTTTCTCACTAGCCTAGTCTTGATTTCAGTAATATTCAGGGGGCCAGGTGGAAAGCTCTGGGGATATGGCCCATGGGTCGCCAGTTGACGTTCACTGTTACAGAATGTAAACAAACAATGGCAAACCAAAGAAGTGTGTGATACTGGTTGTTGCTCCATTTCGCAGTTGCTGCATCTGCAATATCACTTCTGTTTTATGTAACAGAGGCCGCTCTGCTTAAATATGTCCAGTTTGTTCCAGAAGTGATGGAAGTGAGCTAGTTTTTCTGTCAGAACATAATGCCCATTTTCATTTATTTCATCTCTTCATTTTCTCACCTGACATCATCCTGATTTGGACAGATCAGATATTGTTTACTGTAAACCCAGCATTAGACCTCAAGAGAAAATAACGTAACTTTTCTTAAATTAACTCAGCAGGGTAGTTTAAATATCTCTTAGCCTGATTGTTGTGCTGTTTAAAGAGTAACCCCATTTTAACCAAACTGAGATTTCATTTAATTTTTTTGTTATACTTAATTAGCTGATGAGGTCACATCCAGATGACTTAAGAGTCTTACAGTAAAGCTGTTTTTAATTTTTGAAATACTAGAAGAGGGTCCAGGGAAGTTGTGATGTTCCTGTTTCTTAGGAATGATTGTGTAAAAGGGAAGATACAGGAAAAAGAAGGGAAAAGCTAGGAAGAAAACAAAAACAAAAAGCCAAAAAGCAAAGCCTGACCACTGACATTAATGAACAGAGGGGTTGGCTGCTTGTTTTCTTCTGTAGATCAGACAGCGGTGCAACCCCACCATGCGAGCATCTGGTTATTATAACAGCCTCACTCGCCTTTTTTCCAGAAAAGGTTTGGACTTCAGGAACTGTGCTCTCCTAGATTTGGTACAGTGATTGTGCAGGTGTTCTCAGAAAATAGAAGTAAAAATGTTGATGATTGATTCATGATTCGCCTTGTTTGGTTCTGAGGGAGGCCAGCATCAGCTTGGCTCTGCTGCACTCTTTCTCATATTTTCCATGACTGTGTGGGATACTGCACAGCCAATCACATGTGTTATCCATTATCTTGTGCTTTAGCCATGTCCTCATTCTTTTTTTTCCCTTTTTTTTTTTCCATGCTTGATTATTGCAGCCTTTGTAGCAGAGTAGTTTTTGATTGTGTTGTCAGCATGTGCTCATTTTGTTATTTTCATTAACATTTGCTGGTGATATCCACTTCAGCCTGTGTTATCAGGCTGCATGTGTTTTCTGTTATGTTATTTTTCTTTGGCACATATACTAAATCTCTGTTGAATAATTGAACTCTTATTAGTTGCTTAATGTCAACAGCAACAGCAGGAATTGCTCATCTAGTGTAATTGGAACCTGAGCCTGTATTTACCAGATCTGTGAGAGAAGGTGGCAGAGGGACAGGCACCATATTATCCTACATGGTACAGTGGGTCTGAGAGTTATGGTGCATACTTGTATTTATAGATGCCTTTTTAAGGGCTGTAGAGATGGAATTGTTGGTCTCTCCACCTGTTGGTTGTAGGTTAGAGTTCACTGTTGTCAATTTTTGTACAGATTTTAAAGCTCTCCAGAGGATAAATGTTGCTGATTCTGGTGATCCTGTAATGTTTTTTCTCAGCACCACCATAAAGGTTTTTCTCAGTTAAATATCTTGACAAATTTCTAGTAGATTGCTGTTGAATTTGCTTTAAACATTTAAGGCCGCCAGAGATTCAATTCTAATTATGTTTTATCCTCGGACTCTTCATTTTGCACCACCAGCAGATTGAAATATCAATCTACTTTATGTAAAGCCACCATAATTGTCCTGAGATTCATGGCTCCCTGTTGATGCATCCTTGTGACGAAGGATGTATGTATGTAAATGTGTAACATCTGCAAACAAATACATACAAAATTATGAACTTTGTTTATTGCTAAATGCTGCTTTGCTAAACTAAGACCGTAATGATGTCGTATTGTAAATATGAGCACCTTAGCATACTGACATTAGTTTTCAGTCTAAAGCAGTGGTTTGCCAAATAAAGTCTTGCAGTCCAAGTCCAAGACAAGCTTGTTATCTTAGTAACATTATAAAGAACAGATTAAACAAACCACATGATATTTTGATCTTATCAACATTCACTAGACAGGATACTGATGCTGAGTCACAGAGAAAGTTCTTTTTTCCCTTTTTTGCTTTAAAGTGCTTGTTACACACTGTATGCATACTGGAAGGGTTTTTCCTGGCTCCGAATGGTCAGTGAGTTTGTGTTACTTTAGACTGTAATTTACAAAACTTTGTTAAAGAAATTTCTGGGAAAAACCCTGAACACTCTGAAGACTACCTCGGGCTTGCTTTGGTAGTGCTTTATTTATCCCATGAGCACAGGGACTCAGCAAGCATGTTTACATACATAATTTTAAAGGAGATCCCCAGAAGAACTCAATCAGATTTTGTTTAAAGATGGGAAAGGACCCTGGAAGATGTAGATCAATTAAAAATGAGCTGAAACTGACTCACAGCATTCATTGGGAAATATAGAATTAGTCAAAGTGGTACTAATTGGAGCCTCATGATGTGTGGTGTGAGGATTGTTCAGTCCAACTATAAAAGATCTTTCAGTGTGTTTCATCCTTAGCACATAGGTCATCAGTGGAAATCAGAGTATGTATCAGCTCAGACAATGCAAAGACACTGTTAACAGCCTCTTTGTAGGCTTTCTCTTTTGCACAAACCACAATTGAGCTTTGCTAAAGAACATGAAAAGAAGCCCGATGAATACTGGGGGGATATTTTGGTCAGAAGAGACCATATAAATTTGTTTCTGTTTCTGTGAGGTCCAACATGTTTAGCATGAACCTGGGTTGGAATACCACAGTGGCCCACTCCCTGACTGACCCAACGTAAGCTGCAAAAACGCATTTAAATCATATTTGCTGTGACAGTTTTAAAAATTCCCGCCCTTCCTCTTGTACTTGAATGCACCACTAGCAACGCCAGCTCAGAATACTCTCTCCAAGTGCGACAACCGCCAAAATATATCACTGACTTGTCAAAAACATAAAATTGACAATGAAAATCACCGTTTTAACCCTGCTTGGACTGATAAATGTTTATTTTACCCCAAAGACTGAACTCTAAGACTGAACTCATTAAGTCAGCATTACTTTGAATATGCAGAAGAAGCTTTAATTTTACAGTTATTAAGTGTTCACTTGGTGCAATTTTTTTATTAAACATATGTGTGGTGAATAGATGCCTTGTTAAAAATATTCTGGTCAAGGTTTGGACCAAATGTTAAAATTTGCAATGCACTTATATTATTTTGCTCATCAATAAATGATGCAGTATAAAGCCTTTATTGTGAATTCCTTTATTTATTTTTATGACTTAGTTCAGGTGTTAGCATATTTAGAGTTAAATCTCAAGAAATAATATAAGTAGGGGTCTTCGGCCCAGTGGCATCTCAAAATTTTCAAATCTGGCCCAGAAGAAAAAGTAATTGAATAGGCCTGGTATAGAGGATTGAGTGTGCCATCAAAATTGTTTCATATGAACATGCACATCAACCACTAAAATTTACTAGATGGTAAAACAAAGCACTGAATGAGGCAGCATATTACAAAGTTATGAGCTTGTCATAGAGGAGAATTTATTTGCCATCACATCTCTTTTGTTGTTATGAAAACAATGAAAATTCATGGAGGTTTGACACCTCCAGTCAGTTTGCCCAGTTTAGTTTCCATGTCCTGTGAAGTGTGCTAAAGAGTGGAGGTGGTTTCTGTTTTGTTGTTCCTGTCAGCCAACAGAAAGCAACTGCATATTTCTGTCTTCAGAACACAGCCTATCCCTTGAGATATTTTCAGCAGGTACCTGAAAAAGAAAACCCTGTGACTGTGGCAAACACTGTGGTGTCCTGTTTCTCTTATTTTGCTAACTGAACAACAAACACCTTCTGAGCCTGGACTCCACAAACACATGCTATGTTTGGAGACATAGCTTGGTATATGTTTGATGTCCGGTGGTGTTACCAACTTTGCAAATGTGTTTCCTACATTTGTTGTAATGCAGTTTTCATAAACAGATGCTGACAGTTCTATAGCAGAATTTTAATTATGTATTTTAGGGTTTTACAGTATTGTCTTACAGCATAGTTAATCACAAATATTTAGTCTGCTGAAATATGGTCAAATGTTTTATTTTGAAAGTTCCTGTGTTGGTTGGACAGTTTTGTGGTGGAAAAGAGTTGGGAAATAAGGTAGCTAAATGTTTCCTAAAGAAGACATCAGATTTTTTTTGTTTTTTTTGGATAAACTTGAGATTAATAAATCATGTCAACATTATCAGGAGAAGCCAGACTTTAATCTGCCTGGTATTCATATGTCTAGCATGTGTAAACAGTTTAACTAGCGTGTTTTGGAAAAAATATTTCTCCTAATATCCTGCAACTCAAGCTAAAGCAAGTGTCATGCCTGCACAACATTCTATACCAAATTTACTGAACCAGACATATTACAGCTACTGACATTTACCTTTGTGTTTTAAAAGTAGCTGACACACTTCTTAGTTCCTGGATCTTTATGGTTGAACAGGCATGAAAATGCACAAAATATCAGACGAAAAATTTGGTGTTAAGACAGCCAGCCATTACTGGACTTCTCTTTATTAGAAAGTTACAAAGTAGCAAGCTGTTTTGTGTTAAAAAGTGGTAACCAATCACAGAGGCATGTGGACATGCAGGTTTCCACCTGTATGTTGAGCGTATCCATATTGTTTTGGTTTCTCAAACATCTTGACTGAGCTTCAGTCTAATAGTGATGGATGCTCTCAGTGTTTAGGTATGTTGTAATTGTAATTCCTATGTTATGTTTCCAGGTACTGGGTCGATGCTTCCTCACGGTGATGCAGGTCCATTTCCAGTTTCTATCACAGGCTCTTCAGAAGGTTCAGCCCGTGGCTCAGTCTTGTCTGGCTGAAGCTCTGGCCCAAGCCCAAGAGCGCTGTGCCAATGCCCGTTCCCAAAGCTCTGACCTTGGGCCCCTCACAGAGCTGGAGGAAGCCTCTCGCTCATGGAAAGGTGCAGCTGAGGTATGCAGCCACAGCCCCAGGACTTTTCCAGATCTAAGCCTTGGAAATGTGTGGTTTGTCTGTGTGAGGTGAAAAAACAGCTTACTACACATTCCTGAGAAATGCCAGCAATTTATGATTTCCATTCCAAATTTCCTATTTCCTCACTTCTGGGCTGTAGCTTGTCTGTGAACTTACATTGCTATGTTCTTTAAACCTCAGCCCCATGCAGGGGAAGCTGCTTTGTAAGAGGACCCAACTAATCCCCAGGCTTATCAGTCCCCCAGGCCCATTTCAAGCTTTATTGTATATAGTGAGGCAGAGAGGAGAATAGTGGGTTGATTGATCTTTTAAACTCTGGCATGCAGAGTGTTAGCCCCGGAGGGTATCAGGCCTCGATAGAGGGAGACAGCCGAGGGCTCATATTTTTGGAAGCTACACAAGTTGAGGTTTTTGCACCATTCAACGAAAACTATCAGTATTTTGTTTTCTTCTGTACATCCTTGTAAACAAACACTTTAAACATGCTAAATTTAATGTAGTAGTATAATTCACATATTGAGTACTACTTGCTTGTAGTGAGATTTTGTTACAGTGGTTGTGTAGATATTCCTGCTGTAAATCTGACCCAGACCTCTTTTGTATGTTGCTGTGCCCTCAGGCCACAGCGAGGCTCAGAGAGAGGGGTCGGGATGGCTGCCTGGCAGGCATCCAGGTGCAACAACTCTTTTGCTCCAACAACACTACCATCCCTGAGCACCAGCTGAAAGAGCTCAACATGAAGATTGACAGTGCTTTACAGGTACAGTATCAACGTATAGATTAAGCTAGGAAACTATAGCTGATATTATTCCAGTGGCTCGCAGAGTTAGACATACTGTGAGGTATGTTTAAGAATCAAATGGACTTTAGTCTATAAGGTTTTCTTTTCATTTTAATGGAATAATGTAATGGAACTAGATACAGTCTTTAATAAAACTGCAATGTCAAGAGAGGAGAAAGCAAAGCTGTAACTTATTAAAGTAACTGATCATGTTTTCTTCCCTATTCAGGCTTATAAAGCAGCATTAGAAAGCCTGGGCCATAGTGAGTATGCACTGAAGGCAGGCTTTCATCTCAACCCTAAAGCTGTTGAGGCAGCCTTACAGGTGGGTTCACTCTAACAAATTGTACCTTTCCTCATATTTGTGCGTGTT
Organism: Archocentrus centrarchus; assembly: GCF_007364275.1. NCBI lineage: Eukaryota > Metazoa > Chordata > Actinopteri > Cichliformes > Cichlidae > Archocentrus > Archocentrus centrarchus. Next base: position 29,703,364 of record NC_044348.1, read on the forward strand.
CCCTTTGGGAGTACTGGTTTCTCCTGCTATCGTAGCATGCTGTGTTAATTCTCTTGTCACTGTGGACTGGATTTGGTGGTTGCTCACTAACACTTAGAATGATTTGATGCAGAGTTAATTTCCCTAGAGCATAAAGTTTGGGTTTATGATATCATGTTAGTATTAACACAGCTGATGAATTACGAATAGGGCTGGTCGATATGGACCAAAAATAATATCTCGATATTTTTTTTAGCTGAATGGATATGAAGATATATATATAAATATAAATATATATATATATATAAATATATATATATATAAATATAAATATATATAAATATAAATATATATATATATAAATATATATATATAAATATAAAATATATATATATATATATATATATATATATACATTTATTTTTTTTTCTTTTTCCTTCCCAAAAAGACACTTATGAGTCAAAGCTACATGTCCCAAATGTCACACAGGAATTTTTATTAACGTTCAGCTGTAGATGTATATGAGAAATTGCTCAAAAATAAAATTGGCATATTTAAAAAAAATTATGCTCCTCAAGTAAGTTAATGCATTTTTCCTCCATAACAAAAGACTCACAGCTGTGCTATTAAAATGTAAACAGAAAAGATACAGAGCAAAAATAGCAAAAGGCTGAGTTATTCTTTAAAAAGCCAGTCTGCAGTGAAGTACACTACACCAAAGTGCTTCCTCCTGTGTACTCCTAGTACTCTGTGCAAATAACAAAACATGTAAACAGACTGAACAAAATTCCATCCTTCAGTCAGCAGGGTTCTAGCCAGCTCAATAAATCCATAGACATATGTGCTGATGTATCACAGTAACGGGCCCGCCCGCTCAATGGCGTCTCTGACGGCTGCATCCTCAAAAAAGACCCACTTCCGCTTTTAAGGTCACATGCCTTAAGGTACAAACCAACAGCCAGGTACTCTTTGGGGTCCGGGTGATGCCAAAGCATATGAACGGACGTAGTACGAAGGCTGTGTGTGCACAAAGCATGGCGACAGCAGAGGATTTCAGGTTTCCAAAACTATCCAAAAGTCACCGATGTCACTGGAAAAAGTCACTGAAAAGCCACTAAATCTAGCGACAAAGTCGCTAAGTTGGCAACACTGCCATGCTGTCGCTTCCTGCATGATTTATGGGTGAAGCGGTGAGGGAGAGGCGGGGCAGTGTGAAGCCGAGCAGAGACAAACTGGGAGAAGAGAACGGTGAACTGGTGGATCTACAAGTATGATTGTAACACGACATAGACTATATCGATATAAACGATATTGTCTCATCTTATATCGCGTATGAAAATATATTGATATATCTTAAAAACTCAATATATCGCCCAGCTCTAATTATGAATATGTCTCTACATTGTCAGTATTACTTTTTTACCATCATGAGTGTTTTAGGTGTTGTGTGTTTACTTGCTCGTGTGTGTGTTTGTACAGGGTTGTTGCAGTGAAGCAGAGGCTCAGCAGGCGGGCAGGATGCAGACCACCTCCCAGCCGATTCAGTGTGAGCTGCCCACTATCCCTGTGCAAATTGGCTCACATTTTCTCAAAGGAGTGTCCTTCAATGAGTCAGCGGCTGAAAACCTCAAATTGAAAACGGTATGAACCTAAACTCACCTACTTTCTGTTGGCTTCTTTGTTTCTCTAAAACACTCAACTTTTACTGGTTCAATCAAAACATTTTTCAGTGTTTTGAATGATAACCTTAGCACACATATGCAGATATACAGGTGGCTATAATGTAACATCAGCAAATGTTGGTGACAGGCTGCTTTAGTAATGTCTCCCTGTGTTTTGTCTCTTCAGCACACGATGCTGCAGCTCATTAAGGAGGCGCTGGGTCAGAACGGAGTGACCCCCAGGGATGACTCTCCTGTCACTGAGGTCCTCAACCAGGTTTGCCCATCCAGTTGGAGAGGAGCCTGCAAGACAGCTGTGCAGCTGCTGTTTGCCCAGGCTGGTCTGGTGAGTAGAGATGTTAAGTTGGGTCAGTAGTGTTTATATGTATTTCAAAAACAATGAGGAAAAAAGAAAGTAAAGTGACTTTTATTATTAGAAATATTCCTCTAGATTTTGCTTTAAAAAAAAACCAATCATTTGAAATGTAGTTTATTTAGGTTATCTTATGTGTCCATACCAGATATTCAAAGGTAACTGGGGTTGTTAACATCCATCAGCACAGTGTAGTTGGTACCTCAGAACAGTGGATAGTAGGTGCTTCACTGACACTGAATCCTCCATTTGAGTATCTGGTGGTTTGGCTACTTGCGTCCTATTGTTTGTCAGACTTGTCCTGGAGATGAGCAGATCTGTCCGCTTGCTTTGAGGCAGCCAAGAGGTGTAAACAAACACCAGAGAGACACAAAAGGGAAGAAGCATTCCTACAGCATCTGAGTGAAGGGTAGGCTCGCCTGGACGGGTCTGCAAACGAAACTCCCCCACCCTCCTGTTGAAAAGGAGTGTCATGGGGAGGGCCCCGCAGCAAGGCTTTCCTCAGAGTAACACCAGTGTGTTTATGCTTCACTGTTTATTTCCTCTGTGTGGTCTGCCCTGCTTTGTGTGTCAAAACTGAGAGCCTGTTCCCGTCCAGCCCCGTGCTAACTGTAAAACAATCCCTGCATGATGAACGAGCGCTTTGCATTAGCTCCTTATCTGAGCCTATCATCACCAAACCCAAAATAGATCATGCAGCAAGTATGCATGGACACCCACACTCGCACACATTGTATCTTCCCCACACATTTACTCACACACTCATTGTCATGCAGTGCACCATACATGACTCCCACGGAAATGTTTCTGCTCCCCGTTTTCTTTATTCTCATGTGACAGTTACAGTGAGAAACACCATTTGAGTTGTGTTCCTGGCAACGTCGCGCCATTTTTTTTTTTTTCACGGCTGTCAGTCCACTAAAACCAGACGACCTTGTCTGTTCTGCTGCCATTGCTGCTCCTTTCTGCCTCTGGTGACCTTGTGTGTGTGTGTGTGTGTGGGTGTGTGTGTGTGTGTGTGTGTTTAAACATGGCTGACCAATTGACTGCATCTGTGTGTGGCTGTCACATAGCCTTTTTTTTTTTTTTTTTTGAGGATACACCTGCCTTTTTTATAACAATAGGGTAATTTCCTACAATACAGGAAATAGACCCCTCCCACCTTCCCTCCCTCTCTGTGACCCAGCTGCTAAAGTCTGGAGGAGCCAAGGCCACTTTCAAAGAACTTGTGAATATATTTGGCTCTCAGCAGACAGGACGGCTGATCTGTGTGTTCTCACTGGCTGATTGAAAGCATTGCTGCTAAGTGGGGAAATTAATGACAGGTAGCAGTAACTAGCCTTTGACTTCTAGATATTTTTCCGCATCATACCATGTCTGGGGAAAAAAGTATTAAATTAGACTGACATTTTTTTGAGCATAAGTCATTTCTGTTTGGTTTCTAAGACTGTGTCAGTGTGTGTTGCTGTATGTGTGACAAACTTAGAGTATGCTGTAAACTTTTTTTTTTTTTTGGTTTCTACCGGGACTGTGCCATATCATATTGTCCCTGATAATGCTGTTATACATTTTTACATGTTATGAAAACGTCATATAGCACCTATGCGTTTACTTCCCTAGTGTAGACAACGGGATAAACCCAGGCATGTCTGACAGCGAAAGCTGCGTTTAAGCCTCTGAGAAAGGGAGCTACTTCAGCAACCTTTGACAAAGCTCTGTACTTTGCAAAATAAGCAGAAAAACTGTTACCACTAAAAGTGGAAACAACAAACCTGTTTTATCACTTGAGGGTTGATTACAACTAGGCTATCAAGGCATGCAAGGAGGAGATGCTAATAACTGGTGATGTGATGTGCCTGTTACAGGGTTTTTAAGACCAATACAGATATGATGTTTGGTGATTTAAAAATTCTTGTGTTCTGATATCAGACATTATTTTTATTATCTTCCCGCATCTGTCCGTGGGGTTTTACCTTTCTGGTCTATAGACCCCAGAACCACAAGGAGTTTAGCCATGAAATTTGGCATGTTCTTTACTCTTCAAAGATGCAACACGATATTTGTCTGTCCATCCGTCTGGGCAAAATAGTTATTCAGAAGGTAATAAGATGTATGCTTAAGGGTTGTCTGTTATGAAATGGGCCTGTAATGTTATCCAGACTTCTAAATGTATTTTATATTTTCATTAATGGTGGGAGGATTTCCTAATTGCTGATGGGTCTTATTTTTTCTTTTCTTTCAGATGCATAATACTAATGCATAATGCATTATACTAGATTATAATATTTTTGTAATATTTTTATTTTAGAGAGTTTGATTTTCTGTTACATGGCACTGAACAGGAGTGGCCCTCCAATCTCGTTGTACATCCTGTATAATGACAATAAAGGCATTCTATTCTATTCTATTCTATAATCATATTTCCTTAACATTTGTTATGTGTAGCTGTTTGTGAGTCCTTATGACAGTGCAGTTCAAAAATAATCTTTTCACTCTAAAAACAATCTTGTCACAAGTTTGCTCAGATCAGCTGGTCTGTTTTGGGCTAAAATCAGGTGTTGCCACCAGGGAAGTTGCAGAGTGCCCTCTGGTGGGCAAACTGTGCAGTATTAACACTCATAACATGGTTGAAGGGTGTTTCTCCTATATCTTCTTTACTTTAATTTTAATTTTAATTTATCGACCATTATAACTGCCGATACCGATATATCAGCACATAGCTAATATAGGCCAATAATATTGTCCCCACTGATGTATTGGGTGGGCTCTTTTGTTGAAGTGTGACCCCAAAGTAAGCAAATGACTCAACCAAGCATTGCACTTCATATCACAGGAAGAGCAAGCATGAATGGAAATTACTGATATGGTAACATGATTGTAAAAGAGGGCTTTAATCAGGTGTTTAAAATTTATATTTTGTGTGACAATATTGTTCAGACTCCTGCAGAGTTACAAGGATAAGCTGCTTTAGTTAATATTGTAAAACTGCAATCATGTTATACTTAAAATTTCGATTGAAAACACTACCTAGGGTACTTTTGTACTTAGATTTGACTTGTGTTGTATATTTTGCTGTGTTAGCACTATTGCACTATAATGCTGCTGCTGCTGGCACCTTGTGGCACACTTGCCTTGAATAAGGTAGTCTCTGTCATCAATGACAATAGCTCAGTGGAACAGAAGGATTGGCTATATTGGGCTATATTGTCCACCTCTAATTTCTAGTAAAGGCAGAATTCAAAATAACTGCAATAAATGCAGGAAAGGTTAAGATAGCTAATAGGTGTTTTCTGTGTCCCATCAGGTGGTTGTCGATACTGCTCAGATTGAGAACAAGGAGGCTTATGCTCCCCAGATCACTCTGGAGGGATCCAAGGTGGTGGTCCAGGTTCCTTCTACATGGTGAGTACAATTGTGTTGGGAATTTCTTATTACTGTGGTATTGGTATTTACAGTTATCATTCTTAGTATAATTTTTTGACAGTTATAGTGGTCACATACACTGGATTAATGAACACTGTATGCTTTAGATTAGTAGGATAAAACTGTGGTCTGTTATATTCACTCTCATTTAGGTTTGAGGCCTCAGTCTCATCTATGCACAATTTGGTTCACATGACATTTTATCACCTTATGTTGTTTTATTTTATGACTGAGACATGGTTCTGCAGACCAACCAGTGTTTGGGTAGTATGAATTAGTGTGGGGATAAATTCTAGCTAAGTGAGATTGTAAGTTCTCCACACTCCGCTCAGTTCCAGTTCCAGTTCTCCCACTTCTCAGAACAGGCAGCAACGTGCCCGGTTCTCCACGCATTCATTCACACACTCCGTTTTGTGCCAAAAAAAAAGATTTCCGATGTTTCAGTGTTTTTTTTCTGTTTCATATCTTTGCTTATGTATATACACTGTCTGTAGTCAACAGGAGTTAAAATAATGTGATAGCATTCATGAGAGATATGTTTGAGATATGTGTGACAGATTATAGGCTAGCAAGTCATTTACAATGTTTGCACAGCCCATTCAACCCTGCAGTAATTATTAATCTTTTTTCTAACTACAGTCCCCTATATGTTTATTAACTGCATCTAGCTAATGTTGGCTCTCGTTACAGCAACCTTCATGTCCAAATGTGTGTAAACAATACGTGTTGCTAGGCAACCTGACATGCTGCAATAGTTGTTTTACATTAATTTCTTTGGGATCAAAAAATGGCATCCTTGGGGGTTGTAGGTGTAAGTGTGAATGTTTGTGTGTGCATTCAGGTGTCTGAAAGAGGACCCAGCCACTATGTCCTTACTCCAGCGAAGCTTGGACCCAGAGAAGACACTTGGTCTTGTGGACGTGCTTTACACAGCAGTGTTTGACATCAACAGGTGGAAGGAGAGAACGTGAGTAGATGTTAAGTAATGATTAACTACTTAATTTCATGCTTTCTTCACTAGCTAACACAACTTTTTTTCTCCTGTCCACAAAAGAGAGCAAGCCTTGCCCACTATTCAGATACAACTGCAGAGAGAGAGCCCAGACTATGGCAGCCCCACAGACTTGCCTCCAGGTACCAGCTCCAAAACTTCTAGTGGACTGCCCAAAACTATATCAAAGCTGACTTCCAAGTTCACAAGGAAAGTCTCATCCAGCTCAAATAGTGGAGGCAGTTATTCCATCCCTAGTACTCCATCTCGCAGCATGCTAACAACTAGTAACTCTGAGGACAAGGCAAAGGGCCTGGGCCACAATGATGGGAGGCTACAGAGCATCCTGCAGATGGGCATCCTGCCTTGTACCTCTGACTCCACCCAACAAAGCCAGCTGGCCAACGGCTCAGTGTCTGAAGATCAGGGGATGAACCTGCCGACTGACCAAGAGATGCAGGATGTCATTGACTTTCTCTCAGGATTTAACATGGGCAAATCGCAGCAGGCCTCACCACTGGTCAAGAGGAGGAACTCTGTGGCATCTGCTAATCCTGCTGAGCTGAAGCCCCCGAGTGGTCCTTCACCAGCCACCCAGTCCATCTCTCACGGTGCCCTACAGCCTCCAGCTCAGACTCTGCCACAGCCCCAGCCTCAGCCACCACCATCAGTACAAAAACAGCAGCCTCAGCCTCAACCACAGCCACCTCCCTCACAGCAGCAGCAGCCCCAGCAGCAGCAGCAGCCCCCTGCTCCACCACCTCAGCAGCCCTCCCCACAGGCCCAGCACCTCTACTACCAGCACCTCCTGCAACCCATCACTCAGCAGCAAGCGCCTCCTCCTCAGCTTCCTCCCCAGCAAACCCCACCCCAGGTCTTGCCACAGCAAAGAGCGGCAAGCAAGTGGCTGGGCACATCTGGGCAACCGCCTCCACCACAAGGACCCCCAGCAGGGCTGTCACCCCTTGGTCCCATTGGGCAATGGGCATCACCTGGACTGCCAGACCTGAGCTCCGACCTGTACAGCCTGGGCTTGGTCAGCACCTACATGGACAGTGTCATGTCAGAAATGCTGGGTCAGAAGCCACAAGGACCCCGCAACAATACATGGCCCAACCGGGACCAGAGTGAGGGAGTGTTTGGAGTCCTGGGTGACACACTGCCCTTCGATCCAGCAGGTGATGTTCACCTTGCAATTTTATGTCCAAGAGTTTGTATCCATACGAAACAGAATAAACATTTCCCTATATTGGAACAGCTTAACTCTTAAAATCAAAATAAGGCATATACTCATGTCCAGTTAATGTAGCAGTTGAGACCACCAAAATCTGACTAAATTCACCATTTTATATTACCTGCCTTGCTAATTTGCATTCATTATGTTCACTTTGTATATTTTGGTAGCAATATCCATTAACATGCTATGTTCTTACTAAATAAACAAAAAAAATGTTGATTGTGGTGAGAAGAGGAAACAAACCAAAGAGCATTAGATTTCGTTTTCTTTGAGTTAGGATGAGTTTGTGGTTCAGGTAATCCTGCAGCTTTGATGGCACAATTTTTCATTATATGAAGCCTCAGAGAAGCTTAGCTGTGTCTCTAATACTTTCAAAGTTATAGCTGGAGACCAGTGTTCAGGAAAGGGTTGTGGCCTGAGTTATTTTCCCTACAGTACAATGAAGCTAAAACCATTAAGAAGATGGTAGTGGGTATCAAGCTGACTGTAAAAAAGTTTTTAATCTACATTCAAATCTTAATTGTGTCATAAAAGAAAATTAGTTTTCAGACATAAGTTGATATCAACAGTAAGGGCCTACCAAGCAAAAATTATTACGATGCAGAAAAGACACCGTAATTAGAAAAAATTAAAAAGCGGTGCTCTAGCAGTGGATTATTCTTTAAAACCTGATTTAACCTTGTAACTCAGGCTGACATAAGACAGCTGACATCAATATTGGTCAGATAGGACGAGTAGCCGTTTCCCCTGCATGTGGCCATGACTAAGCTGGCGATCTGTGCTGAATTTAGCTTGTGTTAGTTATATTTTAACAGTGCAGCACACTCTTTTGATTGAGTTGAGGCCCATTGTGCAGAGTTGACTTAAGGCTATTGTGATTTTTCTGCTATGGTAGACAGTCTGGCTGAACAGATTGAGCTCCAGGGAGCAAAAGAGAAAAGCTGAGGGTGTCAGAAACTCATAGTTGTGTTTATCCTCCCTTTCAATGCACAGTTGGCTCTGACCCGGAGTTTGCGCGTTATGTCGCCGGCGTCAGTCAGGCCATGCAGCAGAAACGGCAGGTGCAGCACATCCGCCGCCCCAGCAACACGCGCAGCAACTGGCCAATGCCTGATGAGCACAGGACCTGGTCCCACCCAGAGTTCTACAGCGAGGGGTAGGTACCCATACATCTGCTTTTACCACTCATCCACTACTATACAAGCTGACATTTCAGTATGTGTTCTTCAAAAAGATGTTCAAGAAACAAACCCATTTTAGGGGTGGCTGTGGCTCAGGAGGTAAAGCAGGTCATCTACTAATTGGAAGGTTGGTGGTTCAGTCCCAGGCTGCTCCAGTCTGTATGCCAAATGCTGCGTTTCCATTAGTACCTACTCAGCACGGGGCGACTTGACTCGGCACGACTTGCCACGGTCTTGGTTTGTTTCCATTGCAATTGAGTACCACCTCAATGTGGGTGGAGTTGATATAGCAACGTGGGCAGTAGTCTCTTGACATAATTTTTATGCGACTCAAAACACAACACAACAGTGGATGAGATAGAGGCTAGCTAACATAGCTAAGGCCAGTTTACTATCGTCATCATGCACAAGTCTCCCATACAATGTTTTAATGGATGAAGGTTATCATTAAGTATTAACCTTATACCGCAGAACATGTCGCAGTTGGCTCAGTGTACTTCTGATGTGCCGCCGTTTGCGTACTTCCGGGAGCAATTACCGTGATAACCCTATGTTGGGTGTGAAGTGCAGTTTTTCAGCGTTCAGAAACCGTTTGAGTTTTTCCGATAGGACAAACGGTTGTGTAATTACGGTAATTCAAAGTTCCTTTGATCAGCCATGCTCGATTTTAATCAGCTGTTCACGGCTAGTAGGGGCAGGTAATGGGTGCTTCAGTGGCGATCGCCCAGGAGTAACAGGTTATAATATATATGCTGTGTTCACGTTTCAGATGGCCCTCTTGTTGCAAAACTACCACTGCAAACTGTTGGTCTAGGCATTCAACCAAGCCTCCCCGTGCTTTCCGTTCCTCTATTTTCTTGCTGTTCGATTTTTAAAATGGCGTGGTTGATTCTGGTGAAGGAGTCTCTCTCTCATGACTCACCTAGTGACGACACTCCCTGGCCAATCAGTGGCATGCTGTTATTCTGCGTCACATTTTCAGATCCCTTGGAACCCTGGCTGAGTGGGTACTAAAAAAATACCTGGTACCAGGTACTAATGGAAATGCCTACAAACCGTGCCGAGTCGAGCCGTGCTGAGTAGGTACTAATGGAAATGCGGCAAAAGTATCCTTAGGCTACATAATTAACCCCCAAGCTGCACCCAATGTGTTTATTAGTGTGTGTGTGTGTGTGTGTGTGTGTGTGTGTGTGAATGTTAGATAGAAAGCACTTAGATGTAGAGGGTTTTATCATTTTCCCCTTATCAGAGACATCAAGATCATTTGTTACTTTGAAGCACTGTGTAATCTTGAGAAATCTGTCTTGACTTAGTGAATTGGCTATAACTAGGAACCAGTAACATCAGATCCTAGGTTACCATGTGGTGAACACAGATAGATTGAGTGTTTCAGTTCAGTTTTAATGCCACTTTCAGAAATGAGCACCTCCCTCTGATTTGTGTGCACTGGTTTTCTTTTTTTTTTTCTTTTTCTTTTCTAAAACCTGGTTGCCTACTCTCTGTGTGATGTAATCAGAGGACCACCTGATTACATCAGCACGGTCCTCTGTGGTTGTGGGTGGAATTGTCCTGTTTTCATGGTTCATGCTAAAAAAAAACAAACAAAAAAACAGTTTCAACCCAATTTCAGTATGGTTGAAATTTAATTGATAAAGACTTGAGATACCCGTTTAGCATATATGTTATTAATTATATAAATCAACAGGGTGAAAACCCCCCAAATCAGACTCTTAGCTGGTGTGTGTGTGTGTGTACATGCATGTGCACGTGTGTGAATTCAACTGAAAAGGTTCTTAATTCCCCTTCTAGATATTGTCCATCCATTTTCTTCCACTTACCCAATTGAGGGTTTTGGGGAGGCTGGGCTGTCCCAGCTGCTATAGGGTGAGAGTCAGGTTACACCCTGGACAGGTCGCCATTCTGTTGAAGGGTTAACACAGAGAGACAGACAACCATTTGCACTCACATTCACACCTATGGGCAATTTAGAATCACCAGTTAACTTAACCCCACTAACTGCATGTCTGAACTGTGGGAAAAGCTAGAGTATCCGGAGAGAACCCACAGGGGGAACATGCCAACTCCACACAAAAAGGCCCCGGCCAAAGGGTGGATTCAAACCCAGGACCTTCTTGCTGTGTGGCAACAGTGCTAACCACCGCACCACCATGCTGTCCTCTAGATATCATAATGCCTAAAAACTTCAGGGTCCTACATTAAGCAGTAGTGCTTAATATGAATGGTAGGTGCCATCACACTGTCCCTGCCCAGGCTCCTCAACAGCTGATATGTCTTCCTCTGAGCTTTGACCTTCCCGCTCTAATGTCTGGCCTTCCTCACCCCATACCCTGACGCCAGTAAGACTGACTCCCCTTCTACAGTTTGGGGTAAATTCCTTTCTGCCTTATCTTTCCCTCTGCTTCATGAAGTATGGACATTGGTTGAAAATGTAAGGCAGTAAGTCCTGCTGTCCACTTTAAAGGATGCTGGATAAAAGTTTTGTTTAGGGAGGGGTAAAATTATTGTACATTTAGGAAATCCTACTAAATCAAAGTTCAGATTCTCAAATTGAAGAAACAATTTGAGTTTTAGCAGTAGACTCATGATCACTTAAATTTGGAAGCTGCAATTCCCGTCGTTTTAAAAAGAAAGTCCATGTGCTCTGATAGCCCTACCCCCACAAATGTGGCATCAGTAGGAAGCCCAGGATGTCCTCTTGACTGTACAGTAGGACTTCTATAGATTGCATAAATGGTGTTTGACGTAGATGTCTCAGACTCATGTCCCCAACAGAGGACAAAATTCATTGCTGGGTTTTAGGAGGCTATAGTTAGATGCTGATCGATTTATCAGCAGGCCAGTATTATCAGCCTATATTAGCTATTTGCTGATCTATTGGTGCCAGCATTCATAATGATAAATGAAAAATTAAAAAACAGATAAGAGAAAAACCCTTCAACCATGTTCTGAGTGTTGACTTTGCAGAGTTTGACCACCAGAGGGTGCTCTGCAACTCCCCTGTTGGAATATTAACGAGCTAATCCACTCATTCACGTAAACGAGTAAATGAATAACTGCACATAAGAAATGTTAAGAAAATTGATTTTTTTTTCTTGTGTGTGAAAGGGAAAAACATCAGCTGATATATTGGAGTTTTGGATTTTAAAAATCACCAAATTTCAGTATTGGTCTTAAAAATCCTTTCTGTTATGGGTAAAATTCGTGAACACAGTGGTGTAACGGATTGGGGGAACATTTAGAAAAATGTTTTCCTTGTAACACAAACCTGTAGCGAGTGTTTTTTTTTTTTGTTTTTTTTTAATAGGAGCAGTGTTTTGTTTGGCACTTTGAGTGGCTTACACTTCACACGAATATTCACTTTATCTCTGTTTTGCTTTTACACATGTGACAATATGATAAATATCCACAGACATACATAATGCTGTGAGCCAGGATGTATTTTTTGACCTAACACCTGGAAAAGAGAACTCTCCATTTTATACTTGCAACTGATTTGTTGTAGAATTTATTTATAAAATTTTAGTGATTAGCTTTAAGGTTTGTTGTGGCCAGGCTTCAGATTATAACTCAGAGCTGCTCTCCACCTACCAGTGTGTGCACAGCCCAAAGCAGATAAGAACCTTCTTGCTGTTGATGTGTCTGAATTTAAGATTAGAGCAGACTGTGCTTTTGCACGAGCAGCTATTATCTCCTTTTAATGCAAACATTTGTTTCTGCTGATATCTGTCTTTTACCAGCCGTGATTGCATTCCTGACATTGTTTTCACTTTGAGAGTCTGTCATTATGGCAGCAAGTGGTCTTGGAGACACTGTGGTGGAACTAGCACAGAGGTGGTTTTGAGGACTTTGAAAGGTGTTGCTATCATCCTCAGAATATCTGCCCATATGTTGTGAACTACAGACCGCATATGATAGATGGACTTGGCTCCTACTCTGAAGAGCCCATAAACAGGAAAGGGTTTACAGAGGTCAGGGGCAGAGGGACATTTTCCCGTAGACTTCTGTAGGATTGGAAGTCTTTTTTTCAACCAACAGAGGTTGCCCCCTGGTGGCCATTAGAAAGAATTCACACGTCAGGAACTTCACGTTTCAAACCCAGAAGCTACATCCATTTTTTTATTCTATAATATGTTTGTGTGAGGAGCAGTAATATGATGTGCACTCAGACTGAAAGCAAGTAAAGGAGAAACTAACACAACTCTAAGTAACAGGAATATGCAGCAGCCTGATGACTCTCAAGTGCGACACTAAATTGTTTTTATTTCTTGGTCGAGTTCAGTAAATTCTTATTTTCCAGCATTACAAATGTAATGTTTAAGTTGATCCTGATGGTGCCTTACACACAGGTTTGATTCCCAGTCTCTTCTTCACAGTGAGGAGTACACTGATATCAGATCAGTGATCTGTGTACTGGCAGATATACCCAAAGCCAGGATATCGGTATCAAACCAGAACTGTAAAAACTTGGGTCAGTGCCCTGTTTGTAATAAAGGACTGGCTGATATCTTATGATGTGAAAATCAGCGTGCTGATGTGCATTGTGGCTGGTGTGACCCCATCTCCAAATGGTCTCTGGTTTGTTTCGCAAATCTGTTTTTATTTATTTTTATTTAGTTTTTGAAGCACTTTTTTTTTTTTTTTTTTATTAAATGTGAAACCTTTTCATTATCACGGGCACCAGCATACTGTTAAACTGTGGTGTTATGTTTTGATTAAGTTATTAATGTGTCCAACATCATCAATAAGTGAGGCATTTAGCATGTTTATCCTGGGTGCTGTTTAATTCCACCCACATGTGACACTCCATCCTGGTCACAGACTAATCTGTGGAAGCAGGCAGAAGTAAACAAGCAGCAGTGTGATCTCACCTATAAATCCCATGCAAAAATGCTGTTTATTAGAAGGATGTCACTTTTATACAGCTTCTGTTTTTTTTTAATAAAGGCTGGGAGATCAACAGTATTCAGCTGCCTAATTGCAAAGAATAGAAGACCAAGTTTCACAAGTTTTTAGTTTTTTATTACATGCAATTAATTAGTAGCTAATAGAGACACCTTCTCTGGTCGTGCCCACAGTGAGGCTGTAAACAGCGGGTGGTCAGCCAATCAGGGAGACTCGGCCAGCTCCAGTGACGAAACGTCTTCAGCCAACGGTGACAGCCTGTTCTCCATGTTTTCTGGGCCAGACCTTGTAGCTGCGGTTAAACAAAGGCGGTAAGTCCCAAACTCATCCCCTGGTGTGGATTTGTTTTATCTTTTTCTGTCATCCTGGTTTGACCGGCATGTTTATCTGAGTCAAAATCTCTGCTGCAGTTTGGCTTTCATCAGATACTCTTTGTGAGTATGTTCAGTGTAGATTTGTCTGTCCTCAGGAAACACAGCTGTGGTGAGCCTGAGGTGTGCACCCTGCCTTCACCACCTCTCCATCACATCGGCGACGATAACCAGGTAAAGCTTGAGCCCCCCCCCCCCCCCCGTGCCAGTGAAGCATCACAATTCATTGTATGTGTTTAAGAATAGTTTAGCAACTCCCTAAATTAACAAAGGTATCAACAGAATGTGAAGAAACAGCTGCTATGATTTTGTCCTAAATGTCTACGTGTCGCCTGAACTAGAGCCAGGTCATACTTTTAAGTAATACCAGTTTGCACCACAGGATGGTGCAACAAGTCAGGGTAACATCTATGAAACCAGGCAAGTCATTAACAGTCATAGAAAGTGGATCTAGCCTCCATGATGTCACTGATTGGTTAGTGAAGTCCTGTTATGAAGTATTTTCATAACAGGACTTCACTAACCAATCAGTGACATCATGGAGGCTAGATCCACTTTCTAGCCTCCATGATGTCACTGATTGGTTAGTGATGTCCTGTTATGAAGTATTTTCAAGTGGCTCTGAAACTGCACACTCAATTGCAGTGAGCATTCCCATAAAACCCTGCTTTCTGAATCTTACAATTATCTGAATTTACAAATTGGGCTTAATATTCTGTTTAATATGCTCTGAAACTAAAATACTTTTAAGACAAGTATTAAAAAGTACCTTTAAGACAAGTTTTGCAACTTTTGATTGCGTTTTAACTCATCGTGTTCTGGCGTCCTCCACAGGACAGCAAAACTAAAACCTGGCCTCCCAAAGCACCGTGGCAGCACTCCACCCACACCAACACCATGCCCAATCCCAGCTCTTCCTTGTACCAGATGAACATCCCTCCTTCCTCCCAGTGGGGCGACTCCATGCAGATGCTCCAGTCTCCCGTGTGGTCCACTGCCAGTGACTGCTCCCCCTCCACTGGCATCTCTTCTGGTTTTCCCTTCACCCAGCAGCAGCAGCAGCAACAGCAACAACAGCAGCAACATAAACCCATGACCAAGGGCTTTAAATCTTTCCCCCTCAAGCATGAGCACAGACCCTCCTACCTTCACCAGTACTGATCCCGATCTAATGTCTAACAAGTCCACGGTGAAGTGCCACAGAGGACCCATAGCTCTGTTACATGAGCCACTGAGTGGGCCGAGCTGCAGCCATTACAGTCCATCCACACCCAGCGAATTGGAAGATTTCAAAAGCCTCAGAGGCAACGTTAAGTACACACACTGGCTCGATATTTTTTTGTATCTATATTTTTCCATGTCAGACATCCCCATCTGAAAAAGATGTATTTTGAAGTTTATCGAACTGCCATGTTTTAACCATGAAAGGTGTGCGTGTTGTGCTGGCAGCAGTTAGTCAGGTGGTGGTTTCTCTGTCTGTCGAGCTGAAATTTCCTCAGACAAGAGCTGGAGACGTGCACAGCCGTCACCCACTTGCATCTGCAGCTAAAAGTGTGTGTGTGTGTGTGTGTGTGTGTGTAGACGAGGGGATTATAAGGGGGCAGGGGCTTAAAATGCTCTCATTTTGCCCGTAATAAATATACTGTGTCTACATAGCTGTAACTGCCAAATCTCATGCAAGATGACCCAGAATACAGCTACCATCTACTGTTTCATAGCTTGTAAAATAGTGAAGTTGAAATATAAATATTTAG
Organism: Archocentrus centrarchus; assembly: GCF_007364275.1. Lineage (NCBI taxonomy): Eukaryota > Metazoa > Chordata > Actinopteri > Cichliformes > Cichlidae > Archocentrus > Archocentrus centrarchus. The sequence goes on from NC_044348.1 coordinate 29,719,257, forward strand.
TACTTTTTATTAAGAGGCTTTGAGCAGGCTCAGCATAAATATAGTAAGTCACTGCAGAGGTGTAATTTGAGAGAAATACACTACTTTTTCAACAACTGACCAGAGTTAAGAGTTATAGCAGTAACTATGTGCCATGTTGGTATCAATAGCACTTGCAGAATATTATTTCCAACCAAAGCGTTGTTTGGAAGGCGAATGGTGCTGAAGAGATAAGAGGCGGTCTGAGATTATTGATCAACGTGAAGTTAAACACCCTATTGGACGGGAGCGTTAGGGAACATCTTTATTTCCTCTAATTGGCAGTCGTCTGCTCCAGATTGACACTAACTCCCATAAATCTAACGTTTCTTTTTTGTTTAATAATACAATATTTTTTGTGTACAATTATTGACAGTATTAATCTTATTTTTGTATTTTCTTACATGTTATACCATACTGTATGTTAGTATTCTTGTAGACCTATTACATAAAACGTTTTTTTTTTCCACCTCCCAATATGTGAAAAAAAAAAGCATTTTTTTTTCCTACAGAGTTGAGCATCTATCTCTAAAGGTTACCAAATATGCCATGCTAAACACTAAAACATTGTGTGACGAGGGTGTTTTTTTTTCTCCGAGCCCGTGTTTCCTCGGTTGCTATGGCAGTGGGCTGTATTTAAAAGCCCAGAATGTTATCTTTTTGTGATGTTTGCGGATGCCAATGTTGCCTGTATTTATGAAATGACACCACGTTTTCAGAAAACTAACATACTTAACATGTTTACAGAGAATTGTTTGCTGTATATACATATAAATATATATCTTTTTATAGTTAATGTGCTTTGCACAATCAAGATATAGGGTTTGTTGCTTTTTGTCTGTGTTATCTCCCTAACTGTTGCAGCCTTTTTTAAGACATCAGTACAGACCTTGGACTGTAACTGTTAGCTTCTCAGCTGTGTCAAATGGTTTACTAGTGGCTTCTAAAAAAAAAAGAAAAAAAAAGAGAAAAATAATAAAAACATGTTGCCCTGATAGAAGATATGAAGGGGGACTGCTTGGCTTATGTTGCTTATTGTTCTCTTGAGCTGGCAACTGAATCTTTCCAAGTGTACCAGCAATGCAAAAAATGAATAAAAATAACTAGCAATTCAAAGTGTGTTTTTTTTTTTTTAAACTCAATTTTCAACTTGAATTTAAGCCTCTTGGGAATAGTTTTCATTTTACTCCTGCCTCTTAGTCCGTCCATCCATCCGTCTCCTGCTGCTCATCAGGGTCTGAGTCTAAGCTGAGAAACCCAGACACCTCTTAATGAAATGAAAACACTGGTCACTAATGTAAAAATAAGAATGTCCTTTAATATACATTTGAATAACAAAACATTTTGCTAAATTTGTCCACATATCCAACCTGTGACCCTGCAATGGGTTACATCACTGAAAACAGTTTAGACTGAACACAGTTCTTTGTTATGAGATCATTCTCGACTAGCAGGGTGCTTAGGGAGGGCATTTTCTGCCAAGGCCAGTGCCCATTTTCCCCCCACAAGGAGGGAGCTGAAGCCGCTCCACTTCCTGTTCCACCTCTCCAAGTTTCCACCTTGGTAGTTTCTGTGTAATCTTGTTGTCAAATGACAAGGATCACATGCCTCTAAGAAACAATGCGGCTGTCACAGAAACCGCAATCAGCTTGTCCCTTTGTGCCCGTTCACAGCTGCTGCTGAGGCCGATGTGTCATTAGATGTGGACTAGAAACAGAGACAATAACAGAGCATTAGAAATAAGCCACCTCCATCCTCCTCATTACTGCTGCGTGTGCGCGAGGGGGTGTCTTTACATTTGATGAGGTAGCTGCACTGTCGGGGCTCGCATCAGCTATGGTTGCCAGATAGACGATGTTGCGGTGCAGGATCTGCTGATATCTGTTGGAAGATTTAAAAAAAAACGACTGCTATGAACTGATAAAACAGTCGGCTGCGTTAGTGGCAGGAGTGTGTGTGTATATAACTTACTGCACACACTCCACCGCGCGTCCTTTCTGCATGTACTCTGTGATGCATCTGATTAGCTGATCGTTTTCATCCAGTAACTGGAACAAAGGAGAGGAGCCGTCAACGTGCAGGAGCAGTGAAATTTAAGGAAAACGAAGCCACTTTGGGTAAAAGCAAACGCTTTCACTGAGTACTAAAGCACGCTACGGTGAGATCTTTCTAGAAACACCTTTAAAAAAAAAAAAAAAAATTTATCAACATTTCAATTGTCACCGAGCCAAAAAAACAACAAAAAAAACGCACGTAGAGTCAGCAGTCAAATGTGCTAAAACCGCTTAAAAAACTTAAAGTTTTATTTTGCCCGAAATAAGAACGAATGTATAAACTCGTTAGCAAGCTAGCTAAATGCTAATCCACTAACAATCGGTTAAAAGGCTGAGGTTAGTCAGACGCTTCAAAATGACCCTTTCCTGGTACCTTACCCTCTGTATTGTCTCTTGGTTGACTGTAGCTTTTCCTCGTAGTTTCTTTGGTACAAAAACAATCGACATTTTTAATTTAATCCCACTGCGTTTGTTTCGCTGTACAGAGTGCAGAACTTCTTCTTCGTCGGCCGTGACAGTCTTTTGGTTTTACCGCCGCCTCCTGGAGAGCTGCAGTGTAACACCATGTGGAGATAACGTAAAGGCGATTTATTTCAAATTCAAATACAGAAAATATTGCAGTCTGTAAGACACTTCCGATTTGATGAACTTGAAACAGCCAGTCCATTCTCCTCTGGCATCAACAAGGTATTTTTGGACCAGTCTAGCCATGTCCACATATACCTAAATGCATTGCATAAGCGCCATGGCGATTGGCTGATTAGATAATTGAATTAACAAGGAGTTAAATCGGTGTACCTTCTTGAATGAGTAGTAAGTGTACATATTTTGAATACAATACCGTTGGTTTCTCCTGCTCAGTATTAAATGCATGTGTACAACAATTAAGGCACTAAATACTGCACATAGAAGCTAGATGCAATTGCAGAAGCATTTCACACTGAAAATGTAGGATGAGATGTTTTTTTTTTTTTTTTTTTTTTTAAAAGCAAAAACAAACCAAGACGTAAATCTTACAACTCTTTATTTTACGTAAAAACTCCATTTTGCTTCTCAAGAAAACTACTCCTGGTTTACAATTCCAGTGACTGGAAGCAGTAGCAAACATATGAAAACATGTCAGTTGTGAATAGTTCGTTAATACTTTGTCTCAAATTTAATCCTGCTGGTTATTGAGAAAATCCCTATAGAGTGATGCTTCTCACAGCCATCATGCAGTGATCGGCTGTCTGTGGTAAATCCGGGTAAACGGCACATTTTCACCTGGACTGCTCTGTTCTAAATAACCAGAGCTAGGGATCTAGTTTCACCTTGTAGTGCTATTGATAATTATCTGAAAACATTTTAGTTAAAGGGAGAGCTTTATAAAAATTCACCACTCTGAAGGCACTCCCTAAAGCACTAAATCAGAGTTCAAAAAAAGAAACAAACATCCCAACACGTCCAGTTCTTGTCCCTTTGTTCACAAAGTCAATAAAAAATTAATTTACTCCAGAGAACAATCACACTGACCACAATGCAACATGAGGAGCTACAAACAAGCCAGAGAGCTGATACCTATCAGAGACGCAGTCATGTGAGACATCATTTAATCCATTAACAATATTTCACCATTTTCAGCAAATCTGCCACACTGCTGACTGTTGAAACAAGGGGGAGGAGACTCAGAGGACAACACTGTAAGACGATTTAAAGGACGCTCATAAAGGAAAAAAAAAAAAAAAAAAAAGTGATTTAACAGATGACTCCACATGTTCGGGACATTTAAGAGGTACTGAAATGATAAAACATACTTCTGGCTCACAAGTTTAACTCAAACACAGAACTGACAAAAAAAAAAAAAACCTTGTTTGGGTGTCCTTTCCTACAGGAAGAAAAAAATGTTAATAATGGATGTTTCTTCATAGATGGATATAACAGGAAATAAAGAAAAATGCCATCGAAACCTAATGCTGTGAACTGCATATATATCCAGATGTCTGGCTGCACTAGGCTGCCAGCCTAAAGTAGAAACAATTCATCTGTTTTGTGAGGGCTGAATGATCGACATACTGAAAACACGCATCTAAAAAAACCAAAATAAACAAACAAAAAAAACAAAAACAACTAGGACTTTTTTGGTGAGCAACAATTTGCTGTGGGGCAGGAAGATTAAAATGAGATGGGAATACATTCGGTCATTACAATATTCAGTTCAGGTTTTTGCTTTTTTTCCAGCTGGCTTTGATGAATGGATGTAAAATAAAAATGTTGAAAGCCAAGTAACAATGCTGAACACATGAACAAATGAGTTCGGGCAAAAAAAACCCCCAAAAAACCAAAACAAACAACAACAACAAAAAAAAAAAAAAAAAAAAAAAAAAAAAAAAAAAAAAAAAAAAAAAAAAAAAAGAGGTGCAACAGGCGAGTCATTGAATTTTGGTGTCAAGAAATATCAAAAACTGAGAAAAAAAGGGAAAAAATAAAGCTATCGGTCACACCAACTGTGATCCGCTCACAGTATCAGAGGGCTCTCTGCATACAGCTTTCAATATCAAACTTTAGGAAGCTGTGGAAGAAATGAACAGAATTACTCCCAAACATGGTATTTACATGTGTTCCTGTCCATCTGACCACTGCTTATCAAACTAATTTCTGGGGCAAAAGAACAAAAACAAATAAAACAAAACAAAACAAGAAAAAAAACAAAAAACCCACAACTCATTCTGAAGCTGAGAGAGGGAGCGGTTCTCACCGCTTGAACAGTCCACTGTGGTGCTGGTGACCAACAGGATGCCTTTTTTTTTTTTCTGTCAAATGCTGAGAAACTTTGTTGGATGAATACAATTTCATGATGACTGGCTACCATTCTTCATGGGTCCATCACTGCAGTACTATGCAGCCACTTTGTTTTCCTTCTGAAAAGAAGAAAAGAAAAAAGAAAGTTTACAATCTGACTGAATCCTCCAACAACCTGTCCATCGCTCCCTTCTGACTCTTAGAATGACCGGGATTTACACAATGGCATTTTAATCAATAAGACCTGAAACTAGTGACTGAGCTCTAAAAGTTATCAGGAATGTGCTTACTGAGATACTGGAAGCTAAGCATCATCTTTTCCACTGTCTATGATCTGAGTTCATGAGAGATTTACCCTGTATTCAAAATCAGAGAAATCCCGGCCTCCTCTGCCACCTCTGAATCCGCCTCTAAAACCAGGTGGAGCACCGCGGGGTGGTCCGAAGGAGCCTCTGCTCGCCGGTCGTCCTCGGCCTCCGCGGGGTCCCATGAAGCCTCGGCCACGGTAACCTCCTCTTCCTCGGTTGTGCCTCAGAGGGATGCCGAACGTCTCAGCGTTCATTCGTCTCTCCTCGGCCCAGGTTGGCCTTCGATCCCTGACAAACACATAGATGAAACAGGAACCAGATTTGCATTACATTAGCATTAGCATAAGCAATCCACCCCATCAGAACCAATTTGGGTTCAATAAATATTTAAAAAAAATAAATAAATAAATGGAGATATTGAAGTACCTGGCGTCATCACAGGACAGGTTATCAAAGAAGGACTTGGACTTGTCATAGTAGCAGGTATTCATCACAGCCTCCTCCTCCTCAGCAGCCCCTTCACTGACTGGATGCTCTGAGTCCTCTCCATTGAGCGCCTTTTCAGTTTTGTCATCTGTGGGAAGAAATGTAAAATCACTGAACACCTTTTAAAATAAAATAAAAATAACGCCACACATAAATGATGGGATTTGTATCATGGTATGTGTAATCGCCCCTTGTAGTTACTGCTGTTTAGGATTCATGCACATTAAAGTGGTACCTTTGAGTTTGAGCTTGTTCTGGAGCTCTTTGTCAATCTCGTCTTTGTGAAACTGGGCGTTAGCAGTCTCAAAGTCAAAGTCTTCGTCAAACTTCACCGTGCCATCTCTGCGCACGTTTACTTTGCCCCTGCTGCGGTTTCCTCTTCCACGGCCGCGGCGGTTGGTAGATTGAACACCGGCTGAGAAACAGAAAAAAACAACAACAAAAAAAACTTGGATGTAGGAATGTCCCAAAAATGTTTGCAGAGAAGTGTGTTTGCTTGGTTAGTAAGTTGTATTTAAAAAGAAATTAGTGATATCTATGTGCTGAATAAGGATTAATTTCTTAAAAATAAAAATCACATTAGTGCTTCCTGAGTGAGGGCGCAAATTACTCACCACCTTGGCGCTTGTTGGGATCCCGGTTTTCAACAGCACCATGTTCATTATCTGGCTGTGCCACCTTTTGAACCTCAGGAACTGAACGGCAAAAGAAAAAATATTCATTAATTTAACCGGAAAAGACCACAAACATGAGTCACAGTGCAGGTTCAAGTTCATTTGTGTTTGTTAAATATCAAAATATCCCAGAAGTTGAACTCTTGTTTTTTGGCTCTGTAAAGCAGCCATTCCCAAAACATAAGACCCACCTGAACTTTAATCACAACACTGGTCATCACACAAGCCTAATTTTGCCACACCCTATTGACAACTTTACCTTTTCTCTGCTCTAGGAGGTCTGGAGGCTTCTGGTTGCCAGCGGTAGTTCTGGAACCTGCCGCTGCCCCTGCCTGACTCCTCAGCCCTACAGGTGCAGGTGGAGCTGAGGCAGCTGATGGTGGGGCCTGCACTGCCTGCTCGAGGGTGGGATTCTTTGTTAAAGAGTCCAACTGGGGACTAGTGCGCCCTGCAAAAAACAAGAACAAAAACAAAACAAACAGGATTCCTTAAAAGCTGTTCCAGATTAGCTGCTCTTAAAACATCTGATACATGCAATGAAATTCAGAGATACTTTGACATTAACAGAAGTGTCTGAGGGAAAGAGAAAAAAAAATACTGTTCATAGAATAGTGAAACACAGTGGGAAGGCTGCTTGTGCAGGAGTCTGCAGTGCAAGCGTTTTACTTGTATTTGCAATAGATTTATGCACAGTGTAAAACATTTTGACGTATTACAAGAGTAAGCCCAAGTAGTCTCGACTTTTCCTCAACAAAAAACATCACAGTAGCAGTAAAGATGATCCTGTCAGTTTTACAACAATCTGCAGCCTCTGTGACACACGCACACTTCCATTTTACTGGAAAAGGACAAAACTGACATTCAATGACAAAAATGGTAGAAATGTAAACTATTTCTAGAGAAAAATCTGACATGCTGTTTTGACATGCCTTTTCCTTTCAATGCTTTAAAAAAAAAAAAAAAAAAAAAGTCTAACCTTCACCAGTTTATGAGAAATGTTATGTATAATTGTCTTTGCTGTTTCCCGTTCAGAACATTATGGGGACCAGGTGTGTAGCAGGGAACAGCGTGCAGCTGTGCTCTATTCAACTGAGCAGGAATCAGGTGTTGTTCTAAATTTGCTTGAGAAACAGCTGTTTTGCTTACAGTTAATGGTTTAATCATCTGAAGTTATGTGTATTTTGCGCTGCCCCTTACCTACTGCTCCAGCAGATCCAAACTGTTGAGAACCAATGGGTGCAACACCAAACTGGCTGTATGATGGGGCAGGGGCCCTGCTGAAAGGTGCATAGGACCCAGGAGCCTGGAATGACGGAGCTGCTGCAGTGCTTGAGGATCCAATTGATGACTAGAAAAATAAATATACAGCCTGTTGAAAAGCTATGACACTTTCAAACATAGCACTTTCAGTCAAAGTTAACTGGGCGAGACATGGGATTATAAGTGTTTGATCCATTCATTTCAGACCATGAGCATGGATAAGACATAAGGCACAAATGTGCAGCTGTGATTTGGATACATGATTATTAAGCCAATCTGGGTCTTAGAAAGTGACAGCAGCAAGTGTTGTGAAGTCTACTTTATCGTATCTAGAAGACACCAAACCAGAGCACACTTTATTCTAACCCACTCCTCTGTTTTATGGTTTTCAGGTCTTCCATAACCAGATAGTTTTGCATGTTTTATTTTCTGTTTGGTTTGTTCCATTTCGTACAATGGAAACTTGATTACTGTGTTTAAAAAAAAATCCCAGTGGGTTCGTTTAGAACAGAAAATGAACTGCAGAGTCATGTTGTTTTAACCACTTCTATGCAGAATTTACTGTCACAACAATTAAACTGCTACAATCAGCCTGGATTTGTTCTCAACTTACTGGTTATTTTGCTTAAAAAGACAACTCAAGTTTCTCTCTTAAATTAAAGGCTCCCAAATATTAACTATGTGTGTTTTTTCTATAATTAAAACAGAGACATTTGTTTTGGAAATTTGCACAAGAGCACACGTGGATTTTGGCTTACTGGGAGATTTAAACGACATGAGACAAAATTAGTGTTATGAGATACACATGTGTAAATCCAAGTTCAACTGGAAGCCATAAAAAGGCTCAATGTGAGCAAGTGTTTTATTATGCAAATTTCCACCAGACTTTAAAACTGGCAAATTATGGTTCAAGTCCCAATGTTAAATTAACTGTAAAGAAAGCTGTTACTGTAATTAAAAGTATATTGATAATTTTATTCTTTGTAACAAAGAAAGTATATTATTAATTTTATTCTTTGTAACAAAGAAAAAAAAATACAATATTGCAGTAGTTCTCACTTTTCCTGCATGCTCCATTACTGAAAAAAAAAAAACAAAACAATAAAAATTGGCTGTGCTCATCAGTCAATTACTTAAAAAATAAAAAATAAAAATATCAATCACTAAATCCAAAACAGGATCAAATTGAAGTTGAACTATAAAGTTGTGCTATAAGATTTAAGGAAAAGATACAACAAACATTCATTAAATTCCATATTTCTTCCATGGTTACCCATACCCTACCTGCACTTGCTTTGTCCCACAGTGTGAGAGCTGGTTTTACAGAAATAATTACAACAAAGTCTTAAAAATTTGATTAATAACACAGACCTTATTTTGGGAAAGTCATATGTATCATAGATGTACAACTGAATGTCCTTTTGGCTGAGCCTTGTAAGAAGCACACAGCTGTTAGAAATAATATTAACGACATCCCTGAAGCAGAGTTCTAGAAGCAAGTCTTGCAACTCCCAAAATGCCTCCAGGTACCTCAATTTCCATGGTCATGCATACATTAAAACTGCACATACAAAATATTCAAAGTCTCTCACACATATAATGTCTGACTAAAGCCACGCCTGTGAAATCATGAGTATGCATGAGCCATGAGGAAAGCCATTTAACTTACTTGAACTATGGCAGGGTCCTGAGGAAGGGCACTAGTGGCTTTTGGTGGCTCACAAACCGTTAGGTCTTTAATATCACTGCCTCGGAAGATGATGTACTCAAAGATCTCATCCCGAGGAGGAATAGGTCTGTCCGTGGGCCGATCTTCAGTACCAAAAGAGCGAACTGGAGAGAAAATTCACAGGATTAGTTTCATGACTTTACTCCCTTTAAAAAAAAATAATAATAATATAATTATAATAATAATGATAATAATAATAATAATAATAATAATAATAATAATAATAATAATAATAATATATAAAGGGAGAGAAGATCCTTGAAATAAGGACAGACAATTATGTCTCAACATTTACGTTCTACAATGACAATTGCATTTTTTTTTAATTCTTGCGTAAACAAAACAAAAAAACAACAGCAGGTTAGTCAGAAGCGTATTTATAAATACACTCAAATTCACCCAAATGAAATATTAAGATGAAGCTATTACTTCACCAAACGCGCAGTCTACCAAGTCTACGAGTCTGGGTGATACTCAACATTATTATAATCTGATTTTATAAAACGCGTGTTCAGAAATAATCACTAAAAAGAGCTAATAAACCGCAATTAATACTTCAATAAGATCTGCCTGGTGGTAATTATGTGCAACTGGGTGCACAGCATTTCACGTTAGCCCAAACACAACGTAAACAAAGGACTACAGGTCCAACTATAGCACCACTTAGCTCTGCTGGCTAACTAAAAAACTAGCCAACAGAGCGACGTACGCTTGAAAAAATAAACTACCATTTTCTTTCGGATAACATTTTTTGCCTCTTTGAGTCCTGTAATCCGCCTCCGTGTGTCTTTACTTACCTTTAGCGAGAGCTACAGTCGAGTTTTCGGTGTCAATGGTGTACAAAATTCCTTCATAGCGGATCTCGGCCTTTGAGATGAGGCTGATTTTGCTGCCGAGGTACGGCGTCCCTCCTCCGCTCATCTTTGCCCTCTCGCTTTATTTCCGCTTTATTTACTTCCAAAGAAAATCTTTTCTGCCACACAAGGCGTCGTGTGCGTTATTTTCAGAGCCGCAGCTCTCAGACTACATAACACAAATCCGTAAACGATGCTCTGAACCTCAGTAACCCGCTCCGCTGCTGATCTCTACCACGACATGGCCGTTTTCATTTTCCTTCCCCTGCCGCAAAGGCTGCTGGGAGAGACTTAGGGGTCTATTCAACTATAGTCGCCTCCTCTTCATTTCCTTCCACTGTTGCCTTCACTCACAAAAAGAAACAAAACATATTTTTTTAGCTGCACCAATATTACCGATGCAGATTTGGCGATTATTTGACAATTTTATTTTTTGAACGGAGAAAAATAAGTCGGTACATAAGGATACTTATAATACAGGTTTGAGATTTAGCCACATAGTAATCTCGCGATATTACACGGGACTACAACCAGAAACGGTTTAGAGCAGAAAATTTCAAAGCCATTAAATACAATAAATCTTCCACAGAAATCATCATGACACCGTCACTGTACTGCAAGACGGTATATTTTAAATGCAAAAAAATATACATGTTCATATTTTATTTTTATTTTTTTTTGGCAGAGTATGGGTTTGTGATCGATTATTATGGTTATTCTAATTAAAACTAACTGAAGTGTGGAAAATATTTTAGTTAACCACAGATAAATAAATACATGAATAAAAAAAATCTATATTTCTGAAATAATTGTCTAACTAAAACAAAATAAAAATATAGAGGACATGTCTTTAGGTTTAGTGTTTGCTATTATGACAAAAAAAAGCTTGCATAAACTGACAAAATCAAACAGAAATAAATATTAAAACCAAAAATACTGAAGTTACATAATTCTTGATAATATCATAGGCTATCTGTTATCAGGATTTTTTTTTTTTTTAAATATTAGTGTACTTGTCAATACCAGTATACTGCAATATGCAATAATACAATATAGCTGCCGGATATTATTATTATTTCAACTGCAGTAACGAAATAATTTCTCAATTAAATAAAGTATTTCTCATCGTAATGTCACCATCAGATTATACCAGCATATCATGCTGAGATTTAATTATTTTACTTTATTAAATTTGAGACATTTTACTTTATTTGTAATTTAAATTCATATTTTTTTTACTTTAATATATTTATTTTGATTTCAAAATAGTTTTTGCCTTATTATTGTATTGCATTATTTTATGCAATTCTAATTAGTTATTTAGTTACCTTCCTTTTTAACAGCTGTAAAAAAGTAGTTTGCCAAATACTGAGATAATAAATGATATATTATCCCAATATTACCTTATGCAGAGCTAAAAAAAAAATGCACCTACAGTAGAAAAACAGACAAAAACAAAAGAAAAAATCGGACATCAGAAGTTACATTTACTTATTAGATAAATGTAACCTATTACATTTACGAGTCACTGCCAGAGGTTTTGTGTCAGACCTATTACATTTGTTTATGAGCTTAATAGCTTTTTGTACATTTAAAAGGCTGCCCTGTGGTGTTTGTAAAAAATTTCTCACTTCCTTAATTTTTTTTCCTCATGAAAACAGAATTTTCTAAAAAATGACGAGTAACTGGTCTCAGCTCGTCATTTTCTGCTTTGGGAGCTAGTGTAACTGTACAGCACTTTGGTAAAACACAATAAACTACAATCACACACTCATTGGGGCACGCCCCCCCCCCTCCTCCATGTATGCCCCCACCCCCGTTTAATGACGTCAGATCCATTCCCACAATGCCTAGTAACACGCAGGCGCATTGTAAAAAAATAGAAGACAGCTATCTGTGATCAGAGATGGCGGGCGCCTCCGACCCCCTGGAAGATATGCTCTTTTCAGAGGTGGATGAAAAAGCTGTGAGCGACTTAGTGGGCTCATTGGAGTCACAGCTTTCTGGACAAAGCAACCCAGCTGGTAAAGCAGACGAAAACGGAGGCGCTGGCTCTGTGGCCCCCGCTAACCATCACTTAGGAAAAACGCTACCAGCTCCAGTGAGCACCACAACACTAGAACAACAACAACAACAAGGACGGCGTAATAAACCTGAGATGCGCCAGGAGATCAACTCTAAAGACGTTAGCCCGGATAAGACTGTCACCTCTCCTTCACTGGGCTGCAGCCCTTCTGTTGGCGAGCCTTCCGCCACTTCGGGTGCCTGTGTGAACGCCACTAGCAGCGGCTCGCAATCACATGGAGCATCCATCACAACACTGACTGCATCTGGTGTGTCAACTTTGGCATCTCCGCCGCCAGTCAGCATCAGCACCACCGCATCCAGCCGAGTCTCTAAGGTTACCCCGGGCACAGGTGAGACGTCGACGGGAGCACCCCCGCCGAGAAAACGCATAACGACGCCGCGGAGAAGCGCTTCGGCGCGAATAAAGAGTTTGAACGGCGCAGCTGTAACGACGCGGAGAAATAGCAACACGGCGGTGATCGAAAACGTTAGCTCTGTGGATACAAGTGCAAGTACACCAAACTCTGACCGACCGGTCACAACCTCTATTAACACTTCGACTTTCACCTTATCCAACGCTAACCTGCCTGCGGGTCAGTCGGCTATTGCTCTCGACAGGGGGACTCCTACTATTGCTTTGCATAGACTCCCGAGTCATATTGTAGCCAGTATAGCCCAGAACGGCAACGGGACCAGTGTTTCGGCCTTGGTCCAACAGGGTGCTCCTATAGGACCCGTTACCTCTTCAGCTTCCCCGGGGAACCAAGCCAAAACAGACACTGGGGCTTCCAAAACAGACGATTGTCAGTCCAAAATTGTAATGTCAACCCAGTCTGGCAGTGTCAACTCTGTAATAAACACTGTTTCCTCTGCTTCTCCTTCTCCTTCGTCTTCTGTTGTTACACCACCAACAACTACTACAGCAGCAGCTACAACAACTACAACAATAACTCAGCCTCTCAGCTCCATTACAACTGCTGTGTGTGTTACAGGGATGGCAGCTAATTCAGTATGTGGAGCTGGTCAGACCACGTCAGTGACTAACACTATTACTATGGTCAGGCCGACAGCTCCCTCTCCGACACCTGCTGTGGCCACATCTGCACAGTCGCAACCCCGTCCTGGACTTACAGCACCACAAAGGATTGTAGCCCCTCAGCTGATTGTCAGACCACCTCAGCAGCAGGCCACCATTCAGCTGCCCCCTGGGTTCACCATCCCACCAGGTAAGGTTTGCAGGAGGGCTGGCAGCCAACCTAGAGACTCCTGGGTGTAATTGTGAAAATGGCTCAGTGTGTGTTGGACTCTCTTCCATAAGAAAAGACTCTGTGACACACTGGCTCAAAATGTGCCTTTGGGCACGATTGGTCTACATATATGTATACATGTGTGGTAATGAGTGTGTTACCTTGCATAACAAGTTTATCCATTTTTGTGTTATTTCTGACCAGTTGATAAACAAAAATGTATTTTATGTTTGAGTAAAGGTTGAGTAAAATATTTTCATTATAATCCAGGTAATTTTCTTTTGGGGGAAGGCCAAAAACTCATTGGAGTGGCAGTGGTAAATACATTTTAAGCAGGAAAAACAGCATGGTGGCACGGTGGTTAGTGCTGTTGCCTCACAGCAAGAAGGCCTGGGTTCGAATCCACCTTGGCCGGGGTCTTACTTCGTGAGATTTTCCCGGGTTTTTCCCGGGATTTTCCCGATTTTCCTCCCACAGTCCAAAGACGTGCAGTTAGTGAGGTTAAGTTAATTGGTAATTCTAAATTGCCCATAGGTGTAAGTGAATGGTTGTCTGTCTCTCTGTGTTAACCCTGCGACAGGCTGGCAACCTGTACAGGGCGGGATAGGCTCTAGCCCCCCTGCAACCCTGAAAAGGATAAGTGGAAGAAAATGGTTGGAAAAACCCTGTTTTTCTACTTATGTATGTGATTGGGAATATTTGAAGTTGTAATTTGGGGGAAAAAAAAAAGAAAAGACAAACACCAAGGTATTCATACAGATAGATTTAATAAGCACACACAGCTTGTGACATCAACTCGGGGGTGGGGTTGTTTGTCTTAAAAACCTAGAGCAAAAACATCAGTTTAAATGTTCATTCATGAGGCCTAAAAACTATACTGTGAAGATGAAGAGAATCACAAAAGAGCTCTAAGGAAACTTTGGGAGGCACAGAGAACTGCTCCACTGTGAGAACAGTAGGCACTGATACTTTGAGACTGGAGCATCTTGTTGTCAAAAATATTTGAGCAGCTTTGTTTGTTTTTTTTTTTTGTTTTTTTTTAATCATGTAACTTACTTTTGTAATTACGGACTGTTTCAGTGGTCCAGGGTTACAGTAGTTCAAATTATAGCTTACCCAACAGATGAGTCATGTTTGTAGCCCTAATTTAGCTGTTATATTTAAAACACTGTAATCTCCATAGAAGCTCATATTCTGTAGTTGTAAAAGGGCAGGAAATAACAAAGGACAGTGTTCATAATAGTTTTTGTCTTGCCTTGCTTCAATGAGTCATCTGACCGCAGAAATAATAGCTCAGTTACATTTTCAAGAGCAAGATCATAATATGCTGTTAACCTTACTATTGACCTCATGTCATTTTCTCTTTATGGAAATTCTACAAAGATAAACAAATGTGTAATAAAACATTTTTTATCATGGTTAAACTTGATACTATAATAGCTGCAGTCCTGGCCCTTTAGAAAGCCTTAATGAAGTTCCTCAATCTTTGACTGTAATTTGTGAACTACTGTAGCATCTCACAAAGTCTAGCTCATGCCTTAAAACTTTACTTTTGTAAAATTAAAAGTGTAGACAGTGTAGTGTAGTGATATACCTACAGTACAATACCTGTCAAAATATACAGTATTTTTAGTGGCTGCTTTAGCTACTCTGATGTTGTGGTGATACTTCTAATTCATGTTTCCTGCTGTTCCTCAGGGATGGTGTTGGTGCGCACAGAGTTAGGACAGCTGGTAATGGTTCCTCAGCAGGCTTTGGCTCAAGCTCAAGCTCAAGCCCAGGCCCAGGCCCAGAACAACATTTCTCCACGACCTGCTACCCCCACCACAGGGACATCCTTTAGAGTAACCTCTCCACAGGTGAGACCGCAGAGCCCACATGATAGCTGCCAGCTGTAGACTCTCACTGCTATGACCATGGCACACAGTGTTGCTGCTTAAACAGTGTTTATAGCAGGAGAAGAGCAAGAAGAAGAGAAATCTGATGAAAGGGAACCTGTTATACTCATTTCCAACTCTGGTACAGTAGCTTTGCGTTTGTAACAGTTCGTACAACTTGGCAGTCTTGCATTTGGAATCAGCAACTTTTTCATTAGGACATAAAAATGTATTTATTGAATAACCAGTTAAAACTAGTGAAAGAACACTTTGAACGTTTGGTGAGTTTGCTCCAAAATAAGGTTGAAAAACTTTCCCCTGGGTGCCCGGGTGGCTCAGTGGAAGAGCAGGCGACCATGTATGCCGCAAGGCGATGTGCAGGCAGCGCAGGTTTGAGTCCCTGGCGCTCTTTGCTGCATGTCTTTCCCCTGTCTCTCCTCCTGCTTTCCTGTCTCTCTCTCTACTGTCAATAAAGCAGATGTGGCCAAAAAAAAAAAAAACTTTCCCTCCTAGATTATACTCTCAGGATGCCATTGCTCAACATTACAGCTTCATAAATGGTTCGATTCCAGATGGGCAACATGAACAGCGTCTCTGCTCCCACCAGAGCACTTAACAAATGCCATGCTTATTCATGTTAAAGATATAGTAAGCCAAGAAAAAGTTAAAAAGTACATGCACCTACATTTTTCCTATGACTGTGTCCTCCGCAACCCAGCTGAACCAGTGAACTTGAACGTCTACAATCTGCATGCACCAGTGCACAAACATACAGTTAAAGTTTCCTGTTCTGGCTGTTGATCAGCTCTTTGGGAGCAGGGGTGGAACAACCACCGACTTTAGCATTTTTGGTTTCTTCTCATCAACTTTAATGTAAAGTTGTTTTTTTTTGGTTTTTTTTGTTTTTTACCTGAGCTATAGTCCAGAGATTTTTTTTTTTTACATTCATTCATTTTTTCATTTATTTACCATTGAAACGCCATTTGTTGAACTTATTCTGCTTTTTGGCTTGCTGCTAGCAGCACGCGCCTGCCAGTTTTGAGTGATTCTCATTCGCTAACATACACAAAGTGGTAAAAACTAAATTGGCTGACACATATTATGGGTTCCTCAATTTGAAGAAAACTATCCATGTTGGTCACACATGGGTTTATCCTGATATCACTCTCACGTTCTACTAGGAATCTTGGACGGTAAAGTCCATTTAATGTCTGATCTGTCATGTCTGGATATTTGCACTCTCACACAGATAAAATGAAAAGGTGAGCTTTTAGCCCTGGGGACTCACTTTTACTATCCTAACTTCAGTGGGAGCTCATTCTATGTCTGTTGAGCTTGAACAGAGAAGAGTCATCATGAGGTTTTCTTGAGTGATGGGCTAGCTCACGGGCTATTTGAGCATGGCTAGGAGGTATGAAGGAGCTGCCTGTTCTTGGCATGTAGATAACCAGCAGATTTTTGAATGAATGGAAGTCAGACTAGTGAGCAGGGAAGGAGAGTTGTGCAGGAATATGAGTACTAGGCGGACATCAGCTTTTTGGACTATTGGCGGGGGTCTGATGGCAGGAACATTGTCTTAAGCAAGGGGGAGTTTCACTAGATTCTCTAGTCTAGAACTTCGGACAATTTATCAAGAATTAGGTCAGGATATTTTCCTCAGTTATTCTGTCTCGCTGTCTGCTTCACATGCACTGCTGGAAATACTCTGTGGTTTAGGTGAGAGAGCTGTCTAGATAGAGCGTGCAGGAGGCAGCACACATGCTGTCCACTTGATAGGACTATTATCTGTTCTTTTTTTGAACTAGGGAGCTGGCTATTAAAGGCTGTCTGTGTTAGAGATTTGCCTGTTCACGTGGACCTCTTTTGACTAAGTTCTAGAAAAGTTCAGTACATGTGCGAAAAGGGGAGATGTCGAACACTTGAGATGCCTCGCTGTTGAGGACAGATCGCAAGATGCCTTCTGCTGCTGCAGTGTTTGCTGAGAAAGTTTTGTTGTCCAGGGTCACTTATATCTTCCTCGTCAGCCGAGTGAACACTATTATTGTGATGTGAAGTGTCAGTGAGTAACTCTTTCCCTGTGGGAACAGAAGGTCAGTCTTCTTAAGGATGCGTTTCAGGTGATGCCTTGACATCCACGCTTACATTGCAGTTGGAGTGTGAGAATGGGGGAATATCAAGAATATCTGAGTGTCATCCACATGATAGGAACTATAAGAAGCCATGTGCGTGTATGACAGAACTAAGTGTCTTTGTGTAGAGGAAGAAGAGGGGGAGCCCAGGATGGGGACTTGTAGATCTAATATTTTCAAGCTGTGCTTCAATCACCAGTCCTTTGCATTTTTCTTGGTCGTAGTAACCTGTCATGCAAACAGCGAGTCTCCAACCCAAGGAGAGCCATCTCAAGTGAGTGGCCTATATTTCAAAATAAATAATGAATAATCTTTTTTTAACAGTAACTTGTTTTACAGTGCTGCTGTGAATGCTGTGATATCTCATGCTATATACCCAGATTTATTTAGGTGTTTCCTTCTGTTACCTGGAATTGCAAAGGTCTTTCTATTTCCAGCTATGGTCGGTTTGCATTTTCTCCTCATATATCTTTCACACTAAAAAGATATGAATTTATGAGCTACTACTCTCAGTAGCCTTAAAAAAAAAGACCTGAAAACAGTGGACTTGCTTCTGTGCTGTGGCTGCTCAGTGCTCCTGAATCATAAGGATGGAGCCTCAGCGATATATCACACCACATGCAGTAGTGAAAGCATCTGAATGCATATGTGCACTTTGCTTTTGGATAAATAATTCTGCAACTTGCAGAAAAATGTAGATGTAATTAAAAAAAAAAATCATCATCATTAGTATCAATTTGAAAAAGTCTACAAAAACTGTTTTTGGAAGGAATAATTTAAATGCAGTCATATGTTTTCAGCGAGACAAAGGTCTTTTCCCAGGGGAAACTCAACAGTAATAGTCTCTAAACTGACACCTGTTTAAAGTTAGAGCATGAATCAAAGTTATTATCCAGGACAACAGAAAAAAAACAACCATTTGGTTATAGCGATACAGTGGGACTAAGGACAGCTCCTGGTGCTGAATTTGAACAAACTCCTCAGATGAAACAAAGCTCTGATGGTGAGTGATGTGGGTAATGGATAATGAGTTTATATTATTTTTTTAAGCAGCAAGATACAGCATATAAAAACATTTTTATTTTAAAGCATATTTATAATGCCATAATACAAGAATTCAAATCATATAGACATGTATCTTTACTGTATCTCTTAAAATTGCTGGGGCAAAGGTTTGCCCTTAGTGCTTTCTGCCTGCACTGTAAGATAAGGGAAATGGTGTATTTTACCACAGACAATGTTTTTCTAAACCTAACCAAGTAGTTTTGTTGCCTCCATCCATCCAGCCAAACCAAACCAAACTCAGCTGAAAACTGAAAATATAAGATTTCTGCCAAAAAAACAAAACAAACCCCTGAAGCCTACTAACTTTCCTGGGTCTTTTCATTTATTTATTTTACACAAAAAAAACAAACTCCAGCCCACATTTCAGGTTTCTTTAGCCTCTCCAGCACTGCATAATTTCTGTCAATGTTAATGCCACAGCTGGTGATCTTTGTAAAAGAATAATCTGATTAGATTTGAAAAACTGTGATCTAATTATATGTGTGTTCACACAGTCGATGTTGGGTGGGCACCACCTCATTAAATGAACACTTTATTAGTTGCGGACCCTAATTGGGGTGTGATTAATGTGTTAAACTGTGTAATTATAACAAAAGAATATCCTTGATTTTTTTTTTTTTTAATCTATGGATTGAACAGAGATTAATAGGTGAATTAATGTCTCAAGGCTTTTTAATGACTCCATGGGGTCCTCTCATCAAAATTTAACGAGCTCCTGAATCATTAATTGGAATTTGCTTATTATCACCTGTGGATCCATCACTCATTTGATAACTTGAACTAGTGCTGGTGGCTGTACACCTTTGGAACTTAATTGCTTTTAACAATGAGATTACTTGATAGTCAGTTCCCCATAGTTCTCTGTAAATCAGGTGGGACAGCTGAAATAGGCCGGTGACAGCAGAGCACTAATAGAGCTGCCAGGTGTGCACAGCTTAATATTTGAGCGTGTTGATATCTTTGGGCTTGTTTTTCTCTTACTGATCTCAGAACGCAAAACACCGCACGTGCAATATTAGAAGGTGTGTTTTATAGTAGGCTATTTTGGGTGAATAATATTATTATTATAAGTCCAAATCTTTTAATATTCAGATTAGGGCTGCAACTACAGATTAGTCAACTACCAAAATAATCTATTTAACTAATTATGTCTCACCTAATCTTACCTCACCTGTTCAAGTCTGCCCACCTGTGAAAATCACCTTGTTGGCTCTTCTCACAGCAGATTAAAATAACCCATAAAAATATTATATAAAAATATATTATTAAAAATAATTATAATAAAAATAGCCTCTGCAGCTTCTGGAAGTCCCAAAGTTCAGATAAGACCCATGAAACAAACTTAAACTAATCAAATGTTTTGTTTTGTTTTTTGGTTTTAATTACTTGGTGTGACCATCACAAGCACTAAATAAATAATGCAACTCAAAGTGCAAGTAGTCTTTGGTCCTTAGTCTCTGGAGCTTGAAAAAGGCGACTGGACTTCTTTTTGTTTCTTGAAGACGTTTCACCTCTCATCCGAAAGGCTTCTTCAGTTCTCAACCAAATGGTGGAGAGACCCAGGTATTTAAACCCCTGTGGGCGTAGTCCCCTGGAGGTGGTTATGACCCTCTATTGATCATGTGCTTGAACACATTCAAGATTCAAGAAACCACTGATTAAATATGACCCACGCCCCCTTCACACCTGGGCACATGTGTTCACGCACATGATCAATAGAGGGTCATAACCACCTCCAGGGGACTACGCCCACAGGGGTTTAAATACCTGGGTCTCTCCACCATTTGGTTGAGAACTGAAGAAGCCTTTCGGATGAGAGGTGAAACGTCTTCAAGAAACAAAAAGAAGTCCAGTCGCCTTTTTCAAGCTCCAGAGACTACTATGACCTGGATAACTGAGAATCTACACAGACTCTTTGGTCCTTAAACAAAAATATAATGTGCAAATAAATAACTAAAAATGCCTATGTCCAAAAGTTCAAATAAGGCTTCAAATTAAAACAACCCCCCCCCCCCCCCCCCCCCCCCCCCCCCCCCCCCAATTCAAAACAACTGAAAAGTTTACAGACGATTCAGTTCATGACTTGATGATTGCAGTGAAGGAATGTGACATGCTCTGGAGTCAGGCTGGTTTATTTAAGATGTTCCCAACTGCTGACAACCATGTTGAGGATGCTCTGTTAAGATTTCAGCCATTTGAGGGGTGCATGGGCCTCTTTCAGGACAAACTATCGCCTTTGCTCAGTACTACTATAATAAAACAAGAAAGTTGTTATTACCAAAAATTGTTGATCTCAGGCAGTGTACTGTCTAATGGCAGTTAAACCATTTAACTGATTTAGGAGAGAGTGTAGCAACTCCTATTGCACTTCATTTGTTAGCTAACGTAAATGAAATGTGTCTGCTTAACCTTGTTTCCGGCAGGTAAAGAAACATTAACAGGGTATCAACTCGACGCACTGTCTAAAATTTACCCATCCAGAGCTGACACAGCTCCAGGGTGCCGGTGTTACACCAGTGATGCTGCCGTGGAGGAAAAGCTCTGCTTTGCAGTCTGCATTCAACTTTATTTTTGTTTTCTGTGAAATGCTCCCAGACCTTTGAAAGGCTGTCTCAATTTTCTTTCATCTTCTCCAACCTCTTCTCTGTTCCACCTTTGTTCTGTTGTTCACTTTCTTCTTCTTAGTATTGTTATTGGCAGACAATGGAGGCAATACTGCCCCCATATCTTCCTGTAGTGTATTACGGTTACAAAACACAGGTTTTAGAACATGTCTCTGGAGCTTAAAAAATGGCGACTGGACGACTTTCTTTGTTGGTTGGTTTCTTGAAGACGTTTCATCCGAAAGGCAGTTCTCAAACCAAAAGGTGGAGAGACCCAGGTATTTAAACCCCAGTGGGGGTAGTCCCCTGGAGGTGGTTATGACCCTCTATTGTTCATGGGGATAATCACATGCGCCAAGGTGTGAAAGGAGGCGTGGGTCATTACAATCAGTGGTTTCAGGTGAAACCAATTTGGGACTTTGCTCCATTGTATCAAGTGACCTATTGAGGTCACCGGAACAAAGGTATGAATTGGGGTTGAGACGCCTGGGGAGGGAGCTCAGGACAGGATTGTAAGCGGAGGAAAGTTGGTGACGTAATCCACCTCCTCTGTTTAATGATGGTTGTTCACAGTGGACATAGATGCTTCTTTTTCTCCTCTTTCAAACCATCTGTCTTCCTGGTCCAAAATGTTAACATCCTCAAAGCATCCTCAAAAGAGTGCCCTTTCTCCTTCACATGCAGATGTACAGCTGAGTCTTGTCCTGTCGAGGTGGCTCTTCTATGTTGTGCCATTCGTTGGTGAAGAGGCTGTTTGGTTTCTTCAGTGTAGAGGTCCAAGCACTCTTCGCTGCACTGGACAGCATATACTATGTTGCTTATCTTGTGTTCGGGGGTTTTGTCCCCTAACTGTGCACCCCTAACTGGGATGGACCCTAACTGGTCCATCCCAGTTAGGGGTGCACACTCTAAGGCAGGGCTCTTCAACTCCAGGCCTCGAGAGCCCCTGTCCTGCAGGTTTTAGATGTGTCCCTGATTAATAAAACACACTTTTAACAACTGGCAACGATTGCCTTAGAGCCCTGCTCTAAGGCAATCGTTGCAGCCCTAATTCAGATATTTTGAACTGAAAACAGTGAAATCTTGTTTATTATGAAAGAAGCTGCAAATAGTTGTCTTTTTATTAAGTAACTGATTTTTTTTTTTTTACCAGTTGTTAAAAGTGTGTTTTATTTACTCAAGAAGAAAATAAACTTTTTTAAATCAAATGGCCTGAAAAAACAGGAATATGCATAGACTTCAGTTAAGTAAGGGTGAAACAGGCTGATTGCCTTAACTATATGTAGACCAGTTGTGCTTACCTGTGTAGTTATGCCTTAATGACCTGGAAAAAGCCCGAGATGCACTCGGTACCACTTCATTAGTTAAACTTTGCTAGTACTGGGCTGGCCCTCCTTTTGCCCTCAGAACTGCCTTAATTCTTTGTGGCATAGATTCAACAAGGTGCTAGAAACATTCCACAGAGATTTTGGCCCATATCGACATCCATGATGACAATCTCACATTCCACCGCATCCCAAAGGTGCTTTATTGGATTAAGATCTGGTGACTGTGGAAGTGGAGTACACTGAACTCATTGTTAGGTCAAGAAATCAGTTTGAGATGACCTGAGCTTTGTGACACCATGTGTTATCTAGATGGAAGCAGCCATCAGAAGATGGGTACACTGTAGTCATAAAGGGATGGACCTCATCATCAGCAAAACTCAGGAAGGCTGTGGAGTTTAAATGAGGGTCCAAGAAAATATCCTCCACCCCATTACACCACCACTGCATGCTGTTAAATTCCAACCCTGTCATCCAAATGTCGCAACAGGAATTGAGACTCACACCAGACAGCATTTTTCCAATTGTTTGTTGTCCAATTTTGGTGCGCTTGTGTGAATTTTAGCCTCAGTTTTTAGCTGACAGGAATGGCACACAGTGTGGTCTTCTGCTGCTGTAGCCCATAAGCTTCAAGGCGTGTTATGTTGTGTGTTCAGAGATGCTCTTCTGCATAACTTGCTTGTAATGAGTGGTTATTTGAGTTACTGTTACCTTCCTATCAGCTTAAAGCAGTTTGGCCATTTCCGTCTGACCTCTGGCATTAACAAGGTATTTTCACCCAGAGAACTGCAGCTCACTTTATATTTTCTCTTTTTCAGATCATTCTCTGTAAACCCTAGAAATGGTAGTGCAGGCAGTTATTAGTAGATCAGTAGTTTCTGAAATATTCAGACCAGCCTGTCTGGCACCAACAACCGCGGCACATTCAAAGTCACTTAAATCACCTTTCTTCCCCATTCCGATGCTTGGTTTGAACTTTAGGAGATCGTTTTGTATCCATACTAAATCCATTGAGTTGCTGCGATGTGATTGGCTGATTAGATATTTGCATTAATGAGCATTAAACAGGTGTATCTAATGAAGTGGCTCGTCAGTGTAAGTATTGCCCAACACACCCTTATATCCCTACCTGCAGTGTTTTGAAACTCAT
The DNA here is from genome assembly GCF_007364275.1 of Archocentrus centrarchus. Taxonomy (NCBI): domain Eukaryota; kingdom Metazoa; phylum Chordata; class Actinopteri; order Cichliformes; family Cichlidae; genus Archocentrus; species Archocentrus centrarchus. Next base: position 29,742,881 of record NC_044348.1, read on the forward strand.
CTTTTACTTGTGTTGAGTTTCAACACCTCATCATTTAATAAATGAACATTTTTTTTATTAATTTCTGTTAATTGGCTAAATTTACTTTTCACTGCAGCTATATGTGCTCTCCCTGCATGGCAATAAAAGTCTCAGCTCTAATGGGAAAATAGTAATCATTTAAGTTTTATCTTAGAGGTGTAAAAATAAAGCAGCAGCTCAGTCTTTTTTCCCGGGCTTTCAAGGCTGCACTAAAGAGGCTTGTTCACTGTATCATTAACTGCAAAGACAAAGGGTTAACACTAGAGGGCAGCATTTCATTTCCTATTTCATTTTGGCTCGACTTTTACTCTGTATTTTGACTAGTGTTTGTAATGTTTGTGGCTCATGTTGGGCTACAGTGAGACATGCATTCATACTGCCTTATAGGATTTCTTATGAGTGTTAAAACTGTTCATTTGAATGTAAAATGGAAACAGAACAGAGTTTGACTGCACCTAAATAAATGTGCCAGAATTGGCATTGGAATTGAACCTATAATGTTATACACATACATAATGTAAAGTATCATTGTGTACATTGTGTAGTGCTTACGTGGTTAGTGTTAGTCTGGCGGGTAGTATTACATTTACAGTTAGTAAGGACTGAACCGTAAGGTGTGATATAATTCAAACCTGAGGTTAACCTCAGGTACGCTGATACTTTCATAGTGTAAAAAACTGTAAACTGTGAGTCAGAGTCACTGTCACACAGAGCATGGTCAGACATTCGTCTCTTAAAACTTCATGGACAGAATTCTGCAGTAGTTGCACGACAATGCTCTGCTCATAGTCAGCCAACCTGTATCCATCGTGATACGAACCCCTTTCAAAAGAAAGTCGCAGATTGTCATTGCCTCTCACAGTCGATGACAAATTAGTGGGCTGCGGCGTTGCCATCTCAACAGGAAAAGCAGTAGCAGGGAAATGAAAGGGAATGGTGTTTATTCCCAGAGCTCAACCCCTCTGTCGGCCTGTCACTCTTCCCATGACCCTAAGGGGAGAAGCGGAAGGCATCCTGAGCTTCCTTCCTTCCATACCTGTTAAATCATTCATCATCCAACTGCCTGATTATTTTAAAAAGCTAACAAGGCTTTAGTTCTTGAGTGTGTTTGTGTGTGTGTTTGTCTGTCTGTCTGAGGGAGCGAGAGGGAGCGAGAAAGGGGCATAGCTAGCGGTGGGATGCACCCTGTGGCTCTTAGCACCCCCCCCCCCCCCCCCTTCTTACCCCCATCCCCTCATCCCCTCATCCCTCATACACCCACTTCCTTCAACTCTTCAGTCTAACATTCATTTGGATCCTACTAAAGTTTTAGTGGAGGGGAAACTCCCTCCTCCTTTTTTCTTATCCTACTTCTTCTCCTCTGCACTGTAGTCTTTGCTTCTTTCCTCCTGTCTGTGACAAGTGCAGTTTATCATGTGCAAGAATTTGTTTGTGTGTGTGTGTGTGTGTGTGTGTGTGTGTGTGTGTGTGTGTGTGTGTGTGTGTGTGCGTGCGCACGTGTGTGCATGCTTTGGTCTGTCTGTGAATGGAAGGCTGAGTGCCAGAGGTTGGGGTTGAGGCCCTCCTGGGTTGTTTTGGCTAATAGACAGGGTAGCAGGGAAGCAGCCAGGAAGTGTTTATAAGCATATGTGTGGTGTGTGTTTGTCTGTGTATGTATACATGTGAGAGATGAACCACTTTGGCTTTGTGACACTTGGCACTTGCTGCCTGTCCTCTTCATTCATTCTTCTGCCTTTACATATGTTAGCAAACAATCTCAAGTTATTGCACATTTCAGCACCAGTGTGAATCTTTTTATAATTACAGTTTTTTGTCAATCCCATTTATTATTCCAGTCTTCATTCAATTGCACATACTATATTTCAATACATCACTGTGCTTTTAACTGACTCCACAGATTTGCAGCCTAACCTGAATCCATATTTCACAATTGTATATACTCTATGAATCTAATTTATTCAGATTTTTCACCCGCATAATAATCTGTGTGTCACTATTTTGTATTGTTTATGCCTGGTTTAACACTAAAGTAAACTGAGAAACCAGTTGTCTGAGTACTTCTGGCTCTGTATAACTTTACTATGAGATTGTTGGTTATAGTACAAACAGTATGCATGTAAACATCCTCAACTTTCAGCTCAAAGTCAGCAATTTAAGCTCCCAGTTAATGTGTCATTTGAAATCTAATGAGCTAGAGTAATACAGTCCTAAGCAGAATCTGCTGAAATATTGTCTGTATGAGCCGAGTGATTAATCCCTCTTGTGTATTCTGCACGATTTGTCTGCACTCATTGGTTTTGTGTGTTCTGTGTCATAACAAAGTACATCTGAATAAACTGCTTGCAATATTGCCTTACTTTTACACCACAATGTACACTGGAAATCCTAGACTGTTTAAAAGAAGAATAATAAAGAACGATGTTTTACACAGTCATTGGCTGAAAACAGTTCATAGTGAAAGGTAATTTTTAGGGCTGCATAAAACGATTATTTTAGTAATCGAGTATTCTATCGATTATTCCAGCGATTAATCGAGTAATCGGATAAGAAATACTTTTTTTTATTAACAGTTTATCTGCATATTTTAACTTCCGCAATGCAGTTTCTCGCCATGTGAACAAACAGCGGTGAATGGAGCAGCTACAAAGTTCTCTTTTCTTCATCTTAACACTTGCTGATCAGGTGCTTGATGAAGGACCTCCAGCTGTTTCACAGATTTAATGGTGGTTACTAAAAGAAAAAGCTGCTGTTTTGGACGCTGGAAAAACGTTTCCTTTTTCACTACTTGAGCTCACCGTCACAGCTTCGCCTCTTTGCGCTTGCGCAGTTAAAACCGCTGCCTGCTATGAGTGTTTTGAAAAACTAGTGGCTGCGGGAGCCATGGCGCATGTGTGAGTAATGGTGTAATGCTTTGTATTCACAAGCATTCTCGAAAATACGTTTCTACTGCAGGTCTATATTTAGTCACTAATAAGGGATTAAAGTATAAAAAATATTTTGAAGGAGCCCCTCGGTCCTGGGGGGCGGGCCTTCCGGTACCGAACCATCGCTAGTTCTAATGGCCCGCGCTCGCTAGCAAACCAGTTCTGGTAGCTACAGCTGAAGTAAAGACAAAAATAGCAGCTGAAATTCTCAGCGAGCACAACACACACAGACACACAGAGAGCAGTGGAGGCGTGGAAATGCATGTCAGCGACAGTTGCCACCCGTCCCGTAAAGTACGGAACACGGCATGTTACGGAGCCGTATTCCACGGAGTCCCGTAACATACGGGGTTCTGTATTTTACGAGACAGGTGGCAACTCTAGTGATGATCCACTCTGTGTTAAATGAAATCCATCGCAGCGACGGAGAGCTTTTTAGAATGTGTGCTTGTGTATACGTGAGTGATACACACTCCAGTCCAGTAGGTGGCGGTAATGCAGTTCTATGTTGGTTTGCCAGCCCCCAATAAACCCACAAAAAAACGTCAGCACTAATGCTGCTAATGCTAGTGAGGAGCGCCGCTTACACCGAGACAGCTGATCGCTGCAGAGTTTAAACGAAGCATCGAAACAGTAAATTTGTGTCGATAAATTTTTAGAATCGATTTAATCGAGTTAATCGATGAATCGTTGCAGCCCTAGTAATTTTAGATCAGTCATGTTTAATTTTCTGTTTATTTGTTTGTTTACTTCTTTTGTTTCTATTCATTCATTGCTCAGCTCATTAATTCATTCCTTAGTGAAAATAAATTCCAATAAAATTTAAAATATTACGGTCTGTGCTGTAGACGTAAAAGGATAAATCAGGGAGGTTAAAAGTTTAACTTGATACTGTTAATTTACCTAATATTAATGAACTTTGTAATTTCTTTATTGGTTGCATTAGTCTTACCAATCATTATGGTGTCTGCAGTTTTTATTAAAAGCAATGCCAGTTAGGCTTTTTATTTCTCTCAGGCAAACGGTTCGAGCAGCTTTATTCAGCTTTAGACAGTTTTGCTACATTTTGTCTTGCATTATAGATCGAATAGTAAGTAAGTAAGTAAAGTTTATTTATATAGCACCTTTCACAGATAAAATCACAAAGTGCTTTACAAGTAAAATAGATACAAATAAACCATTTGCAACCTTTAAAAAAAAAAAAAGTACTGCACTTTTACTCCTCCATAAAAGCCCAAGTTCAGTTTAGCTCAAGCCTGGAAGGTTAAAAAGAGAGCCTTTGGTCAACAAACTCTATGCAGAAGAATCAAATGTCATAATTAGGTGACCTGTTGAAAGCTCATTAATAGTTACCTGAAACTGCCTTTGTGTCTGAGGGTCTCTCACCCGGTCTGCATTCATTGGTCAAAATGTCTTCTGGTTGTTGATTTCCATGCTCCATTGCTCTCACCGTAGGTTTCACCTGTTAAGGTTGCACCCATAAGCATGTTGTGGTAGAGGCTGCAAGCCAGCAGGGAATGATGGTTGCCTTGATGAGACAGACTTTACCGGCCAGTTTGTGCCCAACTTCCTGCTGTGTGACCTTGTTTCCCCCACCACATCCACCTCCTTTCTTTTTTTTTTTTTTTGCATATATTTACTTTTTATATTATTTGGATTATATTTAGAGTTCTAAAACATCCCCTGTAAAAAGACAGAACATTTCATTCTAATGAAATAATCAGTGGGATTCACCTGTCAGTGGTTTTAATGTTGTGGCTGATTGATGTAGGGTCCCCTCTGGACTCAGACCCCAACAGTATGGCACTGTGACCCAGTGCCACCTGACCAAGTGTGCTTTCTTGAGTTAAATCTTCACCGTCGACAACATGCTGCCACCTTCCTCCTTCTTTCCTGCTGTCATGACCTTTTCTCATCTGTCTGCAAGGCACGATACTGCTCTTTTCTTATTCTGTTGCTCTGTGTGTGTGTGTCTCGCTCTCTCTTTCTCCCTCTCTCACACTTTCCCTGTCTTTTCTCTGGCTGCCATCCTCTTCCCCCTCACTCTTTTCTTTCACAGCTGAAACTGACACAGCCTCACTGTTGCTGTTTTTCTTCCTTTGTATGTTTTGACATGGCTTGTATTCAATTATCTCTCCTGTTTTCCTTTGTCAACTGCTTCTTGTTATACCTTTATTCTCTATTCTCTCTCTTTTTCCTCTTCTTCTTTATTTTTTCTCCTTCTTTCCAGCAATCTCCTGTGACCTCTCAGACCACCAGGCAATGTCCTTTGACCCCAGCCAAGATGGCACCGTCTCCTTCTCCTACTCCTTCCAGCCCTGCCCTCCAGACCTCTTCTTCCTCCTCTTCTTCTTCTTCCTCCTCTTCCTGCCCTGCACTACGCCCAGTGAGACAACCCATCTTTACTTGCCTATTATTCAGTCTTCTGCCTGGCATTTTCTTTCTTTGCTATCCCTGATAACTGATGCCAAGAAATAGTGCTGGCTGAGTCTAAAGTTTACTAGCAGGTTGTGTACCAGTTCTGAGAATCTGAGTAGGGTTAAAAGAACAAGATATGGTCATTTAAGCACTTTTGAGGAAATAAGTTCTATAATTATAGTTCATGACGGAAAACCTTGTGCAAATAGTGAACATGTAATAATGTTTACCTATAAATAATATTTGTTAATTAACAGAAGGAACGGCATTTCTGTAAAAGGTTTGTTTGCATTCCACTTTTTACCACCACATGATGAAGCAATCATAACTTGTTATTGTAGAGATTTTTGATTATCTCTAGCATTTACAGAATAACTGCGGGATATTAAAGTGGACCTGTTATGCTCATATCCAGGTCTGAAGTTTTGGATTCTGCTTTTGCATGATTACTGTTCAAAATGTCCTTATTTACTCTAGAAAGGGCCTTGGTGCAGCTTCTAATTTGAACAAGCTATTTAAGCTCCTCTCCGTTTAAGGCCAGTGTTCCTTTATGCATTTCCTACTTTATTCTGATTGGCTTCCACTCACGAACACAAAGTTGGACTTGTAGTGTGTTCACAGCCAGGGCCTGAGAACACCATATTAGGGCTGTCCACTCTCACTGACACAGGACTCTGCATTTAGTCCTGAGTTATTATTAATCTCTGGCTTTCTTCCACAGTGTGTCTCTCTTCCCTGAGCCTGGTTCTGCCAGAGGTTTCTTCCTGTTAAAAGGAAGTTTTTCCTTCCCACTGTTGCCAAGTGTTTTCTCATAGGGGGTTGTCTGATTTTTGTGGTTTTCTCTGTATTGTAGTGTATGGTCTTTACCTTCAATATAAAGCGCCTTGAGGCGACTGGTGTGATTTTGTGCTATATAAATAAAATTGAATTGAATTGACTGACAGAATGTAAGGAAAAGCATAACTTGTTCATTTTAGCTTCAGATGTTTAAAGACACATTACTGATCGATAAGTAACTTTTCTCTGATTGAAAAGTTATAACCTCCAGAGGCCCTGCATCCTCATAGGGGAGCATTACATTTAGCCTTTTCTACACATTGCACTTCATTCTGCTCAACAGTGCTTCATAAGCAATGTTGAATTTAGTATATACTTATCAGGTCCAGTTAATCACAAATAGTTTGGATAAATTAAAAAATGTATTCCAAACAAGACCTGTGGACTCAGGAGGATAAACCATTTACAAATGTCCAGAGAAAAATGGAAAATGTTAATCCCCCATACTGCTGCCCTAGCACATAGCACATGACACACAACATGTATTAAATACTGGCACCTGTTGCCAAGGAACTAAAGCACTGAGTCCTTTGATCCAGATCAAATTTGAACTTATTTTGATTTAACTGGAAACATACTTACTAGGCACATCAAAATATAACTGTGTATGTAGCCTTGCTACCATCTATATGTGACTCAAGTGATAGGACCTTAATGTGTCCCCTGCATCTGGGTGTATTCACACCTGTATTTAGAGCTGTCCACTTATGACTGCATCACATAAGATGTATTTTGTTGCCAAGTGTGAACAGGCCTCGAGAGATTCAAAAGAGGTGATGAGGGCTTTAGAGTGAGAGAATGCTGATGGCACCTCATTTCGTGAGCAAAATTTATGTTTATAAATTTTATTCAACCATAAAAATATTATGTTAAACAATTGTTACAAATCTTCCATGTCAGGTACTGTAGGTGACATATAAGAAAAGCTTTGATGGCCTCCTGTGTTTCCCAGCCTCTTGCTTGTCACCTCCTCCCCTTCTTCCTCCTTGTCTGTTAAGCGATGTCCACCAAAGTAAGGACACCAGATGTGACAGGAGCGCTGTGGCGCCTGCCTCCTGTTCTCTGTGGCCTTGCTGGGAGCAAGGCGTCACGTCCTGTTTATCTCTCTGTCTCTTCCTTGCTCTTCCAGAAGGGCCCTGTGGCACCGGTCGTGGCTGTGACGGCTCCGCAGCAGACCCCCGTGGTTTTGCCTCCCCAGGCCCCGGCCCAGCCTACCTCCCAGCCAGTGCAGCCTGCACAGCCGGGCATCACCGCGGCCCCTGGAGCTCCTGTCGTGTCCCAGGTCTGTTTCCTCTGCCACACTGCCCTCCTCTCATCCTCCTCCACTACTGCCTACTCTCCACCCTAAAGGGTGAGGGCACTGTCACAGCTGCCAGGAGGCTGGCTGTGTCACAGGCTCAGCCCCGGACCCGCAGCCTCACCGTGTCACACAGCTGGCCATGGACAAAGAGTCTTGCACATGCCCACACATGTTCACGATCATACATTCACACGAGTGCATGCTGGCCCAAGGACATATAAAGACATAAAGGCACAGATTCACCATGAACTCATGTATATGCACATTCACATACAATTTGCACTTGTCCACCCAGGTGCCACATTTTAACATGCTGAATGTGCACTATACAATGATTTGTGACTGATGTATTTCAGCTCCTTTATCACCCCATTCTTTAAGGTAATAATTAAAGACATGCAGCACAAATATAGGGCCACTTCGTTTCTGTCTTATGTCTTGATCCACTGTTTTACAAAGCTACTAAGACTTTGAGGTTGAGATTTGTTTTTTTTGTTTGTTTTTTTTATTGAAAGTGAATCATTATTTCCGTGTCTTCTACAGGAAATGCAAGAGAATGTTAAGAAGTGTAAGAATTTCCTGGCCACACTTATCAAGCTGGCATCTCACAATTCTCCGTCCCCTGAGACGTCTAAGAACGTCAAGGCTCTGGTTCAGGACCTGCTGGTGAGCTTCAAAAAACCAAGCAACAAACACATGAACATTTTTCATATCCTATTGGAAAAACAGAAGTGTTGTACTAGTGTACATGACACAATTTTGGGGCAAGTATTACATTTACAAAAATTGCTCGAGTACCTAGTAAATGTACCTCTTTTTTTGTAGGCACACAATTATAACATCACGTTTCTTATGAATGTAACTAATTCAATAATGTGATAACATGATAAGTTTGACTTCATTTGTTTTTTTTTTAATTAATTATTTTTTGAAGTATAAAATATTTTGTTGTATTAAATATTTCCAACCTGTAGATGGCAGCATGAAACTCTTGCCAAAAGTGTCTTTTCTGTGTCATGAATTTTCATCTGATATTCAAGGTGCACATAAGTTGTACACTGAAGTTTCAGGATGCAATGGTTAATGATACCCTCACTGTTCACGTCCTTAGGCGTACTGCGTGGTTCTCTTTTAAAATTAAATTTGTTCTTTTCTCTTAACCTGACAGGATGCTAAGATCGAACCCGAAGAGTTCACAAGCCGGCTTCAGACAGAGCTCAAGTCATCGCCGCAGCCTTACCTGGTACCCTTTCTCAAGGTGGGGTTCTTGGTAGTTAACTTGTATTTTTTTTAGAAAAACCTTCTCCCTACTCTTCATCAACTGTAAGGCTGCTTCCTGCACTGATTGATACAATGGATTCAATTCAATTCAATTCAATTTCAATTCAATTCAATTCAATTTTATTTATATAGCGCCAAATCACAACAAACTGTCGCCTCAAGGCGCTTTGTATTGTGGGTAAAGACCCTACAATAATACAGAGAAAACCCAACAGTCAAAACGACCCCCTATGAGCAAGCACTTGGCGACAGTGGAAAGGAAAAACTCCCTTTTAACAGGAAGAAACCTCCAGCAGAACCAGGCTCAGGGAGGGGCAGTCATCTGCCGCGACCGGTTGGGCTGAGGGGAGAGAAAGACATGCTGTGGAAGAGAGCCAGAGATTAATATCAATTAATGATTAAATGCAGAGTGGAGTATAAACAAAGTAAATAAGGTGAATGAGAAACAGTGCATTATGTGAACCCCCCAGCAGACTAGGCCTATAGCAGCATAACTAAGGGATGGTTCAGGGTCACCTGATCCAGCCCTAACTATAAGCTTTATCATAAAGGAAAGTTTTAAGCCTAATCTTAAAAATAGAGAGGGTGTCTGTCTCCCGAATCCAAGCTGGAAGCTGGTTCCACAGAAGAGGCGCCTGAAAGCTGAAGGCTCTGCCTCCCATTCTACTCTTAAGTATCCTAGGAACCACAAGTAAGCCAGCAGTCTGAGAGCGAAGTGCTCTGTTGGGGTGATATGGTACTATGAGGTCTTTGAGATAAGATGGTGCCTGATTATTCAAGACCTTGTATGTGAGGAGAAGAATTTTAAATTCTATTCTAGATTTAACAGGGAGCCAATGAAGAGAAGCCAATATGGGAGAAATATGCTCTCTCTTTCTAGTCCCTGTCAGTACTCTAGCTGCAGCATTTTGGATCAGCTGAAGGCTTTTCAGGGAGCTTTTAGGACAGCCTGATAATAATGAATTACAATAATCCAGCCTAGAAGTAATAAATGCATGAATGAGCTTTTCAGCATCACTCTGAGAAAGGATGTTTCTAATTTTAGAAATATTGCGCAAATGCAAAAAAGCGGTCCTACATATTTGTTTAATATGTGCATTGAAGGACATATCCTGGTCAAAAATGACTCCAAGATTTCTCACAGTGTTACTGGAGGCCAAAGTAATGCCATCCAGAGTAAGTATCTGGTTAGACACCATGTTTCTAAGATTTGTGGGGCCGAGAACAAGAATTTCAGTTTTATCTGAATTTAGAAGCAGGAAATTAGAGGTCATCCAGGCCTTAATGTCTTTAAGACATTCCTGCAGTTTAACTAATTGATGTGTGTCATCTGGCTTCATTGATAGGTAAAGCTGAGTATCATCTGCATAACAATGAAAATTGATGCAGTGCTTTCTAATAATACTGCCTAAGGGAAGCATGTATAATGTAAATAAAATTGGTCCTAGCACAGAACCCTGTGGAACTCCATAATTAACCTTAGTGTGTGAAGAAGACTCCCCATTTACATGAACAAATTGGAGTCTATGAGATAAATATGATTCAAACCACTGCAGTGCAGTACCTTTAATACCTATAGCAAGCTCTAATCTCTGTAATAAAATGTTATGGTCAACAGTATCAAAAGCTGCACTGAGGTCCAACAGGACAAGAACAGAGATGAGTCCACTGTCAGAGGCTCTAAGAAGATCATTTGTAACCTTCACTAATGCTGTTTCTGTACTGTGATGAATTCTGAAACCTGACTGAAACTCTTCAAATAAACCGTTCCTCTGCAGATGATCAGTTAGCTGTTTTACAACTACTCTTTCAAGAATCTTTGAGAGAAAAGGAAGGTTGGAGATTGGCCTATAATTAGCTAAGACAGCTGGGTCAAGTGATGGCTTTTTAAGCAGAGGTTTAATTACAGCCACCTTGAAGGTCTGTGGTACATAGCCAACTAATAAAGACTGATTGATCATTTTTAAGATTGAAGCATCAATAATTGGAAAGACTTCTTTGAACAGTCTAGTAGGAATGGGATCTAATAAACATGTTGCTGGTTTGGAGGAAGTAACTATTGAAGTTAACTCTGAAAGATCAACTGGAGCAAAAGAGTCTAAACAAATACCAGCAGTGCTGAAAGCAGCCGAACATGAAGAATAATCTTTGAGATGGTTATGAATAATTTTTTCTCTAATGTCTAAAATTTTATTTGTAAAGAAATCCATGAAGTCACTACTAGTTAACGTGAAAGGAATACTCGGCTCTACAGAGCTCTGACTCTTTGTCAGCCTGGCTACAGTGCTGAAAAGAAACCTGGGGTTGTTCTTATTTTCTTCAATTAATGATGAATAGTAAGATGTCCTAGCTTTACGGAGGGCTTTTTTATAGAGCAACAAACTCTTTTTCCAGGCTAAATGAGCATCTTCTAATTTAGTGAGACGCCATTCCCTCTCCAGCTTTCGGGTTATCTGCTTTAAGCTGTGCGTTTGTGAATTATACCACGGAGTCAGGCACTTCTGATTTGAAGCTTTCCTTTTCAGAGGAGCCACAGTATCCAAAGTTATACGCAGTGAGGATGTAAAACTATTGACGAGATAATCAACCTCACTGGGAGCAGAGTTTAGGTAGCTGCTCTGCACTGTGTTGGCACATGGCACTGAAGAGCATAACAATGAAGGAATTAGATCCTTAAACTTAGTTACAGCACTTTCAGAAAGACTTCTACTGTAATTAAACTTATTCCCCACTGCTGTGTAATCCATTAAAGTAAATGTAAATGTTACTAAGAAATGATCAGACAGGAGGGGGCTTTCAGGGAATACTGTTAAGTCTTCAGTTTCTATGCCATATGTTAGGACAAGATCCAGAGTATGATTAAAGTGGTGGGTGGGCTCCTTTACATTTTGAGAGAAGCCAATTGAATCTAACAATAGATTAAATGCAGTGTTAAGGCTGTCATTCTCAGCATCTGCATGGATGTTGAAATCACCCACTATAATTATTTTATCTGAACTGAGCACTAAATCAGATAAAAAGTCTGAGAAATCAGACAGAAACTCTGAGTAAGGACCAGGTGGACGATAGATAATAACAAATAAAACAGGTTTTTGATTTTCCCAATTAGGATGGACAAGACTAAGAGTCAGGCTTTCAAAAGAATGAAAACTTTGTCTGGGTCTTTGATTAATTAATAAGCTGGAATTGAAGATTGCAGCTAATCCTCCTCCTCGACCTGTGCTTCGAGCATTCTGACAGTTACTGTGACTCGGGGGTGTTGATTCATTTAAACTAACATATTCATCCTGCTGTAACCAGGTTTCTGTAAGGCAGAATAAATCAATACGTTGATCAATTATTAAATCATTTACTAATAGGGACTTGGAAGAGAGAGACCTAATGTTTAACAATCCACATTTAATTGTTTTATTCTTTGGTGCAGTTGATGAAGCTGTATTATTTATTGTTTTTGAATTTTTATGCTTAAATAGTTTTTTGCTGATTTTAGCTTTGGTTTTTGGTGGTCTGGGAGCAGGCACCGACTCTATGGGGATGGGGTTTTGGGGGGATGACAGGAGGAGAGAAGCTGCAGAGAGGCGTGTAAGACTGCAACTCTGCTTCCTGGTCTCAACCCTGGGTAGTCAGTTTTTAGGAGGGTTAATAAATTTGGCCAGATTTCTAGAAATGAGAGCTGCTCCATCCAAAGTGGGATGGATGCCGTCTCTCCTAACAAGACCAGGTTTTCCCCAGAAACTTTGCCAGTTATCTATGAAGCCCACGTCGTTTTTTTTTTTTTTTTTTTTTTTTTTTGGACACCACTCAGACAGCCAGCGATTCAAGGAGAACATGCGGCTAAACATGTCGCTCCTGGTCTGATTGGGGAGGGGCCCAGAGAAAACTACAGAGTCCGACATCGTTTTTGCAAAGTTACACACCGAGTCAATATTAATTTTAGTGACCTCCGATTGGCGTAACCGGGTGTCATTACTGCCGACGTGAATAACGATCTTACCAAATCTACGATTAGCCTTAGCCAGCAGTTTCAAATTTCCATGAATGTCGCCTGCTCTGGCCCCTGGAAGACATTTGACTATGGTCGCCGGTGTCTCTAGCTTCACGTTTCTCAAAACAGAGTCACCAATAACCAGAGTTTGTTCCTCGGCGGGTGTGTCGCCGAGTGGAGAAAAACGGTTAGAGACGTGAATAGGTTGGTGGTGTACCCGGGGCTTCTGCTTAGGACTACGCTTCCTCCTCACCGTCACCCAGCTGGCCTGTTTTCCCTGCTGCTCGGGATCTGCTGGGGGGGAGCTAACGGCGGCTAAGCTACCATGGTCCGCACCCGCTACAGGGGCCTGGCTAGATGTAGGATTTTCCAAGGTGCGGAGCCGAGTCTCCAGTTCAGAAAGCCTGGCCTCCAGAGCTACAAACAGACTACATTTATTACAAGTACCGTTACTGCTAAAGGAGGCCGAGGAGTAACTAAACATGTGACACCCAGAGCAGGAAAGTGCAGGAGAGACAGGAGAAGAAGCCATGCTGGTAGTGAGTCGGCTAAGGGCTAAGCTACTAGCTAAGCTAAGCTAGCGAATTTCTAAAAACAAATAAAGTGAGTAATGTGAATACAGGTGATTCAGCAAAGAGTATGCTATTTAAAGTAGGTGAAGATTACACTAAAATATGTTATCCAGATAAATCCAGTTATACAGATATAACAGCTAACAGACAGCAAAACACTGTGCTCCGAAACAGGAACAGGAAGTGATACAATACCGCAGTGAGAGCCAACACCAAGTTGGATCACTGAGCTAGATTCCTTACCCTCATCTTCTATATTAGTCAATCAAACCCTACGCCTCTATCATCAGCCTTCTTAACCTTGACCCTATTTATTCAGTTTACAAACCCTGTAGTTACTTGAAATTTCCATCCAGCCATTTTCTTGTGCTCAACCGATTCAGGGTCATGAGGGACTACTTGGAATTGACCCCTAAAATTGTTTTCTGAACTGCTCCTTATCGTTCCCTTTAATCATTCCCTAACCTGGCTCCTTAAGCTGCCCCTCTCAGAGATTCTCTGAAATGATCCCCGTAAAGTAGTTCTTTCCATAGCACCAGTGATGGCTTGGCCTGACAGTAGAATGATACACACACACACACACACACACACACACCCCTCTGGCCTGACTTCTGATTGTGGTGATGGTGGTCCCTGCAGCTGTCCCTGCCAGTAGCCAGCAGGTTTTTTCAGCCAGCCATGATGAGCATCACGTCAAGGCGCTCACCCGCCCAACAGGGCCACAAACACATGTTGTCACGCAATGTTAGGTCACTTACGTCAAAATCTGCCCTACAATAGTTTGTAGGGAACAACATCAGCTTCTTAGGTCGAGTGACAGTGACTTATCGTACATGGCTAATGGTAATACTGTATACAGTTTTAATCATACTGTAGGTTAATTATCCTGAAAGCAAATAAAACAATTTCAGTACATTAATAAATTTTTTTTTTTTTTTTTTTTACTACATACAAATATAACTCACATGACTCGTTGTGTACAATGCACAAACATGTGTGGTCACATGCATCTGCAGATGTTTTTAGCTGCCTGTAGCAATATTGTCGTCATAGCATCATGCTAAATTAGCCAGTGACCACAGCAGTAGTTGTTGTTGTTGCAGCTGTGTATGATGTTTTGTCATGCATGTCTATTTCTCTGTGTGGCTATAAACTCTGACTGCCCTCTGCCCGTCAACAGAAGAGCCTCCCAGCCCTGAGGCTGTCTTTGCTGAATAGTCAGCAGTCTCTGACCCAGCCCCCGCAGCAGGGAGTAAAACCAGCACCCTGCGGTACCCCTCCTGCCATCATCGCTGGGCCAGCTGTCCGCATACGCCAACCTAACAGTGTCAGCACCACTACGGGTGCCAGTGCACTGCCCGCTGGGACGCTCGGACATGCAGCTGCAATGGTATGTAAAATGTGGCCCAGCTGGAACAATATGTAGTGCAGACAGAGTCATCACAGTGTTTTATATTTGGAGCTGCTTTTTAAAATTTTTGTGAAGTCCACTTGCAAGAGCTGTTGGTCCCCTAACATCACAGTCAAAATAAAACTATATGTGAATCACCACAGTGAAATACAGCAAATACAATGAATGGTCTTAAATGTGTAAATGTACATATGTAAATGTTCAGATGTGTCTCATTTGCTCCCATGTACCCAGGAAATGTGTTTGTAAGGTGTCTAGCGTTAAAGCTGAATACAGTAAATGTGACAGATTTTCCCACAATAGTCCAGCATTCAGTAAAGAAGTGGAAGGATTCAATGAATGCAAACCTGCTGGGGGTGGTGTGCGTTTGTTGGTGATGGGTCTTGTCATTCTGGAGAGAGTAACGGTGCCATGGCTGGAAGTCACACATCTGACAGTGAGTTAGAATCACATCCAACTCACAGATTCAATGAGGAATCACATCCTTTAAAAAAGTGAAAGGAGGGCACAGACTTAGCAGTAAACATGCACAGTTGTTTAAATATCATGGATCATGTAGACACTAAATGTACAAATTCCATATAGGAACATTTTCCCGCTTTAGAAAATATTTGTCTTATATCCATCTAGAACACACTTATTGGAAATTTATTCACACTGTGGAGATGGTCAGCACAGTGTGCAAGTGGCTCCTGATCAGCATCACTGATCATAGCAGATGGTCCAGCACAAGCAGCTGATTAGAGCTACTCAGTGTACAAACTTTGCTGTTACAATGTTAAGTGTCCCAAAATGGGCCTGAGCCAGGGGAGGCGTATTGAGAAATAAAATAACTTTTTATTAAAAAGGTTTAACTTAAATAGATGGGTAAGCTACTATGGCTATAAAAAAAACAAAAAACAAACAAACAGCAAATTTTAAACACTGCTAAAGGGGGGAGGGGGGTTGAATTTAAGGATCATTCAGTGAAAACACTCTTCTTCACAAACACGATAACAGCTCCCAACAGTTATGAAGCTGGCTCACTGGGCTGGCCAACTGCTCTCCCCTGCTTTTATACACGATTGCTGAATGCTTAGAGTCAGCTGTGTACAGGCGCCACAGGAAACAAGGGGTGTCATCCGAAGTCAGGGAGAGAGCAGCAGAATACACCCACACGACACCATATAGTAGGCCTGCTGGGGCTAGGGCTTGTCTTTTCATTAGTAACATTATGACAAATGGAATCAATGAATTTGGATGAATTTTTCTTTTTTTCTTTTTTTAATACAAGAGGGGGTGGCTTGACCCAACTTAGAAGTGATTAAACTTTGGACTCCATTGTCATTTGGATCTAGATCCAAGAATTTTTTTTTTTTCTTAAACTAAGATTGGACATTGGGCAAAATCAAAAAGCACATCACATTTGAAAAATAAACACTGGAAGATGTTTTGATTTTTCCTGAGAAAATGTCACAAACTAATGTGGATTCAAATATCCTACTAGATCCAGGGCCTCAGTTCATTCATGGTGTGGAGAGAATCTTCAGCTTTGATGACAGCCTCTAAAACCACCGCTGTTATACATTTTATTTACTTGCTGTTGAGTATAATAAATAAAAAGGTAATGTATGTATTAAATGGGAAATGCTGACAATTATTCCCATCCTAAAAAACATTTCAATGTTGAAACTCCAGTGGTTAGACTGACAGTTTGCTACATTTTAATGTAGCATCAGGAAGACACTATGCTAGAGAGCAGCATACCCACCCCCACCACATATTTGACCTGCCTAGATTAATGCTGCTGAGATTAATTACTTAAAAGCAACAGTATTCAGTTATTCAACAAAGAAATCTTATGCCATTAGAAAGCACTGAATCGTGCTAGACTCATAAGTCTTACAATGTCTGTGAGCTTTCTGAGGCCGTATTTAAAGATCTTTCATCAAGTTCAAAAGGAAACAGTTCAATGGCACACCATCTGTCCTACATATTCCTGATACGGTTCTTGGTACCCAGAGTGGTCTCTGTGATGGTTGGTCACACCCACATGTTGCAGGTTATGAGGGTCGCATGATTATTAATATACAGGATGGAAATACAGAGTCCAAAAAAAAAAAAAAAAAAAAAAAAAAAGAAACCTTTTAATGAGGTTGAGGTAAAGTCCAAAAACTCACAAGTCCACAAAGTAAATCCACACAAAGCTCCAAACTCCAGCAAACTAAGGCTGAGAGCACACAGAAAGAAAAGAACAGGAATGGGGAATACACACAGACACCACAATGAAGGACAAAGAGAAACCTAGCCTATTTATACAAACTGATGCACTAAGGGCTAATTGGAGGAATAGGGAACAGGTGTGGAACAAGGACCAGCTGAAGGCCATTACGACAACTAGCGACAAGCTACAGAAGACAAAAGACTACCAAAATAAAACAGGAAATCACTGACTAATAAAAAGAGAGTACCAGCAAGCAACAGCCTCACTTTCTGTTGGTGTTGTTTATTTATTTTTGGACCTTGAGTTAGTTTACAGAGTAGGTTTGCTTGTCTCAGTCATGTTTGAAAATTGTTTGTTTGGGGGGGGTTTCAAAAATTAATTTTAGTGTTAATTTTAGTCCAAAACTAATGACCCAAACTAATGACATTTGCTCAGCATTTTTATTTATCTGATACCGAGCCGTCCGTCAGCTTTTTCCTAAATTTGCTACTCTTTGGTCATTTGTATTTGAAATCTTCTGATATTTTATGCTTCTACAAAACAGGAGAGATGGAGTTTCGATTTCTGACTTTTTCCAGAAATACTGTACATTAATATTTACCTCTAATCCCTACTCCTCCCTTATTCCTAGGCTGACTCTTTTGAAACTTGGTATGAGTATTCAGTGTGTAAAATTCTACAAAATACTTCAGACAAATCTTTTATTTTCAATTTTTTAAAATTATTTTTTATGAAATTTTGAAGATAAACAGTACATTCATGTTTAACTTCAGTGACTACTGCTTCCTTATTTATTGGCTGAATCTTTTGAAACCTGCTACAAGTGTTCACTGAGCAAAAGTAAGTATTAGCTCAATGATAGCTGACCTACAGCCAAATTAGTTTCCATTCCAGTATGTCACATATTGTATAAGTAAAACATTTGGCAGCAGAGCTCTACAGGTCAACAGGTATCTTGTTTAAGGAAAAAAAAAAATATAGTTTCTATTAGTTTTTATACCTAGATTTAGTTTGTAGTGTAGTTTTAGTGAACTATAATAACCGTGGATATTGTATGTGTGTTCGTGTCTCTGTGTGCAGATGTGCTTGTACATTAAGAATCATGTAACCCCACAGAACCCAGATGTCTACAGATGGGTCAAGTGAGGTCAGACTCAGATTGGCCTGGTCCAGGCAGAAGAGTGGGCAAGCTAGAGGGGTCTCTCTTTTACATTTTCATCTCTTAGTCTCTCTTGCTCTGTTTCTCTCTCTCTCTCCCTCTCTTTTTTTCTCTCATTTCTTTCTGATCTAGTTAGTTTGTCACTTTCCCCCTCCACACACACACACACACACACACACACACACACACACACACACACACACACACACACACACACACACACACACACACACACACACACTTTCTCTCCATCTCTTTCCAACAGTTTCTCTCACTGTATCTGCCCCCGCATCACCCTCTCGTCTCCCTCCCTCTTTCCCTCCCTCTACCCGTTAACCGTTGAAGGGTGAAGCGAGGTAACTAGGTCAGCCCCAGGTCAATTTTAAAGCAATGTGGCGGCCGCAGTCTATGTCCAGAACATGCCTCTGGTCTCTCTCACTCTCTCTCCATCTCTCACTCACTCTACACACACACACACACACACACACACGCCAACATAAACTATCACACAAAACATTAGTAAATGATCGCCGCTGGCACATCAACAGTCTGAAACCAGAACGCTAGTTGAATTAGGCTAAAAAAAAAATAGCTGTTCATACTACAGTGGTATGGGAAAGATTTCTTGCTGTAGTAAAAGAGTATATAGATGTGGGCTTACATGATTTAAAGCTTCTTAATTTAATTAGAATTAATGCTCCAGGATGTCCAATAAGCCAGAGTGATTTTGATTTTGAACCTATAACATTTGAAACAGTGCCGTGTTTCAAATGTCAGGGGTGTAATTTGATTCAATTTGTTTTTAGTACAAAATATCTCAAGTATTCTACATTTCTACACATGTAGGATGGAGCACTTAATAAAGACATTAGTTTAAAAAGTAAATGTTAGTTAGATACCTCTTTCTGTTTTTTTTTCTGCCAAAAGCTATATGGGAACTGGACCTTAAACTTCCTCGGGGCAAATGTTATATGAGGTGAATGGCCTTGATAAAACCATGAGCGGTGTAGGTAGCCTGCATGAACACATGCTGTAGCAGTTTATTCATTTGAGGATGCATTTATTCAGTGTCACTTCATTCCATGTGATGTATATTTGGGCTAAGAGGTAGAAGTTATATTTTAACTTTGTTGGTCAAGTTATATCGGTCATCAGGAAGATAAAATATAAATGCTAAATAGCCTCAAACTCGTTAGCTATATGTATGTATGTATTTTTTCTGTATTTTTGGAAATCTCTGCAGTCTTCACATAAAATTAATGTTATTCTTTCATCTAAATAACATCTAACATTTATTATAACTCTGATAATTCAAGCTTATAGAAGTAAGAAATGTATTTTCATGTGAAAGATGAGCAGTTCAGTTTTAGTGTTATCCCTTCCGCCCCTGATTCTCAAACTTCTTACCTGAGGTTCTCCCCCCCCCCCCCCCCCCCCCCCCCCCCTCTCTTAACTGTGTCGCCAGCTGGCCAGAGGTGCTAGCTATCTCTGCTCATTCTGAATGTATTCCCCCCTCCCCTTTACTCGCAGACCCCTGCAGTGAATCTCTGGGAAAAATGGCCTCTGTCTTTTTTTCAGTAGCTTGAACAGTAATATAGCATGTGTCAGGGAATGGAAAACAAGGCTAAAAAATATGCAGCGAGAAGCAAACTGGTAGGAATGGATGGCTGAGCCTGAGGCTTGGCCTATAGCTGCTACCAAGGAAGGAAGTGACTCTAATAGCCCAGTATAGTCTCCCACCCCCTGCACCTTCTTCTTCTACTACATCTTCTTCTAAACTACTTTTTCACTGTGGCCTTGACTTCTTATTGCCTTTGTCTTATCTGCAAATGCAAGTAAATGTAGGTCACATACAGTGGGAGAAATCCAGCCTTCTTGTGCATTTAATTTGATCTCCAGTTTCTCGGTACTGTGTGGAGATAGCCACTGTAGAATTCACCACCCTTGTATATATTATGCATTTATTCTGTATATACTGCTTGGTATTTTCACTATGTTACAGTTGAAAAGAAATCAATATATAAAAGTCAACTGGGTCTGTGACTGCAGATTATGTTTTTTTTTGCCTATCCAACTATGACAAAAAGTTTGATTTTTCACTTTCTGTTTGGGGCTCACACAAAAATGGAGCAATGCTCTAGGAGACATTCAGTTTGATCCTTTTTAATTTCCCTTCTTCCCCTCCTCCTTTCTCTCCAATTGTTTCTTTCTGAGAAATGCTACAATAAAGTTTTGCTTCCTCAGGGTGTCAAGACAGGAGGCGCTGTCGGTGGCCAGGTCCGGATGCCCGTGGTGATTACGCAGTCCATCAGAGCGCAAGGTATGACATCTGCAGGCCCTTTTACAGACACATTTGATTGAATTCAATTACATGTACAGTACCTATTCTTATATCAGGCATTTGGAGGACTGAAATATAGATTCAGTTAAAGATAAAAGATTGAACCAACATTTATATACATTTTTGGTTACTTTGACTTACGGTTTTCCTCTGTTTCTGTCCCACAATATTTACATCCTTCCATTAAGGCTGCATTATAAGGAAATATTTGGATATTTTCAACCTCAATATAAATTTATTTTTTAAAAGAACCACTAAAATAGGTTAAGCATAAGCTAGCCATTAGTGAAACCCTAAATGTGTTCTTGGTAGGCTAAAAGATGTGTAAACAGGCAGGAGCCATAGAGAGAACAGGTGTTTTTTTTTTTTTTTTTTTTCTGTCTGGTTATAAAGCCTTCTCAAACATTTGCGCTGCTGCTTACTCACACTGATTCACAAACACTCTTCCCACAGAAGCCCACAAATATCGCCCCAACACCAACCGGGTGTAACGCTCCCCTAAGAGAGCTGTGTGCTCTCAAGTGGTGTGTGAAATGAGTGTATGTGTTTGTACCTGTTTGTGCTTGTGCGTTTGCGTTAGTGTCTGTGTGTGTGTGTGTGTGTGTGTATGTGTGTCTGTGTGCCTGTGTACGATCGGAGGTGCATACAAATTTGATCTGCCCCCTTCCCCAAGATTGCCTGCAGTGAAAGATCTGTAGGTTGTTTTATGCCCATAAATTGGAATGCGGGGATAGTTCTAAAAATACTTTCCTGTGCCTTTTGGCTAGGAACATGCCTGTTAAAATCAAGTTTAAATTCACTCTGGCAGTCCTTGTGCCTCTCTGGAAAACGTGTCTCGGAGCAGGATGCGGTTTAGGAGTGTAAGGAAAGGCGGTGAAGTGCAGTGATATTGACAGAGCGACGCTCTCCGCACCAACCTGGGGAGAGCAACAGCACCGCACCCTCACCCTCATCCTCATCCTCACCCTACCCCTGTGAGGATGACAGAGACAGCTGAAGGTAGTCGTTAGACAGGATGAATATTTGATGCAGATAGAAGGGGACACTTCAATGATAACATTATTCCTTTCCTTTTTGTTTAGTGTTTTCTTCTTTGTTTTTTCCCCCCTTTCCGTAACAGGCACAATGGGAAAGGGAGCCATCATCCAAGCAGGCAAAAGTCCCATGGGCCTGCCTGTTCAGATCACTGGGAATCAGAAAAACAAGCTCAATGACCCTGGAGGAGGCTCTTTCAGGTACAACTCCTCTCGCCAGGAGAATGACTGTGGAGCATGTTATTTGTAGCTTCCAACACATGGGGGCAGCATTTCACTAAAAAGCTTCTGCATGACTACAGGCTACACTCTCAGCTAAGGCTGTGAGTGGTTATCTGAGTTGCCTGCCTGGCCACCTGGCTGCCTGCCTGCCCGGCTGGTTGATCGGTGGTCCTTTCTTCCTGTGCCCACCACATAGCAGCACACTGTCAGTTAATAGATCACCCTCACGATCCCCTTCCTTGTGTCACAACTCATTGACAGGATTCCAAATGAGCTACAGCTTAATTTAGAAATAAGATAATTGTACCCATATGGTTGGAATTTCTGGATGCGGTTCTGAAAATACCTTTTGGTTAAGTCAAACATACAGTATTTACCCTGCAGCTTTGCTCTCCCTCGCTCTTTCTCTGGTCTTGCCTCTGCTTCAGCTGTGCCTTTGTCTCAAAACATAAAAGGTTCAGCGCCCACATGCTGGCCTTTGTGGTCCATGTTTTGTGAGAGTCTTTATGTGTTTTATGTTTGCATACATTCCTCTATTTGTCTGTGTTTGTTTGTGTCTCTGCTTGGGTGCACATGAACATATGTGTATATCCCAGGAATCTAAGAATTTGGGTGTGTGTGTGTGTATGTGTGCATATCAAATATGCTTGTACACATGTATTGACAGGTGCCGGAGGTTTAGGATTGCCCCTATGTGACTGGGACAGGACAAGAAGAGTCTGGGTCACATGGGCCAACGGGTTCATGGTAATGGCTCCCGTCTCCTGAGGGGAAAGGCAGCGCCCTGGGCTCTGATTGATAAACCAATAAATCTTTAGCTGCGTTGGTAATTAAGCTGTCAGGCTCGCTTGTTACTGGCGACCTTTTCCCCCCTGCGGTGATCACAGTGGCCCACCACACACAAACGCACTGGTTTCAACATAAGTCCAATAACGCAGTACCACTGTCACAGAAAAATTGTGTCAGTGACATTTTGTAGTTTATTTTCTTTTTATCCAGGTCAGGTGATATTTTGCCTGCTCTCCATTTTTGCGTTGGACACTCTACATAATGTGTAGTCCATTAACTGCTCTTGCTTTCATCCGTTTATTTGTCTCTATAGGCAGGTCTTTTCTTTTCTTGCAACACCACATACATGCAAAACTTTCATTTTCACTTGAAGTCACATATGAGTTTGCTGACCCCGATATTGATTTTAACGTTTGATGTCTGATTATCTTCTCTCATCGATTCTCTCCTAAGTTTTCACTCTACTGAAAAGAGTGTAAATTAAAGAAGTAAATTCTTTACTTGTTAAGGTTTCAGAAGGACCTCAGTTGGTTCCTGTTGACTGAAACTTCTCAGTTCTGCAGTTTCAAACACTTTTTTTCCTGTGCTGTCAAATTTTGTACCTGAGGATGCAAATATGCTAGAACACAGCTCATTGCTACGAGGTGATCCACCTGAAGCCATACTGCCTTCACACCATGTCTAGACACCTAGGACAGAATGAGTTGTGTCTGTGAAACTGCACGTTTTTTTTCATGTTTACCATGCTGGAAAAAAAACCTGACATTTTACAAGTTGTTAAAAAAAAAAAAGAACTTTCGAGTTTCTACAGTCGTTTTTAAAAAGCTAACGTTTAAACATCCACAGCAGCCCATTTGTGTTATATACTCAAGTAGGTCAGAGTTAATTAAAAAAATGTGTCATTGACATCATTTTAGTAATTACAAAAAAGGATGAAGAGAAGTGACCAGTACATAAAAAAGTCTAAGTGAACAGAAGTCAGAGCGAATTCAATCATAAAGCACTTGAAGCACATAAAGTACTTCTATAGCAGCATTGGGGGTGTAGAAAATATCTGTTGCCTGTAATAAAGAAAAAAAAAAAAAAATCAACTGGTCAGTCAGCATCCACCGTGCTCTCCCCCACCCAGCCTGCACCATGTTCAGCTGCAGTCTGGGACTGATGTGTGTATGGCTGTCACTCTGAACCACTGGTCCCAGCGGGCCAGCTGTAGCACAAACACACACATACACACTGCAGGGCTTGTGGGGTTTCCAATGTAGCTACAGCCTTCTGTGTAAGTGCTTGTGTTGGTGTGTGTGCATGTGTGTGTAGTTTACAGTACAGAGTGAAAGCAGCTGTCTCTGTGCCCCCGCCCCCTCCCCTTCCCCCCACCGCTCCTCATCTCTCTGTAAACACTCGACATCCGCTGTAATCACTGGCGAGCCAGCCGAGGCCCTCAGCCCTCTGCCAACCTCCGAGCTCAGCCTCAGCCCCTCACATCCAACCCTGTGCTTCATGATGGACACACATCCCTGCGCATTAACAAATACTGGCATGGTTGCGTAGGAAAAGGCACAGACAGATATGCATGCAAAGTTAGGATCAAAAGTTTTTGTTGTTCAGTCACTGTTGCCAGTGGACTCAAAAGTCCACCAGCTCTTTTCCAGCATGTACCAGCAAACTGACTTCATTATGCTTTGTGGTTATATCATTTGTAAATTGCTATGTGATGTGCCTGTTTTGCTAAGAAGAACTTTACAAATAAATTTGACTCAATTAAAACTTAAAAGTGATCTCCCAAAAATTGTTGATGCAGCAACTTGGAAATACGGCAGGCACAAGATTTGATTACGATGAGAGAAAAATCCATGAAGAAAGTGGTGGCGGTTCCAAATACATACAGGAAAGTTTAAACTGCTACACAGTATTCTTAACAGCTCACAAATCCAACAAAAATATTTTAGCTTTGATCAGAGCATCATCTATGTCACACCATTTCTTTGCCAGGTATTTTAAATGCTTGTGAATAATAGCAGCCTGAGCGCCGGTGTTGAATTAATAACGGTTACTTATTAAACATCACAGAGCACTTAGCTTGTTGTTGGTCTTTGGGTGCCTCTGCTATCATTCATTTTGATCATGAACACATATCCCATTGGCTGGCCACTGAACTTCAGGCTGTTTTATGGAGAATACTTTTCCAGTGGTGCATGTCTCTCAGGGTGGGCACAACAGCATGCATGGCCTGGGTGTTAGTCACAGGGATCAATCAGGGCCCCCCTGCCTGGGCACAGAGACCTTTATCCATAGGGAAGTCGGGGGTGGATCAGTGTGAAGGTGGTGTTGGAGCGGTGAAGGGTGGGGGGGGGGGGATCTGAATGCTCCCCGCACACTCCCACACAACCTCTAAATGACAAGTGCAATCCTCCAACCTCCTATGGCATGCCCTCTCTGAAACACGAGCTTGATGTGGAAACGACATGCATATGTATTCATGTGGCCTCTGGCTCCGAGTCCCCGAGCCAACCCAAACCAATAACTGAGAGGCTGTTCTTTAGCTTCTGTGGAAGCTAATTACATCTCTGCTTTATTAGCGCAGAGATATAGTCGGGAATATTTTGCATTTCATATCTCACTCCCTCCTTTTAATGTCAGACCTGTCTTTGGCATTCTCGTTAGATTCGAGCCCTGGCGATCCCAAATAGCCCTGAAAACAGATCATCAAAGAAAAAGAGATTACCAGAATTCTTGGATACTGCTTGATGTTTTGTGTGCCTGTATAGTGTTAGGCACTGTAGTTATCTCCCTGCTGATAGCTTATCCAGTGGATCCATTGTTGGTGATTATTCCAAAGTACACATACATTTCCTGTAAAGAAATCCTAGGGCTGTAGTGCAGCTATAGTTGTGCCATCTCAGTTTAACAATAATGCTTCTTCTCTACAGTCCTGTAAGCCTGGTGTAAAAAATGGAGATCTTGATCCTAATGTATTTTTTTTTTATTACTCAGACTCAAGAAAAATTAAATATGCTTTATATTATATTTTTAAAGCCATATTCATTTGATGTTTGCTAACTGTACTAATGTCACATATCTTAATGTGTTTATTATTATCTAAGAAATTGTTCGTACTTGATATAGTACAGTGGCTCTTAATGTGAATACAGGGTAGTATGATTCAGCTTAGTTTATTTCCAGACTTTCCCCTGGTGCTCTATGCCCCACCTGGTGTGGCTCAGTGCCCACCCCACATTTTGCTGTAGTATAATGGTTCATGTAAAAGTCGCCTAGCTAGTTTTACAGAGATTTCTAGTCTTAAGACTGTGATTTGTTCTGCCAACCTGAGATTTCTGTCTCTTTCGATCTTTCTGTCTTTATGGTATTCAAGTAACCATATTCGTCTGTTCTCAATCCCGAGGAGAGAAGTTGTTCTTAGCCTGTATCTTTTTTCCAGTGTGTTTAATTTGCTTACAGAGGTCAGATTAAAAAGTGTTACAGCCTATTTGAGGGATCAATTTAGAATTGCCAGTTCTAAATTGGCACAGTTGAGCAATGTTAGCGCCGCTGTTGCCTCACACCAAGGAGGTCCTGAGTTTGGATCTACAGGGCAGCTGAGGCCTTTATGTGTGGAGTTTGCATGTTCTCCCTGTGCCTGCATAGGTTCTCTCTGGGTACTCCTTCCTCTCACAGTTCATGTATGACATGTATGTCAAGTTAATTGGCTATTTTAAATTGGCCATAAATGTGAATGGTTGTCTGTCTCTCTCTGTTAGCCCTCCAGTAGACTGATTACCTGTCCAGGGAGTACCCTGCCTCTTGGATGGCGATCTATATAAGGAAAAACATCATGTATTTATATGCTCTAGTCTTACATTTAGTTTAGAGAAGGGAGTTATGATATATTATTATCATCAGGTAGAGATTTTTACACGGGTTGCTTTTCTTTGGATACATAGATGCTAAGGTTTTGCTTTGACTTTGCATGATCTTGTGTAGCCACTTTTCCATCGTGGACATTAGCCTCAAATATCGTTTTTATTTGGTGAAGTAGCAGCTGTCTTTTTTACGTGGCTGAGTGTGGCCTAAAGCGTGTGTGATTTTTAAGCCAGGTCAAGTTATCCGTAAGGACGTGATGAAGAAAGGTGCACAGCCTGAGGTGCAGCACAGGCCATAATCCTATGTATCCAAGCTTGTGTTGTTGTGTAGATTCTCTCTGTGAAGGCTTAATTAGAGAGCTGGAGGAGAGGAGGAAAAGACGAGAGAAGGTTGAGGTGTGTAGAGTTCAGGGAGCTACTCTAATCATCTTTGTCAACCTCCTGCTGTGGTGTCAAGTTTCATATCGGCTCTCTGTGGCCGCACTAAGGAGCAGGAGGGCCTCGGTGGGGTGGACTTGGCTGACGGTGTGTGCCCACACTCTGAGATGCCTGAAAGGACTCGGTGCCCCGTGCTGCACACATGTGTACCCACAAGCACAGGAACACATGCACAAACTCTGTTGCAACCAACAATAGTGGCATGAACGTAAATGACTGTGGAGGTGAGCCAGTGAGTGGCAAGAGGCCACTCTGTGTGTGTTCTTGTGGTTCTTTGTTCTCTCCGTCAAAGCCACTCAGAAAATCCACTCCTCGCTCTAGGCCAGTCCTTTAAGCACAACATGTCACTGCTCTGCTAATTCAGGCCAGGATCACAATCATTACTTGCCAAGTATAATAATTGTAAAGGAATTTTTCCCATTGACAACTCGCAAAGAAACTTGCAGCCTTTTATGGAATATAGTACCAGTCAAAAGTTTGGACACACTGTGTCTAAGCCTTTGACTGGTACTGTATGTAAACCTCTCTGACAATGAAATGCACTGACCGTAGCGCACATTTTGCATGTTTACCCTCCTTTGTCTTTACTAAACTGTAGTACCATGTAAACATTGTGAAGTCTGCGTTATACCCATGAGAAATGACCAGTGCACTGAGAAAATACATTGCTGTGTGTTGCACATCATTGTGTAAATAAAGTTTGTTGACATTAGTCTACAGCCAGATTCATTGCAGCTCTTTGCCAATTCTCAGGAGCATCCTTACCGAGCAATACTCCTTCCAAACGCTCTTCATCTCCCTGCCTCCCAAGTGCTGACACAAATAGACCCTGAAATGGGACCTCTGTGCCTTTATGACCAACCTATAGCTCCCCGGAACAAAACCGATGCATATTTTCATCCAGGCAAATATCCCAGAGAAAAATTTCCTAGTTGATAACATAACATTAGGGTATGAATACTGATATGGAAAACAGATTGTGTAAAAAGAATTCTCCTATTGATTTTGGAAGTAGTTTAAACACAGCTGCTGGTAGGAGTCACTAATGCTGTGACAAGGGCATTGCTATGCAGTCTTTGCAGAAAGCCTTCCACTTGGGCCTTTCCCCTTGGGGACCTGTGGAAATTTCACTGACTTTGCCTTAAATTAAGCTTGGACAGGTATATATTTTTGGAGGAAGTGCCTTTTACTTTTCCTATGGCTCTGTTTTGTCTTGTTGCACAACAAAGATGTTTAAACATTAAAAAAAAAAAAGAAGAAGAAAAGATACAGGATACCAAATGTACCACAGTACAATGCATATTTTTGTATATTGGCATTTTAAAAAGTCTTGCTTGCTCAGTCAGTATCTGCAAATGTAATTAAACCCCAGCCACCAATTAATAACTTTGTGTCTTCTCTTGGAGAAGAAGACAACTTTCCACTGAGTGTATTTTGCTAATCTACCACAATATGCTTTCAGAGACGATGATGACATCAATGATGTGGCCTCTATGGCTGGGGTGAACTTGAACGAGGAAAGTGCCAGAATACTCGCCACCAACTCTGAGCTTGTGGGAACGCAGATCCGCTCGTGTAAAGACGAGGCCTTTCTTCATCCGGGGCTGCTACACCGACGAATTCAAGAAACAGGTGAGGCTTGTTTATGTCATCCACCATACAATGTAGAAATGTCTCAGACAAAAAAAAAAAAAAAGTATTTGCCCCTTCTTGTTTTCTCCTTTTTTTTCCCGGCATATTTGTCATACTTAAATATTTCAGATCATCAAACACATTTTAATATTAGACAGAGAGAGAACCAGAGTAAATATGCAGCTTTTAAATGATGACAAGCTGAGTCCAATTTTACTAGCTACACCCATGTCTGATTACTGCCAGGCCTGTAGAATCAAGAAATTGCTTGAAGGAACTGAAATGAAGGTTGTGGAGGAGCCTAGTCAAAGTCCAGACTTAAATCCGATTGAGATGCTCGGCATGACCTTAAACAGGTCGTTCGTACTCGAAAACCCTCCAGTGTGGCTGAATTAAAACAATTCTACAAGGAAGAGTGGGCCAAAATTCCTCCACAGTGATGTAAAAGAGTCAGTGCCAGTTATTGCAAATGCTTGATTGCAGTTCTTGCTGACAAGGGTGGCACGACCAGTTATTAAGGTTTAGGCGTCAATTACTTTTTTCAAATAGGGCCAGGTAGGTTTGGATAGCTTTTTTTTTCCCCTAATAAAAAGAATCATCATTTAAAAACTGCATTTTGTATTTACTTGATTTATCTTTGTCTAATATCAAAATTTGTTTAATGATCGGAGACATGTAACAAATGTGACAAATATGCAAAAAAAAAAAAAAAAATCAGGAAGGGGGAAGATACTTTTTCACAGCACTGCAGCTTTTAGGTGTTCTTAATGGCAGCTGGCCTCAGAAGAAAAGTGGTTACTGATGCAACAGGAATATTCCTCATGTCATGTCATGATAAAATGATTATCTGTTGCCTTTTTTGTGAGGAGCATGTTGTTTTTGTATTTATTGTGTCATCACTACAGACAGTTTTGATTTTCTCTTCTTCTGTGGTTCAGACTGAGCCTTTTCTTGTTTGGCCTTGGTTTAAATTTGATACACTTAACAATTCTTTCACCTCCTTTAATGAATTCTTCAGTGGCTGTCTGAACTCACTGGACCCCAGGCACACGCATAAATACTTTATGGGTTTGTCTTTTGAAGGCTGGCTGTCAGATTGTCCTCTGGACTAAAGGAACAGAGTTTAGAGGGATGTAACTTGCCAGTGAAATTTTGAATCTTTCTCTGCTTATCAGAGTGTCAAGAACCCCTAAAAATACACAATATTGCGTGAGCTAATCAATATAGGTGGAGAAATTTTGCTTGCATGCAGTATCACATGCGAGCGATGGTGTCTTCGTTACCTCTGTTTTTGCTAGCGGCAATCAATTCCATTGCTTGAGATATACCTAAGGCTGTAGCTGCACAGTAAAACCTGTGAAAATGTGTAATTATTGCTCAAAATAACTGCGCCTAGCATCTTGCTCCTGTGCATCAGATCAAAAAACACACAGCGTAATTCCGCGTGACGGGGAGTCTAGCGCCCTCATCTTGTTTTTATCTCAATTAAAGTATCTTTAGTGTAGCATGGAGGCCTGCAGGTCATGTTTCATTACGTGGACCCTTGGCATGGTTGTTATCCCGTCACCTTGGGGTGGAAAAGTTGTTTAAAAATATAAATCTTTCCTCAGGGGGGTCACTCAGCATGATACAGGGCAGGAGGCTAGGGTGCCCCCTGCTGGGGAAGTGGCACTTATGCAGCTTTGTTGTGTCAGTGATTGGCCTCTCCACGCTCCCAGCTGACAGCAGTCCGAGGGAGGCTTCCCCGGCCTGCCAGCTCCACTCAATCAGAAAGGCTCGGCTGCTCTTCTTTCCTGCACAAGCACCAACTTTGCTCTGATTTAATTTTCAGCATCCCGCAAAAAACTTAATTGTGACCTTTCCTACCCTGGTTGCCCTCATGAAACGTTGGCTCTAGCACCTTTCTTTTCTTTATGTTTTAATTTTTACATCAGTATAAAAGTCCTAATTCCTAATTCTTCTTTTTTGAATAGTGAATTCAAGTGGACTGGCTCTTTCCATCCCCTTCTTTATTTTCATCTTTATGTCTCTCCATGCCTTGCTTTCTCTCCTCTCCCATTTATCTCCTGCAAACAAACACTTGGGCCGTCCTCTCCTCCCAAACCTCTCTCTCCCTTCACTCATAACTCTCCAGGCTTGTCCTTGAGCTTGGTGGTGGTGGTGGTGGTGGGGTGGGGTGGGGTGGGGGGGCAAAGCTAAAAAAACTGCACTCCACCCCCATCTCAGGAACCAGAACACAGGCACAGCTGGAGTTCTCTAGGAAAGCTCCTCAAAGTAATGATAGTCCACTGGTACCTTAAAGGTACACACACACACACACACACACACACACACTAGGGAACAGACATTTATTGAAAATATTTTAAAATAAAATGATGTTTTTTTTTCTGGTTTATTGCCTTTTATTAGTATTTGGAAGAGCTATAAATAGGATTCCCTGCTAGTTGCTAATGATGTCTAATGCTGCAAACCCGTTTTTTTGTTTTTATTTATATCATGAAACTGACACACCCTGAAGTGTGCAACACAGACATGGTTGGCATCAGAAATAGTATGCTTAATCTGCTCAAATTTGTTTCAAATTTGTACACAATAGCACATTTTATTAATTTTCTAATTACTAAGAGCATTCTTAAGCTACATTACCAAATATATTTTATCAAGTTTGTTTAATTATGCAGGATATGACAGGAATTATTTAGCTTTTTAACACTAATAGTACCTGCTGTTGATGTTTCAGAAGAAATTATTACTACTGCTACAAACTTATCATTGTTTCACTGTAAATATTCGTTTTGTGTTCATCTGGGTGATTTTGGGTTATAATGGTTAACGTGTTAATTGTTACGTGGTTGTTACTAAAGACTCTGATGGCCAGCAGGGGGCGACTCCTGTGGTTGCAGAAAGATTTCCGGTTTTATAGAAGTCTGTAGGCAAACAGCCCAAAAACTGTTTGTAGAAATGTTAAAGATAATCACAAATTATCAGTATGCAGAAAAATTGTTTTGATTTAATGAGTACTGGTAACATTGAAAACATATTTTTGCTGGGATATGTATTATAGCCTTACTACCCCAGGGGTGACTAAAAGTATTAGGGCAAGGCCTCCAAATTAGGGCAAAATAGTTTTGAAGAAGGTAATAAGATGCATCCTGAAGGGTTTTCTATTATAAAATGGGGCTGTAATGTTATCCACACTTTCACATATATTTTATATTTTCAAAAATGGTGGGAGGATAGTCTCATCTGTGATGAGTCTTGTTTAGTTTCAACATACTGTAACTCTCAAAATCTGTGTTAATATCAGGCCCCAAACTATTCAGTTTTTCAATTACATTAAATTTTATTTATATAGTGCCAAATCACAATAACAGCTGCCTCGAGGCGCTTAAGGTAAAGACCATACAATAATACTGAGAAAACCCCAACAATCAGATGACCTTCTATGAGCAAGCACTTGGCAACAGTGGGAAGGAAAAACCAAAAAACACACATTGAAGAGAGCCAGAGATTAATGATAACTAATGATTAAAAGCAGAGTGGTGTATAAACACACAGAGAAT
This sequence comes from Archocentrus centrarchus, assembly GCF_007364275.1. Lineage (NCBI taxonomy): Eukaryota > Metazoa > Chordata > Actinopteri > Cichliformes > Cichlidae > Archocentrus > Archocentrus centrarchus. Next base: position 29,774,868 of record NC_044348.1, read on the forward strand.
GAAAAGAGGTGATTGAATAAGAAACACTCGGCGCATCATGAGAAGCCCCCAACAGCCTAGGCTATTGTAGCACAACTAACATTCAGGGTCACCTCATCCAGCCCTAACTAAAAACTTTATCGAAAAGGAAATGTTTAAATGCAATCTTAACAATAGAGAGGGTGCCTATCTTCCGGATCCAGACTGGGATCTGGTTCCACAGAAGAGGGGCCTGAAAGCTAAAGACTCTGCCTCCCAGTCCACTTTTGAATACCTTAGGAACCACAAGTAAGCCAGCCATCTGAGAGTGACGTTCTCTATTGGGGTGATATGATACTATTAGGTCTTTAAGATAAGATGGGCCTGATTATTGAAGACCTTGTAGTGAGAAGAAGGATTTAAAATTTGATTCTGGATTTAACAGGGAGCCAGTGAAGAGAAGCCAGTATGGTAGAAATATGCTCTCTCTTTCGGTATATTTTCAGCATCAGCCTGAGACAGGATGTTTCTAATTTTAGAGATGTTGTGCAAATGCAAGAAAGCAGTCCTACATATTTGTTTAATATGTGCACTGAAAGATATATCCTGGTCAAAAATTACTCCACGATTCCTCACAGTGTTACTGGAGGCCAAGGTAATGCCATCCAGGGTATTTATCTGGTTAGACACAATGTTTCTAAGATTTTTTAGGGATTTTTAGAGTACAATAATCTCAGTTTTATCTGAATTTAGAAGCAGGAAATTTACATTATACATGCTCCAAGTCTTCATCCAGGTCCTTATATCTGTAAAACATTCCTGTAGTTTAACTAATTGATGTGTGTCATCTGGCTTCGTGGATAGATAAATCATCTGCATATCAATGAAAATGTATGCTATGCCTTCTAATAATACTGCTTGTATGATGTAAATAGAATTGGTCCCAGCACAGGACCCTGTGGAACTCCATAATTAACCTTACTGTGTCAAGAAGACTCCTCATTTACTTAAAAAAAGTCTATTAGATAGATATGATTCAAACCATTGCAGCACAGGACCTTTTAATACCTACAGCATGCTCTAATCTCTATAATAAAATATCTTGGTCAACAGTATCGAAAGCTACGCCGAGGTCTATCAGGAGAAGTATGGAGATGAGTCAGAGGCCATAAGAAGATCATTTGTAATCTTTACTAATGCTGTTTTGGTACTGTGGTGAATTCTGAAACCTGACTGATACTCTTCAAATAAACAATTCCTCTACAGATGATCAGTTAGCTGATTTACTACTACTCTAAGTTTGGAGATTGGCCTATATTTAACTAAGAGCTGGGCAAAGTGATGGCTTTTTAAGTAATGGTTTAATTACTGCCACCTTAAAAGCCTGTGGTACGTAGCCCATTTATCGAGATAGATTGATCATATTTAAGATCGAAGCATTAATTCTGAAATTGGTTAGGCTCTTGCTGCAAATTCCCCTATCTCTTGCAATGGCAAATATCTGGTTAAGTAAAGGAAAAATCAGACCACTCAGTTATGAAACGCGTGTGAGAGGAACAAATCATACAGATTAATTAAAATAAGATCTACATGTGTTTTGTAGAGCTGGCAAAGGTGAATGACTATGTTGAACACATTGGCTTTCATAGTACAGTACTCAGACTTTGCTTTTGTGAGTAATTTCTTGTTGCTTGCTCAAAGAAAATGCTTTGGTCTATTATTGGCGTCACATCAAGCACATGTAGAATGGGTGTGCCTGTAACAAGGATGTGACTCTGCATGATGGCATCTCTGTCATTTGAGAATGGAGTGGTCCTTGTTGTGGTCTAACTTAGATACTGACTCATAGTGTGCAGTAGAGCAGCTTTTCGCAGACTTTGTAATGGTCACTTATGGTCAGGCAGTCTCCTGTATGATCGGGTCAGCAGATGCTGAAAGACACGCCAAACCAGCTATGGAAACCGGCTGTGGATTTTGAGGAGAAGGAATGACATAGTTGCAGGTATTTCAGATACAAACCACAACAGATGGGCTATTCAGGAACTTGTCCACTTTCACTGCCAGGGGGACTCTTCTTCCTATGAATACCAGCCTATCTCACAGTAAATAAAAATTCAAGCGTCATTGCAGATTGAGCTTCATCATGACATTTCACTATGTCTGTTGTGTTAAAAAATTGTTATCTGGCAGCAGAGTATACAAGTTGTTAGTAGCCAATTTACGTTATCTTAACAGAGTTAACATGCATGACATGCAGATTCAGTGATGAAGTACACAAATATATAGATTGCAGTCTATATTAGGTGGTTTTAGGTGTATACCATATGTTCAGAGTTTGATTTCTGGCCATCTGGACTTTTGTCGCATAATCACTTGAGGAAGCCATAACAAATTTTGTACACACAACATTGATATGTCATCAACTTTTAGTGGTTTTTGATTCTTTAGTAGAGTCATAGAGCTGTTTTTATTTATTTATTTTTTGTGTGTGTGTGTGGTTTTCCTTTTTATTCATCTTGTGTATTCCAGAAAGGACTCAAATGTACTCGTCATGTTTGTTATCCGTGTGTCAGTACAGGCAAGAAAGAAAAAGACTGCTTGCATGCTTGCATGGATTGTGGCCAAGTAGTCAAAAAATATAAAATTAAATATGAAAAATTCAGTTTCATGTCTTTTCCTAAATATGTTTTTTTTTTTTTTTTAACCTCAATGGAAAACATCATGAGGTCAAAGAAAAGTTTGAAGTAGAATTCTTAAGGACTTAAAAACCCACAGTGCTCCGAGAATCTGGCTCCATTTATGCTAATTTACTTAATTATGCAATCTTGGATGCTCTTGATCTGGGCTGAGCTGTGTGACTTTTTAACACAAAAACTCTTTCATAGTAAGCTACTATTTTGGTAATATCTATTTATAAATTTCACCCTATAGTGGCATTGGAGGATCCGCCACGTTGTAAAATCTAAATACCAGGTTTTACAGCAATCCATATCAATGTTCAGATATTTATTTCACTGAACAACACTCCCATCAATAGAGTCACGGCATGAGTTGGGCAAAAAACTAGCACATGAGGTAGTTTGAATTAGCTGAGTTATCCACACAACTGGAGGTGTTACGATCTTTGGTGCTTGCCTTTTTTTTTCTTAATGCTGTTTTAGTCAAAATTAAACAAAGTATTAAAGCTGTACAGATCATTAGCCGTTTTCTAGCTGTTTTACATGCTTTTCCTAGGTGAAGAATAATGATCTGTATCAAGCTGAAGAATGTGTTTTTGCTCTCTCTCTCTGCGGCTAAGTCTCTTAAACTTTTTCTGAAATATTAATGTCCCTGAAAGATTGCATTTTTTAGGGAGCAGGAGCCTATTAGCGTTTTTCTTTGACCTTGTGACTTTGCCACATGTATTGCCACTGTAATTATAAGGCTAACAGGGCTCCCTCCATCCATTTCAAAGCTTTAGCGCCTGAGAAGTGTATGTATTGTTCAGCTGATTTAAATAATTGGTGTGGTTTACTTAAAAGGGTGCCAGAGAGAAAATTATGTTAATGGAATAATTTAAAAGGAAGTTGGAAACAGATAGTAACCCTACCAAAGTCTGTCCTCCTCTCTTTTGTTATGACTTCAGATGAGTTTTGCTCCAAGGAAACTAAATTATCCTTCTATGAAAAGAGATGGTCAATGTCGTTCACACACTTGAAGGAGCTTAGCTAGTAAAGCCACTTGAGAATTAGCACTAAGACTGTGAAACAAATTAACTTTTCTGTGCAATGAGTCTTCTTTCTGGGAGTTAATTGCACATACTAATCCAGACTGTTCTTGTGTGAGAATGTATGAATACAGTGGGTGTAGATGTGTGCCTTGTTTGCCTTGTGGTCATCTCATGATGTGTTTTTTTTATGACTTCTTTTTGGGGTGTGTAAATTTGTATGTGCATTTTTCTGAAACAGTTACCTTATACCTGCTTATCTGCTGCTTTTCTTAAGTGTGGAACTGATGTTACATTATAAAACTCCCTGTTGGTAAAGTGAAGGGTCAACATTTTATTAATGAATGAGATGAAAGAGAAATCTCGCTTTGATTATAAGAAGCAAAAGTACTAACTGTACCTGGTGTGTCAAAGAGATGCACCTATTTGACACTAATGATGGACTAATCCAGTTATTCCCAGAGATTAAATTCTATTTGTGGGAACGATGTTGGGGGGTATTGTGCACAGGAGCGTTCACTGTTCATGTTTCTTATCAGTGACCTTTCTTTCCAATGAACTCCAGATTCACTGTCTTGGGCTGCAGCTGGAGATGGTGGTCCTTCTTCTGCTTGTGTAGTGGCACATGAACCAGTTCTCCAGTGCTGCTGCAGGTTCTGGTTGGAGTGGCCCTTCATCTTGGAGTGGATCTCCAAAGAAGAAGGGCCACCGTCACCAGCTGCTGTCGAAGATAGTTTCTCAAACTGTAGGATGAGATCTTTCTGGGGAAAAGAGCCATGAGAACTGCCACAGTGAGGTAGCCAGTATGGAAACACAAGTTACAGAATGTTCAAAAAAGATCAACAAACACAAAGACCGAGCTGTTCTCTGAGACAGATAAAAAAAAATAAAAATAAATATACTCCATCTCCATGTGTACTTGGATAGCTGCTGATAAACCCTGGCAGCCTGTGCAACTAAAGTCAAAAAGTGAAGTAAGAAATGTGTGGGAAACGCTAACTGATCATAAAAGGTTAATCCGGTCCTGAACATGTGTGTTTAATATATCTTTCACAGCTAAAAAGTTTGGAATTACGGAGGTTCCCATGGAGACAGTGACATTCATCTCACACGCCACACAGTCACGGCTTCGGACTGTAGTAGAAAAAGTTTCTACAATCGCACAGCACCGACTGGACTCCTGTAAGGTAGGACGTTTGCACATATATATGCACGGCCCCCTATGCGCGCACACACACACACACACACGCGCGCATCCTCACCCTCACCCTCAAAGTAGATACTATGTCCCGAGCTCATAGCATCACTATTAGCCATTTCTACAATGGCCCTTATCAAGCAATTGTAGAAAGGGGCTTGATAAGGGCTGTCACTTTGAACTCATAATTCAAAGTACAGTTTCAGTGTGAGAAAAACATGTAATAATCCTGCAGTTACATTTCAAAAACCTTTGTCTCAGTTGCCTCACTTAAGCGACATGCTTAAGTGAGGCAACTAAGGCACCACAAACAAAAACACAAGAAAACACAATAAAAGAAAACCATGATCAGACCAGCCACCTGCCAATATTTAATTCTGTGTGACTCATACTTCATGACTCCTTGTGGTGGCCCTTATCCAGTGAATGAGGATAAAGTGAACAGAGGAATGAATGAGTGCATGGGAGTGATTAAAATGGAATAATAACGATTATAGACACGCACTGACAATGAGAAGTGCAAAATTTTGGTGGTTGTTCTTTTTGCCATTTTTAGAGGTATTGCCAGTCTGTCAGTATTTCCTGTTCAGTTATACAGATATAAGCATGTATTGCAGAATCACTGTATCTGAATATCATTGCTGTAGTGATATCGTGACAGTACTGTACCGTGAGTTATTCTGTGACTCACACCCTGACCAGTGACACACATATCCCAGCATGCAGCCAGTACCATTCTGTTTATTTGAATGTCTTCAAGACAGTCGGACTAAGTAACTGTTTAGCGAGCTAACATATGATTAAGGGCCGCACAGAAAGATATCAGAACACATCAAACACTTTAAGTTTGCGCTTGTAACGTGTCCGATTAGAGCACGGTATTTTATATTGGTAATTGTCATGTTTGTTCTGGTTTATAGCCTTTTCAGCCATCACTGAGTTGGCAGTTGGATTTCTTGCACCTTCCGTGTCTGTCAAGGTTAGGAAGGTTCAGTCTGCTTTTTATGGCCAGAACAAAAGAGCTGAGAAATGCTTCCTTAGTTGTTTTTGGCACTACTTTATTATAATATGACATAAACTATTGATGAATGAAAGGTTCAGTCAGTCCCTCCTCTGTTTGAGGACTGCATAAAATGTTACCAAGGGCCACGGATGGTAGTAAATGGATCCTAAGTAAGGTGACAGAGACTGTTCTACATGGCTAAGCTCAATCATGTGAAATCCTGTAGTTTCTCATAATGTGACAGATGTGGCATGTATTGTGGCATCTAATTTTACACATGGGCAGGAAAAAAAAAAACAGCGTAGTGAATGAACAGTGATTGGAAAAAAATACCAACACAGAACACTCAAGATAGGGAATAAACTTCATGAAAATATTATAGTAAACACATACAAAAGCAAACACAAACAGATGTGGATATGAAGGCGTTTGTGTGCTCCAACAGTTATGCAAAGACACACTGGCATACGCACATGTGCACATTTTTCTTTTTCAAGTTAACTCACAAACAAAAATGCGATTGTTTCACTAAAATAAACACTTAAAAGTTAATGTGAGAAGTCTTACTTACTCTTAAGTTGATACAAAACACCAGAACTCAGTTTTCAGTCAGTCAAAACTTATAAAAGAAATTCTAAACACCCGTTTTCTTACAGCTGCATACTTTTGTTATTATTGGTGACTTTACTTCTTGTAGACCTTAAATATAACTATATAACCACATTTAATTGGTAAACATTAAAGCACAAATTCATCTCTGCTGGAAGGCTATACCTTTGCATTGTTTTGAGAAATGGGCGGTGGGCTGGGGTGGGGTGAGGTGGGGGGTGTGGGGGGGCGTTTGAAAATGTATTTTTCTTGATGCCAAGACGGGAGGATGAGGAGGAGGAAGGAAGAGCATTGTTACTGCTGTCCCCGTCTTGTTTTGCGATTCTTCTTTCCATTCGTTCTTTGCCTTTTTTGTGGTTTTGTAAATGAGGTGTGTGTGTGTGTGTGTGTGTGTGAAGGAGGCATGAAGCACTGTGAAGCCACTCTGTTGACATCAGCGGAAAAAAAAAAGAGAGAGAAAGAGAGAGAGAGAAGACCGAAAGACAAAGCGGCCTTAAAGTGCAGCCGGGCTTCAGCGGGAGCGGCGGCGGGAGCTACGGCAAGAGTGCAGGCTCAGCGCTGCAACAAAGAGAAGGGAGCTGGATGAGAGAGAGGGGGTGGGGGGGGGGGGGGGGGGGGGGGGGGAGGGTGCTGGTGATGAGCCTCCTCTGATGTGTCTTTGTGCTCTGTGCCACTCAGCTTCTCTCATCCACTCATGGAAACACCCACAGAGAAAAAAGAGTGATATAGAAATCAAGTGCAAGCAAGAACAGAGATGCATGAGAGACATGCAGTCACACAGAAACATGAGAAATAAGCAATTATCCTATTAACTTTTGATGACCTACAAAAGTTGTTTTTACACTTGGCTTCCCATCTCCCAAGTGGGAGGTGATGTGACATAGGTAAAGAGAAGCAATGTCTGTAAATAGAAAAAGTTAGTGTGTCAGAGTCTGTTGATGTGTTCAGTTCGGTGGTGTTCCAGTTGAGCTGCGTCTTAAAGTTGGTTTTCTTTGTTTAACCAAATGCACAGCGAATGCTGAAGGTAATTTGGTGGTAATACACAGGGCTGCTTCTCCTCAATTAATTTATTGTAATTAAGATTTGTGTGGTTGTTGTTATCTGCTTCACTTTTTTCATACAAGAGCTAAAGGAGAATACTTAAAAGAAAATTTAGATAATCTGCCACCACAGTTACAGTGCTGAATAAATATCCCACCTGATTGGGGTAAAAGGGTTTGTAAATTAGGTGAATTTTTTTTTTTATGTGTAAAAATATTAAATCATAATCAGTGTTTCTACAGTAATGGTTAGTGATATGGCATATGTGAAAAAGGTGTGACACTGTGTAACAACAGGTCATGGCCTGGTGAGGACTGTTCCCTCATTAATCCATGACAGATTAAGCAGATAAAAGATCTGGAATTGAATCCAAGTGTTTAAATTGCAAAAGGTATATTTCCACTGGAAGCCGTAATACGAGGCCCAAAGAGATTGTCAATGTAAGTGAAATGTCAAAAACTTTAGGAATGACTGAATCGACAGTCTGCTTCATTCTTAGAAGGAGTGAATGCACTGACCAGCTCAGCAACTTCAAAAGGCTTGAAAGACCGCAGAAGACAACTAAAGTGGATGATGGCAGCATTCTTTCCTTGGTTAAGGAAAATCCCCTCCACAGCATCTACCCAAGTAAAGAACACTCTGAAGTAGGTCTGCAATCAAGAAATACATGAATGGAAATACAGAGGATTTATAACAAGCTGCAAACCACTTGTTACACTCAAGAACAAGAAGGCCAGATTATACTTTTCTAAAAGAGCCTGCGCAGTTCTGGGAAAAAAAAAAAAAATTCTTTGGATCAATGAAACCAAGATTACGCTGTACCGGAATGATAGGAAGAGAAAAGTATGGAGAAGGAAAGGAACAGCTCACGATCTGAAGCATACCACATTAGTGTTTATTGATGGTGTGGCTGCTGACGGAAGTAAGATGAATTCTAAAGTGTACAAGGCTGTACTCTCTGCTCAGATTCTGCAAATTGCTGCAAAACTGAGCGACTCATTGACTGGAAAGGATTTTTATCAAAGTATTAAAAACAATCCTTAAATTTAAAATTATGTTATCCAATTATTTTGATCCTCTGAAAATGTATAAAATGGCTTTAATTCCTAAATAGTTAAGGTGGTAATTTTGTTAAACCCCCTGAATCAAAGCTGAAAATCTGCACTTCAGTCACATATTGATTGTTTGATTTAAAATCCATTTTTTTTGGTGTAAAATTGCAAAAAAAAAAAAAAAAAATTGGTATTCAAATACTTACGGACCTAACTTTATAGGATTATGTGAGCTGCCCAGGGTATGTAGATGTACACTAACAGACACAAGAGAAGTCTAACCTTCAGTGTAAAACCTGAATAAACAAATACCACTGAAACATGAAGACAGGGACAGGGGAACACAAAAGGCAGGAGGAAAGGCAGAAACATAGAAACACTGATCAAGCATAACATTATGAACGCTTACTGGTGAAGTGGATAAGACTGATTATCTCTTCATCATGGTACCTGTTAGTGGGTGGGATATATTAGGGAGCAAGTGAAAATTTTGTCCTCAAAGTTAATGTGTTAGAAGCAGTTAAAATGGGGAACCATAAGGATTTGAGCGCAACTGACAAGGGCCAAATTGGGATGGCTAGAAGACTGAGTCAGAGCATCTCCAAAACTGCAGTTCTTGTGAGGTGTTTCCGGTCTATAAAAAGTGGTCCAAGGAAGGAAGAGTGGTAAACCAGCAACAGGGTCATGGGTAGCCAAAGCTCAGTGATGCACATGGGAAGAGAAGGCTGACCCGTGTGGTCTGATCCAACAGATGAGCTACAACTTACAGGACTTAAAGGATCTGTTGCTAACATCTTGGTGGCAGATACCACAGCACATCTCCGGGGGTCTAGTGGAGTCCATACCTCAACGGCTCAGGGCTGTGGTCATACTGTTATGCTTGATTACATGAACCGTCACAAATGTTTTTGGGGAACTGGTGAAGATTTTCTCACATATATTGCCCAGCTGGATCGCTGTTAAGTCTCCAGTGTCTTACATTTGGTATATTCTGTTTTCTTATCGATATCACAACCATTTTGACATTGTTTTCATTTTGAAATATCTCTGCATCTGAGCTGAGGGCAACCCAAAGTTTTGAAGTATGTGGCCAAAGCCACGGAAGTGTCCACTGAATGGGACTTGTTTGACTGTTACAGTTGAAACAGTAACTATCTCGGTCTGCTTTTCAGGACGATGAGTGCTACGAGCAGTCTGCAGACGTTCGCTCTCAGCTTCGCTTCTTTGAGCAGCTGGAGAGAATCGAGAAGCAGCGGAAGGACGAGCAGGAGAGGGAAATCCTTTTGAAAGCCGCTAAAGTAAGTTACTGTTGCCTCACTGTCCTGCTATGTGTGGGTGTGTGTGAAAGCTATGTCCCCGTGCAACAGTGTGAGCTTGTGTACTGGTGTGTGCATGTGTGAGCATGTTGCTCTTGTGCAGGCCCTGACAGATGAATTAGAGTGTGACACCAGTGGATGAAGTGACCTCCCCGTGTCCTCCCAGGCTCCTGGCCTCAGGCCTCCTCTGTCCTGGCTCTTCCTCCCCGGACACAGCGAGGAGGAGGGAATCCGTACTTTACACAAACCCCATGCACCATGAAGCTGACAAACACACTCATCCACAGCATGCACAACCTGTAAAATATCCTTCTATCACAAGTCTTGACATCTCAGGTAAAAGAGAGTATCACTCTTTAAAAAAAAAGAGACAGAGTCCGATCAGATCATGCAGATTTTTTCTAATGGTGTGCAAGAAGGTAGTTGTTTTTGGGGTTTGTTTGGAATGAAATAGCACTAGAAATTAGAGGCTTCCATGCAATAATATTAAGCTTTACCCAGTAGTTCTCAATAGCCATGGGTCAGACCTCAACTATCTTCAAACTTAGCCTTAATTTTGATCTCATGTAAACAATTTTGTCTTTGCATATTGAACTGTTAACAAAATCCGTCCACAGACAGATGGATGAAAAATCAAGGGAAAACCTCAACATGGGACCCTTATATTGAGGGATTCAGTGACTGTTATACAGTGGGGCACATTTTACCCTAACCCTTATCCCCTAGTAGACATCTACAGGGAAATGGGAGTGTCAGAATTGGCCATTCACAATGCTCAAATATTATTTAGAACCCAAGGTTTGAATCATTAGAATAATGCTTTACATCTACAATCTTTACATGTGCAATATTGTAAGGTTTTTACCTTAATATGAAGTGCCTTGAATGCAATATAAAAAAAAAAACAGCCTGAAAGATTTAGAAAACTATGGAAGTTGCAAAAAGGAGGCAAAAAAGAGGCAAAGTTATGACTTAACACTGTTTACCTTCAGTTGTACAGTGATTGTCTGTCTCTCTCTCTCTCTCTCTATCGTTGTCTCCTTGCATCAGCTACTATGTATCTGAAGCCAAAGCGGCGAGAGCTGCACCTACACAGCTGTTCCAATTTTACCACACAGTGTGTGGTATAAAGGCCGGATCGTGCTCTGTTAATCCAGTAATGCTGTTAACTTTTCTGTTACAAACCCAGCTTTGCATTCTGTGCAGCTCAGGAGACAGTCACTGATGGTTAATGCTGCTTTTTTCCTCATAATTGAATATACATTTTCACAATCTAATGTCATTTATATAATCAAATGTAAAGTATTCTTTGTCAGCACTAGAAGGAGGGAGTCACTGCAAATCAGTGTAGCATTATTTTGACTGATTTTTGTCGCCTGTATCATATGATAAAACATTTCTATCATGAAGAGCGTGGTCTCTTCTGGGACGAAAACAACAGCCTATCTATGGGGTACAAGGGGACAAAAATGATATGGATAACATAGTATGGTCTTCAGAGTCAACGCGGCTCAGCCCAACTGAGCGAGATTTTGGAACATTATCAGCAATATCATCAAAGCTATCGTTTTGAGTTGTGGTGTTCCATCCCACTAGTAGATTTCAGGAGATTTGGAGAATCACTGCCAAGGTGCATTAATGCCGGTCTGGCAGTACTTCTCCCAAAAGCTTTCTAAGACCCTTTGTGTTTGTGTTTGTGTTTTTGTTTTGTTTTTTTTTTCCTTTAATTTGTCGTCCGTCTGTGTAAACATCTGCCAAAAAACTCAGAGCTGACTTTGAGGTACTTCCCGCTGCAGTATTTTTTTCCAGGGCCACATTTGCCATGATGATACACACACATGGACAGACTCAGAAAACAATAGCAGCTATGATATATTGGTAGAAATCATCAAAGAGTGAGCTGACAAGTTTGTTGGGTTTGGCAACCTTAACGCAACACACTTCATCTTAACTAGTACACAAACCATTTCAAACACAATAGACCTCTAAAACAGAGCATAGTTCATATTAATCTACAAACTTTAACATTAAATTGTTGATTTATTATTTTTTTTGCTGTAGTATCAAAAGCTTTTGATGTGAATGATGTGAATCACCTGCTCCAACACATCCATTCTGTCCCTCCGATGCGCTATAGGATTGAAAGCTGGTGATTGTGGAGGCCATTTGAGTAAAAAAACAATTTGCAAAGTTTTTAGCTCTAAAACACAGCACGTTATCTTACTGGGAGGTCAGCAATGGTGAACAATATTCAGGTAGGCTGTGGCATTTAAACAGTGCTCAGTTGGTACTAAGGGGCTCAAAGTATGCCAAGAAAATATCCCTCCACATTATTTTTTACTGTTGCCAAATTCGTCTGTACATGGCCAGTTCAGGGCTGTTTCAGTGCCATGTCTCTTTTATAAGGTCTTTCCACATTGTGCCTCCATCTCTTTTGAACTCTCATTTTGATACTAAATGAGACATGGCACAGCACAGACATGTTGTGCATGTTAAGTGCAGCAAAACTCAATTCATGAATGCAAACAGACAAAAGCATTTTGTGACAGCCATGGGAGAGGAGGGAGTTAACTGGTGTGCTAGCCAGTCTTTGTTGTAAAATATGCCTGAGTTGGTTTATTTATTTATTTTTTTTTTAAGTCTGGGTTTTTTGTAAAGTGCATGTATGTAAATTAGGATGAGAAAAAGGGCTGGAGCAAGCTGTGCATTATGTATTGATATGCTAATTAGCCATGTGCTCATCCTGCTTTTGCTAGTTAGTCATGTGGCGCTGTTAATGCCTGGTTAAAGCTTGCTATCCTCTTGAAAGCTGTATTAATGACAGATCCTTGAGTAGAACAATAGTGGGGCTTATTTTGATTATGATCTCTAAGAACAATCAAACAAAAATGATGCATAAACCTAGAAGATGGTGAACTGTGGAACTGGGAAATGGTTACACTCCTAGTTGTGAAAACTGCTTTAAATTGTTCCAGACTGAAGTTACTTTAATCCAGCTGAACACTGTAGCATGTGAGATATAGAACAGGAGTACTAGCACTAACTTTTTACAAAAAACTATTAAAACTAACGGGGTCCCAGTAGCATTGACACATGGCCAGTATTCTGATCTCAGCTTTCTGTGTGTAAAGACATTTGTCTCTCAGTAAAAGAAGATCATCACTGACCAGAAAAAGAAAGAGAATCTTTTGCAAATGAAAATGCCCTGCAGTGTAACATTAGCAGAAAGCTGGGTTAATTTAATTAATTTTGAATGGAGCCAATGTCCCACAGTAAAGATTCTCATTGCAGCACACCTCACTGTCTTAATTGCATTATTACGCTCCAGTCCTGCCATGCAGGATATTAGAAAATCCTCTGGTTGATGAACACTGGCCACCAAACCCCATGACCTATCTGTTTTTTCTTTTAGGAGCAAACTAAAAAAAAAAAAAGACATTGCCTCAGCAGGAAACTACACTGTAAAGTTGGTTGTTTAAAAAAAAAAAGAAAGAAAAGAAAAAGTGCAGCTTTAAGATCCTCTTTGTCAGTTCCCAGTTCTACATGGTTGAACACTCTAATCATTTTTTTTTTCTGTGGAAAGCTCTCTTTATTAACAGGATTAGTGAAGAACTTTTGCAAATGTAGCCAAGTTCTGTTAGAAGGGCTTACCTCGGGGCTATTTGGATTGCCTGAGCCTCGTAGAGGAAAGTTTGACTTCACCTCAGAGCCATGTCTGTGGCTTTTTGGCTCTTGTTGCCATGGCGTTTCAGTTCAAGGAGAAGTTTGGAAAGAAAAGTGCACGATATAGTGCACGAACAGTGCTTGATAATATTAGATTTTCTACTGTTTAATCATGTATGCGGCATCCTTTTCTTGCATTTTATTTCTTTAGGGCTGTATAGGTATCACATCTGTTTTATTGTGCATTGGCTTTGATAGTCTGCAGCCAATATAACAGACTGATTTAAGGGAAAGCAGGAAAAATCCATCTTAAAACACTTACATACTGTTCGGGAGTGGCCGAGTGGTTCGATTTTTCTTACTTCTTCTGATAACTGTTTCATTTTAAATGTAATGTTTTTTTGTCTCACTTCACTAAAATGTAAAGGATCTTCTTTATAGATACAATTTAGTGTTAAACCTTTTTTTGAGAGAAATACATCACTGAATATGTTAAAACTCTCAGAAAAATGTTATGTTCTCATATTGTGTACACGAATCGTTTATTGACTTAACTTTTCATAAAATAAATATTTAGGGGGAGGCTTGACGTCAGTGATTGGTTGGCAGATAGTTTTTTTTTCATTGTCTGTAATTTGTAAAGGAAATAAGATTTAGATTTCAGATTCCTTAATGCTATGTCAGTGGTTACAGAGTTTCACTCTTAAATATTTGGGAGGATATGTTTGCAAAATATTAAACTGAACTTTACTCTTTCCACATTGAACTCAGAGCTTAGTCAAAGAAGTATAACCCTCTGATGGTTCTTATAATTCATTTTGGGCAATAAAATGAAATTACAACACAAAACAGCCCTGGAATACATTCCCAGACTGTTTGTACACTATACTACGCTGCATTTTTTAAGTATAGTACACTCAATTACACAAACCCAACAAAGCTTGTCAGCATTTAGTTCGCAGTCCTCTTCTTCCTTCTCCACTCTGTTCTCTCCTGTAAGTGGGAAAACCAGGGCATCTGACAGAGGAGATGTACAGCATGCCAGTGGCACCGCTGCCCTTTGTAAACAGTCCATCTGTACCTACCCCTCCTATCCTCCACCCCGCCTCCACCCACCTCCCTGCCTGCTTCTTTGCTGCTCGAGCGCCCGCTAATTTGACCTCTTGAATAAGAAACGCACTGAAATAATCCCTTCCACCCCCTCCTCCTTCCTTCACAACAAGCCCTACCCTCTGCTATGCCAGCCATTTAAAATATGACTCAAGTCTTGAGGGATGCTCTAGCCGACTGGAGGGCAAACACATTAGTCTTAGTTGAGATACCGACCAGTACGTGAACTGCCTGATATATTTAAAGCCAATTAGCAGGAAGGCTACGAAGAGAATGTCTCTGTCCATCAGTGAGAGTACATAAGGAGAGAAACGAGAGGAAGGGAGGTAGCGTTAAGGAGGGAATAGGGATTCCTGCTTTGGAGGGAGGCCTGGCACCTGTTCTGATTTGTTGTTGAAAGAAACTGGATGAAACTAAGATAGGTTTTCTTTTCACTGAGATGCAAACTGTATTGTAAAATTAAATAATAATATTTTCCAAATAGGTTTTCCACATATGTGCAATCTATATGTATCTACAATTAAACTTTTGCAGTGTGACACTGAATGAAAGACATTACAGTGCTACCAAACACAGGCTAGGCAGTAAATAAAAGACAGTAACTGAAAGGGATTTTTGTGCAAAAATGTTGGGGTCTTTCACCTAAAGTTCACCTTAATAATAATAATAATAAAAAAATCGAATGCACCGATTATGTCCAGATTAACAAGCAACACACAGCGTGTAGTGCCATAATCTGCCTGTATTGCCTGCAGTGGTCAGCCATACGTGTACATTTGGCTGTGTGGCGTGGTGAAGGATTCCCAGGGACAAATACGTTCACCCAGATCTTAGCTGCTGATTAAAATAGAAGTGCTGTGTTGTTACGCCAGGGACACACACACACACACACACACACACACACACACACACACACACACACACACACACACACAGAGAGAAACGGATAGCCACGCTGGCTCACAGTGACACATAGACAACCACTGCCACTGATAGCCACCAACATCCTTCCCCCCGTGTGTGTGAATTTGTGTATGTGTGCGCATTTGTGTGTGTGCTGGCTCGAGCAGAATTTTTAATAACCTCTTTTGATTAGAATCCCCCTCCAGCGGCTTATTTAGGGCTGGATTTGGAGCGGGTTTAAAGGCCACTGCCCCCCGGGGGGCGCTCCATTGCTCTTCTCTGAATCCAGATACGATGTCCTTGACACCTCTGTATCCAGTTCCCGTTTTGCACTATTTTTGCTGCTGCAGCAACAGATGAGTAGCGAAGGGGGTGCGGGCTCCTTAAACCAGCTGTTAACCTGTCTCTCCCCCCCCCCCCCCCCTTTTGCTCCACAGAGTCGCTCCAGGCAAGAAGACCCAGAGCAAGCTCGACTGAAACAGAAAGCTAAGGAGGTAAGCTGCTGCGGAGATCATTACCCTTGACATTTCCCCGACTCCAACGTATTAATTTTTCATGCCCCACTACATATGTAATGCCATTTAAAGTCGGACTTAAAAAAGTTTGAAGAATTATTCGCGCCGATTGATGCCCAAGTGTGGAAAATGATTTTCTGCACACCAAAGATGCCCTCCACTTCCTCCACCCCTCTTCTTTTTTTTTTTTTCTTTTCTTCATCTGTATCATCTCACAACAGTTTCAATTTTGACTAATTACTTTTCACTGAACCCCGTCTCTTTCGGTAGATGTTATCCTTTATTCAGTGTTAATTTTCTCAAGTCACTTTTGGCACATCTGTATCTCATCTTAGAAGTGCATTTGTATTAATTTTATGTAAATTTTGTGGCCACATAAAAGTACAATTATTTCAGCCTACACAGTGCAACAGAATTTATAGTGAGAGAGCAAAATGGATTAACTTTTTTTTTTTAATCTGTTTGTAAATTAGTCCAGTTGCAGCGTTGCATAGTTCAGCAAAAGAATAAAAGTATATGATGAATGAGGTTTTAAGATGTACCAATTCACGGTCTGCAATAACTTTTCCTAGTAAAAAGTAGTAAAAAGAGTTATTTCCTTTTCCAACTGGCAAAGGCATAACACTTAGTTTCACAAACTGGGAAGTGTTTCAGCTGGTATACAACAGGGCTATATCCTCTTCATTTCAAGTGCAGGTCTTGTATAAAATGAATTCCCAGTGGAGCTCAGAAAGTAGACCACACCGTCTTTTAGTGGATGGTTAATGTTGTTTACGCAAAGGAAATAGCACTTTCACAGCGGATGTTTGCCTTTTTAATTTTTTTTTTCTTTTCTTTTTTTTTTTTTTTTTGTTTACACCCGAATAACTTCACTGGGTGCTTTCAGTCCTTGGCTTGCTAACAAGGATCAAGAGGATTGTGTGGCGCTTCCATTGAAAAGTCTGAGTAGGCAGGAGGATAAAACAAGCAGCATTCACCTGTTGTTGTTGTTGGTGTAGAACATAAGGAGCACACAGGGTTTTGTCTAACTTGCCGACTCTTTTAAAGGAAGCCTTTTAATTATTTAGGTGAAGTTTGCTGAACATGCATGCACTTTTCTCACTTACAACATACTCACACAGTTCTACACTTTTGGTCACTTTTATTCAGGATTAAATGCACCTATCTTGCTCGAGGGTAACTCTTGTATTGTTGTTTGGCCAAAATATTTAATTGTAGGATGTTCTTAGCCAGACTGTCGTGTTGAACTTGTGACCTTAAAGTGACAAGTGGACTTTGCTTACCTCAGGCTACTGGCACTCTGTCTTTTCTCTTCTTCTCTCCCAGACATTTCTTTCTAGCAACAGTGAGCCCTGCTGCAGTTTAGAACATTCACACTAGATCTCAGCCTACCCATAAGCCCCACATATGCAAATGAAGCAGCGTAATAGGCAGCGCGATAGGTTTGCCCCAGGGGCCATGTGATCAAAGTGGATCTCCTCCCTGTTAAGTGGCAGTCCGCTCGTCATCTGGATACGGCCAGATTAGTGCCTCGTGAGGAGATGCCGCGTGCATGTATGCACATTTTCATTTTCATCTGGAATTTTAAGAAGGTGGTTTGGAAATTGTTACTTTATGTAATGCTTTCTCCCGCTAGATAGAGACGAGGAAAACTCACCAACCCCTCCAACTGTCCCCACCTCCCACACACACACACACACACACACACACACACACACTGTCAGCTCCCCTCTTCCACCCTCCCTCACCTCTTTCTTTTTTGCTTAATGGCCGTCGTTTCTCAGCCCCCGTGCCTCTCCAGTTTTCATCACCTGACTGGCTCAAGGGGACAGAGCTGGCTGTTTGTGTCACTGCAGAGTCTGTCGGCAGCTCACACATCTGCGCAAATTTCATCAGGATAATGAGCCCGAGCTACTCTTCCAGGCGACGGGCAGAGGAGCCAGCCTCTCTTTAAGCCCTTCTCCCCGATCTCTCTCTCTCTCACACACACACACACACACACACCCACACACACACACACACACACACACACACACACACACACACACACACACACACACACAAAACAACTACTACCACCAAACAGTCATCATTTTGCAGCGATGGAATTACAAAGTGTTATATACTTGAACCAAGTGTTGGCATGTAAATTGAGCTGGCGCATGATTTGTTTTTAAAAAGGCAGGTACATTGTGCTGTGAAACTACTTTTGCAGACCCGAATCCGTGCTGACGCCTGACAGCCAGGTGTTAACCATGGCTTGCAAATGAATGGTATGAATCTTAATGCTCAGGCTGAATTTCTAGTTAAGTCAGTTTCAGTTATCTGGCCCCAAATCACACATTTTTCTTAAAGAGTTTAAAATCTCCGCTACATTTTCAAATCAACTGCATCATTTTGGCCCTCCATTTAAATAATTAAGGAAATGTATATGTAATATTATCATAACTGGGTTTTAGTAAGGAAAATTATTTTTATCATAGAAACATAGCATCCGCCAAAAGTGCACAGTAGGTGTGTTAATGGCTGCTGAACTCACAAACATTGCTCATAGCCTCTGTTTTAGGCTGATGGCATAACAAATTGTTATCAACATTTTATGGTCCATCGTTAATGACAATAAAAAACAAAAATAAAAACAAAATAAAGGTTGAGATTACCTCATATATTAGCTATTCCTGCAATGTATACATGTAGTGATGCCTGTTTCTGCATGATGAGAAATCAAGAAAATGTCTTAGATAAATTCATCCTGAGAACATGCATGTCACACTGAATCTAAGGATATATGTGTCATGACTCGTGCTCTGATCAGCTTTACAAAAAAGCAGGGATAACATTTTTGACACATTGCAGCATGAGCCATTAAGTGTTTTAACTACACAACATTGTCTTTGCTGATTATCCATATTTAGCTTCCCAGCATGCACCTGTATTTTTTGCCTCACGCAGTATCTTTGCCTCAGGAACCCACTTACCTTCAACCTGATGAGTGGGCATCACTGGTTCATAAGTGCCATTAGTGCCATCATGAGGCTTTCACTTGTACCAAAGAAATGGTGTAATCTAATAAGAAGATTGTTGTTACATTCATTAAATGCTCCCTAGTCGATGAACCCTTTCAGTTTTGGACAGTCCATGAGCTTTCTGCTGGCCAAAACACAAACTTTGTTCACACGATCTCATAATCTAGGCACTTTGTTCTTATGTTTACAGAGACGAGATCTGTGCTTTTAAGGGCATAAAACCTTTTGTTGTTAATTATTCAACAATCTTTTCCTCTAGACCTAACCTCAGGACAGACTTAACTTCACAAAAAAAAAAAGAATGCCAGAATACAAAAAGTACAGTGTTCGATTCAATATGGGTCATAATGAACATCTTAGGCTCTAGGTGTTTCCAGTAGGGCTGCAGGATTTTAGTTTTGTATATTGATGTAGAAATGCCTCTAATTGTGTTTTTGTATTTACACCAGCAACCTGAAGCACAACCTTGTCACCAGCAGTGCAGTCTGGCCAGATAGTTGTTGGCAGAGGTTTTGCGTGTGATAGGCTTAGCACTTCTGTTTCCTCTATTCACTACCATTTGGCCGAAAGGTCAGATGGGCTATTTCAGAAATGCCCCCAGTGAAAATCAATCGGCAAATCGTGGAGCTCAGTTCCTGTTTGTTTTTGTTGTTGGTGGGTCTGTGTGCCCTGCCTGTTCCATCACTGAGGCAGGGGGGCCAAGCAATGCCTGATCATTGAAAGTGAGAGAATAAGAGAGAGAAAGGAAGAGACAGAGACAAAGAGATGGAGAAAAAAAGAATACTGGGGGTGAATTGGGAGGGAGATAGAGAGGGAGTTAAGGCCAGTGGAGATACATCACAATGTCAGAAACACAGACACACTGCAGCCACAGATTCATCATCACAACCGCGTCTGCAGGCACAACTGGATGCAGGAAACGAGTGAAGTGGAGAAGAGGTGTGGAGAGATGACAGGACAAGAGAGACGAGGGAAGAGGGAAAAGACAAATTAGCTACTACAGCTGGCCAAAATCTGGCCAAAAGCTCCTGTTAGAGTCTGTTCAGCCCCAAAAGCAAATAATGCCATGCGAAGAACGCTAATATTTCCACTATATGGCATAGTTCATATAAGTTGATTAAAACCTGTTGCTGAAGCACTTCGCAGTACCTTGTCAGCTTCCACTAAGGTGCAAATTGGACAAATGATAGTGATAATAATACCAGCTGACTTCGGATGAAATTGATTTTACAGCTGTGCAGCTACAGGTGATTTTTAACTGAACTGCTGCATTGGGGAGAAAGTTAATAACTGGAGTGCCAGCTGATCATGTTTGGCCATTGCTTGATAAGTAGGCTTGTCATGGTGGATAGTTCTTCTCTTGGTTTAAGTCCTACATTCTTAATAGGTTTCTAATAGAGTCCTAAAGAGTTTTTGGCCTTAAAGGGACAGGTACATATGTTTTCTCGTATATCTTGTTAAAGAAATGTTGTTTTAAACTTCTGTTCTTTGAAGGAGAGGACAGTGTAAGCGCATACTGTATGGAATACCACGTGTATCAAGGCAGATGACCTGTGATAATGTATGTGAAGCCCCACCTGCACATATATACATCCCTCAGTTCAATTGCTGCTCTTCACCAAGCTCAGTACTGCAGCAGGGCCACCGGGTGTTGTACCTCATGCCTTTCTTTAAGATGATTCACCCAGTACAATACATACAGCATCAGTCAAAAGTTTGGACACACTTACCGATTCATATGAATATGTGTGTGTATCCAAACTTTTGACTGGTATTGTATGTTAATGGACTTATATTCAAGACTGAAGTCACCAAGCTACAATTAAACCCCCAACACACTAGTGCATTGTAGACCCAGTAGAGCTAGAATGAGACACCTAATGAACTGTCACATTCAAATGGTGGAACCGAAGACAAGTTTGCAGTGATAACCAACTAGCTGCAGCAAGATATCCCTTTCAATAGAGTCCATGATGTTGCAGTACCCTTGATCGAATGTCTCCTTCCATTGGGAAGTAAAAGAAGACCTTTAGTGACAAAGATGAGTGCAAAAACCAAAACTGATGTTTCTGTGATTAAAATGAGGCCTGGAAATAAAACAAAAACCTCAAACACCAAAGCTAAATTCCATGAACGTTCACTCAATTTAACCAGCCAGCAGATCCACTTAAGAAGAGTAGAAGCACCTGGCCCTTTCTATCAAAACTGACATGATAGGCAGAAATACCTGCCAAATAGTCTCTAATTGTCAGAATGTCCTCAAAAGGGGGTTGAAACAGGAGAAAATTCTGTTCCTGTCACAACTGCTCGAACAACTGCACATTATAAAATAAAGATAAAATTTTATCTTTATCTATTTATTTATATAGCACATTTCAAGGCTGAGCCTTTAGTTCTCAGCCTTGTATGATGCACAGCCCCAGGCCCTGACCTCAGGGCCCTGCTGGGAATGTATGGACGTAAAACTTCACTGATGTACACCAGGTCCATGCAGGCTCTAAAAGTGAAAGCCAGAGTCTTAAAGTGGACCCTGTAGTTAATAGGGAGCCAGTGCAACAGAATTATAACCATACAAGCAGCAAGAAGATTGTGCTCATGGACTTTGGATCATTCACAACACACTTGAAGGCATACCGTGAGCTATTACAGAGGCTCTCTCAACAGGTAGTGCAATAGGTAGTGTATCATAGGACATATCCTGGACACCCAAGATTCCTCACAATGTTCCTGGAGGCCAAGGTTATGCTATCCAGAGTAAGTGTCTGATTAGACACTATGTTTCTAAGATTTTTTGGGCTGAGTACAGTAACCTTGGTTTTATCTGAATTTAGAAGCAGCAAATTAGATCATCCAAGTCTTTAAGACATTCTTGCACTTTAACTAATTTGTGTGTGTCATCTGGCTTCATGGATAAATAAAGCTGGGTATCATCTGCATAGCAATGAAAATGCATGCTGTGCTTTCTAAAAACACTGCCTAAAAGAAGTATAATGTAAATAGAATTGGTCCCAGCACAGAACCCTATGGAACACCACAATCAACCTGAGTGTGTGACGAAGACTCCCCATTTAATGAACAAATTGGAGTCTATTAGCACAGTACCATTTAATACCTACAGCATGCTCTAATCTCTGTAATAAAATATCATGGTCAACAGTTCTGAATGCTCTAGCAGGACAAGCACAGAGATTAGTCCACTATCAGGAGGACTGACATCATTTTGAGATGATGATCCTCACAGTATTAAGTAAAGATAAGGCAGGACTACAGATGCATGAGGAAAAATTAACACCACAAGAAAGTAGTAGCTACTAAAACTCAATGTGTAGCACGTTTTCAGCACTTGATTCAAATTCTTTCAGTTTCCACAGCAGAAATCTGTGGTGAGATTTAGTAATAGGGTGTTTCTTAAAAGCAGTGGGGGGCTTAGTCAAGCTTCCCTGGATAAATAAAGGTTAAAAAATGGTTAACACAGTCTGTCTCCCACTGCCAGCCCAATCACTGGCAGACCTTTAGATGATGTGGGAGGGAGCGTGAGGGAGTACATGGTCTTCTCCTCTTCTCTCCTCTCATTCTTTTTCCATTCTTCCACATTACCATGCCCTTGCAGCAACACTCCACTTCTAGCTTAGAGTGATTCCAGAAGACTTGTGTGAAACCGAGAGCTCTCCAATGGGAATCTCAAAGGTTTTTGTTAAAATAATTTTCCTCAAATATTTTTTCTTCTTCAGGCAAATTTTTTTTTTTGCCCATTTGACGCAGCAGCATTGCTTGCTTCTTGAACCTCTATCAAATTAATTCTGCTCTTGCTCAACTTTGAACCTTGCATGGCTCCAATTAAAAGCCTGCAGGTATATATCCTTCTTGAGGTACAAACATATATGTTAGAATCTGAATTCAGCTAGACCGCTATTCATGTGAGATATGCAGAAGCTTTTTTTCAAAGGAATATATTTTACCCATATATTACCCATACTATAAACTGTTTGCATTAATTTTGTGTGTTTTCTTTAGATCCTAACCATTTGTTCAGCCAGGCCTAAATGCACATACACATGTCTGTGACTGGCCTGGCATCCTCCACAAGTGACCAGGTCATGGAGAAACTGGAATCCACCCACACTATGAGCCCCATCAGCCTCAGCCACACACTTCTCTGTCAGAAGACGATGTAACAGCCCCTTACTTTTTATTAGGCCAGTTATATCTCCAAGTTCATAGGCTCTCATCCTCTGGCCCTACTCAAACTGCTCTGCTCAAAGGAGCGCTGTCCCCCATTAGGTAGGCCCCAGGGCAAAAGCCTGCTACCCTCCTCCACATTTGCTCCCTCTCCGTGCTGACTTTCAAAGAGAATTCCTGCTGTTATGCGTGTCCCAATTCATAGTTATTATATTCTTGTCTTCTAGCCTTACAGATACACAATACATTAATTTCACTTGAGCAGCAGCTATTGTGGTCAGCTTGCACGATCATGACTACAGGAAGGTAATGTGTGATTCCTGAGTGGAAGAATCATGTGCTTTATCTATTAGGTTCCTTTTTTGTAAATTAGATTTTGATTAACAAGGGTGCTTTTATTTAATGTTTCCAACTTGATTTCAATTATGTTTTTGAAAGAAACAGGTTGATGTGGATAATTTAATTATAACATAAGAAATGTCTGTTTTGTAGGTCCTCAAGATATGCAGGCTACTTAATAGTACACTGTAACCTTATTTTTTATTTGTTGCTTTGTTGTCTGTAGTTCCAACTTCAGTTTTTTTTTTCTTTACCTCAAGACATATTACATGAAAAAAAAAAATAGAAACAGGCTTTAAAAGTACCTTTGGTGTTCCTGTGTGTTTTCGAATATTACAAAGTGCTGTAATGAGAAGGAAAACAACAAAAAAGGAGATTTTTTTTTTGCCTCAGAGGGAGATAGCGACTCGTCTAGTTGGTGTACAAGCCTGTAGGTTCACTTTTCTCTTTGTGTGCCGGAGCACTCCTTGGGACTCAAGCGACAAGGGAATTGGGCATGCTGAGCTATGCTGAGCTATGCTGGTGGCGAGGTGCCAGCCTCCTTTGCCTGGGATATAAGTGAGAGGGAAGCAGGAGGCAGGACATGTTTCAATTAGGCAACAAACACCGCACACAGAGGATAGAAGAGGAGGAAAAAAATAGCTCGCCCACATCAGCTACCTTCTCCCTTCTGACCTTTCCCAAAAATACACTTCCCTGAACCGCTGTGCCCCACCTTTCTCTTCTTTTTCATTTAAAATCTAAAGAGTCATTTTTGTGGAATTCTTATGGGAAGGACAGTAGCGGGGGTCTTTGAGAGGTGATGCTAAGTGTGCCAGCTCGGCCTGCATGTTTCCATTAGATTGTCATGTTGGCTAATTAGAGAGCGGCAGCATGATTCACCTTGTTAATTAGGAGGACTTGCACACCATGTGCCTAGGGGCGGTGTGGGGAAGAAGAGCCCAGCCTCAGAGCCTGCTAGTCGCCTGCTGCCTATGAAGATTCCCCTTCTCATCTACCTTCCTTTCACTCCTTTTTTTTTTTTGATTTGGAAATGAATAAATCATTGAGATCGTCCTCTCTCGGAGTGTGAATATCTGAGTTCTCATCTTTTCCTGGATGCAAATTAGGCGTGATCAATAGAAGGTGACGAGCGGCGAATCTAAATGTTAAAAAAAAAGAGAGCAAGACAGGGAGAGAGAAGATTGCTAGACGAAGCACAGCAGCATAGAATGAGACAAAGCGAGAGAACATTTAAAGTAGGAAATTTTCCCTTAGATAAGCAGTATTTTTAATGATCACTCCTCTCCCCCTGTCGCTCCAGTGTAACACTGTCAGAATCTGCTTAACACTGATTTCTGGCTCCTTCATTAAACACTGCTCCTTGGCAAAATGTGTCGTGCAAATGTTATTATTTATAGAAGTATTACTTACTCCAAAGTAAAGCCACGAAAGTCTGTAAGACACATTCAGTTTATTCACATATTACATGCAGTGTCCATGTATACATTTTAATTCCTGGAAATAAGTTGCATATGAAGAAGAACCACAGGGTTGTGATAGTGACACTCACATAATGACCTTAGCTCCGGGGACGACTGAGGGCTCTAAATAATTGGTCCTCTGCCCTGGAAGAACTTCAGACATATTCAGCTTCAGAGGAAATGGAACACACTGTACTAGACTATTAGATCATGCATATTTTGCTCCATAGGTAAAATACTACAATCACTGGTTTGCCAGAATATTTAGGGAGATTTATGTGTAAAGAATGTATGATGAAACTGAATTTCAAAACAGTTTTCATCACTTTATTATAAAAATTTTCAGATTTAGGTGATTTAATATCTATTATTGAGGAAGATTGGTATCTGTACAGTTTTGCATATACATAGTTTTAAGTGCTGTTTATGATGTCAATATGCTGCATACAGTAGAGTTTAACTTTAGGCATTCAAAATATTGTTTATCTTTAATACAAATTCAGGATTATTTATTTCATGGAATTCTACCATATGCAGTTCAGTTGTTGTAATGAAGCTATACATGTCTCTATCCAGTCTTGCCTACATTAGTGGGTCGTGGCTCAACTCACCTCTTTGTAGTGTATGAGTGCAGATGGAGAAGGGAAACCTGATTGGTTACTGCAAATGGCCCTCTGCCTGCAGCAAACTAACTGCCAGGCACTTCACATGAAGAAAGGCCTCAAGATGCAGCTCACAGATGTTCACGTAATGTCGGCCATGTGGGTGTCAGGTGAATGAGTTGCATGGATTACAGACATACATAAAAAACATACATAAAATGTCAACACACACTTATGTTAGTGGGAAGCTTAGACAAAGGAGCATGCGATGTTACCGATACCTAATTTTCAAAAGCAATGAGTAAACAAACAAAAAAACAGTGTTAGAATTCGTGCTGAAGAAAAGATGTTGCCCTTGCATGAGATAAATTCATTTCAAACATATGAAATTAATATGAATAGTGCTATAACCCAAAATACAATAATGTGCACACATATTTTTTCTGTTTTGTATCAAATTCTTAGCAATTAAATATAAAAGAAACTTTAGTTTGTTGGAAAGACAAAAAAAATCTATAGTTATTGACAGCTATACTGTTTACTTTGAAGGCCTACACTGCTATACACAGCTACATATACACATGTAATAGTCTCCCAGTGATAATTCTGTGTTGATATTTAGCAGATATAATGTTTACCATGTTCACTGTCTTAGTGTGTTTGCATGCAAATATTTTCATAGCATAATACATAACATAATACAAAATATCAAACTGTCCTTATGAACAATCAATTCAAAGTTATTACAATATAATATTAATCAGTTTTATTATACTACATTAATAATTAATATAAACTACAGCGTCATGGCTGTACAAGATGACAAGATGGTTTATCTAACAGTTCTTGAACCAGTCAAAGGATCACCAAAGTCACAATGATCCTCCCACTTAATTAACATGAATGTGTGCAAAATTTCACAAATTCATCTAATAATGTCGTGTAAGACATTCTGATCCCTGGAGCCATACTGCTAGTGAAGCTAAAAACTTAAACCTTATTGCTGAGGGTTTCACAAGGTGTTTATTTGTGATTCAGTTGAAAAAAAACTTTAAAAAAAGAAAGATTTTTGCAAAGGTATTTTTGACATGTCCTGGTCCCGTGGTCATAATATACTTCAAGCTGTATGGTATACCCACAAGTATAAGAAGGGGAAGGGATAGACAGTTTCCACACTGCTGCTGTAAGTCAGTGCAATGACTTTTTATCTTTTACAATTAATGAGTTGACGGATTGCCAGTTACATTCTTTGTTCCTTCCCTTACACTGCTGGCATTGACTACGGTTACTATTGGTGTTAATTTAACACTTTTTATTTTATTTTAGTTTTAAGGCTGATTTAGCTGTATTTCAGAAAACAAGTGATAGTCAAACTTTATTGAGAGTGGCTTTTATATATATTTTAACCCATGTCTACCAGTACACTGTTAAGCACAGCTGTTATGAATGTAGAAACTGGAAGAATCAGTGAATTTATTGCACTTTTTTAAATAGTTTGTATTTTTTTTAAGTCTATTATGACGGCTCCCCTCCACATTTTGGCACAATTTTACCTTTTACCTATTAATTCACTTTTACTTTATTCTATTCAGTGTACTCACCCAAGTAAATTTTTTCATTAGATCCTGTAGCTCAGCCTGTAAACTTGGAAACAAAAGCCAGTGCCATGATTACCCATCTTTGTTTAAAATGTGTGCACTCGACCAGGGGTCCTGGGTGGTAGAAGGGCATTCACCAAATGCAACATATGCTTTGTCTATATAGTCAAAAGCTCCCCACTTTGCCATGTTGGATCAGAGCTTTTGGGGGTGTTTGGGGGGGGGGGGGGGGTGTTAGGACAGACACTAACTGAAAACCCAAAAAGCAATGATCTGCCTTATACAGTATACTGTGGACTTTGCAGGGCAGACAGCCCTTTAGCTTCCTTCACAGCCCTGTAGCTGCTTGTGACGTCAAGCAGAGCGTGTTCTGCTCTAGCAAGGACATCTGTCTGTAAGCGTCTGGAGGGCTGCAAGCAGCCCCCCAGGCCAGGAGCAGGGGGAGTGGAGAGAAAAGACTTTGTTAAAAACAGCAGAGATGGAGAACGGCAGGTTGGCCATCATGGCTCCTACAGCTTATCCTCCTCTTCACTCCAAGCGTGTCAGACCGCTCTAAGGTTGTTTCTGTATTTTAGACATTTTTGCATCATAAGGGGGCATACTGCTCTTTCTTCTGTGATAGGAAAAAGCCCTGTTATTTCTTACTTAAGTCTTGACAGATGCTTTAGCCAATCTATAAAGGGTACAGAGCTTGAGTTAATTTGGAAATAAATCAAGATGTGGGGTAACAGGTGAATTAAAAGAACAAAACAACAATCCAGTTCCAGATCCAAGTTTATTTACCGCGCATATTCAGACCAAATCAAGAGGATTTTGCTATTTTCTCTTTTAAAACCTTGAGTAATAATGTACACGAATTTCAGAAATCTTAAATGTACACAAACAGCTGGTTTCATCTTTCTCAGAGGCAACTTAATCTGCTGTAGACTATTATAATAATACATAGACAAAAATCTATTTCAGTCCAGTAATCATAATTTACATTTAAAAAAAAACAAAAGGAACATTTTAATGAGAACGTTACTAATTTTCTCTTTAACAGTTTTACCTTACTGACTGTATAATTGTCACCTAACATTGTTCTGTGTGCATACAAACTAAAATCTCATAACAAAGCTGTAGATTGATTCTCTGAGTTATCACAAAAATGCTCTACATCTCTTGACCTTTGCTAATAATTTGACTTTACAAGTCCTATTTCTTGGCCTACAAAGGGCATACCGGCAGACTGGAAGCACTGGTATTTAAGTGACTTCAGAACAGCAGATATTTATGCGGTACCGTTGATCGGACTTGGCAAATGTATGCATCCTGTCAGCTGATTATTTTTCCAGTCTGGGAAGAATTCCAGTGGTGACCTTTGCAATTTTTGGCAGTGATTGTACCTATCGCTTAACAGTGCTGACAGGGTACTCCAGAAGGTACAGAGCGATTATTGCACTTAGATGTTGCAGTTCTGCTTTTCTTTTGTGTTTGGCGATAGTCGCTGCAAAAAATAAAAATAAAAAAATCAACTTACGGTTTGTAAAAACCGTAAGTTTTTACAAACACAGCTGTTCCTCTTTTCTGATGTTCACGGAACAGCTGTGTTTGTAAAAACTTACGGTATGGTGTCATCTTGACATACCTTTCAGTTCAGTTAAAGGTGACTATTGTTGCTGCTACTATTTCATAGTATTTGTATGCCTCTGTGTGACCATATGAGCATACAAATCTGAATGTTTGGAATAAAGGGTAGCCAGAAAAACTTGTAAGGCAAAGCAAATCTGTCCCAGCCTGACCCAACTGCGTCTTGTATCTGCTGGCAGTCAACAAAGGAAGGTAGACTCTGCATAATGGCACCAGATTGAAATCAGAAATAAGTCTCCCACTGTCATGGCGGCCACTTTACTGACGGGAAACGCAGACTGGAGGGTTGCAGATGGTAAAATGAAGTCTACATTCATCATACAGTCATAAATCTGAAAATGCAGGCAGTTGCTGTGGGCGCTGGGAGCCCATGCCTGGTGCCAACTGCCAGCCAGAGTTGCCGGCATCCTGGTGCCATCAGTGAGATAGCGGACTTCTCTCACTCTCTTTCTATCTCTCTCTGTCCCTCGCTCTGTCACAGCTCACTTTTCAGTGGGATTCTTTAAGGTCAGGCCTGAAGAGGGTTGTGTGTTGTTTGTGGCAAAGCCTAATAAGGATAACAGTGATAATATTAATGCAGCATTTTCCATGTGGACAGGGGCAAGAATCATATCCACTCTGTTTGCCACATCCAGCCACAATCCCTAGTCTGTGACTCTATTATAATGTCTGTATAGATTTGCATGACTTTAAGAGCCTGACTCAACACTTGTCCATATTATTACTATTAGTCAAAATCTCTATTTTGACCACTGCTCATTGTAAAAAGGATAAGTAAATGTAGTTTATATATTCAGCTGGTTGGTACTGCTGCTATTATTCCCCCTACTTTGTGTTGTCAGCGTGTTTGAATCTTTCAACATTCCGCCGTGCTAAATGTGAAGTGGCAACACCCTAAAGGGCATGCCTTGCCAGCGGGGTTTTAGGAAAAAATCAGAGGCAACTGCATGCACATTTAAGATCAGACTTTGTACACCAAAGCAACCTTTTACAGAGCGCCATCTGAAAGTAACATGAAATTTTCCCCTGATCAGACAACATACATGCCTCACACAAACACCAGTGCCCAGCAAACACATGCTGAGCGATAACATAAAAGAACATGAAAGACATCAAGGCGCACATTGATTGTCCCTGTACGCTTCAACCCAGGCCTCTCTCCCCCAGCGGGCAGACACGCAGGCAAGCTGGTGGGTAGGCATTCCCTGTGCTGCGGACAAGATTGATAGGCATGCGTGCGCGTGTGCGTGTGTGTGTGTGTGTGTGTGTGTGTATATATACTTTGTTTGCATGTTGAAGGGAGTACTGACACCCTCTATACCATGGCCCCAGGCCCTCACACCTCCACCCAATAGAAAGGGCAGCTCCCAGCAATGCTGGGTTCCCCCTCAGCCCTGCGGTTAGGCGTGACATTACCTTAGGCTGTCCCCCCAACCCCCCACCCTTCCCCAGGACCATGTGACTACACACATGGTCTTTGAGAGGAGCTCTGTTAATGGCTGAAAACAGTCTACCATTTTGTTCTGCTCTGGAAATTTTGCTTATACAGTACATGGGTAGACAGTAGAAGCTTAAGAGACCTGTTTTTGCTGTCTCCTTTAATTCTTATTCTTACATTTGATCGTAATCTTGTCTGCTCAGTCATTTTCATCAGGTGTGTGACAGTTTCTTAAAAATTTGAATATCTGCAAGAATCTTTTTTTTGAATCTTTGCAAGTTCCACTTTTCAGGTGAATAGTGTGGCTACAGATAACTGCTATGCAGCTCCTTTGTTTAGTTTTGGGTTACTCAAAGGGAGGATGTAATATTTTGAAGGTGTGCATGATCAGTGCTAGCAAGTGAAAAGTTTATTTTTACAGTTTGTGCAGTTATTTCAATTTTTAGGTTGATATTGGAGTCGAGATTCACCATTCCAGACCTTTGTCAGAGTACAAGCATAATTAAATTATGACTGTCAACCTCACATGGTGAGTGACATTCAGAACAAAATAATGTGATAGACGTAAGTATAAAATGTCATAAGAAGGATAACAGAACTCTGTCATGAAAGAACAACAACAAATACATAGGAGAGGAGCCGTAAGGTGCTGAGTCTGCATGTCCTGCCATGGTGCATATTCATTATGTGCACATGACTTACTAACTTACTAACTTGAACATGTAAAAATGTGGCAGTACATAGTAAGGCTGTCCTCTAATTGTTTATGTTCTGTCCTCACTAGATGCAGCAACAGGAACTGGCCCAGATGAGGCAGCGGGATGCCAACCTTACAGCACTAGCCGCCATTGGACCCCGAAAAAAACGTAAAGTGGATTCACCGGGGGCCACACCATCAGGGACCGAGGTAAGAGCTGTTGTCCAACACCAGGTTCACCAGTAACTTTGGTAGAAATCTATGATGTAATGTGGATAGAGGACTTTGAATTTAATCTATTATGTTCTACCATTTCTAGTTAGTGGGCATGGCAATAATTTCCAGGGTCTGATGGCAGTAAAAGCAAGGAGTCTGTTACTTTATTTGACAGAAATATATGCATTTTCCTGTTATTTCTGATAAGCAAAAATACCTATTATGTTTAAGTAAACTTAAGCGACTTTCGACTGCTTGCTTATTCACAAGGGGTCGGCACAGCAGGTAGCTCCACATGTTTGATTTGGCGGCGTTTATACGCTGGATGGCCTTCCTGATGCACCCCCAAAGGGATTAGCGTCTGCTTAGTAAACCAAATTACAATTAACAAAACTGGTTAATTTTTTATCCACAACTAAATATTGCTCCATGCAGTTAAAAAAAAACAAAAAACAAAACTACAAGCAGAGTACAGTTCATTGTGATAAAGACATATTGTTCAAACTAATTATTACATCCTCTAAGTTTGAATTCAGCTCCATTTTCACCTACTTATGATAATAAGTTGGTGAAACTGGAGCTGAATTCAGAGTTAAGCTTAGAGCCTTACAAAAAAGTGCTGTAATCCAAAAACATTATTTTCCCCCCAAATTTTGTCTTTTGTTTAAGGTTCTTGTGTAGGCAGTTTTCACTGGTAATTTTACATAATCCTGTCATCCCTGACTGTGGTAAGTACTAGATAGTAAAAAATGAGTCACTGAATATCTTATCTGCAAGACAGTGAACAAGAATAACAATGCATAACTGCAGGTAATGTTGTGGTTTCTGATACTGGCTGCTGGTCACATTGTTGGAACACATCTAAGGTGATCTACTTTTAGAGAAGTTTTTAATGCTATTCTCCTGAATCTAATTACCATGTTGTTGTTAAGTCATACTTTTCACATTTCACACAATGTTCAAGGTTTTTTTGGTAGTCATAAACGTGGCACTTGGTAGTGCAAAAAAAATGTGTTATTTATTGCAAATTTTAAGCCTCTGTTGAACAATATGTGATGTTGCTGCTATAGAGAGAACCCAAATGCAAGACATGAAGCCAACTTGAATAAACAAAAGTTGAGTCTTTACTGGGTGATGAAAAAACAAAACAAGCAAAAAAAAAAAAAATTTTTTTTTTTTAATTTGAGTTTTATGGTGTGTCCTTCTGCTGGAAGCAGCTGTCAGAAGGTGGGTATACTGTGGTCATTAAGGGATGGACATGGTCAGCAACAATACTCAGGTAAGCTCAGTTGGTACTAAGTGGCCCAAAGTGTTCCATGAAAATATCCCCAACACCATTACACCACCACCACCAGCCTGAACTGTTGATACAAGGCGGGATGGACCATGATTTCATGTTCTTTAAACCAAACTCTGACCCTACCATCAAAATGTCACAACAGAAATTGAGACCTATCAGACCTGGCAGCATTTTTCCCAAATTTCTGTTGTCCAATTCTTGTGAGCCCATGCAATATTTAGATCACTTTGTCTTTTTTGGACTATTCTCTGTTTACTCTAGAGGGAGTTAAGTGGGAAAATCCCAGTAGATCAGCAGTTCCTGAAATACTCAGACCAGCCCATCTGGCACCAACAGCCACGCCCTGTTCAAAGGCGCGAAAGTCACCTTTCTTTCCCATTCTGATGCTTGATTTAAAAGTCAGCAGTTTGTCTTGACCATGTCCACACACTTACTTGCATATTGCATATTTGCATCAATGACCACTTGAACGGGTGTACCTAATGAAGTGGCTGTTTAGTATATTTTAGCCTTTTTGGGTGTTCACATGAAAGTTCTTAAGCAATAGCTAAATACTTCAAATTCAAGCAGTTTTCATTCCTCTTTATCAAGAACACAACACTTTACATTCAGCATCTGTTTTGATTGATTGTGAACATCAAACATCAGGCTAATAGGAAAGATTTTCAGATTTTAGATCATCACCAAACACAGACTCTTGATGGATGTACAAATTAAATGACCAGTGTCCAAATCTGAAAGGTCTAGAGATACTGTATTTTTAAAAGCTGCTTCATGCAGTGACTTTGATAAAATCCTAGATTGTTTAATTTTAATTATCCGTGCAGACCCAGCGTCTGTATGTGAACATCTTGACCATCAACACATCTGGTCCTCTGTCACTGCTGATAGAATAATGTGGCCTCTTTGCTGTAGTTGTCTTATCCCCTACTGGCAGTGCCTTTTGTTTATGGGCTTCCATTAAAACGCTTACCGATTATTATTTTACTGGTGAACACATAATTTGCATGCTCAATTATTTAAAATGATGCATTTGAAGTGTCAAAAGGAATTTGAAGACATAAAAATGGACCTGAAAAATAAATAAACAAAGTCTAGTAAAGTGCTACGCACCACACAAAGAGGCACAAATCAAGATATGAAATGTGAATCACTGGAATGAGAAGCAGACATGGTTTTAGACCTACTGACACTGCAGGCATCCAGATAAACAATAATAACAAGCCACACTGGGTGGCGTGTGATATTCACGTGGGGTTCATATGGGGGTCAAAAGGGTTACTATCACCCTGTGCTAAAATGGTTCATTTTATTTCATATTTACATCAGTGAACACAAATTATGAATAGATTATGAACATTTTTGAACTGAACACATTATTTTTAGTGGAGCATATTTGTTATCAGTCAGTTGTAGTCACCATGTTGGATGCAGATGAAATCGGCAGGTTTAGATCTGAGTGTCTCTGACGAGGACCAGATTGTCAGTGCCAGATGACTGGGTCAGAGCATCTCAAAAACAGTCGGGCTTGTGGCGTGCTCTGAGTGAGCAGTAGTGATTACCTACAAATGTCTAAGGAGGGAGTAAATGAAGAGGATAAAATCTGAATCTTTAGAGTGATGAGGCAGTACCTTTCTGGAAGTAGGTTTATCTTGAAGACAAGGTTCTTTGTTGGACTCATTTATGCATGTCTTAATATTTGAGATCCATTCTTCTCACCCTATGACAGCTGGGATAGACTCCACCCCCCACCCCCCCACGACCCTGAAAAGTAGAAGCGAAAGAGGATGGATGGATGGATTTCTATTTAATCTAAGTTAGGAGACATGACATGGATGTAAGGAAATATCTGCATTGTACAGGGAGCACAGTGACACACTTCTATGTGACTTCTGTTGCGGTTTTAAATAAGCTGAACGCTGGCTTTACAAGGAAACGTCTCCTGTTAGGAGTTCCATAAGCAACAACCTCAGTATCACATTTCTGTAGCACGGGGTTATACATGAAGTCATGCCCACTTGCTGTACCAAATCATATTTTTTCCTTTAGGCAGCAGGGGAAACATTTAAATTCCACATATTCATCTGTAAATATGATGACTCTAAAATAAGCCTGAATTTTGAATGTCAATTGGTCATTTTAATAACCTACTTATCGAGTTGCATCTTCGCATCCTTCGCTTAGCAGCAATATGCTGCAGAGGAGCATGGTAATGCAAACGGTAAAAAAGCATAAATAACAAAATAAAAGCATTATTTCTGGTCCTTGAGTACAGTGCCAACCTCTTTCAGAATGTTTTACCCTGATGGGTATTAGCCCCCGACCTCATGCTGCATTAAAAAAAAAAAAAAAAACTACTTTCTCAAACTGTTTTCCTAAATGAAGTTACACAACATAAACATGAATATACATTATGGTGGAGTTGTTGGCTTTTTTTTTATATTTTCCTTCCTTTTTTAATGTCCTGTATATGTTTAATTAGAAGGCATAACAAAGTAAAGCCACAGTGTGCCCCTCCTCTGGAGGGATTGCAGAGGGGGCGGAGGAGGAATCTTAACTTATTTTCACTTCGTTTTCACCTCCTCACATTTCTTCATTTCACATGGGCTGGAAGCGCCTGCGGCGTTCTCTTTCCCTTCTCCAGAGCAAAGTGAATGTGACTTTTCTAAGGGGGTCACAGGATGCCTGGAGGCCTGTGGGTGTTACTGGACTGTTGCCTGCTCTTAGCTTCACTGAGGGGCTTGTCATAGATTTCATCTCCACAAAAATGAGCCGGGGGCCCTGGCCAGGAGCACAAGCAGCCAACGTTATGAAGGGCCCACGCTGATTATTTCCCTCTGACATCGCATCCTGAGCTTTCCGCATTAATCCCAGACAAAGGCAGCCCTTCAGTGCTGTGCCAGAGCTCAAATTAGGAGCCAGATAATGGCCTTGTTGAGATCCTGTTCTGTTCTCTGAGAGGCAGAGCTCCTGTTGAAATCTTCCTTTTCTCTATCCCTTCACTCCTGCTTATTTTTTCACTGATCAGACCACCTTTTCACCTTGTTCAGACTGTGAAGGAATTCACGAGACACAATTTCAACCCCCCCCCCCCCCCCCCCCCCCCCCCCAGCCGAATCGTCCCCCCATTCAAACACCTTTAATTTGATGGTGGCTTGGCCACACTTGGGCCTGTGCCTGGATGTAGATTGCCAGAAGCTGTGAAACTGATAGCCAGTCAAGACTGGAGTGCCTGTCTCCAACTTGATCTAGTCTGCAGGATGGAACAAAGGGGGCCTTAGAGGGCTCCTCGGGGTGGATTAGTTCCAAGGAACCAATGGCTGGGGCTGCTGGCTTGCTGGAAGAGGGCCTGTTGTGGCCCCAACGGTGGGTCAGTGCACGGGCAGAGGCTGCCCAGGCACACCCATTGCAACTCTGCCTCCAGCTCAATTGTCCCAATCCTACAACCTTTACCCAGCTATCAGCACACACAGGCTTGTTAAGTTCAGCACAAAAGTCAAGGGTGAGCTACCATTTATAGGTGGTTTAGGGATGAAGTGTGCAGGCAAAGCGTGATCGAAGTTATATGGCAAAGTCAACGAGGCTCAAATGACCTTTGGCCTTATGAGTACTTTAACAAGTATAGAATTAATGGAAAATAATATCTGTTTCCTTTTGGATCAAAATTAAGGAGCCATTACTACTACATCCTACACATAAGTTAACTGTATTCCATTCCAGCCACCAACATTTGTATGTTGTGTTTAGACGAGATAAAGATGGACTTGAGTTCAGTGAATCAAGGATGAGAGACAGACACGTCAAATATAGTTCTGTTTATAATGATTATTCCATCACACCCTCTGTACGCTGTCCTTTTACACATTTAATACGATTTGAACACTTTACTGTTTCATTTCCACTCATTGATTTTTGTATGTTGTGATCTCCTCTCTTCTCATTTGGTGAATCTTGTCTGAATTGAGTTGTTGCTGTTTTGCTAGCTTATGAGAGACAGAGACGCCTCTGTACATCTAAGGTTAGCATTAAAGGTTCTGCGATGCAAAATGTGCCTCAGTGCACAATGTCCTGCAGTGTTAAACATGCTCAGAGCTTTGAAACATCCTTGACACATTTATGAGCTCTGAGTTATCATCCAGGCACTTAGGCCATTTATCACATCAAAGGAAGAGCTTTGTTTGTTGACGTAAAAGCGACAATAGCAGCTAAATTGCCCCAGTTTGTACAGCCACACTGGCTTTCTCCTATCTGTCTCAACCAGGCGCAATGCAAGGGACAAAGGTAGGCGAGCGATTTAATAGTGAGCACAGTCTATTTTTCCATTTGAATTCATTTCACCTTCTTTCTTTGAGGCTGTAGATCAGAAAGAAGGAGTGAGGCAATAGAGTGAGAGGCATGGGGAGAGAGGGGGAAAAGCACAAGGAAAACTGATGCCCTTTCCTCAAGCTAAATTAACAGGAATCACGTGGAAAACAATCTGAGTCTCCAATGAAGGAGGGAGGGGGGGGGACCATTAAAATTAGCCCCAAGCTATGGACTGCACCCAATATCACTAAAGCTGCACTCACTACAGATGTGGAGGCTGGCTTACAGGCAAACTATGCTCTGTTCTATAGCTACAATTAAAATCAACCTCGCTGCCAAAAAATAGGAGGGGGAAAGAGGGGGTAGAAAGGCAGACATGGAACATCAAAGACAGATTGAAATGTGTAGTCAGTAATAAGAGTGGTCTCCAAGCCCCGAGGTTCTCCACGGTCCCCTTGTTAATGAGAAATTTTGACCTCTGGTTTGTAAGTTAAACTTGTAATCTCGGTTAATGAAGTAAATCAATCCCAACTCGGGAGTGTTCAGTGTCTCTCCCTTTGCCTTCGCCCGCCAACCTCCCCTCTGTCCTTCTCTCTTGTGCTTTTCTCCTTTGCTTACTCCTCCTTCTCCGATGTCCCTCCCAATGTGCCGCCTGGGAGTAAAATGTCCAGGTCTTCAACCAGACAAACAGGAAACTCTGAGAGTACAAGGCTTCCGGAGCTGGAGGGTGTGCATAAGGACTCGGAGGACTAGGACCAACCAGGCTGTTTGGTTAAGAAGGAGACAGGCCAACCGAATGATAGTAGAAGGCACGGCATAAAGGAAAACACTTGCTCCTCCTCCTCGTCTCTATTTCCTATCCATCTTATTCCCTTCTCTGCCCAGATTCTGTTGGGGTTAGTATATGGTTAAAAAGTCGTGCCTACTCGCTTGTGTAGAAGGAGCAGTGGCAGTAATGAGCAAATGTAATGTAATCACAGCAGCTACCTCCTGTTTTGTACTACCACAGCATCCTTGCCTCTCTCACTTTCCTTTTGCTCCTTTCCAAGTCTGAAGCATACACAAAGTGGACAAAGACAGCTAACTTAACCTTCTTGTGGAGCTCTCTTTTTGCTCTTAACCAAATAGAGGCTATTGTTAAATCCACTGGGAGCACTGACATTAACCCCTGATTAGCTGTTGCATTTATTTGATTTTTTTCACCTCTAATGTAAATCAGGGCAGGATCTGAAGTAGATTGCAGTGACTTTAGCATGACTTATATCCGGATGCAATGAAGCACAAGGATTCTTGTGTGAGCTCCCTTTCTCTACATACTA
The DNA here is from genome assembly GCF_007364275.1 of Archocentrus centrarchus. Lineage (NCBI taxonomy): Eukaryota > Metazoa > Chordata > Actinopteri > Cichliformes > Cichlidae > Archocentrus > Archocentrus centrarchus. The sequence continues at coordinate 29,813,053 of NC_044348.1, forward strand.
CATAAATATGATTAAAGAGGGCACAGAGAGGCTGCTATTGGTTTCATAATGTCAAGAAGATTTTAATGTTAGTTTGGCTTTACGTCTCAAGGCAGTTCAGTATTTCTACTAGTGAGGACACAAAGGAGACAGAGTTGAGTCTTCCGAATGGTTACAGGGGTTCCTTGGCCAGATGCCATCCGTTTTTAGAGCTTTAACACAGTGAACTTCGCCAACTTTCCTTTCCCCTACACAATGCAGAGCACAGTTGTACCCACTAGGATTTTAACACTATGTACTCTGGGTTAAATGGAGCTATAGCATGAAAAGAATACATTGTTTTTTTGCTTTAATTATGTCAAATACCTTTTTTTTTCCCACTCCCATTTAGTTCTGTTGTGAAACATGAAAACATGAAGCTTATGTGATCAATAGATGTACAGTTGACCTAAAATGCCTAAAATTGCAGTCAGATTTTTAACATCTTAGTTTTAGATGATTATAGACCGATTTCCAACATTCCTTTCATTTTACAATTTCTTCAAAGAGTAAATCAGCTACTGTATGTGATCGTTTAGAGAACAGTGATTTCATTTTAAGAATTTTCAGTCTGGATTCAGAGTCTATCATAGCACACAAACAGCATTAGTGAAGGTTACTAATGATCTTCTTATACCAGACTCATCTCTGTGCTTGTTCTTCTAGACCTCAGCGCAGCATTTGATACTGCTGATCACACCATTTTACTACAGAGACTATTTTACTACACTTTACTCATATAAACAAGGAATCTTCCTCACACACAAAAGTTAGTCATGGCGTTCCAAAGGGTTCTGTGCTGGGCCGGTACTTTTACATGCTTCACTTTGGCAATAATCTTAAAAAAAAAAACACTGCATACATCTTCATTGTTACACAGATGATACCCAGTTATATTTATCTGTAAAGCCAGATGACACAAATCATTTAGTTAACCTGCATGCATGTCTTAAAGACACAAAGGCCTGGATGACCTGTAATCTTCAAAATTAAATAAAATTTGGACAAATGTTGACAAAAAGTGAGGTTATTGTACTCAGCTGTAAAAATCTTAGAAACATGGTGTCTAACTAGATATTTGAAAATATTTCTGGCCTGGATATGTCTGTACATTAAAACAAATATGTAGGACTGCTTTTTTTAAATCTGTAAACTATTGTTAAAATTTGAAACAACCTGTCTCAGAGTGATGCTGAAAAACTAGTTCATGCATTTATTACTTCTAGGCTGGACTGTTGTAATTCCTTATTATCAGGCTGTTCTAAAAGCCTCGAATCCAAAACACTGCAGCGAGATTACTGACAGGGACTAGAAAAAGAGCTGATATTTCTGACATATTAGCTACCTTTTAAATCCAGAATTTAATTTAAAATCCTTCTCCTCACATATAAGTCTTGAATAATCAGGCCCTGTCATATCTTAAAGACATTTTAGTACTATATTATCCCAAGAGATTATTATCCCTCACACTGCAGGTTTACTTATGGTTCATAGAGTTTCCGAAAGTAGAATGGGAAGCAGAGTCTTCAGCTATCAGGCCCCTAACCTGTGGAACCAGCTCCCATTTTGGGTTGATAAAGCTTATAGTTGGGGCTGGATCAGGTGACCCTGATGCACTAAGCATTTCTTCTCCACTCCACTCGTCTTTTTCCTTGTCTCCCTATGCTCTCCTTTTTTCTCTTCTCTTTCCCCCTTACCCCCTAGGCAGGTGCAGCAATGACCCCCCCAGCTTGATTCTGCCGAAGTCCTCTTCCTGTTAAAAAAAAAAAAGGGGGGGGGGGGGGGGTCCTTCCCACTGTCACCACTGCTCATCACAGATCATCAGATTATAGGGGTATTCTCTCTAATCTTTACCTTACAATAGAACATGTTGTTTGTTGTGAATTGACACTACATAAATGAATTTAATTAACTGAATTGAATTAAATTGAATTTGGTTAATATATATGAGAAAATTGTTCTTAACAATTCATTTGGCTGCTTCTTTGGGGATCATGAATGTTTGCACTCAATATCGTACATATCCACCTCAGTTTTTTACATGTATATATATATCCAGTAGATACTGAAATATTTTACAGAATAAGGGAAAACTTTGCTGGGGTTGCTACATGAAAGGTCATAGGATCACAAAATTGTAATTCAGATTCTTTTTTTCACCATGATATGTGTATATCATGGATATATATCAAATCTTTTAACTAGAAATTCAAGAAAAATAAAGATTATCAAAGTTTTATGAGTAATCCTCTGGGAATCTCATATGTCTGTACAGCATTTAATGGCAGACCAATAGTTGTTGAGACATCTGAGTCTGCACTAAAGGGGCAGAGCAGTGAAATGACCAAATATTCAGCCATCATTGCTTTACGTGATACCAGTGCTGCTAAAATGATGTATAAGCACTTGTTTCTAATGAAGATTTTGGTCAGCTTCAAAAACTTTTAATCTTCTTAATGGTCTCTTGCTTTAGGGACAAAGTATATATATTTGTGTGGTTGCCTATCCTCTTTTTAACATGATGGAATAGATGCAGGATTAAAATTAATGGAGTTTAGTGCAGTTGTATTTTTGAATAGCCTGTTTATTTCTACACCTTTGGGAACAGGTTTGGGGATCACTGTTGGCTTTGTCATGTGATTTAAGGACCCTGATCTTACAAAGACTTTTATTCCTAGGGTTATACCACCTCAGTTTCTTTCAGAGCTTCCTGTGGAAAGTAATCAGTGTCCTCTCAAATAATGGCCTAAATAATTTTTTCTGGTTTTTCAAAAAAGACAGGGAAAAAAAACTGAACCAAACATTGAAAATATGACAATTTAGGCAAAAATAAAACTTGTTAAAAAATGACTTAGGCCATTATTTTAAGAGGGTGAGGATTTGTAATAATTATTTTTCTTTTGCCAGTGATTCCTAAATAGAGCATACATTTATACATGTACATGGTAGTTATGACACTATAGTCTCCTTATTTAGATAAGAAGCTCCTATATATTCATATTCGTGGCAAAGTAGATATCCCCCTCATTTCTGCCTTTAAAACTTTGCCCTGAAATAATGGTTAAATATACAGTTTTGACAACAAAGTTGAGCCCGAGGCACTTAAAAGATACCCATCTTAAAGAAATTAATTACCTCCCTTGTTAATCTTGATATAATTAAATTTCTGAAGAATGAAATTTGCTGCATTTTTTTTTCCCCCTCCGCCTCGCTGCTATGGAGGCGGACCAGTAATGGCTGGCTCTCTAGCTAGCCTGCTGGCCAGGGACGTGGGGACAGCCTAACATCGTGGGCCCCATGCTGTGCTATACCGCACTGTGCAAACCCACTCGCCTCATCCTACGCTTTCACCACTCATAGGGATAAGCAGTGAAAATGCCTCAATCACTGCTTTGCCATGCTGTGACTGCTTATATTTCCCTCATCCTGGAGGAGATGGAGACTCTGAGCCTCGAGTTCCTTATTCTTAACATGCGAGAATGGCATCGAATGACTCGAACGCAAGAGCTGCTAATAAAGTTGTCAACACGGAGCCTCTGAAACTTACATGGTGGAGCCCTGGAGAGGCATACATAGAGTTCTTTCTGTTATGGCTCACTTAAGAAACTCCTGTGCCTTTGTGTGACTTACTGTCGTTATTTATAGGACCTCCTGCGATGCTGTTAGATTTAACCCTGATTGCTTTGTGCAGCACAGCACTGGCATTACAAAGGAGTGCATTTTAATGTCGCTGTGTATTTAAGTTTGTTGTCTTTGACTGTACTTTCATGTGTGCTCCATTGTCAGCTATCAAGGTTTGATCCTGGGGAAAGAAAGAAGAAAAATATGGCAAAGATCTTTCATTAGATGCTGGTAGGAGGGCAGAAGAATGCCAAGAAGGCAGGAAAAGTAGTTGTAGTATGTATGAAGATTGCAGACTACAACTAGATGCTAGAAATGCCAGCATTGAGCGTAGATTAAGGGCTTTATGTAGGTGCACATCATGCATCCTGTAAGCAATTCCTCTCTACTCATAGGTCAGTGCTAAATAATTTAGAACCATCTTCACTGTATTATAGTTAAAGTCTACCATTTTTGTGCCAGAAACAGTTTCTATGTAACCTACAGACATACATTTGCAGTTGTTGTTTGTATATTTTAATATTGTATGTAGGAATGCCATTGAAAATACACCCTTGATGTTTAACTTAGAAACATAGAAAATGTTAAGTTTAATGTTAGACTGCCTTGATGTATGATTTTTTTTTTTACAGCAATATGTCATGGACAAAGAAAGTCACAATAACAACATGATTGTAATATTTTTAGAAAATGAAAAATATAATGCTCTTAGTCAAGTTAATCTTTAACTTTAAGATTAAAGATCTCTAAAGCATTCTTTTTAAAAATATAATTTAAAGTTCCTTTATTCTTATGACATGGCTGTGTTTAATTTAAAAAAAAAACTCCAGCAAGTTTCATAATACAGACTTGATGATCTTTAACTTTGTTGTGTGTTTCAATCTTAGAATAGTATTCAGGGAGTTACAGTTGTCGCAACAGTACAGAAAAGACAATTAAATTCTTATTTTATATCATCAAGTTTGTATTAATAACATGATGTCAATGTCAGTGTCTTTAATATTCATAAAGTTACCACAGTTTTTATAGTTTTGCAGTTATTGTCAGTACCAGTATTGTATAATGACCTCTCGAGTTTAAGTGATGCACTCATACACAAAAAAAAGACTGATGTCAAGAGCCCTGCATCCAACAGATTTTGTTAATATTTCAAATATGAAATGTTTAACGGTTATGTGTGATAGAAAAACAGTGTTCTTTTTTAATTTGTTACTCCATAAATATATATAAAAAATATATAACCACTCAAGCAATACCTGGAAATACATTTTGGATCCAACGTTATGCTCATCAGAATCAGAATCAGAATAGCGTTATTGTCATTATATGTCACATATAATGAAATTACAGGTGCTTCTCCCATTGTGCAGCATATAGTATAGAGAGAAGCACTTGTAATTTCATTATATGTGACATATAATGACAGTAAAGCTATTCTGATTCTGATTCTGATGAGCATAACATTGGAAACTCCAGACCACCAGGGGCTCCGTGGATTGTTGTCAGCTCTACCAGGTGGCGCAGGCGGAGGAGGGAGAGGAAACAAATTATTTAATTAATTAATGTTAAGATTAATTAAGATTTCTTTTATATGCACCAATTTATGCCAGCATGAGACTAGAGCTCCGGTAGTTGGTGACAGCCACGGTTACATCACTGAACTTGTTGTATCAAGAGTGGTTGGCTTTGAAAAAGCAAAAACAATATGTCGCAACACATTTTGATCTTCAGCTTCACCATTTGATGGATATTTTAACCAGTGGTGTCCAGTTAGTGCCTTTTATCAGCTTAACTGTGAGGTGGACTGATGTTAACTATATTCCCCAGCCAGTCATACTGTGAACAAAGCAGTTTGGGGGCTTGCACTCCATTTATGCTGTAACACCTGTGCTCCTATATTAATTTCAACTGGTAAAAAAAAAAAAAAAAAATTGCATTATTATGATAATTGTTATTATTAGTATTCATATCAGTAATCAACATCAGCAAGTGTAAAGTATTTTTTTTTGTGTGCTCGGTCTACAAAAAAGTGGTACATCTGTAACTAAAAGTGAAGCTTTAGATTTATTTAAAAAGTTAAAGGTTGAGGGTAAATTGAGATCAAGACAAGCAGATATTTTGCCCCCAGCTATAAACCAATCAAACAACTGATCATTACCACCCCTAAAAGCTATTGCTGTTTTCTACCCACCATTAGTCAACTCTGAATTTTTTTTTTAACTACAGGCTGTAGAAGCTTTTTGTCTAACTGCTTCCCTTTTCTCCCCCCTCCGAGAGAGGCCCTGTTTTGGCTTTCAGTTAAACAAGAGCTATCCCTCGTAACCTGGACCAACAACTACCTAATTTACATGACAGAGAATGTGTGTGCATGAATATTATATCTATTACAGCTCCCATTCTGTTCTTCATCTATTTCATTGTTTTTGTTAAAATGTTGTTGTGGTACAGTGTCCTTTATTTTGTATTTTAACAGGAAAACAGAACATCTAAAATTAGCTTCTGAAAATGGTAAAAGAGAACAAACAAGGCGATCCATTAGTGAGGATGGGTTATTGGCTGACTTGCCTCTTCTCATGGCGGCCCATTAAAAGTGGTAATGTCTGCCTGCAGCAGTGCCTGGGGAAGAAGAAGGAGGCCATGGAAGGCATATTTCACATGCATCAGACACTGGAATTAAATAGACCAATGTTCCCTAAAAAGACTGAAGTACATCTCTTTCTGATGTGCGTCCCGGGCAAAAATTCATTGATCTTAGAATGTCCCTTGGCAATTATAAAATATTAAATCCAAGTCGCACTTTTTGGCTCAGCTTAATTTTTTTTTCCTCGCTTTTCACTGCTTTCCATTTGACCAATTTAGAAAAAAAAAAAAAGTTAGAAATGGATGGCCACGAAAAAAAAAACCCGACACTGATAATAAAGCCTGTGCACACTTTTAGATATCTTTTGTTATGTTTCTGTATTGTTTTTGCAGAACATCTCACATCATTAAATGAACTGAGGTCCCTGCAAAGCTATGCGTGTCTGAAACATGTCTTATTACACCATCAAGGCTGTGTTAACCAGGAGTGCAAGTGATTGCGATTGAAGCACACAAAGGAGTTGTCTCCCTGTATATAACATCTTTATTTTGGAGCACAAGGTCTTCTGAGCCGCTGATGTCTATTTCAGCACTCTGGGGACGACAAATATTTGTCAGCTGCTTTCCATTAGGTCTCTGGCCCTGGTGCTCTCCTCCCTGGCCCCTTTATGTCCCTCAGAGATTACAGAGGGGGTCTAACAGTTAATTGCCCAAATCATTAAATTTAACATATATCTCAATAAATATAATCAGCCAGCTGTTTGACAAGGTACACAGTTCATTAAGTCCCCTTGCTTGTTTGTCGTTTCCCTAATTAAGATTTAGAATCGATCATTGAGTGTGTAATGTACAGTGTAGCTTGGTTTGCACAGGGAGTCTCTCTGCTCAAATGAAAAGGAATGGCATCCGCTTGCTAAAGCTTTACCATTTAGCACACTGACTGCAATGGGAATTAGACATCCTGTGCTAATTAGGGAGGCCAATTAACTGTGAAATTCAGGCATTTTTGACAAATAATCTCAGCAGAATTCAGACATCACCATGCACATAGATGTTATGAGCCCTGAATGAAGAGAGGATAAAGGCTTATGGCTTTTTTGCTGTTTTTTGATGCCTGCTTGTGTTGCTGGAAATGTGTGCTCCCATTGATTTGTTTTTTTGTGTCAAGTAGCATCCACTTGAACCTATTGTCTCCAAAGTTGGCTGAAAATGTTTTTACATGCACGTCCTTTAAAATCCACATCTGCTGTTTGGTGCTGTATTCTAAGTTTAATAATGTACATGATCATGACACAGATAATAGACATACAACAGTGTTGTCTGAATAAGAAAAGAGTTGTAATAACTATAGATTGCTCCTACTTTTAATATTACCAGGTCTGACTTTGGTTTAGCTTCTAAGCAAGAGAACAAAGATGCTGTGGTTGGGCATGTTTGGCTGCGTTTGACCACTACTCATTTTTCCCGAAACAAAGAATTGGCATCATCATAAAGCCTCAGTGTTTCTGTGCCTCTCATTTCCATTTTGATTCATGATCACATGTATATTTTAGATTGCATAAATTATGTATTTGTTGGACTAATGAACGCCCTCCACTGATAGAACTTTGGGGGAGTTGTGAATAGCCAGCTATGGTCTCTATCACCCGCATCAGCATTTTGATTACATGTCACGGCATTTCTGAGCAATGAGATGTGGTTTGGCTTAAAAAGGCTTGTCTGGCCTTTGGAGAAAATTTTATATACACATACCACAAGGTCCAGAGAGCCACAAAATGCAAACATACCTCCTGGGCCGGCCTTTGTCACTACACACGATGGCTCTGTTGTGTGTTTGCGTACACGTTTGTATTGAGGTCTGTGCAGTTATGCATGTGTGGTCTTGACTCATTGACAACTATAAAACAGGCCCCTGCTGTCTTTATTACCTGTTCAACCTATCCTAACTGCTTTGTTCCTGCGGTACATAGAAACACATTTACCCGTGCTTGCGTTGGCATTTTCTGTTCAGTTGGAATCTAATAGAAAGGCGCCATTACACCATAGAAGGCAATGGCTCTGGGTGCATGCTGAAGCTGTTTGGATACCAGGCAGCGCCTGCGGTGTGTTTGCAGGGCGCCGAGGGGCAGCTCCTGCAGCTGCCCGCCTCAGGTGCAGGAAGAATTGAGTACTTCCTTTTACAAGATGTTTAATTATTATGGCAGGCAAGAGTGTGGATTTAAACCAAGTCAATATGTAGATAAGCCCTATATACACACACACACACAGCTGCTTGCAAAAGGATGCTGTTGTATGTGGTATAATAAAGCAGGTTGCCAAAATGCTGTGCAGGTAGAATGGAAGCCTTCTGGGCCTGTGGAAGAGCAATCTGATGGGAGGAATGAGGCCTCCAGAAAAGTGCCAACAAAACTATAATGAGGAACTCCTTAACTGAGTCCAAATTTTGCAAAACTGCCAACCATTTTTACTCCACCACTCCACCCCATTCCCCTCCCACACATCTGGATTTTTTAGTTAATTGTATATTACTGTATATGACCTGTGCCAGCTGTACCATATTGTTCAGTCAAAAGACCTCTGCTTAACAACAGAACTAGTAGAAGAAGCAATATAAGTAGGGCATTTTACTGTATATTAATGTTGCCTTAACACTATAAATCCCCAGAATGGTAAAGACATTTGTTTCAGAATAGCTTTGAAAACTCTGTCAGTTTCTCCTCTTTAGCTTGTTGGATAAAAAACAATGACACGTGGGGTCACAGATGTTCACAGAAGCACTCTATTTAAGTTTTGGTTCATCTTTCTGGGCCATCTATATAAAACATGAAACTCTATTCTTTCCCCTGAAGAGCATGGATTTTAATCAGACCTGCTCTTCAGACAGCCATTTTCCTGCTGTTCATACTTAGCAGGCACTGCATCAGGTGCATGGGGACCAGTGTCAGCGGCATTGGAGCTGAGCCTATGATGGCTAAGTGATGTCAGAAATGGCCCCATTAATGTCAATTTGAGATCAAGGGCCGATTCATAGTGTGAACCTCTGCCGTAAATGTGCTTTCTAATCCCCCACATCTGCAAATCTACTGTGGCTCCGTGGTGTCTTTCTTTTCTTGTAAGTGAAATGTGTCACTGCTCATATGAGGATTTATGTGGAGACTGACAGCTCAGGATACAGCACATGTCTGCAGAGCAGCACGGTCTGTTGTGCTGCTTTTCGTGTCTCATCCTGTTCTCGAGTCAGAGTCTTTTAACGCGCATCAGTTCTGTGTTATTCAGTGCCATGCTATTTTGCTAGTGTACCATTTTCCCTAATTAGGCCATTTGCAGGATGCGTTCTTCTTAGTATGGTCATTTATGTTTGATACCGTTCTGAACTGATAGGCTTTTGTTAACTGGTTATTCCTATTTGGAACGTTTCGCGAAGACATCAAAGGGTGGACCACAAGCCTCATTTGGCAACTTCTCCCAGCTATCCATCGGCTGCAAAACACCCCGGTGCCTTGATTATTAACTCAGTCACCACCCTCTCATTCAACTTGAATTAAAAATTAAAAACCGGCAGAAATGACAGTGCCACACCATTGAAAGTAAAGTGTGTAAAACCAACAAGGGCTCATTAGCGAGTAGTTCTGAAGACAAGCATTCTGACTAGAGACTCATTACACTTCTCCTATTTTAACTCTAATTGGGTTCATTTTATATATGAAACGCCTTGAATATTTAATGCTGAAAAAGTTCTACTTCTGATACTTTATGTAGCCAAAGATACTTGGCCTGTGTTAATTGTCCAGGTTATCTGGGAAACTGTTAGCAGTTTCTTAGCTACTCTTTTTCTCGCTGTAGAAAGTGCCAGAGAAGCAAGATATTGAACACATTGCTTGGTGGATTATTGGTTGGATTATGATCTTCAGACAAATAAAGCTGATTTATTAATCACAACAGCAACAAACTCACCATCTGGGTTGTTGTTATGTTAGCTGTTCTGCTGGTGTACTATTCTGGTTGTGGACAATGTAGTTTTCCTATCATTTAGTAAATAATAATTGGCAATATGTGAACAAATGTTATTACCCCCAAATCCTAAACGGGGTTGGCAACTTAAGCTACAAAGACCCACCTAATAAAGCCTTTGTAGTATTTAACAAGTTGTTCAGCTAGCCAGGCTTAGAGCATTTTAATTAAACAGATTAAAAACAGTGTTATGGTTTCTTCCTCTGGTTGCCTTCACACAATCTTTTGTTTCTCTCAGGTTGAAAAGAAAGAGAGAGGGGAAACAAAAGCAAGATTGTGTTTCCAGGCAGGAAAGTTTGAAGTTCTTTGTTTGGAAGCAAGGTTCCGGGTGCAGCAGACTGTTTAGCTTGGTGACCCTGTGACTGTCTTCTGAGGAATTGTATGAGCAGCCCTGCAGAATAGTGCTCCGGGGTCGGCTTTCATCTTAGCAGTAACCTGTGGACTTTGAAACTCAGGGCGATGGAATTGCAGCTTTGTCAGTACACTACTAATTAGAAAATTCCTGACCTCGAGCAAGATGTTTTAATTATGTGTTGTGTCAACGAGTTTGCAGATTTAATCCACCGTTGATACACACTCAAGTGTGCAAACTGTGTCGCACATTGTAGTAGATCAAGTGGAATGGAGCAGTTTTTTTTTCTTCTTCATCTTTCTCTTCCTCATGTAACCTTATGCCTTTCCCGCACCATGTTATTTAAGAGCCATCACATGCTTAAGTAGCCAAATTAGACGTGGAGTTAATGTGTTAGCTCGTGAAAAAGCTGGTCTGATTTGCTTTGGTTGTGGGAGGCTGAACAATGTGACAGTATTGTGCTGGGTGTGAGCTCTCTGTTGCAGTGAGTCAGTGTGAGGGAAGGCAGGAAGGGGTTAAACAGAAATTGAGCGGGGATGCTGGGGGCAGCAGTGCTGCAGAACATAGCAGTGTTCGTGCGAAGGCAAGTCATTTCCCGAAACACTGCAGACACATGGCCTGCGGCGCTCTAAAACCTTTGGAGACCAAAATGGCTTGCAGGAGTTAGAAGTAATAAGGTGTTTTTTTGCCTTCTTTCTCCTTGACTGAAATTCTGCACGGTTGCTATGCATTGCCATGGAGCTGTGTAGCTGTTTTTATGGTTTATGTGGGTATTAAGATGCTCTGCAACTGGCCATTTTTGAGATTTGTCGTTGTTTAGTTGTGAAGCAAATGGAAGTTGTTTGTTTTGAAAGTAATTCCCTCATCCTTTTTGCCATGATCAGAATGCTAGACCTCACTCCCGTCCCATTGTGTTTTACCCTTTATTCTTTTAGTTTTTTTCCTCTGGTGTTCACAAAATGACAAATTAAAAAAAGCATGTTTGAGACAAGAAAAGCAATATATAGCATGGTGGCAATGGCAGCCTCTTGTTTAGAAGCCTCTGATAGGAACAAAGGCCATCTGCGTCAGTGCATGAACATAAAGCTGGGGTATTAGTCCATTCTGACCTCTGTGATTATCGGTGGACTGAACCAAAACCCTTTTCATCCTTTCCCCTGGTTCTGTTAATCTTGGCTGCCTTGTGTGCTTCAAAGAGAGGCTCCGGCATATAATCTGGGTATGTACATCTGTGAATTATTATTCTAATTCTTTATACGTTTATTAGAGCTGAATAAACTCCACATCAAATACATCACTCGGGCAATGTCAGAAAGCCCGGGGCAAATCAGCCGACATCTGTTAACTCTTTCAAAATGGCCTCATCCAGCATGTCTGTGGGCGTAGAAGAGCGAAAAAAGGGAGAGGCGAGAGAGGGAGAGAGAAAGTCTCTGTTGCTGATTAATGGTGCCCGGAGAAGAGGCGTTTCAGGCCGAGTGTGGAGATGAAGCGGGGCTGCACTCCCACGGCTGGGCTACACACTGTAAACACTGAAGGGACGAGGCAGCGTTCCCCAACTGAAATGCAGCATGGAGGAAAACATGTGGGAAAGCTTTGCATCCTGGCACGTAGTCAGTCAACCAGGCAGTTAGTTAGTCAGTCCTTCAGTCAGTAAATGAGTCGGTCAGTCAGTGAGTCAGCCAAGCCCTGAGCCAGTCAGCCAAACAGTCAGGTCTTCAGTTTGTCAATCAGCAAATCTGTGAGGCCTTCAGTCAGCCAGCATGCATGGTAGTTTGTCAGCCTGTTAGGTACTCATAATGTGAGGAGGTCCATCAGAATCAGGACCTGCAAGTCCGTTCAAAGAATAAACACCAAATGCAAATATAACTGGACCACTAAATCATGACTCTGTACCTGTAAGAATGACCAGAATATAAAACTGAAATTTTCCACAACTGAATCGCGGCTGTCAGTAATTTCCATCCTGGCTTTAACTTTTAAAACACTACCTGGTTTAGCTTTTGCTTCACTTATTTGTTTATCTCGTCAACTGTCTACCTCTGTTGTTCTATATATGTCCTCCTTGCCTGAAGCATAGACATCAGAGTTTTTTCAGCACCAAAGTAAAAGAGAAATGTTGCATCATGAACAGCTTATCTATTTTTCTCAAGCAACAAGGGTCTACTATTTGTCTTTCAGCATGACAGCTAAGCAATGTTTTCTCCCCATGTTGCAGTTTTAGTTAAGACAGTGTGATTTCTGGTTTGTTGTCACACACTGGTACATACAGTACAGCCTCTCCGCCTCTGTCTGCAACTTCTGCCGTGAGGACTGGAGTGCTGAGACAGCAGGTTGGACTGTGCGGGGCCGAGCAGCTCTGCATGCCTGGCAAAGTGGGCCATTAACCCACCGCCCTGAGGTGTGACCTGGGCCAAATCCAATATTGGCTCCAGCATCAAGGCACAGGTGCCACTCAGGGTTCAAAGACACAGATCAGCAAGAAACCCACCACCGCTGCTACCCCACTCCCTTTCTTTTTCTTAAACAATAAAGGACTGAATGTAAATTCAGATTGTATACACCTACGAGTACCATTGCTGCCGCTGCACATTTGAAGAAAATGAGTCAGAAAGACCGAAAGAGGGTAAAAGAAGTATTATTAAATGAAAGTAAATTTAGCAAAATATGAATTCATTTTAGTTCTGTCAAGGATAAGTGAATTTTGCAGGCCAATGGTGCTCTGAGAATGTCAAAGTGTGACTTGCTGACTTTGTCCTTGCTATTAAAATAATTTTTCTTTTTTTTTTTTCCATAAATCTCTGATTACCAAACACACCAGCCTGGTCATTTCAATAAAGTCTGCCCTCACTGCATTCACTGACTATAGCTTAATTTTAAAATTGTATTGGGACTTAATTGTATTGGGATTTAGACAATAATACTAAATAATGCAAGCCTTTTATTTGTTGTTACCTGGGCTCATATCTGTGCATTCTGCCGGTATTGTCAGATGAAACAGTGGCTTTCGCATTAAAAAACAAAAACAAACAACAAACAAATGAAGGAACATGTGGAACTGTTTTTACTATGTTCCATTTCACTCTTAAACTCGCAGTGATAACACTATGTTGACATGGTTATGCACCACTCGACTTAAAATTATGTTAAATTCAGGCAGATAAGTTGGTCTATAGTCATTGCTTAGGGAAAATCAGACCTCCTATAAATCAGTTATAAGTCAGTCAAAATGAAGGAAACAGAGTGTAACCAGTTGAGAATTCTGTCTGATCTGATCTGAGACCATATTTTTTGTGAATAACATCTCAAAATCTAACTTCCATCATTTAAAGTACGCATACGTGTTCAATTTATTTTCATAAGAAATTGCTGAAATTCTTTTTTTTTGTTGCATTATTGTAGTGTCACAACTCAAGAACGTGCAGGATTTGTCCTGTGCTTCAGTGCCTCTCTCAGTCACTTGTTCCCTCATTATTTTCCACTTAGCGTATTATGCTAATTGTAAGCTAGACAAAGCACATTCAGACTTGGCGTTTCTGCTTTTGTGTGCTTTCACATGTGTGCCGGAAACCACAGGGAATGAAATAGTGTAAAATAATGTGTCTGGACCGTTGACGCATTGTCATCTATGTCAACAACACTGTCGCTGAAGACCAGAGCCAGCAAAGAGGCCTTATTACAGATGAGCTTTAAAGCCTTTCCTCTGCTTTCCCCTCCTCAGGTTCTATCCACTGCACTCTCTGTATTTTTTCTCTCTGTCCCCCGCTCCAAACAAGTCAAATGTCTGAAGAGATGTATCGAAGTATCCCTGCGCATTCTGTACGATGGATATGTCATATGACATAATGCCTCCAAGCACCCATCACAGATAAAATGACAGATGCTGTTTTTTGCCTCATGGATCTTTCTTGGCCAAGCTGATTTTGAGACTTTCCTTTATGCTATACTCCTCTCTCTCTCTCTTTGTGACTCTGCTCTTGTACTCTTTCCTCAGCTCATGTTTTCTTTTCATCCACCATGACCTTACAAAAGCCTGCCATTTTGTTTTTTTTATTGAATTTCAAACACAATTACAGTGTAATTGCTAAACAAGAAGAGCGTGGTCATTGATGTCTCACTTTCCTTTTTAACTGACACTCAACCATCTGCTTTGTTTAGCGTTGGTGTTTACACTGCCCATCCCTCTCCCTCTTCTGCAACATTATTTCCTGCATGTACTGGTGAGAGGCATCAGTCTCCATAGATACTGACAACAACATACCAGTGTTTGGGTTGTTGGCGTTCTTTATGACGACAGCATATAAAGACAGAGGAGAGAGGAGAGGCTGTGCTGAGTGAATTCCTCCACAAGCACTGGACTTTCTGCTTGTATTTCAGTCACTTAAGACTCCCCTTGTCCCTGAAGGGAATGAGGCATTCTGGGAGCTGCAGTGCACTACCTGTGAATCATCATCTGTCTGTGCTTGCTGCCTTCCTCCACTCCACCATCACCCACTTTAGCCATAGCACCATCCCAGCACTGACTGCCTGCCTGTGGCCACTGCTGCCCATCCATCTAAGTGGATGGATGGCTTTGATTGGTAAAATCTGTGGCCCTGTCGTGAGCCTTACTTGTGAATGGCAGTAATTGGCATGGCAGTAGGCAGGCCCATCTTTCACATGTGGTCAGCTATGATTGACCTGATTAAACTGGGGTTGCTCCCCAAAGTGAGGGTCTGGTGTGCCCCAGGGTGCTGAGGAGCATGCTGTACCCACTTGCCCCTAGATGTGGTTGAGGTAAGTTGGCAAGAGCAGTGGCCTGGCTAGCCTCAATCGTCATTCAGCTTGCAGGGGTCAAAAAGTGTGCTGAGGGTAATTTGAGACAAGGCATCGTCATACATTGTACACAAACACAAGCATATGAGGGGGTGGGTGCTGGAGGGACTTTGGTTTTGTTCTTGTAAATTCATACCCATCATATGTTTGCAATTAAGGCCTGTCTGTACTGTGTGTTTACAGAGTGGTGCAATCAATGTAATTATGAGAGGGTGTTCCTGACTGAAATGTCTGTCTTATTTCTCTGTGCCTGGGTTCAAGTGGGCACTTGCTGGATTTGTTTCCCAGTGTTTCTCATTTCCAAATGTAAATGCATCTCTTGATTTGTATCAGCCTCTGTATACACTCCCTTTTTTTATCGTTCTCATTTTTCCTGGATCAAATACAAACAACAAGGTCTCCATTTCAGACTGGAACGTCAGCTCAGATCTATGTCAGCAGCGTTGTTTATTTGGAGGAAAAATCTATTCATAGTCCAGGCAATGTAAAGAGCCATAAAACATACTTAAGTAGAAATGATGGTTTTCCTGGCCTTTGGTGAATATTGCTAATGTTTTTTTCACGTTTAAAGATATTTTTTTAGAACACTCGCCTGCATCTGAAGATCTGGATGTTATTAGTGTGTCTTTTTGATCTCATCCGGCTCTTCAAGAGGGATTATTTTTCTTTATTGGAGGTGTATACTTGCTTAGAGGTCACATTCCTTACTATTGATAGTGTCAGTGTGTTCAACAAATTCAACAAAGATTACTTCATTTTGTGAATGGGAAGCACATATTGCTTGCTTCTAAACAGTTTTGTGTTTCACTATGGAACAGCACAGCCATTTTATTTACATACAAGCACTTGAATAAAAATAAATGTAAAAGAATCATTACAAATAAAGTCATACTGTTCAGATTTTCCAGCAAGGGTCTTAGGACAATTTGGGGTTGGGGTTTGAGTTAAGGTCACAGCATAGTGGTGCACTAATAGGAGGTAGTATACAGAGCTTTGCAAACCCACATCTGCATGTTGTAGCTATGTACTGTGTCACCCAGGGGTAGTGTTAAAATTATGTGGAACAACCACATACCACTTATGTTGAAAAACAGAAGTAAAAATATACAGAAAGCTCCTTTGCAGTGAGGTGAAACCAAAAACAATGAAAACTGTCTACTGCAGACTTTGTGTTTGTCATTTGTGTTTGCACTTTATACTCTTTGTGGTAGACTTCACTGTCATTCCCATTCTATTCAAGCCAATATTTCAACCATTCGACATTCTACCTATGCTGTTGGCTTTTTAAAGGACAGTAGAAGTCCTTCAAAAAGCCAGCGGCTACAGCTACATTGTATTCAGGAGTGCAGTGTAGCCACCGCATTTGTTGAATTCCCACAATCCAACTCTTTGCGTAGCCAAAGAGCTATACAAACAGACACCAATGTGGGACCATAAATCTGTCATCACACACCATGAAGTCACTTATCGCAATTAAAAAAACAGAAGTATTCTCTTCCATTGTTAGCTGCAGGATTCCTACAAAATCACAAATGAGTTTCATTACATTCATCTCCTAAAGTAGTCTGGAATTGGACACAAACATAATTATAGCCATGCTGTTGATCTGTAGACTTCTTCATTTAGCACAAAGGAAGCTATGTGCCTTATGCTACAGTTACAATAGGGAAAACAGTGGTTAGAGACTGCGGCACAACCAAAATTATTGCACCCATGTGCAGTGAACGAAGTCAGCAACCACTCGCAATCAGTTGGCCTCTTCGAAGCATCAAGACAGAGATAAAATGGTTATAAGACAGAGTACGTCTGCTCTCAGTTTGCAATCGAATGGGGTCAAGTTGGGAATTGCATGCACTCTTTGTGTGACAATACAGTGATTAACTGTGATATCTATTTGCATCTGTTGCAAATCTATGGCAGTCTACATTCACAGAAATTCACATTTACTACTTAAATTCAGGGTTCAGCCAGAACCTCAGATTTGAAATAGAAATTAAGAAATTCTTTAACAAATAGTGATGTAGTTGCTGCAGGATGGCCATTTAACTGTAGAATGGCATAGGCACTCAGCAAGCTTCTTGCTATATAGGAATAGATTTGGTAAGATAATAGTTCACATTAGCTGTAATGACACCCAGCCTAACAAAAACCCAATTACAGCAGGATAAATATATTAGTTTAAATGAATCAACACCCCCCAAGTCACACTGTCAGAATCCTTGAAGGGCAGGTCGACGAGGAGGAGTAGCAGCAATCTTCCACTCCAGCTTGTTAATTAACCATAGACCTAGACGGAGTTTTAATTCATTTGGAAGACTGACTCTTAGCTTTGTCCACTCTAATTGGAAAATTCAAAAACCTGTTTTATTTGTCATTATCTATCATCCACCTGGTCCTTACTCAGAGTTTCTGTCTGATTTCTCAGACCTTATCTGATTTAGTGCTCAGTTCAGATAAAATAATTATAGTGGC
Source organism: Archocentrus centrarchus (assembly GCF_007364275.1). Classification (NCBI taxonomy): domain Eukaryota; kingdom Metazoa; phylum Chordata; class Actinopteri; order Cichliformes; family Cichlidae; genus Archocentrus; species Archocentrus centrarchus. The sequence continues at coordinate 29,830,919 of NC_044348.1, forward strand.
TGATTTTAACATCCACATAGATGCTGAAAATGACAGCCTAAACACAGCATTTAATCTATTATTAGACTCAGTTGGCTTCTCTCAAAATGTAAATCAGCCCACCCACCACTTTAACCACACTCTGGATCTTGTCCTGACAAATTTTATAGAAACGGAAGACTTAACAGTATTTCCTGAAAGCTCCCCCCAATGGATTACACAGCAGTGAGGAACAAGTTTTATTACAGCTGAAGTCTTTCTGAAAGTTCTGTAACTAAGTTTAAGGATAAAATCCCTTAATTATGCTCTTCAATGCCACGTGCCAACACAGTGCAGAGCAGCTACCTAAACTCTGCTCCCAGAGAGGTAGATTATCTTGTCAATAATTTTACATCCTCACTGCATACGACTCGGGATACTGTAGTTCCTCTAAAAAGGAAAGCCTCAAATCAGAAGTGCCTGACTTTGTAGTATAACTCACAAATGTACAACTTAAAACAGATAACCTGTAAGCTGGAGAGAAAATGGCATCTCATTAATTTAGAAGATTTTAATTTAGCCTGGAAAAAGAGTTTGTTGTCTATAAAAAAAATCCCTCTGCAAAGCTAGGACATCTTATCTTTTCATCACTAATTGAAGAAAATAAGAATAACCCCAGGTTTCTTTTCAGCACTGTAGCCAGGCTGACAAAGAGTCAGAGCTCTGTTGAGCCGAGTATTCCTTTAATCTATCTTTACTGGTTGGCTATGTACCACAAGCTTTTAAGGTGGAAGTAATTAAACCATTACTTAAAAAGCCATCACTCAACACAGCTGTCTTAGCTAATTACAGGCCAATCTCCAACTTCCCTTTTCTCTCAAAAATTCTTGAAAGAGTAGTTGTAAAACAGCTAAGTGATCATCTGTTGAGGAACGGTTTATTTGAAGAGTTTCAGTCAGGTTTCAGAATTCATCACAGTACAGAAACAACATTAGTGAAGGTTACAAATGATCTTCTTATGGCCTCTGACAATGGACTCATCTCTGTGCTTGTCCTGATAGACCTCAGTGTAGCTTTCAATACTGTTGACCATAAAATTTAATTACAAAAATTAGAGCGTGCCATAGGTATTAAAGGTACTGTGCTACAGTGGTTTGAATCATATTTATCTAATAAACTCCAATTTGTTCATGTAAATGGGGAGTCTTCTTCATGCACTAAGGTTAATTATGGAGTTCTGCAGGGTTCTGTGCTGGGACCAATTTTATTTACGCTATACATGCTTCCGTTAGGCAGTATTATTAGAAAGCTTTGCATACATTCTCTTTGTTATGCAGATGATACCCAGCTTTATCTATCAGTGAAGCCAGATGACGCACATCAATTTGTTAAACTGCAGGAATGTCTTAAAGACATTAAGGCCTGGATTACCTCTAATTTCCTGCTTCTAAATTCAGATAAAACTCAAGTTATTGTACTTGGCTCTACGAATCTTAGAAACATGGTGTCTAACCAGATGCTTACACTGGATTGCATTACCTTAACCTCCAGTAACACTGTGAGGAATCTTGGACTCATTTTTGACCAGGATATGTTTTCAATGCTTTTTTTGCATTAGTGCAGTATTTCTAAAATTAGAAACATCCTGTCTCAGAGTGATGCTGAAAAACTAATTCAAGAATGTATTACTTCTGGGCTGGAGTATTGCAATTCATTATTATCAGGCTGTCCTAAAAACTCCCTGGAAAGCCTTCAGTTGATCCAAAACACTGCAGCTAGAGTACTGACAGGGACTAGAAAGACAGAGCATATTTCTCCCATATTGACTTGTCTTCATTGGATCCCTGTTAAATCCAGAATTGGATTTAAAATTCCTCCCCTCACATAGAAGGTCTTGAAAAATCAGGCCCCATCTTATCTTAAAGACCTCATAGTACTGTATCACTGCTGGCTCACTTGTGGTTCCTAAGGTATTCAAAAGTAGAATGGGAGGCAGAGCCTTCATATTTCAGGCCCCTCTTGTGTGGAACCAGCTCCCAATTTGGATTTGGGAGACAGACACCCTCTCTATTTTTAAGACTAAGCTTAAAACTTTCCTTTTTGATCAAGCTTATAGTTAAGGCTGGATCAGGTGACCCTGAACCATCCCTTAGTTATGCTGCTATAGACTTAGTGTTTCTTTTCATTCACCTTTTTTCACGGAGGTTTCTTCCTGTTAAAAGGGAGTTTTTCTTTCCCACCATCGCCACATGCTTGCTTATAGGGGGTTGTTTTGACTGTTTGGTTTTCTCTGTAATTATTTTAGGGTCTTTACCTTACAATATATTGTGCCTTGAGGCGACTGTTGTGTTTTTGGCCTATATAAATAAAATTTGAATTGTATAGTCCATTTTTCTAAAATTTCATTGCAGCAACCCAAAATGGTACTTAGTAGTTTGTATGGTCCCCATGTGCTTGTATGCATGCCTGACAATGTTGGGGCATTCTCCTAATGAGATGACCCACGGTGTCCTGGGGGATCTCCTCCCAGATCTTCCAGGTCCAGGTATCACCTCATGATATCAGTAGTAACACTTACCTAGCCAAATGCAAAACTAGTGAAAAAACAGTTGGAAAAGATAAGGAGGGAAAACATTTCAGTGGCCTCCACCTGTAAAACCATTCCTGTTTTGGGGGGGTTGTCTCATTGTTTCCCCTGTAGTGCACCTGTTGTTAAAATTCATTATGTCACTATGACAATGCTAAGATGCCAATGGTTTTGCTCATGTTTCTATTCTCAATTTATTATATTATCATGCTAATATGATAATAACCAGTTTACCAAAGCACAGCTAAACTGGTACAGTATTACCTTGCAATTCTTTTTGCAGGGAACATTAACAGCTGTATTGATCTATGACAATCCATCCTGTAGATATTATATACAAGGTGCAATCAATAAGGGCCATGACTGTTTACATTAAATGCAAAAATCTTACCTTATTTAAATCGGGCTACCATCCCTTTCGAAATAGTCTCCTTGGGCAGTGCTGAACTGCTCCCAGCACTCCTGCTATTTTCAGATCACTCCATGGACGTTCATTTCAGACCATTTGCACATCTGTTGCTTGCTGGATCCACTGTGCCATAAAAGAGGCCATTCAACTTTGAGTTCAGTTGAGTTTAATTTTAAGGGAAGAAAATAAAGTCACGAGAAGGAAAACCAAGCAAGTTGGGTGGGTGGTTATTGATGATTGTGTTAGTTTCACCAAGAAATTACTGCCTTTTTAATGTGCTGTCAGTGGACACATTCTGCTTAGTTCAGGTTTTTTTTTGTCCTCCGTCAAATGCCTCTAAAAAATAAACAAAATGCATGCAAGCAATGAAAAGAAATGAAAGAAAATAAATGAAAATGCATTTGTCGGTTGAGCAACAGAGTTGAGTATGTGGGTTGCACCCATGAAAAACTTCTTTCAAGTTCTTTCAACTTCTTTCCCATGAAAGACTTCTTCAAAGTCTTCTTTGCCAATGCTTATTCTACTAGTGACTGTTGTTTGTGTAATTTTTTTGGATTGGATGATTGCAGGTTGAAGAATGGGATGCCACCTCACAGCAGTGTGTGACCAAGCTGGTGACCAGCATGAGGAGGTGGTGCCAGTCTGTTGTGGCTGTGTATGGTTCTTCCACGTTACCGAGGCCCCTGTGTGTTAAATGAATACGTTGTTAAATTGCCAAAATGTCTTGTTTCGTCAGACTTCACTCATCTAATCCAATAAACAACACCAAACAAGAGTCAGCATGGGTGCATGACGGTTTTTCATGGATGCAGCACACAAGAGTCAACTCTGCTGCTCAACCCACAAATTCGTTTCTTTACTAATGTGGCATCCTTTAAGGAGAAATAAACAGGCGTTCCAACAGTCTAAGATTTATTGCCAAGAAGCATTGTTACAACAAAGAAATAATCAATTAAACACAAATTTCCTTATTTTTTGTGCTAAGTTTACACACACACACACACACACACACACACTCACTCACTCACTCACCTGATCTGATATGCTGTCTTTGGGCTCAAAAACTGCAGAGACAGCTTTTTGGTCTCAGGTTTGCAGCCTGAGATGTAGCTCTGAACCTCACTATGAAAGTTGCATCACTAGGATGTAAAAGCTGATGTTAGCTCTCAGTACAAGTTTGAAATGCAAAGATCAAAACAGGACTTTTAGGGAGCGAACCAAATGTAGAAGGAGTGCTGGGAGCAGTGCATGGCTGCACAAGGAGATGACCTTGAAGGGGATAGCAGCTTTATTTAAATCAGGTGAAGGTTTTACTTTTTGTGGGCAGCTGCAGAACATTTTGGGATCTTTTTTTTGCATTTTTGGCCACAGCGGCTTTTTATGAGCAGTGGAGAGAGACAGGAAATGGGGGAGAGATACAGGGAAAGACACACGGGCAAATTGGCGACGGGCCGGGACGCGAACCCGCGCCGCCCGCACCGCAACGCGACATTTGTATGTGGTCGCCAGCTTCATCACTGATCAGAACACTTTTCACCAGGTTTTTATCTGAATAATACTTATATTATGCTTGATGAAAGTTATCACCATAAATTATTGTACGAGTTCTTCCATTTCACCTTTCGACCTGTGCATTGTCTCCAGATTTCCGGCAGTACGGCGGGCTCCCCGGCCAGCTCATCCGCTCCATCCACCTCATCACGCCAGTATACACGGCAGCGCATCACTCGTGTCAACCTCAGGGACTTAATTTTCTACATGGAGCAGGAGAGAGAGACCGCCCACTCGCTCCTCCTTTATCGTGCTCTGCTCAAGTAGCCTCTGCTCCGCTCAGCGCCCACCTCAACCTCCTCCTCCTCTTTCCCAGCCACGTGCCTTCAGATCAGGTCTAATGTTTCAGCTCTGTGTCTCCATATGTATTGTAATGTAATGTTTGATGTAGCTTTTAATAACAAGAAAGTGAGAGAGCTATAGAGTGGGGAAAAAAAAATATAAAAATAAAACTGTTGTTCCGTGTCTTCTCCTTTAGCTTCACAGTGTGTAGTTAGAACATTCACTTTAAGGGCCACATCATATCCTGTTGCTGAAGTTGGATTTGCCAGAAGAATGATGTGTTTGCGTCATAGGACTTGACCAAGACCTTCTTCCATGTATACTGGGTAGCTCTTTGTTTGACGTTCTTGGCAGAAGCTTCAGTGAATCACCTTAAAGTAGGAATTATTTTGGCTAAGAGAATTATAATCACACATTGATACAGCCTACAATATTATCCATGAGTTATTTGTTGAACACAGTTCAATGAATGTAGTCTAGCTGAACTAATAAACGAGACTTGACAGATTTCTAGACCAACACATAATTCTGAGACATCCAGATTCCAAATAACAGCATTACGTTCAGTTTCCTTACTGTATGTGTAAATAGTTCTTTTAGAATTATTTTACAGCATGTATATTTTTATCACATGTAAGCTTTGTAAGAAAAGGAATAATCCATGTGTCAATATTATAAAACCTGATGTTTTGTACAACCACGTGCTTTGAAAGAGTCCAATTTAGACAGTTTATTCTGTAGAGTATTGTTACAAAGGGGACTCCTCTCAAGCCTTCTTGAAAGGTCATTTAACAAATTCACAGTCGCACTATGTGACGCCAGTTTCTGACTGGTTACCCTTGTTGAGTGAGTCAGTATTTTTTTAAACATATAATGTGAACATTGTTTTTATGACTAGCAGTTGGTAATTTGTGTCTTACGGTATCATGCCCACATGAATGGTTTAAGAAGGTAAATTTTGCTGTAATTCTAGGTGCTTCAGTGGCATGGAAGAGCGAAAACAGACATTCCTCTATCTTCCACTGTCATTGTTCTTTCTGCACATCACTGATGTTTGATAAAAAAAAAAAAACACTTGTGAACTATTTTCAAAGCCACTCACACTCTCACTTTGATAATGACTGAAAGTTAATCCATAAAATGTTTCAGTGCACAACATTTATATTTGTGTCCATTTTGATCCCAAAAATATCACAGCAAGAAGATAATGTTAAACTGAAGGAAGCGGCTCTGTAATTCCAGCCTAAAACTCCTTATTTTTTTTTTCCCCCCATTTTTTTTTTTTGCCCTATACAACTGATTGAAGAACACTATTTGAACAGAAAATTATTTTTTACATGTCTTCTTGTATTTTCACCTTATTATTTTCATCCTGCCTCCCATTCCTTATCATATTATGTAACGTCAGTCGTTATGTTTTTTTGTTTTCTCTATTTAACTAAATATCTTGGCCTCTATGCAGCTTTTCTTGTCATATTGAAATTTATTTAAATATGAGTGACATTTGAAACAGTTGTGCATTGTAAATTTTGACGGCACTTTTTTGATATCTATTTTATCTGACAACTGAAAGCTGTCATTGTATTATAGCAGAGAAACAGTATTTGCCACTTTCTGTCAAAAGACACTTATTTTTTAACAATTAATATATTTCTTCTGTTCTGCTTTTTTTTTCTTGTTTTTTTTTTAAATTGGCTTTTATGCTTAACACATTTTCATAAACTTTATCTCTAAAATGCCATGTTTTAAAAACAAGCACAATAGTACCTATTGTAGTGATTTCAGATGATTTTATTAATTATTTCTATGGTTTCCGGTCGTTTCACAGGAGGGCATTTCTACTGCTACTGCTACTACTCCTACTACTACTACTACTACAGCTTTTTAGCCAAAACATTAGGACAATATTCCTGTGTGAACAGATGGAGGAAACAACATTTCAATGTAAGGATGATTTGTAAATATTGTTTACAAAACTATGTGTTTATTAGAACCACGTTATTTTTGGTAAACTCTTGTATATATCTTGAAAATTTCCTGTTTGTGTGAAAAAAAACAATACTTATGTATTTGTACCTATTTTGTAAAGGAATAAATAAGCTGTTTACTAAACTGAGAAGATGCAGTTTTTCCAGTTCCTCTTTTGTTGCACTCTAACAGCACATGCATAAACATTTTTGTAGGCAGAAGTCTGGACAGGAATAAAACTAAATGGAAATTTTACTCTAAAATGTCTCTAAATAAAAATAATAAAATAACTGAGCAGTGTGTTCACCCCTTAGATTTTAAAGGGAAAGTGAGCCATGTTGCATTTTTTTTTACATTTTTTTAACAAAGTCAACTACCAATTCAGCCTGCTTCATTTCCATTTCTAACATTGCACATGCTAAGTACAAACTGAGTCAAGCGCTGCTGCTCAACTATGGAAAGTCCCTCTAGGTTTCTGCTGCTAATTAAGCAGAAGCATTTTCGAAAAAGACCAAACCATTTAACTCGGTGCAAAAATATTGGGGTTTAGGAGCATATTGGTTTTTTTTCCCCCAAGATCTCGGCCTATGCCTTGGTCCCTCTGGAGCTTTAGAGTGCTGATCTGGATTCAGCCCTGAAGACGACCTTCCCCCCCCTTTGCGAAAATGGTGAACAGGGAGCACACACACACGCTCGTGTAGAGAAGGCTGGTGAGATTTCATCAGTTCTGAGCGGACACAGTTGAAATTACTTACCCTATAAGGGTAATGGAACAACATGAGAGCAACGCAACACGTGTGAGATATACAGTACATCCTTTTATTATCGCAAATATGCAAGAAAAGTCAAATGGAGACACCGTAAATGAACACATGCCCTTTAATACCACAGTCTAATGGTTTTTAAACACTTTAAATAATGTACATTTGCACCTTATTATACCCTTTGAAATGTTTTAATCCATATTTACACATTGTAACACTTTGAATTCTTTTTGTGACGAGGACTGCAGATGTGTCTTAAAACCACGAGGGTCCCGTAAAACCCAGAGTCCTGATAATTCAATTTACAATAACTGTACAGCTGGCCCACCTCAGAAGTGGAGCAAATGCCATGTGGACAGGCTGAACACTGACCAGTATTTCAGCTTCATGGGTGGCACGTGTGAACACGTCTATGAAGTTTCCAGTCCTGTCAAGTTTCCCCGTCTCTGTAGATAACCTGCTATTTCTATACTGAGCATCCAAGGTTTTATTGCATAAACCCGTATGTTGACTCTTTTTTTTTTTTTTCCTTTTTCTCACTTTATTTGCAAATACAAATCTTTGTTTATAATTTTTTTTCACAAATTCATGACCCCTTAGCTCTTTGAAGTTGTTAACAGCTCATTGTATGATTCCAAAGTACAGCTTGAGTGAGAAAAATAGGATTTCTTTTCCTCCTTCCTGAAAAGAAGTTATTCTTGTAGGTGTAGTTGTAGAACACTGATCATTTTTACCACTTTTTCCCCCTCAAGAAACTACCCAGATGGGGATCCACACCTCATATCAAGTGACTCAATGATCTTGGGATCTGTACCAGAGTGAAGTGGCCTGGCTGCACAGTACAGTCTGCTCCGAGTATGCTCCTATTTTGACTCATCAGTTTGTTTGGTTTGCTGTGGTCTGGTCCAACGAGCTATGGTGCAGGAGGGCGTTTTGAAAATGGGGCACGAGGGATGACACAGCAGCAGGGGGTACAACCAGAGTTTCTACTGGCACCACTGAGCTCATTGCCTTCCGGGAGGCGGAGGGGGGTGAGGATGACTGAAGAGGCCCAACATGCCTTGGCACATGAAAGGCCTGGTTGACCATTCCCTTTGAGGCGACTGGATACAAAGGCGCAGGCCACTGGCAGGTCAGAAAAAAGATGGGCTTGATTGTATATTACAAAAAAAAAAAAAAAAAAAAGACCCACAGGGAAGACTGCACTTGACTCGAAGCAACACTTCTACCAAGTCCATCTTCATCCACTAATTGGCCTCTTTTAATCAGCAGCATCCAGAAAGACTAGATATTCTATTAGGGACAACATGGTCTGAACACAACCACCACCCGTTTTTAATGGATGGCTAAAAACAACCCCAGTTTAACTCAAACAACTGCCAGCACCCACAAAGATCAGAATGGGTTTCTTTTTTTTTTTCCTCCTCAGTCTTTTGGAATGGAAGAAACAGCATCTGTAAGTTACACACAAATATAAAGCATGAAAACTTGGCCTTTCTTGTTTCTGACTTTGATCCAGAAATGTTGAGAATAAAACCAAAAGAATGAGAGCAGGATAGAGTAAATGCCGCCCACGCGCCTCTTTGTGAATAATATGCTGATGCTGGGAGTACAGTTCAGTTTGGATTCTGCCATACATACATGTGACGAACCAATGAAATAATCTTCACTTAGAAGTGACAATCCTGAAACAGAGACCTTGTCTCTCAAACTTGGTCTGAAGGTACTGTGAGCTATTCTCAAGAAAACTGTCAAGACTGGCGGCCTGGAGGATCAAATATTGGTACCCTTCATACAGCTCTGAATAATGCATTTAGTATTATTTTTGCTATAAACTGCAACAAAGAACATCTTTATATTTGTACAATCAACAAAACAGGCACCTTGTCTACTTTGGTACCAGAGTGTTTGTTCAGTTGGAGATGTTTTTTTTTTTTTCTTTTCTGTTTTTAAATATTTTAATGTCACAGTCTCCTAAAACATGAGAAGATAAACAGCTTGACTTGGCACTGCTCACTGGATTCAAGCAAGTGTGTTGAGGGAGCAGGTCAGAGCAGCTCTGTTAGAAATGTTTAAGTGCAAAGAAACATTTAGCATTTAAAGTACATCTCGTGCTGATTGTGAGACGTACCGGTAAACGTCGGCTCTCCCCATTGGTCCTCAAGTCTTTAACATTCTAACGCAACAAAAACCGCAATACACTTAGAGCTTGTGCAAATTTGACCCAAATTTCAAATTTACAAACGTTCTTTAACTAAATATTAACAAATCTTTAGTGCTTGTGTGAGAGAATCCAATCAGAGAGATATGCTTTAGAGCTAATAAGCAGAAATTCTGGAGCACTTTTTTTTTTTTTAATTTGTGCTACACATTTGACTAAACACAATGTCAAAAAATCCAGGTTTTCTTCCATTCCGGTTCGAACAATGGGACTTTTTCCGGCTCTGAATGCATTGCCAGTCAGATTGCTTTAGCCACATAGCCTGCAGACATCTGAGTTTCTGCAGCTACTGCCAAGAAAAGCTCCCTCACAAGCTCTCAGAGCCTAATGAATACAATTTTCATACATCCTTCATATTGGAGAAAAAAAAAAAGACATTAAAAATAATCCTATTAATAATAATTGTTTACACTATGTCATGATAAGAACAGCAAAAGGAGCAAGAAGAACATACTTTAGAAACAACAATGAAGATTCGTAATAAACAATCAGTTTGGCAAACGATGTTATGTTTGGCGAGGCCCTGACAGCTGAAGCCAGGCCTGTGGGGTGAGGGTCATGGGATCTCGGGGGTTGGGGCTTATGGGGGGGAGGGAGAGGGGGATACACAAGATTAAATCATGTCCTCTCGTTGTCATCCTTAAAAACATCCTGTCTGCCAAATCTTCCTTGTCCCACAACGGACCAGACTTTTCACCAGTCACACAAGACTGACGCCTCACACAGAGACACAGATTAAATGGAGGGTAGAGGGTGGGGACGGGTGTGAGTGCGTGTGCGCACGCATGTGTGTGTGTGTGTGTGGTTTGGAAAGGAAGGTGGGGGTGGTCTGGGGGGTGTCTGTGTACCTCCAAAAGTCTCAGGACACGTTTTCATGAGAAGATAAGGGAAAAATGAACCAGTCACTGTGCTAAAATGTTGAGCTGTCCGCTGCTGTGGCGTCCATTTGTCATTGTTGTTTTCATCACAGTCCCAGATTCTTTGGGCGTTGTTTAACATAATCAAAAACTTTTGTTGCTGATGCTTTTTTTCCTTTGTTTGGTACTACATTCCCCTTAGAGTTTTTGCAGAGAACTGCCAAGGTTAACAAGCCTCTGCTAATACTTAGGTATGTTGGGGATGGTTGTGGTCCTATTAGGGCAGGAAGGGGGTTGGGGTAGGCAGGGTGGGGTGGGGTGGTGTGAAAAGATGGAAGGAGTATTAGGGGGAAGTGGGGGCGCTGCCAGTCCCTCTCTCAGAGTGCTCTAGTCCAGGGGTTCCTGTTTTATCCTGATGGGTGTATTGATGGAGAGACTCCGCCGGTCCTCGCGACACAACACATACTCGCTAAACTGGGACGAGTCCACACCACCTCCACATGATGCTGCCACGCTGAAACCTTTCTGGAAAAGGCGCTCCAGAACCTGCAGAGAGGACAGACAGGAAGGCATTTATAACCAAAGTGCCATGCCAGTGAAGACAAGTCTAAATGAAACAATTTACAGATAGGGATGTCGGTTTCAGATTTTATACCGCTCCAAGGAGAAGTTTGACATTTCATGAAATATACTCATTCTTGCCAAGTTAGATAGCAAGATTAATAGCCTTGCTTTGTCTAATAACAAATTTTTCCTCCCATCACCTCCAAAGCTCATTAACACATTATATCTTGTTTAATCTGTACAAAATCCAAAGAGTAAAAACAACAAGTCCCTGTTTTACATGGGATTACTCTGTGTTCTGCTTTACATCTCGGTGAGGACCAGTTGCCAAAGCCACCACCAGACACTCCAGAAAATTAATGATCAGAAAACGGATCATTTGTTGATTTTACACTTTAGTTTTAGTGCTGAATAAATGAACAGATTACAGCATCTTTAGCTGTGTTGGTAGGTGAATTTTCTTAGCTGACTTAACTTCTAACCAGCATTTTGAAGAATGCATTTTTTACTAATGAATGAGCAGCAGTGCCACTTTTTCTTAAACACATCCAGCCAAGAGATATCAACCTCCGATGTTCATCAGTCACAACATGCAGCATGTGTCATTAACCCTCCCCCACCTCCAATCACACACAGTGATGAGATAAAACCAGAGGGCACTCCGACATCACACCATCTCTGCAATATTCATGCTGCTTGTGCTGGATTGGCTACCGAACTGAGGGCATGAGCTCAAAGGGATGAGGAGAGCTGAGGGTGAGTGAGGTGTGTTAAGAGGCTGAGTGTAGCTCAGCGTGGTGATTACTGGAGCTCCTAATTTGAGTAATGAGGCTTGGGTGAGAGGAGAAGTGAGGTCCGTGAGCGAAAGAGAGAGCAACGTGTGGGGAATGACGATAAGGGGTTATGGGTGATCTGCGCGTGGACAACGTGTTGGAGCTGCAGGGAGAGAAGAGGAGATGGAGAGGTACGTTACCCCTCCAGTCTGGACAGTGATACACATACTAGCCCAAACAGGGATGCGCTCAGACTCAAACATGTGAACTTCCAACATCACTTTTCTTTCCTCATCTGGTGTAATCCATGTGGGATGTTGTGTTTCTTTTTTTTTTGGAGGGGGTATAGATCTAAATCCCAGCGAGAGGAGTGCCGTGTATTTACTTATTCCCCCTTCCTTTTAAAGAAGTGTGCAGTGCATGGAAATGAAAGGTCTCGCCGAGGGCTAACACTTTCTGCCAGATAGCGAGCCAGAGAAGTTCACGCAAAATAGAATGTGCGAGCATCTGAAGAAACCAAACACACACACACACACTGACACGTGCACTCGTGGCGAAGGATGACCTCTCTAATTACAGCTAAAGCCCTATCGGCGTGCTAAAGTGGGGTGTTTAGGCCTCCAAGTCAAAGGGCTGCAGCCTTCCCTGGTTGGGGATTTGAGAGACACTGAAGGAGAGCAGATAAACACACACAAATTTACAAATCCAAAATATAACAAATGCATGCAAACTTTCTGAGCAAACCTAAAACACCCTCACATCCATCCACTTGGAAATTAAAACTTAAATGTGCACCAACATGCCATTTGTAAGCAGAAAGGACCACTTGCAAGAGTTAACCCCCTCCCCTTTTTGTCCTCTAGCAAAATGACAACAACAAACTGTAATTTGTGAGACAGAAGGGGCGGCAGACAGCTGATGGTGAGGATGGCTAATTAAGAGACCTGCCCAAGCATCAAACACTCCCAAATCCATGACAGACGACGGAGGAGCCTAACGATTATGGAAATGATATTACATAGCCTTCTTTGATCATTGCATCACATTGCATTTCCCCCCCATCATCTCTTAACGCATGTGGGACTCCATCATGTTCAGCAATGAATTTGGTCACAGAGGAGAATGGCCTGATCAATAAAGATAGTCTGAAAACGCTTTTATCATTAATGCATGGCAACACAAAAGACTTAAGGATATTATTATAGATAGTTGTAACTGACTCAAGGATACTGTAATGACTATAAGATGCCATTAAAAAAAACAAAACAAAAAAAAACTTCACATTCAGTTTGACACAGTGAGTTAGTGCCATAGGGGAATAAACAATACAGTGAGTAATTAAGATGTATCCAAGCAAAAGGTTTTAACGTCCACAGGACAATGTCCTGAAATCAGTCCCTGCTGACAGCAGAAAGTAATGCACCCTTTTAAAAAGCTAAAACATGTCTGGTTTCTCAGTTCTGCACAACATACTTCTGACCGCAGGCTTTAAGACCCCAGCTTATGTTGTACTTATGCAGATTTCTCAGGTTCCTTTACTGCCTCACTTGAACAAAACCATAACAAAATATTCTCTAACAGTGAGTTGCATGTGAGCACTTTGATTGGTCAAAGTCTCATTCCAAATGCAATGATTTCCATGAAATCGGATTATAGCTAATTAGCAGCCTTTGTTGTATTTTCCCCCCTTTTCATGTCCACTACTTTAAACTTAAAGACAGCCTTCTTTTCGCCACAACATCACAATAATCATTTCAAAACAGGAAATCACAATATAGCACTAGATAGGATCTCACAACACCAAAGTTTGATAGTCGTACTGTGAACTTTAGTACTTCCTTTTGTCTTCTCTTCCCTTTGTGATTGAAGCGGAATATAGGCGTCTCTTCAGCCTCTTCATCCCCAGTGATCCCGCATTTGAAACATAATAAACCAGTCTCACAGCTGCGCGGTCGACTTGACTGCACAGGGATCTCCCCTCAAACACACACGCACCATTCAGCATTTAACCATCTCGCTGAGCTGCCACTCAACCTGGAGTCACCACGGGGATCAGGAGGGTATACATGAGCCTCACTCCTCTAACCTCCCAGCATCTTAGCAAAGATGGCGAGGCATGCATCAAAGTGGGTGAGTCTCAGGCCTGGAAACCAGAGCACAATACAATATTGATGGCCACCAGAGTGCACAGACACACTTGCAAGACTTCTCAGGAGGAGTTGGAAGACACTTGCTCCTTGTGGCACAAGGCTCAGAGATGATTGACACATTATGACATACACTCTGTAGCATGAGATGGGCGCCACACTCAGGGGGTTGCTTTTGTTTAACTATGCAGTCTTCAATATGTGACAAGGAGCACTAACTGCAGTCTCTGCATGGTATCCTCTGCTTATCACAAGCATCTGGCATAAAACATCCGTGAAGCTCCAACTCTTTCTAATTCTCTAAGCCATCTGCCAGCTTTTTAAGGAGTCACAGGCAGCAAAAACACGTTGACAGAACAGTCTATTCTTAAAGGACTTGCAGCTGACTGAGCTCGCCATTACAAACGGGCACTTTAAAGTGTCTTTAAGCATCACGATTCACAGAGGATTCGTAGCTCAGGTGACCCTTGTGGGAATGCAACACTTAACCCTAGCAGAGTAAATACACACTGAGTACAGAGGGTGTTCTAGGTTTGGTCAGTCCTCAAAGGGACTGCAAGTAGTTCAAGTGCTAAACTGAGGAGACTTAAATAACCAAGTGTGCCACCTGATCAAAGAAACGGTGAATTGACTCATGTACTGTACAAAACACACAAATTTAAAGGTACTTTACATTTTATACAACTTTATACCCCTGCTCCACTTAGACAAAATATGATCCAATCTATTGATTAAAACAACCCCAGAGCGTATGAAATTGATAACAATTCTTTGATCAGCTATAATATTAATTATTAAAATACTGCTTTATCCATAAGCCAGGTCATGTTTGTAAATGAGAACTGGTTCTCAAACATTTTACCTGGTAAACTAAAGGTTTTTAAAAAGTGTTCACATTTACAGTGCATAAATCTTATCTCAAAGACCTCATAGTACCATATCACCCAAACAGAGCACTTTGCTCTCAGACTGCTGGCTTACTTGTGGTTCCTAGGATACTTAAGAGTAGAATGGGAGGCAGAGCCTTCAGCTTTCAGGCCCCTCTTCTGTGGAACCAGCTCCCAGCTTGGATTCGGGAGACAGACACCCTCTCTCTTTTTAAGATTAGGCTTAAAACTTTCCTTTATGATAAAGCTTATAGTTAGGGCTGGATCAGGTGACCCTGAACCATCCCTTAGCTATGCTGCTATAGGCCTAGTCTGCTGGGGGGTTCACATAATGCACTGTTTCTTCTCATTCACCTTATTTACTTTGTTTATACTCCACTCTGCATTCAATCATTAATTGTTATTAATCTCTGGCTCTCTTCCACAGCATGTCTTTTCCCTCCCCTCAGCCCAACCGGTCACAGCAGATGACTGCCCCTCCCTGAGCCTGGTTCTGCTGGAGGTTTCTTCCTGTTAAAAGGGAGTTTTTCCTTTCCACTGTCGCCAAGTGCTGCTCATAGGGGGTCGTTTTGACTGTTGGGTTTTCTCTGTATTATTGTAGGGTCTTTACCCACAATACAAAGTGCCTTGAGGCGACTGTTTGTTGTGATTTGGCGCTATATAAATAAAACTGAATTGAATTGAATAAATTGTCTGTGTAGATTCTCAGTCATCCAGGTCATAGTAGTCTCTGGAGCTTGAAAAAGGCGACTGGACTTCTTTTTGTTTCTTGAAGACGTTTCACCTCTCATCCGAAAGGCTTCTTCAGTTCTCAACCAAATGGTGGAGAGACCCAGGTATTTAAACCCCTGTGGGCGTAGTCCCCTGGAGGTGGTTATGACCCTCTATTGATCATGTGCGTGAACACATGTGCCCAGGTGTGAAGGGGGCGTGGGTCATATTTAATCAGTGGTTTCAGTTGAAACCAATTTATTTTATGAGCCTACTACAAATATAAAGATGTTGTGACACTTGATCAATAATATTTAACACAGGAAAAAAGTGTCGCACATTTGATTGAATTGTTTCTTTTGATTAAATTATGAATCTTGTTTATCACCAAAATGTTAATTGTCTTCCAGCAAATTCTCCGTTTCTATCATGACTATGATCCACTTCCCTTAACCTAATCAGCCTGTTTACAGTAAATGAATCAGAACAGTTTTTTTTTTTTTAAAGACTTTTCTGGCATCGACTACCGAAGCTGTCAGCAGCCAAAATTGTCCAGTTTTAATCCTCTCTACACACTGGGCTGCTTACTGTTAACCTTGACATTATGCTTTACCCACAGAGCCACACAGAGAGTTTGGGGACCCAAAGCCACAGCACTGTTAATATCTTACTCTGCCACTCAGGCCACTGAGGAGTACTGCGGAGGTGTTTGTGTGGCCTTGTCTGCTCTGATGAGCTGTGCTTTCCCTTTTCACCCAGCGCAGGATTGATGGAGTGGCAGCGTGACATGTAAGAGAGTGTTGCGACGTGTTGCGTTCCCCGCCTGGGCAGCAGGGGGACAAGGGACCCTTCTCTACGACTGCCTCTGCTGTCACATTGATGTAGGACGGATTGGCTCCAGTCTGATCTGAGTGCTTCATCATGGTGATGTATGGAGCAGCAGGCCCAGCTCTAGTGCTGGGACGCATTTATGTGTACACCTCTGTGGCTCTTTGGCTAAATGTTTTCCCTGCATTCTGTTTCCCTCCGCTGGATCTACATCACAGCGCAGGTGGTTTGCATTATTCCCCAAATTCCATTCATGACTTCATGGAGAATTACTTGCCAAGGTGGATTTGTTTATTCTCCCTCTCTCATAGTGGAATACGAAAGACAACAGATTAGACAGAGTTAGCACTGCCACATTTCAAACTACAAATAAGTGATATGATATATCATCAATTTTGAAAGCATGAAAACAGAATCACAAAATTCTTTGAATGTTCATGAGTTATTCTGAGGCATATCCTCATATTTTATCACATGAAAATGTAATAATAAATTTTAAAAAGCAGGTTGATGTACTTAGTGTACAGTAAAGTACGTGTGTGTTATTTTGTGATCAACTATAACAAGGTCTAGCAGTGTCCAGCCTGGGGCAGGAAAGCAACAGTACCTCAGCTTCAATAAAATCTCTACACCTCTGACATAATAAAGTGAAAACAGCACACATTTAAATGTCATCATATATCCATCTCTTTCCCGTCAAGACCTCTTCTGAAACTGCTCCAATCATACAGTAAATACATTTCAGACAGTACTGCAGCAGCCTCCCTCTGCTCTCCCTGAACTTCCTCTGTGGGCAGGGTGTGGTTGTGTGTGTGTTCCCCTGGGTTGGGGTCCAGGCCTGAAATCAGATCAGAGGCTCATTGTCTGGCAGGTAAGACGAGGATTATTTTCCTAACCTTTTCATTCCTTCATGCAACAATGAGAGAGAACAGAATGAGTAAGTTGTTTGGAAAAAAAATCTCCCCTTACAACAAAAAAAAAAAAAACACCTCCATCTGCTCCTTGTGTCCTCATCTACATCGACTCAATGAGCCGGGCCCCTCCACTGTGTGTGCGTTTGTGCCTTTCATTATTATATATTTTTTTAAACATGCCGTGTATCTGTGTGCCTTAAAGGGCCCGCCAGGAGACAAAAGAGTCTGATGCTGCAACGAACATCACCGAGAGGCCACAATATGAGACAAGAAGGGGGCATTGCTTACAGGAAAACCTTGCAGATCCAGCTCCACTTTCTGTTAGCAGTTTGTATGAAGAAAGAAAGAAAAAAAAAAAAAAAAGGGTTTCGGCTCGCCTCACCTTCAGAAGAACCACCTAATAAAAACCTAAACAATAAAGATGCCTCTCAGATTGTGTTAGTCAGATGTGCTCACATCCCATAACCAGTCTCACTGGTAAACAGAGTGGGAAAATGTTGTGTTAGTTGATGCGGCCAATTAATTATATTGTAAGTCATTTAAAAATCTATAAAAGAAGTATAAACCGGTTTAGGCTGTTTGAGAAATTGTAAGTATGGTATTAAAAAATGCAATACGTGTATTTCAATTGCCCTGAGCGGTGTTATATTGGAGTCTTTTTAAAAAAGGAGCTGTGTCTTAAAAAGGAGTAAAGCGTAAATTATGCATATCATTTTCCCCCCTTTCCATTTCTCTTCTTCATTTTTTCGCAGGAAAACATGGCCGCAGTCCACGCGTGCTTTGTCCCACTCGCTCCGCTCTCCTCCCTGGAGGTGGTCTCTCACGCTGGCAGGAAGGAGGTGGAGGTGTCAGAGTGCACTAGCCTGCCTTGGAGAGGCTCTCTCTCCCCATGTGTAGGTTTGTTCATGGCTGTGGGCACTCAAGTGTGTTATATCGAGCCTGTGGTGTGAGACTGTTATGTTCCCCCCTGTTTTCTCTCTGTGTCTCAGACCTCACTGGGTAACACAACTGTAAAACTTTTTTTTTCCTGATCTTGCTTTTAATCTCTTACTATTTGACTCCACAGCACGGTCGACTCTGCTTGACCAAAGAAGGGTGCTCATCTCACACCATTTTTCAAACAGGTACCAAACTTATTTAGAAACAGATCATAAAGCAAATGTATTTGATATGATATAGGCAGTAAATTGCTTTATGGCGATGCCATGCTTAGGTTTTGCATCATTCTCATCCCTAACAGCCACTTGAAAGTCCATCGTTTGACAGAATGAAAAACTACAAAGGCTTTGTACACCTTTACGCTCCAGCTGTTGCTCCAGAGTGGCTATTATGCCAGTTATTGACAACAAGCTATTATCTCTACTGTAGCAAAATGCAATATAGAGGGCCACAAATCATGCCAACTGCCTTAAAGCAAAGTTCTGAGGTGTAATTCCAGCTTATAGTTACTGAAGAAAATCAAGTGTATATACCAGCGTTTATCCTGGAAAGCAACCCGAAAATAAAATCCACAGACTGACACAGGACTCGGCAGAAGCTGACCAACAGAAAGCCTCCTCTCCCTCAGCAGATGTCATCTTGTGCCATTCAGCAAAACAGCTCAGTGGAACTGCAGAGTGGTCATAAAAGCCCAGGTTGAATCCTATGGCTAACATTAAATGAGGAATTGATCAGATAAAGAGAGATCTATGGATGCACAACTAGTGTCATGAAACAGTGTGTACAGTTTCACTGTTTGACAGCTTAAGATGCAAAATAATATTATCTTCATATTGAAAACAAGTGTTTAAAATATCAATATTTCATAAAACAGCAAGCTATCTAAGGGCTGCAACTAAGCTGTTCAGGTAAAGATTGGGTTCATAATAGAAAACATTTCATTTCAGATGCTTTATGTGATATTGTATAAACAAAGTGCTTCAGTTCTATTGTGTGACAGCCACATCATGAAATTTAAAACATTACATAATGCATTCACGGATTTTAACACCTTACGACTCTTCTGAGAGTGTGCCACTAAAATTACTTTATGGCTTTGCTCCATGCATGTTGCACATTGAGCATATTAACTGCCCTAAGTTAAGCTCCACTGTCAGGTTCACGATCATGCTGTTATTTTTGTTGTTAGCAATAAGCCGGTAAGTTGGATCTTTGCATATTCTCAGTATTCATAGATTTATGTGCTTTGGCATTTAACAGTTTATCCCTTTTAACTTGAGTTGAGGAGGTGTTGGAATAGCTACAGCTGAATCAGCTCTGTATGAGCATGCAAATTATGCTCCTCACACCTGAAGACAGTTGTCAGTTACCTAAGTCGGTTGATTTGGTAGTTGCAAAATGCAGCCTTTGTCGTGATTCGGCCTCCGGTTTTAGAACGACTGTGACTATGCTTCATTCTAGATAACACTCACATTTTAGACACACATCAAAATTAATTGTTGCACAAAGCCATTTTGCTCTTGACCTTAAGACAAAATTTCTGTGAATTTTAAGCAAATTAATACTAAACATTTTACATAAATAAGCACATCTGAGAAAAAATAAACCAGAAACAAATAGCTTGAAATGTCTTTCTGAAAGAGGCCCCTGATATCATGACGTTCAACCAAAGCTAAACCTAATGTTAAGTCAGATAAGGGAATTTTTCAATTAACAGTGGCCGTAGGTACAGAGCAGCAAGGTTCAGTAAGTGCCATTTATCACCTCATGCCATTAAATTGGCAAATCAGGATGCTATATTTGCAAATATCATGATGTTACACTTATTCTTGCAGAGGGAATAATAACTGCCCATAAAAGTCCTTGTTGGATAGCAACAGGTATCAGTTATCCTGACACCACGCTCACAGTCTAAGTCAAGTAAAATGGCAAACACCATAATGCAGCTTTTCATACATGTCTAGAATGCATTAAATAATCCACATGCAGAGAGGGAAGTAGGATTGTTTTTGTGTTTTCACTGAAAATTAAAACTACAACACAGGACAAGCATTCCCGTGTCTTACCTGGACGGAGTTGAGCCTGCAGTAGCCATTGAGGGGGAAGCGGATGACATGTGTTGGGTCCTGGTTCCAGCCAGCATTGACCGAGTTACACATAACGTCTCCAGTCTCGGGAAAGATCTCCTCTATGAGGACCTTTTCTCCACTCAGGGCGATCCGCTCACCCAGGTCAGGTGTGACTCGAACCACAAGGCAGTCGCAGGGTTGTGCCATTCGTCGTTGCTCACGCTCCTGCTTCCAGCGCTCGAGCTCCTTGATCATGGGTGTCAGCTGGTAATAACGCGCCTCCTCGTAGAGCAGGTGGAAGTCCTGTACAGGCAGATGAACGTGGAGATGAGAGCAGTGACTTTGCATGTGTGTTACAGTCCTCTTGGCTATATGTGTGACTAACACACTGTGACTTTCCCTGCATTGCAACTCATAACCAAGGTCACAGAGACAAAACCCTACACATACACGGTATTGTGGAACATTAACATGACAGAGGAAAGTAAATCTGTGGGACTCCTGATGGCTTCCTTACAGTAACTAATGATGTCCTTGACCAAGACACTTAACCTCTAATTACTCCAGGAGTGCAGTTCTTACTGTATATGAACTTTGACCCCTCCACTGTAGTGAAACACCAACTGTGCAGCACAGGTAATGCATGGAGGAACTAATACCTAACTGCAGCGTGATGGATCACTGTCCTCCAACATTTTTAGAAACACATTTATGTACACGTGTCCTTTTTCCTCATATTTGTTACAATAAACTTTTACTAAGGAGTGCACAGATGAATCTGACTGTCACATCACAGCATAGTGACAGCAGTGCAGGAGTTTAAATTTATAAACCTGCATGCATGACAAATTAATCTTAATATTAATACAGAAATATGACCTTTGTTTGTCCTTGTGAAGCTAAAGATATCCTGCAAAAAACTGCATTTGGTTTTATGTAATACACTGACCAGAGCGAAGAACAATAAACCAAGATCAGTGATGGACTCGGACCAGCAGGACAACACTCTCAATAAACAAAGCATAGCCATGCTGCAGCTCTCCTCCGTAGCTCTTGGCAGAGCGGTGCTAGCCTTTAGCATGTTTTAGTGAGCTGACTCCAGAAAGGCCGTCAGTAGGGCTCTGGTGAAGTGGGATGGTGCATTCCTGTGCGCAGACAGTCTGCAGCAGATTGCCTGCCTCTCCCTCCTGGGCAGGGTTTGCTGGGGGCCATTTGCCCCTGCGCTCTTGCCTCTAATTTCCCACAAGACCAGATGGCACCATCATTCACCGCTACCACAGAAAATACGGGAAGGCGGAGGTTTGCTATTGGAGGCAGACGGGAGGTGAGGAAAAGATATGTGCAAGTGAACATGAGGACAATCATCAGCCAAGGAGGTTTTTAATGTATTCCTCACATGGAGGGGAGTTTTATGTTAATAAGGCTTGTGGCCCGATGTTAAGCTCCTATTAGAACAAGATTTAATTAGGCTACACCTAAATGCTGCAAACCTTTTTGCTAAACAATTAGTAATTAATAAATCTGTGTTCTGATTAGTGTTTCACAGTGGCAAAGAATGACAGCTTATTTCGATGTATGGACAGAGCAAACTCAAGCAAACAAGTGATTTCCCGTTTGGTGATGTTTTTAATAGGATCTGAAAGAAGTTGCTGGTCCTTGTGCAGAACAAAGTCCAAACAGCTGAGTGAGACAATGTGTGTTTGTGCTGCAAAAACAACATATGTTTCATATAGTCTGCATCATTGGTGGCTCTGGGTGTCGGGGCTGCCAGGGAGCCCTGATCTAGAAAGACTTTTTCGCCCCTTTTCCTTTACAAGCCTACTGCTGGGCACAGAAACAAAGCATGGCAGCAAACAGCATATTCATTAACCCCGCTGCTTCTGTCGGACTCTTTAGCCTTGAAAAGCCCCCTTCACTGTTTTACCCTTCATCTAAACTGTGCCTTCATCTGAGGCGTGTGAACGACACCCAAATACAACTCCATCTGGACACAGCGTTGACGCAACACATCTTAAGCTGACGGTCTAATGTTTAAGATTTCAGAATGCGAAAGAGGGGGTGGAGGTCCTTTTTTTCCCTTTTTCTCTCCCTTTCTCCCTGTCTTTTTTTTCTCCTGGCCTTCTTGCTGCAGCTGACAAAACGCATACTGAGACGCTCCCCTTCAGGCAGCTCTCTGTATCAAAGTGCTACTCCTCATCCTTCACAGGTCTGAAGCCATGGATGGATATGTTTTTAACAGGGGTCTGTCTGCGAGGCACTTTAGTCATCCTGAGCAGAGCAGAAAACAACAGAGTAATCCTAAGCGCTGAGGTGAGGATGAGAGGGAGACAGGGCCAACAGCTCCGTCCTGGCTGCTGAAGCTGCTGCTACTGCTGCCAGCTCTACGAGACAATTCATCCCCCAATCCTGTGTCCAGAC
Source organism: Archocentrus centrarchus (assembly GCF_007364275.1). Lineage (NCBI taxonomy): Eukaryota > Metazoa > Chordata > Actinopteri > Cichliformes > Cichlidae > Archocentrus > Archocentrus centrarchus. The sequence goes on from NC_044348.1 coordinate 29,853,766, forward strand.
AGCCCGTTTGAGCTTCAAAATAATGATCCGACCTGATCGCCCACTGGCAAGGCAACATTTCAGGGAAGGACAGCGGGAGGGAGAGACAGAGATCGAGAAGAAGAAAATGATGGAAAATGTCACTATAAGGGAGTCAGAGGACTAGTAAAGACCTAACGTAGGTTTTGGACAAAAACGACTAAACCCGCACACGCAGAAGTTCACAGGTTGTTGATTAACAAACTCACTGAAGAAAAATAAATCGAACCAAGTCACAAAAAAATAATATGAGATCCCTTTATGTCATTTGCAGCATTTGAGATTCAAAGAATTGATTTAAGGAGCAATACAAAACCTGACTAATCCAAAACAGGAGACACGAACTCTTACCGGTTAACAACCATGCCCTCAATATGACTGAGCATTGCTTACTCTCTCGTGATTAACTGTAGTTTGAATAATGAGATGAGGGAGGATATTAATAGTGAATATTTTGTTCCAGTGATGCAGGCTGAAAAATTTCTTTTCCTATTCTGCTCAGACTTTCACATTGATTTAGCAAAACACACAGCACCGTGGCTGCCAGCAGCAGAACAGACCCAGCCCTCGGGCGACGGCAAGCCTGATTGTGTTCAGATAAGGACATGCTCAATTCCGCCTCGCACTATTTGCATTTTTTTTTTCCCCGGCTTCACGCAAATTGAAAGGTATGCAGATCAACACGGGCTTATACGAGGGGATCGTAATGAGTTGAAACAATGAAGTCCAATGCATTCTCTTCAACTGTGGCGCCTGATTGGACTGTCAAGATTTAACAGAAGAGGGAGGAGGGAGTGGTGTATGAATAAGAAGAGAAAATCTAATCGGTACTGAGTCAGGCCATGATTTGCCAAAATATGCAGGGCTTTCATGTCATGTTCTGTTGTCTGTGGTTTGGCTCTTGTTCAGACTATCCGTGGGGCCCGAAGAGTTTGCCCCTGGCTCTGAGTGGCTTGGCTTCGCCTTGTTACCTAGTACAGAATGATGAACAAGTGCCAGTGCAGTGAAAAGGTCATGAAAACTAAGGTGGGGTCGAAGTGAAGCGTAGAATACACCCAGGAAACAGTATCATGGAATAAAAACCTGAGAAGGAAGAAGCTGTAGGCAGATAATCATTCTGACAACGTCACACATGGTTGTATGAATACTTGTTGGGTGAGACTAATGCTGTACTAATGCCAAAAGTAAATTTAATCATTATCTTTTATATTACAGCAGAGTAAATGGCCTGTGTGTGATGAGAGAGGGGGTCATATGTAGTGATTATCCCCCTAACTCTGCAGCCTCTTCCAGGTCAACTATGCATTTTAGCATCTTTTAGTTCATCGTTTTGGTTTCACAGCCTGTAGCTTTACTCTCATCACCCTCATTTCAAGCTGCAGCAGCAGCAGCAGCAGCAGCAGCAGGCAAAAAAAGAAAAAGCTCTGAACACCAACTAAATGCTACCTGGCCAGAAGCAAATAGCATGCAGACAAAGTCAACTAATGAACATAGTGAAGAATTTAGCAACTAAGGCACACATATTTTTGGATTTGTTAACACTGGCAGGTGTCCAGAAACACAACTTCAGAAAAATGCTAATGTCTAAAGTTTGCTAACACACCCTCGCATCAGCTTCTAACAACTTTTACACAAAACAAAACAAAAAAAATTGTTTTACTCAAACCGCAACCTTCACAGCTCTTAAAAATACAATTAATGAAAAAAAAGCAAATGCTTGTACAGATAATAAATGTACATTTTTTTAAAAAAATTAAACTTTTCACAGTTTGTTTTGGTGCCCTGAACATGTGCTTTAGAGGCTTTCAGAGGTTTGTGAAGGGTTATTTCACCTGGGCTAACTTCTATAGAAACTACACTGGGTGAAGAAAAAAAAAACCCCAAACAGCTCAAGGCTTTGGCATACATACCACCAGACCATGCTCCAGTTAGCCTGTTAGCATTTTATCTTTCCACCACTGAATAATCAGGTTGCATAATTTTTTCCCCCTTCTTTAAAGTTTCTTAACTATTGTTTATGTTTTTACTACATGTAATTAATATGATGAATTGAAGGCGGGTGAGGCTACAGTATGTCATGCACAACTAGTGGCACTGTTGTGGTATCAAGTTTATTTTGAAAACACAATTATAGAACAGGTAAACTGTAATAGATGCAAAAGTATTCACACCTAAATGTGCTATCTTTGGGAAAAAAAAAAACAAAACAAACACACACACAGAGTGTGATTGGATGTCTGGGTAAACGCCTTTTGTGTTATGTTGTTTAAATAGTGAGTTGATGATGCAGACAGGTACACACGATACAGTATGTTGTGGTGCAGACACATACCTTGAAGTCATCTGGAAGGAGCAATTTGCTGGTCCTGAGGAAACTGAGAATGTAGCGGAATATCTCACCGTCCCGATCTATGAAGTAGTGCTGCTTCAAGCTGTCCAACACGATGGGCTCGGTGCCATTGAACAGACGACTGATTCTGGAAATTGAAATGCACACGCACACACAAACACACGCACGCAGACAGCCGCAGACACAAACACAACCACATAATGGAATGAGCCAGTTCCCTTCAAATGCATGAAACAATTACCCTCCATTTATTTTTCAATTTTATTAGCACTAAGCTTGAAATGCATTAGCATCCCAGGTTGAAACAAGGGGCTTAAGGCACAGTTCCTCCATTCCAGACTTGTTTGAAGTGTCCCTTCTGTAGAGAGATTACAACAACACACACGCTTGCTGCTTGTACTTACAGAAATTAATGGCATGAATGTAGCATTACAGCTCTATTATTCCATCTGTCAGAGGGCTGGAAATGAAACAGAGGTAGGAAATGGTGACGGGCCACATATTAATGTGAGAACATGTGGGAAAAGATATTTTACTTTTACCGTTTGATTTCGTTATTAATTTAAGGGGGACTCGGACAGGCTCACTCCTACTGTAGGCCATACTGCTTTAATTGAATGCAGTGTTACAGCTTGTAATAACACTCTTCTTGTGCTGTATTGTCTTAGCATGAGGGACAATTGCAGAACATGATCTTGCTAATATATCTAATTGCCGTTTTCTTTAATGAGGAGAAGACGAGAAATAGCATATTTATGTTTCTTTTTTGTAATCTATGCAAGTTTTCTGTAGATGAATAAACGACAAAGCACCAATCCATAATTCTGATCTTAAATGCACACGGAAATATATGGGAACCTGAGCCACCCCACTGAAAATGAAGTCAACATATTGACCTTTAAATATTTATATTTGTTTACGGAAATCAATTTTACGAAGAGAAACGTGACTAGAAGCCATCAAAGTGTGCTGCATTTTCATTTTCTCCCTCTATTATATGAGCTTGTTAGGATGAATGGAGTAAATTGTATTACTCTACAGAGATATCTTCTTTCATATGTTGAAGAAAAGACACAATAACTTCTAAGATCATGTAAATATCATTGCCCAAAATAACATGAGTAATGTAATTCACTTTGATCAACTAAGCAGAGTAATTACATGTACGCTTTTAAGCTTTCACCAAATATTGACAAGACTTTGCTGTAATAATAAGACACTTGTTGCTGCCTAGCATCCAACATTTAACCCCTTCAAACAGCACACTGCAAGATTAAGGGCTTGGTGGAAGTTGGCTACAGGGGCTCATCAATGCAAAGAGTGGAAATTGCTGTTATCTTGAAACTTTCATCACACCACGCTGGTGCCGTGCCTCGAGATACCCTCGGACAGATATTCATTTCCCCTTATATTTGTGTGCCTTTTCTGCTGCTTACCTGCAGGTCCCTCTCTCGCTGGTCTAATGATCTCATCTCGGCACCTTCACTTTATCTGTTTGTTAATTTCCAAGTGCTAAATATTCCCTTTTTAATAATTAAAAACAGTTTTCTAGCACCCCCCCAATACTGAGGATGTGCAAGTGTCCCAATTCGCTAAACTTTCCAAAGTCTGAAGTGCAATAATTTAATATGGTGACTCATTTTTAAACAAAACTCACCCTCGGCAGAGAAACCTGGGATGCCTGCGCAGTGTAAATAAGCTGTACCACTGATTTACACAAGAAATCTGTTGCACGTAACCTCTTTAACGTTTTCCGCGCACATTTACAGTACACCGTCTCGCAGAGAAACAGCTCTTGGCACGGAGCTATGTTGCTGTTATTATCATCATTTTGAAGTAATCAGCACTTTAATCACAACAACAGCTTCTAGGTTGGCTGACAAAGTTGTGCGACAAAAGAAAATCATAAACCCTATTTGCAAACGTGCCGACCAGCACACACACACACACACACACACACACACACACACACACACACACACACACACACACACACACACACACACACACACACACACACACACAAAGCACTGCCTGAACACTAGCATTGTCAAACTATATTACATGACACAGGGAGGGAGCTGCGGTGGGAATGTCAATGAACAAACAGCAAAGCTTTACTCACAGGGTTATTTCACTTGAATTTACAATTACAATCACCTGCTTTGTAATAGTGTATGAGCTTGTAGTTATTGGCCGTATCAGGTATCTTCTGACCCTCATGTGTTGGCTCAACACACTAAAGCTATCAAATCAAATTTGCTCTGTCTCTTTTCTTTGACTTGACTGTGTGAAGAAGCAGAGCAAAGATGGTTCTCCCCCCCAACTCTTCCCTCCTGCCATCGTTTCTCTCTTTCACTCTCTCCGGCTTTCCTTCTTTCTTTCTCTCTCTCCCTGTCTCTATCCTTCTCCCTTACTTGCTTTCTCTCTGGAAATCGATGCAAAATGCTTTATAAAAAACCAATACTCATCTCCCTGTTTTGCCCGAGGTGTTCCTTTCTCATATGGTCTTGCAATTCTTCCAGCTAGAATTTCACCATACCCCTCCAGGCTAACTCTGTTTTTCATCTCCACTTTTTTAAAAAGCAATTAAAATGCTGCCTGTTTTTCTTTTTCTTTCCCTCTCTCCTACTCCCTTCTCTCTCTCTCTCCCTTTCTCGCTCTCTCTGTGTCTCGCTGTCTTCTCTGCTGGTCTCCTCATTTTTCCCTTTTCTGTTAAATCTCTGAATTGGAGAGTGGGTTGTTTTTAAACAGGTAGGTAGAGAGAAAAGGGTGTGTCCATAGGGAGTGGGGGTTGTATAGAGAAATTAACAGACAAGATGCACAAACATAAGGGCCAAAAAACAAAGAGATAGGCAACGAGATATTGTTGCGAGAGAGGCAATGATCGGGGAAACTACAGAAAAACAGAAGTACTGAAAAAAGAAAAGGAAGCAGAGCAAAAAAACAAACAGAATACAGGAAAAAGAGATAAAGTGGGAGAGAAACAGGTTTGATAGAACTAAAAAACTTGCATAAAGAGTGCAAGTCACTGAGAACGAGGGAGGTGGTGGGTGTTGGAGGTTATCAAGGACAGGAGCAGCTCAGATCTCCCACCCCAGTGGTGCCAAGCGAGGGTAGGCAGTGGGGCAGTAGGTGGGCAATATCTGGCAGGTTCCTCGCTTCAGCAGTTAAAGCTAGCCAGAGGGTGAGAGCTGCCAAAGGCGTGTCCTCACGAGGTTGAGAATAGGACCCAGGTATCACTGATTCTACTAGAACAGAAGCTGTGTGGAAACTGTATCACTCGTGGACCCCTAACAAAGACAAGACACCCAGCGCTTCCTGGAAAGTGAAACAAACACATCCAGGGATCTCGGTGAGGCTGTCCAACTTGACATCAAAGGCTGCCCACAATGGCTTCTGAGTGGGGAAAGTCAAATAAGAAAAAGTTCAAAACCAAATCGCTACAGTCCCTGGCTCTGATTCGCAAAGTCATGCTTGAAGCGACTGTGAAATACTAGATAAACTCATGGTTCTCCAAACAAGCACTCCCAAAGGAAGGATGATACAAGCTTCAAAATAAGGAAACACAATTTCACTTTTGCTGAACATCATGACTTATGGAGAATAAATGAGGATATTTAACTCAAGTTCCTACCAAACTATAATGCTTTTGAACATCTTAGCATGTCAATGCAATCAGCAGCGACAGACACACCTGGATCTCTGGTAATCGTTTCCACGGTGTAAGGCTCAGTATTTGCCCAAACAGGGGTTAATGATGAGGTTATTTTTTTATTGGAGAAACTTACATACAAGTACCATAAACATGATTTTATTAACGCGAATATCTCCACTTCGGTACTGCCGATATGTGCCCACAGCTCATTAAAACATCTCATCTGCTACGTTGTGGTTGGGTAATATGGCCATTAATGCTCAAGATTCCGGCTAATATTTAACATTAAGCAAACAGAATAACAGATTTATTTAAATGTATTTTTTTTAACTTTGTCTCATGGTGGTGTGTTGTTCCCTTATAGCCTAAAATTAAAAAAACAAGAAAACAAAAGAGGCTTGTTGTAGTGAAACAAAATAGTAATGAAATAAAACACAACCCTGAAACTCTGTAACGTATATTGGAGCTCATCTTATAGAAAAGCACATTTCCAGAAACAGAGAACCACTGAAAAAGCACAAAGCCAGTACAGATCTATCATCTCTGGACACAGAAGTCTCATCTTCAAGGAGAAAAATGTCCAGTGGTCCTTTCAAAATAGTTTCCTTGTCTGTGGAACATTTCCCCTAATTTCCTCAGCTTCTGTTCAAGTGACTGCTGAGACTGTCCTCTTTGAGAGCTACACAGAGTGCACATCAATGTTTCATGACCCTTGTCCCTTAATATGGCCCACACAGAAGAAGATGAATATCCACACATTAGTTACTAGACTAACTTTCTCTTGGCACACTGCATTATTTAGAACCCAATCTATTAAAAGTAATCAGCAACTTCAAACTCTTTAGCACTGCTCTTTTAGTCGTCACGTTTTCAGTTTTGCCACTGCGCCCTTCTTGACCGGACATGGCTGAACACAGCATATGCGGTTATGCCAGTGTAATTGTTTTGCTTTCTGCTGTCAGCCATTATCCTAATTCACACAAAAGGGCCCCTCCTTCCACTGGCTCCAGTGGAAAGTAGAGCCCTGAGGCCAACTGTACGCTGAGGCGGCTGGGAGAAAGAGAGAAACAGTGAGTGTATGCATGCGAATATGTGTGTGTGTGTGTGTGTGTGTGTGTGTGTGTGTGTGTGTGTGTGTGTGTGTGTGTGTGTGTGTGTGTGTGTGTGTGATCCAGAGTGAGAAAGAAACAGCACAAAACAGAGGGAGGGAGAGAGTGAGAAGGAGCAAAAGGAGCATGTGTGAAAAAGAGAAGGCGAAAGAAAGAGGAAAGAGCACTCCAACCAAACCAACACTCACACTGATATCCGGTCTTTACTGTAAAAACACTGTTTGGATGCTCTGACACGACTCTGTGCTGCATTTGCAGTAAAGACCCTGTGTATCTCCCTGTGAATAACTTCTTTGTGAAGTGTTAAGCTGCATCAGAGCATAATAAAAACAGGAACACAATAGCAATACACAAATGCAAATGAAAATGAAACAGAAATGTAAAAAAAAAAAACAAACTCTGTCCATGGGATAAACTGGATATGACACTGAAATAGTGAGCAAAAAAAAAATAAAATTGTCTTAATAACAAAAACAACGATAAACCCTTTTCTGGGTTACGCTTTATCTTTCTCATGACATGTTGCACTGGAATAAAAAGAGAGTTGTCAGGGATTTCCTGTCAGCGGACTCTATGAATATCAAGACTTTATTACCCAGGGATTATGTGGATTATTTCCTGTAGCCAATTTGGCAGATTTTCTAACAACCTGGTGTATGTTTACCTTGGCCCACATGGGATTCAGCTGATGCCGAATTGCAGGGAGTATAATGTAATAAATGACACACTGTATTAGAGGAAAATGTAGAAGGGGTAATTCAAATCAGCATAAAACAGTCATTTTACCATTATTTGAGTTTCCTCGCAGAGCTTCATTTAGTGGTGGAACCTTGTTTGCGGATGGAGCTAAAAAAGCGAATAAAGTGGGATGTTGGATTACCATCAGCTCTCACATAGTCTGAATCATCATGAGGTTTTCTTACAAACGGAAATGCTTCATGTGTGACTATAACAATCAGATGTCTGAAAGAGCAGGAGGACCTTTTTTTTTTATATATAGAAAGTCATTGCTGTAGCTGTGAATAATTCAAAGTTTGCCCGCAGTATGATCCATATTTTAGGCTCAAGTTGCAGCTTAAGTTGGTCAAAAAAATATAATGATTACAATACCTCATGAAATATAAGTCATACAACTTCTTAAGATGTGCATATACCTTGAAGATGATGTAATGTTTCAACACACATCGTGAACATAAAGATGCAGCAACAGTGACAAATGGTGGTTTTGCTAAGAAATCAATATATAAAACACCAGTGACAGATTTTAATCAGGTTTGAAGCTGCTCTGTATCAGCTTTGATGACAGAGATCTGGACATTTACGTCATTGTTTTTTTTTTTTTTTCTCCAAGTATTCCTAACAGCACCCTGATCTGCTGGAAAAAAAACAACAAAAAAAACAAAGACTGCGAAAGGGGGGTGTGGTGTGAAAATGTTCTGTGTGGTGTGAATTCACACAAACACTACTACTCACCTCAGCAGTAAAACATGTGTAAGGTTCTGCACAGTAGCTGAATTTTCAATCACAGCTACCATGTGAAAGGAGATAAAAAATAAAATAAAATAAAACCCCGGAGGTATTTATTGGAGGATTGAAATAATCACCTTTTTAAAAAAAAACAAAAAACAAAACAAACAAAAAAAACCCCCAAAACAAAACAAACAAAAAAATCAAACACACTCATCATTTTAAAGCTAAAAAGCTGAGAAAGAATGAAGGGAATAGAAATGTTCCCACATGGTTTGAAAAGATATGTGGAAAAATTGTCCCTATAAAAGTTTCAGTGCTGGTGTCCCAATGTCAGTCAGCTAAATGACTTGCTAACCTTACAGATTCAGTTAGACTTAATTAACAAAAATGCCAGTCAAATATATTTTTTAGTGATTCACTGTGAAAAACGCAATACAAAGCTATAACAGAGATACAAAGTGATTTAAATCTGAGTATTTATTTAGGAAATACTGAATTGGATTGTTGAATTGGAATAAATGCATAACTGTGTCACATTTCAAACAAAAGCAGCAGGAGACATTAAATCACTCTTTAGTTTGCTGTGATAAAATCAGATAGAAGTGCATCCGCGATGCTAGAGGCGGGGGCTTGCCTTACCTTGAATCTGGATACTTGGTCAGGGTTGCCAGGCTGCTAGTGTACATGTGTCCCCCGACATCGATGTGCACCGGGGCGTTCGCCTTGGTCAGCTGAGCCGGCAGAGGGATCCCTTGAGCGGCCAGAGGAGAGACCGGGGACCGGGTCAGAGACAGCCGTGACATGCTTCTTCCCTCCTGAAAGCAAGTGTACAGAAAAGCCATGGGAATAAAGGTAAAGAGAAAAAAAAAGAAACAACAACAGAGTGATCCTATACAGGGAAGTAGATCGTATCCTTTCTGAATGGTATCAGATCACTTCCATGTCTGTCTGGTCGCATATTTCGCCTGGAAATTATTGCCACCGCTCTAATTAAGTATGTTTGCATCTTTTCATGCAGCACCGCAGGCGAGGATAGGAGGATGCTTATTAGAATCGGGGTGAGAGAGAAAGACAGGAGGAGATAGACAGATAGAAAAAGAGGGGGAGATGGAGACAGAGTGAGAGGGGGAGAGAGAGGAATGCTAGGTGTCAGCCTCCAGGGGAATAAAATAAACTGCTGCTGCAATATTCTAATTAAAGGTCGCCTTATGTGTTAGACGTGATGCGCCCAGACACAGCAACCACCAATCTAAGAGTAAGGAAAGCACGGCGGGGAGGGAGCTTTCAACTTTTCCTCCAACACGCACACGCATCCATTCAACACACAAAAACATTAAGATTATCCGTGTGTCCACAGATACTTTGAGGCACACGAGTCTCAAACACGCACCACATTTCAGTCGAAACCAGGGGAAGCATCATGTTACTGGCAGGCCAAACCATTGTGTATCCTACTCGGTGTTTGCTGTGTCTCAGTATCAGAGATTAACTATTAAAATAATCTTACAAGGAAAGTGCATTACTATAGCCTACTCTACACAGACTGTGGGTGCACACATTTGGGACTGGGGCTTACTGGGAACACGCTGGAGCACTCCGAGGTCAGTGCAGAGCTGAATTTGATTATCTGCTGAAATGTTTAAGAAAATATTTTCAATTCGATACGCCGCCATTTGATTATGCACTGCTCCAGGAGGAGCGGAGGAGGCGTTTAAATCCAACCTACTGGTGCGTAATTTGTTTGCCAACAGCGGCAGGTGAACCACAAAACCTCAGTATGGCCACATTTCAATGTTACTATTGTCTGTTACAAAGCATATTGTACATCAGAGTGGCAGTAAGTAATGCCAGAGCGGTTTCGTTTATATACTGGATTAGTTAGGTTTTTTTTTTTTTTTTTTTTTTTTAAGAAAAGTAAACAAACGTATGCTGTTCTTAGTTTCTTATCTCTAATAATCACAGAATAAAAGGTCACCGTTTGTCCACTTGATCACCGCTAGTCTGTGCCTACAGGCTCTGGTTGAAATACACACCTTTCATTACAGCAAATTTACAATAATAACTGGAGCTTCACAGTACATATGCGTGTTTAAACTGAGACTGAGATAATTATTCCAGCCTTCACCAAATTAGCAGAACTGATCCATTTGCTGCTGCACATACAGGGTATTGTACTGTCGTTACTGGTAGACTGGAGACCTTTAGCCAAAGTCCAGATCATCCCTGTGGCTCTGGGAGAAATGCCAATGGGCATATTGTGAGAGCAGAGGCTTTTTTTTTAAAAAAAAGGATGCAGTCCTCCTCACAGCAGTATCCTATTCGTTTAATGCGATTACAAGAGGACGGGATTACATTTCAAAACCCAGGAAAGGAGAAAAAACTTGGAGAGACTTAAGAAGTTTAGGGCACAGACACACACAGACACACATCGGGCTGCCCCATCGCCGGTATCGCCCTCTCTCCTACCTATCCACCAATTAAGCAATAAATTACAATATTCACTGACATACAATAAAGAACAAATGTGGAAAATAGGTCCAGAAATCTTCTTACTATCCCGATCACATTTTTACCGATCTCTCTTCTTCCCAACTCTCTTCCTAAGCATCTCCTTTCAACACGCACACAAACACACACATAGCAGTGACACACATGTAGACATACATAAATTCCTCTACAAAATCGCAGCAGCTACGGAGACTCAACTTTCCCTCTCGGAATTGCCTTCTTGCTGCCTCCCTTTACTGACCCCTGCTCAGACATATTGCAGTCGATTTCACTCTTAGTGACACCAACGTAAACGTGATGACCCATCATTAAAACAACCATGAAAAAGGACGCAAAAATCTCTGAAAATAAACAATGCGATACAACACACTCTCCGCAGGAACACCACAAGCCCGTGCTCTGCCTTTAATCTACCAAATGCTCAACATGGCGTCTTATTGCTGCTGTACAATTAAAAGCATAATCCCGACACGTGTAATTCACAAGCCGATTGATAAAACCCACACGTGTTAAGTGTAGGGTACAGTATGGCAGAAAGGACAGAAAAAAACACTTTAGGTATCCTTCCTATACAGGACTCTCCAGAACTGTCCTCCCCGAAAACTGTACACCCGAAGCCTGCACTGTGCGTAAAAAAAAAACATTGGATTCTGTAATATTAAATTTTCACCCTACCGTTTCAAACATTGTAGGGAGTCCAGAAGAAATCCGTGCCGGCGGTCAGTCCCAGCTGCTGTCCGCGTAACCCCCCAAATTTTCAAATATTCTCTCCAAATGCCCCTGAGTTTGACCGAACTACACCGCCATCCAGTTCCAATACCTATACTGCCGCACGGAAAAAGCCAAGTATTTTCTCTGTATCCCGCACAAAACTGCTTTTAAAAGACGCTAGGTTGTGGCCGGGAAAGACTGCTTGCAAAGAGTCTCTGTGGCTTTAAAGGCTCAATTGCAAGGCTGGCTCGACCTGTCCTCACCAAGCGTCTTTGTACCAAAGCGCACAGGAAGCGTCCTTACCTTGAACATAGATGAGATGATCTCCTTCCCCTTCTCTGCTCTTATTTGGATACGCGTAAAATGTGCGCTCTTATTGGAATCCTCCTTCGTATTTCGGCTTCTTGTCTGCCTTTTTGCCTAAATGAAACTGCCCCTGTGGTTTGTTATGAGAAGAAGAAAGCCAATAATCCTTCTCTAAATAACAGAGCGGAGCTAAAAAAGAAAAATCTTGCTCCGGGCTGCCCAAGCGCCTCTGGGCCAGGGATTAGGCTACAATTAGCTCAACTACACTCTCTCACCCAGGCAATTTTCTCAAGGAAGAAAACGTGATACCCTCTATTCCCGAAATTATGACTACACAGATATAATAACTTATCTTATTTTTTTCCGGCAAAAAAGTAGACCGTTCCCCTTAACGGTGTGAAGTTGTGATTTCGAGGGGGTAGGAAACCTAACAGGCAACTGTCTGTCGCTCAATAGATTTAGAGCAGCAAAAAGCAGATTTTAATCATTGTCATTTCGTCTGATGTAATAGTTCCCCAGGCTGTCCAGCTAGTAGGATTACATTTCCATCTCCATCTCCAAGCTAAATTTAAAGTTTAAAGCGGGCAGGCTGCCATAGTCCTTCACTCAGGCAACATATAATAAAGACGCAATAACTTGTTGATAAAGTCTCAGCAGAAAAAATATGTTGAAAATGAAGCGATATCCTTGAACCAATATCTTTCATGCGGTGATTTTCCCCCGTGTCCCCGCTCTCTGTTTCTCTCCCTCTCTCTCTTGCCTTAATGTCTGGAGTTGTAACGCCAAATTTCCTGCAGGCCATTAAAATCAAATGACGTCTATGGACATGCATGCATGCTACTGCAGAAAGCGCCCTCACAACCTGCCTGCAGCCAAATGCGCCATTTCAATTATAGCGCAGGGCTTAGATGGAGATATCTGCCCAGAACACCCCCCCTCTCTAGGCTCCAATGAAAGAAGGCAGCCTCCAGACTTTTGGAAAATAAGATTGTGCCTGCTTATTGTTATTTTTCAACAGAGAAAGACACAATGCAAGTGATGAAGCGCTGAAGTGTTGCGCCACTTTTGCACAAAGTAAAAAGGGGAAAGAGGGAGTCAAGCAGGTGCTCACGCCAAGGAGATGATTATTTATTTATTTGCATGTTTGTTTATTTGCGGGTAAATAACTGTGAATAATTGATGCAACATTGAGCCCAGTAATTACTCTGTACCAGCATCGTGAGAGAGGTATAATATTCGTTTCTTGATATTTGGCGCCAACCAGTGTAGGAACTTATTATTGGTCCACTGGAAATACATTAATTTAGTCACTATTTTGGAGCCTGTTTATCGCGAATAATTTTATCTTTTTGTTTGTTTAATCATGGGATTTCCAAAGCATTCAACATCACTATAATACTCTCCTAACATCTCCTTTGACTTTTAAGGATATATCTTCATGCATAAAGTCGTCATAAAATAACAAGCATTTAAATATAAAATTAAAAAGTAATGCTGGTGGTATTTGACAGCAGCGCTGATGGATGTGTGAAAATGCGCCTCTCCTTAAAGCAAGCGAAGTCTTTATAATTAGAGAGACCTTAGCGTGCCTCGAGCGCTCCCATCTTCCCCTCTGGCACAGATTTGTTGCTTCCAGAGGTGCAGACTGGAGGGGAAGCGGGATTTTTTTTCTCATTAAAGGAAACAAGCCCGGAGTTAGTTCAATTACATGGAGTATGCAGGGATGTTGTAAATTTAAAGATTTAAATAGCTTACAAAGTGGCCCCGGGCCCCATCAGTTAATTTCCTTAATTTATGGATTTTATCGGTGTCTATGTGGAAGGGAAGAAGTAGGTCATCTTGAGGATTTGCATGTAGCTTTGCGATTTCCCAAATCTAAACATCTGTCCTCCTGACCAGCACATCTTCAAGTCAGAAGACGGACAGGTTTCTAACTGTCAAAAATTGTCCCCATGATTAAAGTGCTTTTTCTTCGTTTCCAGGGTAAAAATAAATAAATAAATAAATAAATAAGAAATGTATATCTGATTGTGCTATTTGACCCAGGTAATAAGATTATAGATGTTTGGTCTCCTTCATGCAGGCGCAGACAGAGATAACAACCCTGTTCTAGTTTTCATTAAAGGATTATTCCACACAATTTCTCCATTATTTTAAATGTTTACCTTTCTAATTCTATGAAACTAATATTGATTTTTCTTTGCTTAATTCTAAGTTAAGATGTTTAAGCTGCAACACGAAGCATTTAACTGCACACATCAGTCAAAATTTCAAAGTCTCCTACAGACATATGTTAATGAAGTATATGAATTAATGCATGACCTCATAAGAATAATAACTTTGCCTCTAGGTTCAAAGCAAGGTGCTATTAGTTAGCTTTCCTAAAGTGGCACAAAGGACAATGTTGTGCCTTTCTCCAGCTTTATCCTTTCACCAGAGGATTATATATGACTTTTAAAACATTTTCAGCTATATATTAATCACAGCATTAACAGTATGTACTATGCTTTATGCCTAAAGGCACAAATGGTGCTGAGTTTCTCTTTGAAATCCTCAAATACAGTTTTTTACATCTTCTTCTTTGTGACACGTGCTTACCTTTTATTTCAGTATTTATTACTTTTTTAAATTTATTTTTTTAACCAAAGAATTACTACAACCTGGTCAGAGATCTGACACCAGAGAAGGAGTCCATGCTAGTTTTTTTTGGTGGATGTATATAATGTTACTCAGATGGAAGATTGAACATGGCACCATCTGCTGGTTAGGTGCAACAGTGTGCATGAATGATTCTATTAAATGATTGCTCTGTTGCACATTGATGGGCTTTCTGGTAATTATTATTAAATCCTTTATTTAAACAGGTTGTCTCATTGAAAGACCTGTGCATGAAAGACATTCAATTTAAGAGGAAGCACAAAGACATATTATACTGTACATGCTCTGAAATCAACCCTCTGAGACCTAAGTCATCGTCAGTAATAACCCAAAGCCTAACCCTAATACTATGCAATCATCCTATACACATCAAAACCCTTTTATATTAAAAAAAAAAAAAAAAAAACTCCAAATCTAGGGTAGGATTTGTTGCCAGGGTTGGGGTCATCACAGATGATGACTTGGATCTCAGAGGGTTAAAGCATGGGTACTTGAATATACACATATATAACCTTTTAAAATGTTCCATGCAGTCTTTTGTAGGTTATTCCATTTATAGGCAGAAAAGTATTTAAACACTATTTTTCCAGGCTTAATGTGAATCAGAGGTCCTGTTAACATGTCCTGTGATCTGATGTTGGATGTACTGTGTTTAAATATAATGAAAGGGCATCAGCCAATCCCTGCAGTGGAGCCTAGTCAATACATGCCACACACTGGTGCTCTCTTCTGTTTGCTAAGGAGGACAATCCCACTTCTTCATACAAGAGTGAGTAACAAAAGTCCAGTTTACCTGTGCTAAACTGTAACGCACTGATACACAGAATCAAGAGGATTTAAGGTGGATGGAGAAGCATGCATATAAATATATCACCATAATAAATACAAAATACAACTTTCTTGATACTGTAGGTGTTTCAAATGGGGTATATGGACTATTGGCTGAATACTATTAGGTGACAGCATGAACTTAGTTTATCAGATTTTTTTAAAAGCTTATCTTTCATAGGAGAATTCTGCAATGTACTGTATAAAAAGCAGACTGCAGATTTGCAATAGGAACATCTAGGGAAGAGCCAGTGGCATAAAACAGTGTCATCTGCATAAAAATGTACAATATAATTTTGGGATGCAGAGATGATATAATCTGAGTCTTTTGTAGATTCAGCAGTAGGGTTGATATTAATGTACAAGCATGAAGGGTAAAATTTTTACCTGAATTAAAATGTTAAAACACATCCATTTACCAGCCCTTCTAAAGCCATATGCTACACTGCTTTTTGTCTCACCAAATCTATAAAATAGGCTATTTTATTTAGTTGTTCCATTAAATCTACTAGTTTGTTTTATTTTTTTTATATTTATTACCCCCCACCCACACACACACACGCACACACATTTGATTAAAGCCTTTAGGGCATTTGGCCAGTGTGTCCTTTTTTTGATCCGCATAGCCCAGGTCACCCACACAACTGTACTTTGTATGCACAGAGGTGAAACAGTAGGCACAATACAGTCACATCCGCCCTTCTAAATGTGAGCATTTGCAAGAATCTCTTTCAAGCATTCCACTTCTACTTGCCCCTCTGGCATGTGGAGAAAGTTTGAAAAGAACACTCAGAACTTGCTTTTAGTAATCTGCATGCCTTGTGGAGCCTGGTTGCTGTCAATCGCTCCGTTCTTACAACCATTTGACATTCTGCTTGATGTTGGTGTGTGTCTGAGGTGCAGCAGCGACACTTATTGTTCATTATTTCAGAGAGAGAGAGAGAGAGAGAGAGAGAGGAGAGAGAGAGAGAGAGAGAGAGAGAGAGAAGAGAGAGGGTGTCAGTTTATTAATAGAACGTATGGAGTTGTGTTACTCACAAACACCTAACAAGCACAGCTCAGAATTCCCTCAAGTGCTTAATGCCAGCAATTAAGTTTCAGAAAAAGCTGAGCACTGAGTGTGTACACGCTGTACGCTTCTGAGAGTTGCTGTTATGAGTCAATTCCACTTTTACAGGTAAAACGGCAATGACCCTGATGCTGTTCACTCTTTGGTTTATTCAGAATCTTAATGTGATTGGTTGAGACGTTTAGTAAAGATTAACCAACTGGAAGATTGCAGAGAACCCCAAACATGCTCGACTACGCACCTTGAAAAAGGCTGTGTACTTTACTTTGATGCCATCATGCTACTTTATACTTCTATTCCACTAAAAATCAGAGGATCTTATCTATTCTGCTCCTTTCATGCGACATCTTTAGTCACTAGCTACTTTAACAAATAAACGCCTTGCAGAAAAAAAGGTAATTCCCCACACAGACCAGTGGATCAATGCTAAAAATCCAGTACTGTGATTATTTTAATAATATATGACCCACAGGTTTTTTTTTTTCTTTTTTGCTGCACTGAAGCCATCCTCCTCCCATTCTGGCATGTCACAGTTAAGAGCAATAAAAAAAAAAAAGAATTTTTTTATTAATGACGCAGAAATTATTTTCTTTTCTTTTTCGTCTGTTTTTAAGATTTGGCTAAAATTAAAAAAAAACAAAAAACAATAAAAAAAAACTGCTGCCATCATGTGGTCTGAGGCTCTAAAAACAGAATATATACAACCTGATGAACTGGTACATGCGAAGGAGCCCATCAGGTAATAGAGGCATTTCATGTCTTAACATTTGTGAGTACAGGATTAAATTATGATGTGTGAATGTTTAGGAAACTTTGACAAAATGCCAAGAAATGAGACATTTACTCTGTTTTGTCAGAGGGGAAGAGGTGATAATGTGACTTTGTTTTATGTCATCTCTTGTATCCGTCACCAAATTCTCTTTTCTATGTGCAATCCTCTCTGAAGTTCTTTGGGAAGAAAAAAAAAAATCCTCTGAAATGTGTTATTCTGCTTCTGGCTCAAACCGGTCTTACAAGCATCCAGCCTCATGCCTTGAATGTGTGAACAGAGGAAAAATGATCTTTTGCTTTTGTTGCTGCTACTATTTGGTTAGCAGTAACAACGTGAACAGTGTGATGTCTCCAATCACATCTGCTATGCATCACATACCGTTCCCCTTGCTCAATGTGCCTTGGGGGAAGTCCCTGGCACTGCAGAGCACCCACAGTCCTCATTAGAGTGCATGTGTCATGATGGCATCAACCCACAGCCTTGACTTATGCTTTATATTTACAATCATCCATCACAGCACTGTCATCACAACAGTCAGAAAACATGGATTGAGTCTTGAATGGTTTGAGCTGATCCGGCTCATGTTTGTAAGTCTTGGTACGTACAACATCCTCGAGGGCCTTTTTCTGTCTGTAGCCATGTTGTTGAGACTAGTAATGGCCTGAGACTGAAGCTGGAGTCCCTGTCCTTTTGTTGTGCGCTGAGTTCCCTAACAGCATAGAGGAGGGACAGGGTTTGATGTGTCTTCTGAAGGCCTGCTGCTTTGTCAACACTGAGGCCTGTGCACTGACACTATGGAAGCTAAGCGCCGCAGGGTGACAGGGAGGGGAGTGGTGGGGTTGGGGTGGAAGGGAAGGGTGGGTCACTGCAGCCTGGTAAAAGAGAGACAGAGGAAGAGAGAGAAGAGAGGCAATGGGGGGAAGGGTGCATGCTAGTGCGGCCAGTGCCCAAGGCTAGAGGAGAGTGCTCTGTGCAGCAGACTGCCTGATAGGGACTGAGGCTGCTGGCTGATGACATTTTATGGTCACAACATGCAATCCAACCAACTTTAGTTGGTGAAGATCCAGTTTTCATACACTTAATGGTGGTTTTTTTTTTTTTTTTTTTTTTTTTTGTTTGTTTGGGTTTTTTTTTTTTTTTTGTTACAGCCACACAAAGAATGACGCAGTTTTGCCTGTCATCACGTCCTTTAAGTTTTAGTTCTTTTACAGTAAACACAACAGTGGGTGGTTAAAACCCCCCCCCAAAAAAACTTAAGTCATAACATATGGAAACACAACACACTAAAGTATTTTTGTAGCTTATACTTTACAAAAAAAAGCAAAGAAAATGTCACACTAAATTTAATTTGCACTTAATTTTAATTGTGTAGTCCAGAGTTACTGTTGATAACTTAGGCGTATGCTGCCTGAGGAAAATGGTTAAGTGGGATGAGTGAAAGTAACTCTGGTACTGGTATTTAAATTCTGTACTTGAGTGGATTGCTAGGGAACAGCTTTTTGTTGAGATGAAAGACAATATCGTGCGATTCACTCAGAAACAAAGATGTACAGTAATCAAATAGTGACATGACCCCATGTTTGGTTTAAACTACCTTACTGTTGTGTTTATGAATTGATGCAACAGTATCAGAAACTTCTCTCACTATTAATATACAGGAAAGGTAAATTCTTTTTTAAGTACATGCTGATAATTCTTCTGTACTTTTGCTTAAACGCATGACTTTTAAAGTGCTTTGACTGTGTCGGGCCATTAATTTTACATCAGTAAAATGCCTGACTTCTCTTTCATTACTGGCAGGATATA
Organism: Archocentrus centrarchus; assembly: GCF_007364275.1. NCBI lineage: Eukaryota > Metazoa > Chordata > Actinopteri > Cichliformes > Cichlidae > Archocentrus > Archocentrus centrarchus. The sequence goes on from NC_044348.1 coordinate 29,873,029, forward strand.
CTATAAATGCCACTGGTTGAGTTTGTAAAGTTCCTCTAAGCAGCACAATACAGCATCTTATAGACAAAGCAACCACACACAACATCTAGGTTTTGAATAGGGTGCTATGAGCCTGTTAACTCATGATATATCCGTTTTGTGCAGTGAATTACAGTCTGAATGTGTTAGCTGTCCTCCAGAGGGTGAGGCAGAGCTGAGGCTTAGGCTTGCCAGAGGCACTGCTTTCTCTCAGCGTGGCCTGATGCAGGCTAAGAAGCCAGAGCCCTGTAGACATTGCTTTCTTTCACTAACATTTTGTGTTAAGTGGCCATAAGTAATACTGGGGGTGCATTGTGCACTGAAACCAGAGAGTTTATTCTCTCACACATAATTACTGTTCAGCCATGTGTGTGTGGTCTCAGTGCGTTCTCATCTGTTTCAGCTCAGTCTTGAGCCCATCACTTTATAACTCTGATAAAGGATCTTAACCAGTGGTGCGTTGCCACCATGTAGACCAGTCCTCAAGTGTCCCTTCATCAGCATCACCTTACCTTTCATTTATAAAGGGAATCTTAGTGGTGTTAAGAATTAACAGTGAGGAAAAAAAATAAAATAAATCAAACACTGAGGGGGGACAGCAGTGCTCTACAAACCTGAACATTATGACCAACAGTTGCATTTTCCCATTTCAGTGCAGCTATCCAACAATGAAGAACCACTTAACACACAGTGTGAGTGAACAGTATATCCTTTTTTTGCCCCCCCCCCCCGCAACATTGCTGCAGCCAGGCCTGGTACAAAAGCGACGCCCTTAGGCTGCTTTTTAGTTTTAGTTTCCTTGTTTTCCACTCAGTTATCGGTTCTGTCTCAAGTTAGCTAACAAACCAATGTAAGTCTGTAATGTAACATTATGATGGCGCGACACATGCTGTAAAAACTTATTTCTTAAATCCAGCTTCACAGACAGGGGAGTATGAGCTCCATGGTGTAAATTAGGCTTTATACATGCAGTGTTTCAGGCCCACTTTAAATTAGGCTACTGCCATCGTGTGGCTTTCTGCAAGGAGGCTTACTCTGCAGTTCTGCCTAAATCTGGAGCGTTTCTGGATTTCATGGGCCTGTCCGTGTCCCGTTCACATAATACTGTCTGTTTGCAAAAACTACCGCTGGGTATTTACGCATGCGCATTGTGGATAAACCGTCCTCTAACGGGAAATTGATGGAAGACCAGTGGACCAGAGGAGCTGCCGCTGCTTTCACTGCTTTAACTTCCGTCTGCGTCGTGTGTGGAAACAGAAAGAGCATGTAAACGAGCTTCTGTCTTACCTTGCCCAACATGTGATGTAAGAAACTTTTAATAATTCCTTTGGAACATCAGCCAGGAGAGCCTTGATGTTGGAGAGGAAATGTCACGTCCTGCCGTGTCCGGTTATAATATAACAGGTGAGCCGAACAGGTGCAGTCTCCACCCACATTTTCAGATTAGAATAAATAACTTGACTAAACGTAAATAAATAACTTGATTCAATGCACTAAGTTTAGCGAGCTGTTTTGCTAACACATCTGAATTTTGTCATTAATATTTTTAATTTCCCTGTAGCTATCAGAAGTTAACCATGTCACACAATGCTCAGCCTGTTAATGTATTTAATACAGTACCGGTCAAAAGTGTGAACACATCTTCTCATTCAAAGTTTTTTCTTTTCTTTCTACATTATAAATTAATACCGAAGCCATCCAGACTAATAAACTTAAGTAAACTAAGTGAACTTAAAAATGTTAAACAAACCAAAATATTTTTTAGATTTTAGCGTCTTCAAAGTAGGCACCTTTTCCTTTGAATGCACACTCTGAAATCATCTCATTGGGGTTTAGATCAGATGATTGTGGAGGCCAGGTCATCTGACGCAACACTCCATCACCCTCTTTCATGGTCAAATAGCCCTTACATAGCCTGAAGGTGTGTTTGGGGTCATTGTCCTGTTGTAAAAAACAAATGATGGTCCCACTAAGTGCAGACCAGATGGGACGGCATGTTGCTGCAGAATGCTGTGGTAGCCATGCTGGTTAAGTGTGCCTTGGACTTTGAATAACTCACCAACAATGTCACCAGCAATGCACCCCCACACCATCACACTTCCTCCTCCATACTTCACAGTGGCAACTACAGATGTAGGAGCCGTCCACTCACCTTTTCTGCGTCTTACAAAGACATGGTGTTCATCAGACCAAAGGACAGATTTCCACTTGTCTAATGTCCATTCCTTGTGTTACGTGGTGAGATATGCGGTCCTTACAGGACAGCCACACTACACACATGATTTAAGTGCATTACTGTAGGTTTAAACTGGGCTCAACCTTAAACATCAGCAGCAGTGATATTAATCCACATCACACTGACAAGAAACGTTTGTCTGCAGAATCATTACTTTTGCTTTTGATGCATTATGCACAATTTGCCAATAATATGCAGTTTATGTGTAGTGAGGTGTTTTCATAGTGTTTTATTGCTTTTACTAAATGAATGGTTCTATAAAATTCGTCCTGCACTTGTCGTTGTCAGCTGGTGGTAAAAATTTGATGATTACTTTAGAAATAATCGTTTTTACAATTCTTCAGCCAGGAAAGAGTACAAAAAGCTGAAGATGTATACGCAGAATGCAGAATATAGAAAGAACAAAGGCAGGCAGCACAAAATCATGAAAATTGATGGTTTAATCTGTCTTCAATTTGTCTTGTAAAACAGTTTTTCTTTTCATTGTCTCTGTTTGCATTTCTGTAAGCATCACTGCCACTGGCTCACCTTTTTAAACTGACTGCATGGTTTTGTAGTCGTCAGCATGGTAGCCCCACAGCAGGAACATAACTGGTTTGAACCCTGGCTGGGGCCTTTCCGCGAACAGTGGTAAAGTGCAAACTGCATCCAGGACAGAAACTGCAGTATATTGGTAACACAACATCAGCCATTTGCAACCATTTACACAGACAGCATGCTGACACAAAGCCAGTGAGAACCCAGAGTGGTGTTAAAGCTGAGTGTATGCATTTAGCAGGTAACAAAGGCAGTGATGAGCAGTCAGGCTTGTACTGTAGCCTCCATTTCTACCTGTACATGTTTCTACAGTAGAATCGCTGTGGGAATCACTTTGGGCTGGTTTTCAACTTTGCTTTGTGTTGTCAGTTTTGTTTTGAAAGATGGTGTATGTGTCCTCATTAGGATAGGGTTTTGTGTTGGCATGTGGGACTGCAGACTAAGGTTTATCTTGTTAACTGGTAGTTATGTCACTGTGCATTTTATGGAGTCATGCAAAAGTAATGTAACTAGTAGTGTAACAAATTATTTAATGGGGAGTAATTGAGAAATGTAATGCATTGCTCTTAAAAAAAAAGTAATGAGTAAATCTAATACATTACTTTTTTGAGTAATGACCACAGCATTGCCAAAAACATGGATCGTGATCTTACATTAACTGAACTGGTTATGAGGTAAATAAAGTGCTTAAAATACATAAAATTAAGCACTTTGTAAGTAAATGGTTAACTGTGACCTGTAGTCTAAATCACCATATAAATGCCAGTCCATTCATTTTAAACTGTCATTTCTTCTTTCATTCTTTCTTTTTTATGCTGACCCTCCCAGGGTACTTGTACCCATAGTTGTGGATTATTGTAGATGGCTAGCATACTGTAGCATGTTGTCCATGAAGCAGTTCCTCTTTGTTGTGTTTGTTTTGTTTCTTTTAGTCTGTTTGAATGAATGAATGACATCTACAGTGTTCATTCATTGCATATCAGAACTTTACAACTTGCTACTTTGTTTTTTTTTCTACATTATTTATTAATTTGAGGATTTATTTATAATTTTATAATACCAATCTATGAAATGCACAACATAAATAACATCACTAGTGATTAACAGAAAGGCAAGTATCATATTTCATAATTCTGTGGATCATTGTGAGTTTTAAGGCCATAACCTCCTTATTGTGGGTCACTGAGCTGCTGATAAATTGCCTATTCACTTTCCATTCAGCCCCAAAGTGAAAGCAAACCAAGTTAGCTGGTGATTATAGTGAAAAATTAGAGATGTGTCCATCAGGAGTTAATGGCAAGAAAATAAGTTGATTTTGAATGAATGCTAAAGCTGCTCTGTTGGATGCTTAAAGAGTTTCATAGTTTGAAATCAAGTGATAATATGTCAGTGTTGCTCAAGTGCTACCTTCCACCTCAAGCAGCTACAAAAGTTGTACATTTAAAAGAGGAATTATTTCATATTTACAGGTGTGAAGTTTTTTCTCCTTTGTTGCAAAACAAAATCAATGATTTAAATAATCACAACAACTTACTGACCTGATATTAATTTGTGATGCTCAGGCAAGAACTTCCCCCTCTTCTAAAGCGTGCCCTTACTTTCAGCACATAGTGGAAACCTCTCTCTTTGAAAACTTGAGATTCATCATCCCCAGAGTCTAATATATAATGCCACTGCTGTGGCCTGCTCAGGAATGAACTGCTGTGAATCGGTGTGGTGCACCTGCCTTCTGCCAGGCAGCCACAGCGCTGCAGCCACGCCAGCCAGCCTACAGGCACTTCTAGATAACTCCTGTCTGATTAGCTCCTTAGGAGGACATTGTTCCAAAAGCAATTCACTAGACTCCCAGTATTAATTTAGTCCCGAGAGAGAGGCCCATCCATCCTATGTAGGACGGGCTGTGCTCAGGGCCTACCCTACGGCCTGCTAATAGCACGGCACCTCCTGGCCTGTCACTATAAGTGATAGTCTCTGCAAGTTTGTTGCCTCGTTGTGTGTTTCTCCCATCAGGCAGTGCGTCTCCCGCCCTCCTCTTCTCTCCGTGTTTCTCTCCCTCTCTATCAGTGGTGGTTCAGGGCAGGTGTCTTCCCTGTCACTTCCATCACTCACGCTGCTTGACGAAGGGAAGACACAGTTCAGAACACGGCGTGAGCAGGGGGTGATTCATTGAAAGCTTGCCTCTCTCCTTGAAAGGGAGCAGGAGAGAGAAACAGTGGATGCCTTTTTTTTTTAAAAATTTTCTTATTATTTTGGGGGGAGTTTGTGAGTGCTGCCAGCCACGAGAAAATAAAAGAAGGTGAAAAAGCTTTCAGTATTGTTGAAACTCCGAGGGACTCCAAAGTGAATAAGACTCCTTTTAAAAATGAAAGGTTGACTATGATGCGTGATGCACCTTAATAGATAAAGAAAACCAAACAGTTTCAAACTGGCAGGGGATCTCAACTTGTTTATGGAGAGTATGAAGTCTGTTCCTCCTACATATTTGTTGTTTCTGTTTGAGAAGAAACACTGTATTTTTTAGAATAGGTGAAGGAAACTGAAGCTGTACAATTTTATTTGTGTCAGAAAAGACTGATGCTTAGGATCCACCAGCTTTTGAAATAAAATAAAAAAAAAGTTATTTCTTTGGTGCTTTTGCATATATGAATATAAGCAGATGTGAAAAAATATTTTCCTTTATGCTCCATGGCATTTAATCTAAACTCTTTGTGTGAAAAATCCTTAGAGGTATTGATGTAATCACCGTAACATCACCTACTGGTGTGTGATCTCTTCTTCTGAAGCTTAGAGTTTAGCATATTGATCAACTCTATCCTCTTTCTTTTGAGCTACAACTGACTGTTGGGGAAAACACTTATCAGCTAATGCTAAGAAGCTTGGTTGGGAAAGTACATCCACAGACTGCACGTGTGATTCACACAGACGCAAATGCCTGCTAATTAGTGCAAAGTAACTCCACTCACAAAAAGTGGAGCACAGATTTCTTGGACAGGCTGTCAGTACACTTCACAGAAATCCATATTAGTTGTCATTAGAAAAAGGTTTCAGTGCAGCCTAGCACACAGCTGATGGATCAGTTGGAATCCACCTGTTAGTCGAAATTAAATATATAAATACAATATATAAAGTATAAAGACACCTCTCTCTCTCTCTCCCCCCTCCCTGAGCCTTTATACTGTTTAAATGCATGGGTCATGAAAAAAAGTTTACTCAAGATAGAGCTCCAAACTGGATTTTGGAGCAGCCTGTAAACATCTATTTCTGCTGTAAAACTGGGTGCTTACAGTATATTGGAGTCTGTGGGGATTTATACAGGTGGCCATGGAACTGCAGTTTTTGGCACTTTCTCACTGGATTAATTTCTCAGCCTCTGAGCTTGTCAGTTGGAACAGTCCACTAAATTTTCTAGACAGCCTTTTTCTGTTCAGCTTCAACCTTGTAGAATTTTGGACGTAAGGACGGGAGCATGAATGTCAGAAACTGTTGATTTTACTTTTAAGAGGTCGTTAGATCTGCTGCAGTCCTGCACTTCAGTTAAAATAAATGTTGGGGGTGCTTTTGGAAAGTGAATTGATTTTTTTCTTAGAAACCATACTGAATTACATGTGTATGATGTTATCTGACTCTTTTGCGCAGCCAAGAGAGTTGGCAGTGCTATTGGAAAGCTGTGCTCAGTGTATTAAGGCATTGTTAGGAACAAGTGAGTAACACTGCAACACAAATCAGCTGCAAAAGCTTGCCTGCCTTATTCTCATGCCAAATAAATAACATAAAAAATAAAAAATTCAAGTTTTTATTAGTCTGAAGTGTTAAATTTGTGAATATTTGCTCACCTCTCCATTAGTGGCTGTTCCAGTTAACTGTATGTGACATATTACCTTCCTTTACTGTGAAAATCTGAAATTACAGCGTTACAGACTCACTACTTTGGCTGGAGTGTTAGACGTGTGTTTGAACTCAATAATTTTTAGACAAAAACACTTATTTACATCCGTTTCATGTGTGGTTTATCCTTATATTTCCTCATCTGCTTTTAACACTCAGTTTTCTTCCTTATCCCCTTGTCCATCAGCATCACCATCCAGATGTTTGCTTCACCCCTCAATGTGTTTTTACATTAAATATACATGTGCAATATGCTGTCATGTGGTAGGGAGCGGTGCTATGATATAAATACGAGTAGAGAAGAGAATCGTTTTATCAACGCAAATGTTTCAGCCATTCCTGGCAGTTGTGTCAGCTTGGTAGAGATGTGGCCCCAAGGTAAAGAAGCACTTAGCCCACAGCAGCTTGCGTGACTTCATTATAGAACCTGTGTTTATTGATTCAAGTTCATTAAAGCTGCTGCATAATTGATGTCAGTTTCAGCATATAGCCTAATTAGAAGCCTTGCAGTGGCCTTCATTGATGTTTTAGTGAAGAATAACAGGTGGTGGCAGCAAATTTGGTACCTAAGTCCACATTACTATCCATACTTGTATGTCCATGAATCATTCTTTGAAAAGCAAAACCAGTGTTGGGGTTTGTCATATTTCAGATGCAGTACTGCCATCATGTGGTTGTGTATGATATGTCTCTGGTTAGCGGAGATAATACACAGCATGGTGTTGCAGCTTTTGGAATATACAGTAAAAACATAGCTGGAGTTTGTAAAAGGATTCCCTTAGATGTCCTTGAAAATATTTCACATCAAATTGCAAAACCAGTTTACTTCGATCCTTAATTTTGCAGAACATAAACAAGGATCCAAGTAATCACAAAAATTGGTGTTTTGTTTGTGGTGCTCAGATGAGAACGTCCACCTCTGAATGTGTGCCTTTTCCATACATCATGGAAATCTCTCTCATTGAAAACCTGGGATTCATCATCCTGCGACTCTATTATCTAACACCACTTCTGCGCCCTGCTCAGGAATGAACTGCTGTGAATCTGTGTGGTGCACCTGCCTTCTGCCAGGAAGCCACAGCGCTGCAGCCATGCCAGCCTACAGACACTCCTGGATATTTCCTGTCTGATTAGATCCTTAGAGTCTATATTTTGCAAAGAGTCCAAAAATGAAGGAGATTCATTGCACAGAAAGGTTTCTGTTTGAACAAACAAATAAGTAAAATGATTACTGAAGTACCATATCATTGTTAATAATGTATTTTTATTAATAAAATTATTTTTAAAAAATTATATAATTTTATCTTTGGCTCCAACTAGCCGAGTGATAAAGTTGTTGTTTTCAAATTGAGCTGTGTGTTGATGAAAGCCAGTCGTGCTCACCAAATGAGATATTTGGGAAACATGTGCCTTCAACAGGACTTGAGTTTTGAGATGTCGTCCATAAAATTATTTTCCACTTGCTGTTTTGCTCCGCTTGATTAATAACAGAGCTTGAGCAAATCATTTGAATGAGGTTTATATCACTGAGAGATGCGTCTGGAGCGTGCGCCAAACTCATTGCCAAAACAAACAAGGGTTTCATGTGAAAGGCGGAGAATTAACCTGGCATGCATGTGAATCAGCCGAGTTTTGTATTTGATGTTTGAGGGAATTTTCTTCCTCTCAGATTTTGCACCACTGAACCGAGGAGTCAACCCCATAAATTGGTTTTGTTCCGTTATTACATGGGAGATTTTGCAGAGGCATTGATGCAGTCGTTGCCATTGTAGACAGCCCTTGCAAACTGCTGTGTGTCAGTCTTTGTAGTATACATGTGTGCGTACGTGTCCCTGTTAATGTTTGTGTGGTAGAACTGTTGTCAGCGAATCAGCCGAAACCTGTCATCAGCCATGTTAATGCTGGCTTGAAGGCAAAGAGGAAGATTAGCTGAGGAACTTATAATAATAATACTTGAAAAATGGAGCAAAGTCTCTTTTTACAGTCCTCCCAAGCAAGGCGAGGTTGTTTATCACTTTGGGAAGATGTTTGGTTGGCTCCCTTGTATGTCTGCTTTGGGCCCTTAAGCTGATTTCGCTACACAAGCACGTTCTCTTCAAAGCATGTCAAGATTTTCCACGCACACTAATGAGGTAAATGGATGGCTTTTGTTTTCTCCACAGTTTTAACTTCCCCCAAAGTGCTCTCATGACTTATACACGAGCTGTTGCGGAAATCAGCCTTGAGCATTTAATCAAATTTCTAACTCTACAGAGTGATCAATTTGTGCTGCAATATTCATCTACCACACAAGCATAAATATGACCTCACGCACATGTGCGCACACACACACACACACACACTCACACGGGCAAACACACGCACGCAAGCACAATGGTAAGACTGCTATTTGTTTATCTTAAAACAATGTCATTTTTGGCAGATAAAATGATAGCTTGAAAAAAAAAATGCTGCTGTGACAGATTTGACTTCCTGTGAGTGTGTGAGAATCATACAAATTACTGTAAATTTAGGCAACATAAGGTACCTACTTTAATCTAATAACAAAATGGAAATGAAACGAGTCTATTCCCTTAGAACTGACACATTATGTCTGTGTGATGGAAGAATAAAAGCACCAATTTGAAGGCACTTAGATCTCAAAATGAAAAGTTTTACTTGCAGATGCAAAACATGCATTGACAGTTATTTCTCAGCGTGTAGTTTTGTGAGCTGATGTGACTTAACCTTCAAGGATTCTGATATGAATCCTATCTCCTTTGAGGCACAAAATGGGTAGACATGATTTGCTGGTTAAAAGGTTAACAACTCTCAACAGTGTTAATTTAAATATTAACCAGCAAAGCAACAGAAACATCTAACTGAGACCACTGTTATGCAAAAGCACAGTTGGAACTAAGGGTGCAGACACATTAATTCAATGACTTTTTGTGTATTTAATTTGATGGACACTAGAGACAGAAAAAGAGCATGTGTTTGTCCTTTTGATCTTTTGATGACACTTTTATTCATTTTGCATTAAAATGGATACTCTTTCTCAGGAAAACATTTGCTGGAGTATAACAAACACATATATGAACATTTGTGGAATTTGTGCATTTTCCACAACCGAGTAATTTTTTCTGTTTTATTACATATTACCTCCTATCATTTTACCATCTACCAATTAGAAATTGTGGTCTACAGCTTCAAACATGTGCTTAACATGACATTTAAATGACTGTAAGGCAAAAAAACATAACCCTTTGTAAAACTGGACCTTTTTTGCCTTACTGTCAAAAATCCATTACTAGCATCACAGGGAATAATGACTGCTAATTTTTTTTTTGTTTAACAGTCAACATTAGCTTTATTGTTATATGCAAAATTGGACAAGTGGATCTAATTGTATTATTGTTTTCTTTTTACTCACCTACTGTATAGAAGTCCAGCAGCTGGATGAAAAATAACTACATATATATAAAATTCCCCACTCACCCTGTGTGTGGTCCTTCTCCAAGCTCGGGTCCCAAGGTACCAGAGGCCTGGGAGCTTGAGGGTTATATTAAATTAATAACTCAATAAATCAATGGGTGAATGTGTCCAAACTTTGGACAAAAGTGTGTGTGTGTGTGTATATATATATATATATATATATATATATATATATATATATATATATATATATATATATATATATATATATATAAATATAAATATATACTAGACTTGCCATCCTTAGATACAGTATTAGTATGATAATGTAGGGAATTACAGTATATCTGCATTTAATATCTATTATCTGATGTTTGGGCCTCTATGTATAAGCTGTGGTTAACTTTTGGGGAGTCCCATTTCACATATAACTATTTTATATATTCTTGTGTTGGAATTTATATTTGAATTAATTTGTGAATTAACTGAAACTGATGATCCCTGTGATATATTTTAAGACAAAGATTCTCTTACCAGTTAGAGCGAGCAGTGACATCTCATTTTGTTTCATGATTCATGATTTTTTTATTTTTGAACATTCATGCTGTCAGTTGGGTCTGTCATAAGGGGAGCCTGCTCTGTGCATCAATGCAATTTCCATTAAATCCTGTAAAGCTTCCCAGTGGAAAACAGAAGGCAGGCTGCGGTTGTACTGGACAGCTTTATGCATGCACATCAGGTAATACTCTGTGTAAATGAAACCATATGCTGGTTAAATTACAATCAGGAGAGGAACTTGGTTGTGGTAGGAAGGTCCTGGGTTTGAATCTGCCATCTGACTGGAGCCTTTCTCTGTCTCTGTTGTATCCCTGTGCTAGACTGGCAACATATCACCACTTGCTGGTGACCTGTGTAGGTTGACCCCTGCATCTCACCCCATAACAGCTGAGATAGGCTTCAGCCCCTCTGTAACCTTGATTTGGATAACTGGTGAGGAAAATTGATGAATATGTGTATTGATTGATCAGTAATAAATCTCCTTCTCCTCATCTGTCGATTGCTCCACCAGTCTTAACAGTTTACATTAGATTAACAGTCTACATTAGATCCAGCTGTATCACATCCCAGCACTGCTACATGTGACATAAAGTGTGTCTTTACATGAGGTCAGTTTTGAGAAGCTCACATGCTTCTTTTTCTGAGCTTCAGTATCTGGCTTTTGGTAATTAAAACAGAACTTTAATGGAAAAGGAATATTTTGTTCTCATACCATCATCACCATGTTTGCCAGCTTTCACAGAGGATCTTTTTACTTGTACATTTAATCAAACAAATTCCATCCTCTCTGAACATCACCTATTACACACTAAAATATTCACTCAGCTCTCTGACTGCCTCGTACCCTTCACTGCTGCTCATATTAGTCATACACTGCTTTGTTTTAGAAAGACAAAAATGCCAACCGTATGCGGCCTTCCCTGAATCATACCTCTTTTTATCTATCACAGTACAGCATTGCTCTAATGACACATTGTTGGGAGCCGTGCTCTAATATTTTTGAATATACAAAATATTCTACAAAACAACAATAGTGTCAATCTAATAAATTAAAGGCACGTCTAAACTGTTTGATTTCTGCCTGCAGGACCTGAAGCCTTGTGCTGTGAGAGAGGAAGCTTTTTATGGCAATTTTAGTTTAAGAAATTGATCAGTTTTAACCTGAAACACCTGAATGTGCAAACCTGAATTTGACTTTACACATTAATGTCCCTATCAGGATAATTTGTTACAACTCTGGTGATGTTTTCATCAAGCACCACCATCAGGGCAAAATTTAAATGTGTCCAATACTTTAGTTTATGATGCAATCCTAAAAGCTAATGATATATCCAGCAGCATCATCCACGCTTTGTCATTTAGTGGTAATTACTGAGAATTTGTAAAGCTAAAATTGTAACACGGTAAACATTTTATTTGGAATCACACGTTGTTCTGGCTCTAACGCTGCTCATCTTCATGCAGGAGCTCATTAGCTGACTCTACAGAGTTCACAAATCACTGAACTTGAGATTAACAAACAACACAAATGCATGAAAAAAAGGGACGACACTGAAAATGCTAAAAGACAGTTTATTAGCAGACACTCATCAGCCAGAAATAACCTCCTGAAAAATGTCTTCCTGAAATACACCATTTGATTGGCAGTGTAAAATAAGGCAAAGGGCTTAAGATCATCTTTTATACAGATTTGCACCAACAAATAACCGTTATACATTCACTTGTTACTGTAGTTATGCTTTTGATAAATCTGTCTGTATACCCACAAAACCAAGAAATCTTCCTTAGCAGGGGGGGCAGGGACTGACAGAGTATTTACAAAAGTAATACTCATCATAATGCATTAGCTGTTTTGGCCAGAGACTGGCTACACCTACATAGATTTTGACCAGAACCTAAACAAAGGTTAGATTTTGGCATTGCAAAAGCCAACACTATACTGACAAAAGTTCAAACAGTTACCATCACTGAGAAAAGATAATATCACCAAAATTATTAGGTCTTAAAAATTGATTATAGAGTGTACAGATTTAAATAATATGACTTCCGTCTTTTTTATTGGCAAATACAACTCTTTGTTGACATAAAACAAATTTTCAGTGAGCTGCAAAGGATATCACGTAGCTGAATGGTGACTGCTATTTTATCAGAGACTAACCATAGGTTGTTCACAGCGTCTAATAAATAAAATTAATCTTTTCTCTCATAAATAAAAGACTTGTTAATCTTGAGTAAAGGTGTTTATTTTGGTATGTTATGCAGCATTTGTAGCCACTTCTTCATTGCACTTGCATGTTTACCACTGTATAGCTGAAAGGTGAAACAGTAAACCAACTTTCATTTGTTGAATCGTTGTCTGGGGTCTCCATTAAACCATTAGTCTGATGAATGGCTCTGTTTCTGTTTTTAAGTTCATATTAAACAACATAGTATATTTACCTTTATAATGGGGCTGCATTGGTTTTATATTTAATGATGCCCGATTGCTTAGGACCTAAAAACTGCTGGTTTCTGTGCAGTTTCTACTAGTGCACATTATTTGTAGTCTGACCTGCATCAAATAGTACATTTAAAAAAAGAAGAAGAAAAAAGGAAAGCATGACTTGCCATTTGGCTTTTTCATTGGGAATAGCAGTTTAGCTATGTTGCACACAGGATACTATAGCTGCAGCTGTGTGTGTGTGTGTGCGTGTGTGTGTTTTATTTTATTTTTTAATTTTTTTGTTTGTATATTTTATGGAAAAGTGTATGTGTGTGTGTGTGTGTGAGGGGAAGATTGTAAAAACATCTAAACAGCTAGTTCAGTACTGCACATATAAACACACAGCATGGGTGTGCTATGGGTAAAGATGCCCTTAGCCAGGATGGGTAACTAGGTGGAATGCAGCTCATTTGTACAGGGTCTACTATCCTATTGAGCATCCAAATAGATCTGGGATAAGTAATCAAAGAGCTAATTTCCAAAAGTGTACATATCCATTCATATTAAATAAAATCTTGTTATAATATTAACTCCAAAGCACCAAAAATGATCAATTCATCAGTCAAACGTGGCTATGTCCACATTTAAATGCGCGTCAAAAGTTTGCAGTTGTTTCATTTTTTTGAGACGTGTTGGTTTTCAGCTGGTGGATATTTTGTTTTGGAAAGAAACTCTTCAGTTACACAACACTCTATACTGGTATTACTGAAAGAACAACAAATGACATCAAAAAGGAAATAAACATCACCAAGAACCACTGAATATATTTATATATATATATTTTAGAAATACATAGAAAAATATATAGTCATCTGAATGCCCATTATACAATTTTACACAGTAGAGTCAGAAAAAAGCCTATATGTTGGTGTCTGTACATACAGAGGGGGTGGGTTGCTGACAGTGTGAGTTCTGCGATGGGAACTGTTATGCGGCAGTTGAAGTGGCAGATGGAGAAGTTTGGGCAAACTCTTTTTCTCAAGTCCAAATCATACATCACTGAAAAATGTTTTTGACACCAAATCTAAAAAACTCTGTGTGTGTTTTTTTGTTTGTTTGTTTTAGCTTTGCCTGTAAACTTTTATTTATATATATATTTAAAATTTCAAATGCCATAAACTGGTAAGTCAGCAACACTAAGAGATATTCAGAGATATTGACAGCAACACTTTGTACCCTGCATGTTCCTGGTCGTTCTGCATTCAACAGACCAAGTAGACACCCTATTGATGGAGGACCTACAGCACATGTATGTGTTTGACGAAAGCACAAACTGACAAAGAAGTATAAAAATGCTACAGTAGGTGCACACAGCTTCTGAGTGGGCAGCACTTTACACATTTAAAGATTTATAGTATTTGTAGTGTTTCATTTACTTATATTTAGTAAAGCCATTCACATTAAATATCTGTATTAGAATGCACTGATACATAGAGGTATACTGACGCCTGACTTGCTGTAGGTCAAACGGTAAATACAAATATTTCAAATTATAAAAGGGTTTGTCTTTGAACAATTTAAAATCAACCTCGGACTAAAGCTACTATATTTATAAATACTGTGGTGCAAAGTAAGGTACCAGGCGTTTGGAAATAAATTCAGGAATGTGGTTAAAACCTGTGGTAAACGTGGGGCTTAAACCATAAAAAACATTTATAAATACTATTTGACCTACAGTAAGGCATATTTTAAAGCCTGTTGAACAATAATAAACTTTTTCAGAAGCTAAACTTTGCAGTTTTAAAATTCTACCTCACCATTTGCTAGTAGTGAATAAATGTCTTGCATTTTAGGACAATTTAGAGTATTTAGTACAACAGCACACAACCTTTCTACAAATGAATATAATCTGGTAAAAATGTAATAAAAAGTGTTTTTTTTTTTTTTGAGTGAAATTTGGTCTCTCTGATCTCTCTGCTAAGATGCAAAGATGTATTTGAGCATGTGAGTAAGCAGTATGTTAAAATTACAGTAGAGATATAGTGGAATGTGACTGTGATTAAAGAAATGTGACATGAAGCAGTCAGTATAAATCTTTAAAAGGCTTCGAGTAGTTAAACATCAGATAGTCCATGTAGTAGAAGTCATATACTCGCTGTCTCTCCAACATGCTAACCTGTGAAAAGTATTTTTCCGTGATCTGCATAGAGGTCCGCTTGTCATTTGGGTTCCTATCTTTAAAACTGGGCAGTGTGAGGTTAGGTGGTGCCCCAGCCAATCGCAAGAGAAAGTTGGACTCTTCTTCCATGTTCTCAAACTTGCCGATGAAGTCGTAGTCTATGAGACAAGGGTTGCAGAGCTGATTTGCCTGCTCCCAGTGGATATCCATTCCCACGGGCCGGTGGACGTCCAGCAGATATTGGACAAATTCTTTAAATGTGACCCCGTTTCCTGTCTTCAGGGCTGCCCAAGACGGGTTCACCCTGTATTTGGAAATGATGGGTTTCCCAAACAGGGAGTGGTAGTAGTTGTTGGGATTTTCAAACTTGTCCCTGTAAGCTGACACCATTCTCTCCAAGGGCTCACGGACAAATATGACTTTGGTGTAGGTTTCCAGACGGTGCATGATTCCCTGTCGGTCAAAGCTATCAAGCTTCTTGAGATGATCGCCATAGTGGACCGTATCATGCTTAATACTCTGAGTATTGGAGGCCTGGCCCGCCAGCACCATGAGGGTCCTCTTCCAGTTGGAGCACCCTGCCTTGGGCACCTGGCAGTACAGCAGTTTGTACTTGTCCTCCACAAAGATGTGTTTCACGTGATGACGTGTGATGGTCTTTGAGATGCTGCTTTTGTACTTAGCACAGATTTCCTTCATCAGTTGCTGGCGTGCTTCCAGGATACTGGAGAGCTTTCGCCATCTCTCTGGAGAAAAAAAGCCTGACGCAATGGAGGAGGAAACTGGGGATGAAGAGGAAATTGAGGATGAGGAGGAAACTGAGGAGGAGGAGGATGAGGAAATGTTGTTTTTAATGTGTTGGATTGGGGGACTTGTTTTTAGCAGTTTGCGGTGTCTTTTTGAGACATGAAGGGAGCCTATGTCCTGCTCCCGAGACCCCGGGGTGGCTGTTTGCCTGCTCTTCTCAAAATGTGGGAACTGCATTGGAGGGATCGGGCTGGACAGGATGCTTTCTGCAGCTTGGAGGTCCTGGTAACTCTCAGATTTGCCTCTCTCACGGTCTTGAGTAGAAAGAGTCTATAAAACAATGACAACACAGGTTAAAGATGACAGCAGCAGACCTGTTTAAATTAAACAAACAAGAACATTTCCAGGTGGATGTGGAAGCAAGAACCATAAATTTAAACCCTGTTATTTAATGATGTGGTAAATATCACAGCTTCAGTGCCAGAAACAACCATTTTTATCCCTGGTTTCATTCTCAAATGAACCACTTGATGGTGCTGTTTCCCTACATCTTAAAGGTCTAATTTTGCTGCATGCAAATGTCAGACACTGCCCAATGCCATCTATGACCTATCAATAAACTGAGCTGTAATGCCATATAAATGTCTTATAAACACTTAATGAGGAATCCAAATTAGAATCATCTACTGCCTGATTACTATGAGATGATGCCCAAGGCCATCACGCATTCTGACATTTTATTTCAATTAAATGCTGTAATGGCATCATAAAGCCAATGGACTGGATGCATAATTTTAATTTTACAACAGACAAGGTGATGAGACCTTCATGAATCTTGGTTCATCCCTCTTCTGACTTAATGGTCATA
Source organism: Archocentrus centrarchus (assembly GCF_007364275.1). Taxonomy (NCBI): domain Eukaryota; kingdom Metazoa; phylum Chordata; class Actinopteri; order Cichliformes; family Cichlidae; genus Archocentrus; species Archocentrus centrarchus. The sequence continues at coordinate 29,889,893 of NC_044348.1, forward strand.
GTCTTTCATCTCGGGGGGTGGGGGTGGGGGTGGGTGGGAGGAAGGTCCTCCTTGTGTGTTTAATGTGCAAGGCATAAATCTGTACGCCAGTCGTCACGTTCTTCAGGGTTTACAGTGGTGTAAGTCTCTCTCTGGTGCTGATGATCACAGCAGAGACAGTGCAAGCAGGGGTCAGCTGAGAGAACATACAGTAGTACGATTTTTTTTCCCCAGCTACCTGACTGTTGTAGCTCATAGCATGATAACATGTTTGTGAAAAATCTTTTTAAATGCAGATATATATTTAAAGTGGATCCTTACATCTTTTGTTCTTCAAAGGCTGAAACCATGGACCATGTATTTTTTTGAATGTGCATATGCTTAACTGTTTCAATATTCATGACAGGTTGTCATTAAAAATGGATGGTGTATCTTCATTTACTTTTTATGATATAATTTATTTTATTTATAACCCAATTTTTTTTTTCTGGGGGGGGGCGGGGGGTCAGACACTGTTGATTTAGTCATTATTTTGGCTAATTATCACACATACTTGTATCTGCACTTCGTTTTTTACTGTGTTTATACATAATTTTTTTTCTGGCATTTCATGTTGCTGAAATTTATGGGGAAAAAGTTTTCATGTTCATCTTTGCCTTTTTATATTTATCTTAACTTTCTCTTTTGTGTATTTTGTTTTGGTTGGCTAATTGGTAATATTTTTTTTTCTTACTTTCTCAGTACATGATTAAAACTTCCTTTTATTTGATATATTCCTTTTTTTCAGCACTTAGCATCTCTTTTGCTACTCTTTTGTTGTGTATGTTTATTCCTGATCTTACTTGTGCTAATGATGAAAAATATAGCACATGAAAGCCTCGGCTCAAAGTGTCAGTGCCTTTTATAATAATGCTTAAAACATTTCAAATGCATTTTGTTGTTTATTTAAACTTTTCAAAGGTTTTAATTCTGTTTTATTTGATCAGATTAGAAAAACTCCACTCACTTTAATATAACTTGTTCCTGTTCAAGCAACTACTAATCACAAGATACAAAGTGGTGTGGAATCACAGGGAGGGATAATAATAGGTCATCATCCCTGTAGTTAATATTTAAAAACCCTAATGAAATAAATAAGCTTCTTATGGATCCATGTGATTATTTTTTTCTTATTAATGACCCCCTAAAACACGCCCACATCTTTATATTAGCTACATTTATAAAAAATGCTAATTATTTTAACTAATAACATTCAAAAAATTTGTATTGTTGCTGTCCATATTTAATACATTGATTTAAGCATTCACTGCATCGATGGGGAAAAAGTATTTGAACGACTGTGGAGTTGCTGGTTACAATGACCTTGAGTTTATGAGTTTCCAGGAAGTATCTCGAGTTGTTAGCCAATCAGAGTCTAGCATATTTTGTTGGGAAAAAGTTGCAAACCTCAGACAGTTAAATATTTGTGTTAACTGCTCATTAATGCAAATATTTAAGCACATAGTCACATGTAGGCGTGGTCAAGAGAAACTGCTGAGGTTCAAATTGAGCATCAGAATAGTGAAGAAGATTTAATTGTTTTTGACCATGGGACAGTTGTTGGTCTCAGGTGGGCCAGTCTGATTATTTGAGAAGCTGCTGATCTTCTGAGATTTGCCCATACAGCGAATGGTCTGAAACAGACAAAATATCCAGTTAAAGGGCAGTTCTGTGGGAGAAATGCCTTGTTGATGTCATAGAGGAGACTGGCGAGCCTGCTTCAAGGTGATAGGAAGGCAATAGCGATTCAGAAAAATCCATTTGTTACAACCAAGGGGATCCTTGAAGCAGATGTGCTACAGTAACAGAAGACTACACTGGGCTCACCAAACTTTCTGCTGCAACATTCGGATGGTAGGGCCAGAAGTTGACATAAAATCATGAAAACACGGATCCATCCTGCCTTGTAATGGTTCAGGCTAGTGCTGATGGTTTCTCAGCACATTAATACCAACTGAGTATTGTTTAAATACCACAGCCTGAGTATTGCTTCTGACCGTGCCTGACCCTTTATGACCACAGTGTTCCTATCTTCTGGTGGTTGCTTCCAGCAGGAAACTTAAATCCTCTCAAACTGGTTTCTTGAACATGACAGTGAGTTTAAATGGCCTTCACAGTCACCGGATCTCAATCCAAAAGAGCACCTCTGGGATATGGTGGAATGGGAGATTCACATCATGGATGTGCAGCTGACAAATCTGCAGCAGCTGTGTGATGCTGTCAAAGCAAGATGGAGTAAAATCTCTGAAGAATGTTTCCAGGACCTCATTGAATCTATGCCACAACGAATTAGGGAAGTTCTGAAGGCCAAAAGGGGTCCAACCCAGTGCTAGATAATAAAATGGTCAGTGAGTATATAAACAGACAGTATTTGATGATGTATCTGCTTTTACTCAAAGTGAGAATGCAGCATAGATGATGAAAAACACAAAATGCACTAAGATAAAAGTTTTCTAATGTCTGTGTTCATGTCTCTAAAATACATAGAGTATATCACTGAACAGGCATAGTGTTGATGGTGGGATACCACAGAGGAAGCTGCTGAGCTCCAAAAGAAACCATCATTCCTTATCTAAAGATTAAGAAGAAGGACCTTTACCCTCCACAGCTCTGCTGGGAGAATGTTTAGAGGAATTGGTTGGTAAGGGTAGGCAGCACTATGTCGGCACTTTTGGAAGCAGAGGTGACACACAGTTGAGGGAGCATCATGATTTGGGCTGCTTTAGTTGCCTCTGGGCCTGGGCGTTTTGGCTCTATTGCCGCAAAAAATGAACTCTCACATTTATAACAGAATATTATAAGATGCTGTCATGATGCCAGGTGATACAAGCGTACAATGACCCCCAATCATTAAAGTAAATCTACAGAATAACTTCAAACAGAGAAAGCAACAAAGAAAATCCACCTTTTGGAGTGGTCCCGTCAGGGACCTTAACCCAACTGAGAAGCTGTGGAATCAAAAGAGAGCAGTTCATGCCAAAAATACAGCTAAGCAGAAGAGGTTATTTAAGGAAGAAGAGTCCAAAATGTCTCCTGAACAATGTACTGGTCTGAACTTGCAGCTACAGTATGAACCACCCGTTTGATGTCAACACTCAAAATAAGATTTAACCAGGTATTAAAGGGTTCTGTTAGTTTTTTCAATACTATGAATATTCAATGTTGAATAAAGGCATTAAAGAATATCATTTTTTGTATGTTACCGTATAAGCTTAAGCCCTTATGAGTGTCTGTATTTGTGACTTAAATAAAGAGCAGAATGTCTACTTTTTACTGCCACTGCACAACTGAAAATAGTTAAAGGAAAGTAACCAAAAGCATAACTATAAGAAAAAAAAAAAAATCTTCTATTGTGGAAGAAAGAAAGGGAAAAAAAAAACTCTAGGTGTGATAATACCCTGAGGAAACTGGCTTGGTGCAACTGGGATCGTTTACTCACTAAACTCAGCTTCAGTCTGACTGGCTGAATGCACAGTGTGAGGTCAACCTCTCTACACAGATGCTATCAGACACGCTGAGAGGTACAAGGCTGACAATCACTTTTTTTTGCAATAGATAACAGGTGGGAGCAACCTGTGTGTATGTGTTTTGGGAGAAATGGAGTAAACACATACCTCTCTGGACTGCCGTGGAGTACTTCCAAGCTTCACGCCTGGAGAGAAGAGAAGAGAAAAAAGACAAGAAAATCAGTGCTTAGGCAAACAACATGTATTTTTGTCCTTATAGAAGAGAGTTGGGAACCCCAGGCACACTCTCCAGACAAGCTCCAATAATTCATTGCTTCCTATCAGTTAGCACATCTTCTTTGATCCTGAGCAAACTACCAGTGCTTTACTAACCCACAGAGGGAGAACAGGTAACATTACCTGTGTAATGAGCTGCCACCAAGCATGAATAGTTGGTAAATGAGTTGTGGTCCCTGTAGTAAGCCCTCTCAATGAAATAGGAAAACAAACAAACAAAACATATTGAACTGAAAAAGACAGAGAGAAAAAAATAACACAAGCAAAGACAACTAACAAAAAGTTTCAAAAAGAGGTCCTGGTTACAAACATGACAGACAAATGGATAAGTTTTGCTAAATTTATACAAGTCAGCAAAAGAGTGATGGAAACATACAGATTGGTTTTGTGGCAACCTTGGGGACAGGTGGGATGTATATTGGCAGATGTGCAGCAGCAGGACAGACGATGTGTTTAGTTGTCTGTCTCCAGCTGGACATCTATTTTCCGTAGGTACCCCAGCCCCCTTTTCCACCCCTCCTCTTTCCCACCCCTCCCATCTGATATGTAATCAGGCTGACAGCTCTGAGTGGGGCTGCATGGCTGCTGATGGGGTGAGCGAAGACACCTCTGCCTGAGTGGCTTGTCACTTCCAATATGAGGATGGAACTGATAGGAACCTGTATGGGGGGGTGGGGGCTGAAGATGCAGGCCACAACCTTTCCTAAGTGATGAGATGTGCAGAGCCCTATCTCACACTTAAACACGCCTCAGTGGGGATAGAATAAAACATGTTGCCTAGATGCAGTGTTGTTTTAGATTAGTATGCGCTAGAGAGCTCTCTGTTGCTGTCTGGCTCTGTGTGTTGAATCTTTGTCTTCATTCTTCTGAACGAGACACTGGAGGAAGAGGCAGAGGAGGAAAAAGAAGAGTGGTGGACTAGGGAGGTGGCATGTGACATTTCCTGATCTTGTTTGGCTGCTGCCAAAATATTTGATCACTTAACCCTAAAAAGAACAGGATTTGCATCTCAAATTTCAGTTTATATTGAAACATGAAACTCATAAAAATTTGTTGCAACACATGTAGCTATTATTGCCCGGCAAACACATCCAAGTGCAAAAATAGCAATGGTCTTTCAGTGTCTGCTGTTCTAAAGTGGGCCCCCCGGTAGCGCCAACCATCTTGTCAAGACACATGCTTGGTTATCGATCTTGAAAACCCTATCAAGGGGGTAATTGAAATCTCCAAAGGTTTAATTGGTTCCTTCTAGGAGGTGTTTTGTCTGGCTGTTGTTACATATTTGTCCCAGCTTGTGATACCATGGCTATCACCTTCCCATTTCATGTTGCACAGTCAAGCTGAGTCAAAATTTTAAGCCTTTCATTGTACCAGTCTGGTGAATCACTGAGAGAATTTACAATGAACTAGCAGATAAGATGTGCGAAATTCTTTTCTACTTAATTATAATACCATTAACATTTTTTATTTATATACTTTGTTCTGCAAAGGCAAAGGCTCGAGAGACAGGAAAAATGAAGTGAAACAAGACATTTAAACCTAATGCGCTGAACTGAGCATAAAGGATGAGTAGTTGTCATGTTCAGCACTTGTAAGTTGATAAAGTTGATTTGAAAATAAATCTGACATGGGCTGATTTGATTAAAATGCGGTTATTGAATTCCAGTGCTCAGACTGCTGGCTTACTCGTGGTTCCTACAGTGGGATATTTAAAAGTAGAATGGGAGGCAGAGCCTTCAGCTTTCAGGCCTCTTTTTTGTGGAACCAGCTCCCAGTTTGGGTTCAGGAGACAGACAGCCTCTCTGCTTTTAAGATTAGGCTTAAAACTTTCCTTTTTGATCAAGCTTATAGTTAGAACTGGATCAGGTGACCCTGAGCCCTCCCTTAGTTATGCTGCAATAGGCCTGGACTGCTGGGGGGGCTTCCCATGATGCACTGAGTGTTTCTTTTTCACTCACCTCTTTACAATCTGTGTGTTTATGCACCACTCTGCATTTAATCATTAGTTATTATTAATCTCTGGCTCTCTTCCACATTGTGTCTTTTGTCCTGTCTCCATTCCCTCGCCCCCAACCGGTTGGGGCCGATGGCTGCCCCTCCCGGAGGTTATTTCCTGTTAAAAGAGAGTTTTTTTATTTCCACTGTCACCAAGTACTTGCTCATATGGGGTTGCTTTAATTGTTGGGGTTTTCTCTATATTATTCTAGGGTCTAAAGCACCTTAATGTGATGTTTTTTTGTTTTTTTTTTGTTGTGATTTGGCATTATATAAATAAAATCAAATTGAATTGAACTGAATTGAAAATGCAGTTCTATCAAGTTGGGAGACAAAATTACATAAAGGGAACATTTTTCCATGACAGCATATAACTGAAACAAGTAATATGACGTTGTAATTTGAATTTCAGGGAGATTTCTAAACATCATTTATCTTTGTATTATCTATTTTGTTGTGGCTAATAGTTGCTGTTTGATTGCAATTTCACACTCAGTAAATTCTACTCAGTATAACTATGTTATTGATTTTCACTACTGTGGAGTGAAAGAGTTATAAATTAAGAGCGAAGCTTCATACAGTGAGATGCAGATCATTTACCCTTTCAAATTCACATATAGATGTATGCCCCCCCAGATGTTATATTAAAAAACATGGCTGAGAGAATCTAGAGGTCAATGCTATATCCAGATTTGTTAATATACACTGGAGCATTCACAAAAGGAACTTGCTACAGCAGCACCAGATACAGGATAAATGCTTCAAAAGGAAATTCTATACTGGGGAGAAAAAGTCAGTCAATAAAGTTAAGGTTGTTTTTACACCCAGATATTAAATGTCACATTCTGGTAGTTCTCCTTTTGAAGCTCTAAAGGGTTCCAGTAAGCAAGTCTACATGCAAGATATGGCATTTATAGCCGAGATCAAAAGAAGGCCCATGTTGAGCTTTGCTTTGATTTTCAGGTATTTGACTGTAATTTTTCTGATGATAGAGGACTATTTAATAGCACAATCTCCTTTTGAGTCTTGTCCTCTGTTGCCCTCTAAAATAACCTTGAGCCGCCACCTCTTTTTCACAGACAAAGCCTCTGAATATTCATGCAGACAACCCAGCATTACTGCAAGGATCCACATAAGCAAAGGCCACATCATTAGCAGATCCATTATCATGCTTCCCTCTCAGATATCCTTATACAACTCTCTAATAGAGACATACATCAAAGATTATCTTTTCCCTGCCACTGCCACCAAGGAGGAGCAAAGGACAAAAACAATGTGAAATAATGAGCTTGTTAAGTGAAGGATTGTGGCCCTATGTTCTGGAAGAACTTGTTAAATGTCTGTTTTTAACCAGAGATGGGCCAGGAGGGTGCTAAAAGCCAGACAAGGCGTGTCCTTCTCTAGCCTACTATTGAGACTAGGCAGTCATGCTGCGCCACTATAAACCTTTCATTAGTCATTCAGCACACTAAGGCGCTGTGACCCCAACCAGCTGCACTCCCCTCTCTCCCAACAAACCACCCACACCTGCACTCTGCGCACACGCTCCTCCTCCACTTGACTCTGTGTGGGAATACAAGGCTCTGGTATGCTAGAAAAACGCTTGAGAATGGTGGTATTAGGCTTTGAGCGCTGGTCCATTGATGTTTTAACTTGTTGTGGTAAGAGATAAAACGATGTTTCAAAATCCTCCAGGACTGGGCCAGAGAGAGCAGCTGCTTGGGGGGGGGGGGGGGGGGGGGGGTGATGGGTGAGCAATCAGCGAAGCGAGATTAAAGATGTGCCTGCAGAGACTCTCTAAAGACCAAACACAGACCATCTAAAATTTGTGTGCCTTGTCATCTGAAGATTAGCTTGTGAGAGAAAGCAACACAAAGCACAGGTTTGGCAAAGAATGAGTCAGTAACACATTTCTAATCCGACCAATGACAACGTACTGTAAATGATGAAAAACCAGGACACACACACACACACACACACACACACACACACACACACACACACACACACACACACACACACACACACACACACACACACACACACACACATTTACTCTAGTTCAGTAGTAGAAACCATCACACTCTCCCAGAATTTTTTATTGGAAAAAATATATTTTCATGGACATTTTTGTGCCTTTGTGTAGAAATCATGAGGCATGGAATGATACCAGAGTTAAAGTGACCAGATTCCAGAAAACTAAATGGGGAGCAAAGAGTGTGGGAAGCACACTCCTAATTATCAGAGCTGGTCTGAACTTTTGACATATCTAACTTGACAAAATAACCACATGCAAAATTCAAAACAAATAAAATGAGCTAGAGGAGGTGGCTGAGGAGGGAGGTCTAAGCAGAAAATGTCAGAGAATCACCATCCATTGGCTTCAACAAATCGTAACCAGGTTCCTTAGTCTTAATTGTAGCTGTTTTTCCATTTTTTCATGTTTTATAGTAGTTTTCATCACTGCAAAAATCTGACTAGCTGTGATTTCCAGTTTTCCCAGTTGAGCATTGTGTGGGTAGCATTGTGAGAGGGTAATCTGCACCATGTTCCATTGTAGTAGACTTCTCTGCTTTCTTCACAGTCACAGGATAAAAGCTGTAGACATTATAAAACTGTCTTTCTGTCAGTGTTAACCTTTTGAAAACTAAATCCAGTCAAAATGTGGGACATTGTCTCAGCATGTGGGTCAAGGGACACAGAATAAAAATGCTTTGCAGTGCCAAATAAAGTGGAACACCTAGACACTATAAAAACAGCATAGACTCAAACACTGTGGTTCATGGTCTATGTCTAAACTGCTAAATTAAAAAAAGACTCCATATGAGTGCAGTGAGACTCAAAACAATGAGATTTTATAAATATAGGTGGCACAGTAGTGCAGTGGTTAGGACTGTCACCTTACACCTAAAAAGTTCTGGGTTCAAACCAGTGACCTCCCTCTCTGTGGGGGCCTTTTGTTTAGAGTTTGCATGTTCTCTGTGTGCCTGTGTGGGTTTCCTCCCCAAAACGTGCATATTAGGTTAATTGGTAATTCTAAAGTCCCTGTAAGTGAGAGTTTGAATGGTTGTCACATGCACTCTTTGACCTCTGCAATGAACAGTTGAGGGTGCATTTTGCCCAGTGGTTGCTGGGATTTTCCAGTGCTGAACAATGCAGGGAACAGTGTCATTACTATTGTGTGTGTTTTTCTTTTAGAACAACTAATTAATAGATGACCAAATAAATTGATTCAATAATCTAAATTAGTACTCTGTTCATTACTTTTCAGGGTAGAAAAATATTTGAGTAGGAGTGCTGCCTGTTCTGGATTCAAATTTAGTTTTTTAAAATGCTCTTTGGAAGGAATCCATCCATCCATCCATCCATCCGTCCATCCATCCAGTTATCTAGGTCCAGGTCACGGAGGCACTTGTCTAAGCAGAGATGCCCAGTCCTCCCTCTCCTCATCCACCTCCTCTAGCACTAGGACAAGCTTCTTCTGAGATTAAGGTCTATGTCCCTGAAGCCAGTCTAGGTAGCTGGGGGGTTGGATGGTGAGGGCACCCATCTTCAACTGCTGCCTGCTGTTCCTCCTGTGGATGGTGGGCCCATGGGAGGGTATACATAGGCTTAACACTAAGTCAATTAAAATAACTTTATTCTCATAGCACAGTCATGTTTAATCATGCTTCTTTTTTCCCCCCTGTTTAACTTTGATATCTGGTTGTCTCTGGTGTCTTGTTCTGGGTTTTGCATCCTGTCTGTTTTATTGTCTGGATTAACTTCACCTGTGTCTCATTCTCCTTCTGTTTAAATCCCCAATTAATCCTTAGTGTATAAACAATCCTGTCTTCCCATTACTCTTTGTCACAGCACCTGTTGTGTTTATGCTCTACCATCTGACTTGGACTTTTGTTACTTTGGGACTTTGGTTATTGCTTAAATAAAAGGCTCATCTTTTGATGTGCATGCAGCCTACAGTGTTGTGATTCTCACCTCACTGTCTTTTCTCCTTACACCATTTTAGTCTGTGTTGCTTGTACTTTGTTTCCAGTGTAGGATAATTACAAATTCAGGTTTACTGTAGGGTCTGCAGAGTCAGAGCTTTTCCTTTTGACTTCTGTCAGTTTTGCTGCAGGTCCTTCTGTTCACAAGTAGAGGTCAAAAAGGTTATTGAAGACCGTGGTTCATTAAAGCTGATCGATCCACACTTGGTGATATTACTATGATGCCAATAATAACCCTATGATCTTCTGACCTCCCCAGCCCTTTTGACTGCACTTTAAAGAGATCACACAAGTATTTACAAAGTTGGTGTCATTCATAAATTACATGTTGTTTTAATGCCACATTGAAGGTGTTCCTTCCACCTCTGACCAAGTCAAAGTCAACTGATGGGAGGCTTTGTAATTCATTAGGAATGTGTTCTTCCATCAATTGAAATTCAGATAAAAAAGATAAAACTCCTCCAGTCCCCAGCCACATTAAATCATTGTGCCTTCCACGTAGCATAAATAACACATGGTTCGGCTCATACTTGTCTATGGCAGAATACAGGCTCAGCATACAAAGTCTCAATCAACATTCAGTGAGATAAAACTTAAGCTTGGCTATGACGTGAGGCTGCAGTGCTTCGCTGACTTCTTTGCACTATTTTCAACGCACTTTCTGCTCTAAGACAGTGCACCTGCACAGCTCGTGTACTATCGCTTTGATCATCATACCCCAGTATGTGTTTATGACTGGGACTGGGTTTAAAATGTCTGTGAAGTAGCATGTTGAATTAATAGTATATTTTTGTCAAGATATATTGTTAAGTTAAAAAAAATTCAATGAGTTTTTATTGATCATTTGAAAACCTCACCTCAAGGTTTCAATTTGTGTTTTGTTTTTAAAGTTTATTTTGAGTAGTTAACGAAAAGGCCTTATCTTTTTTTCCACGTTAAACCGATGTACTGTATAGCACTTTGGGAGTAAAATTGTTCATACAAATCCTAAATAATTTGATACTGAGTTTAATGATAAAGAGAAGCTTTCTCTGTGGGGAAGTAGTAATATATATATTAATATGATGTGTCTCAGTCTCAGGCTTCTTTTTCTGTGCAATCTTCAGATTCTTTTCTCATGCTGTTAACTTGGGCGCAGCACACAGCAGGAGAGGAAATAATGAACTAAGAAGATAGGAAGCTGCTGAAAGGGGGTATCAAATATAGCACTGATTACCGTTATGACAATTCTTTTTGACAACAATATATTCTCAGAGTCGATCCTACTTAGGGTGCTTTCAAGGTTAGAAGATGCAAAAGCTTCCTAGGGCAGATTTCCATGGAAACAGAGAGCCGGTGAGCAGTGTGTGGGGGTGTGGTGGGAGGTGGCTTGTTTTAATACCATGCAGAGAAAAGGGCCTGGCAGCTTGCATGAGGAGGGATGTGTAAACAAATGCTACCTGTCAGCTGCAAGCTTTGGGTTAAGTGAATTATCTTGGCCGAGACAAGCTGCAAAGCGGCTTTAATTGGCACATATCTTATTTAGATGCTGCAGAGCTCTTAAACTATAGGCACAGTGCACACACTGCAGTACTCCCTTTATGAACTCCCTTGCCAATGGCAATAGGAAGCCTATGGGATACAAAACATAGTAAGGAGAGATTTTGCCATGCTTTTCTTGTTTAGAAGCCTGAAATTCCTTTAAAATTTCTGTAAAATCTGCAGGCAGGGCTACTGTGTGCTCTCCTGAAACTTGCACAGGCATTGCTAGATAAAGAAAAAGATTCAGATGATGATGAAACAGGGAAGTGATGTGTTCTCATATGTCTATATTGTAGGCACTGAGGCAAAGACAAAGTAGAAGAGAAGATAGACTCACTGTGAAGGGAGCAGCAGTTCTGACAGCATTATGGACAGGACTCTGAGCAATAGTTGGACTGTGAGAATGGTATAAAAATGATATGTATTTTAGAAGATACATAATATTTTGATTATGATTTTGCCTTCCTGTGTTTCCTCCCTTGATATTCTCTGCTAGGCTTTTACTGCAGCAACCTTCAGTTGCTGCTTGTTTGTGACTCTCTCTGTCAAAACTAAAGTTTTGTCTTCAGTAACTGAAAAGCATGCTCTGTTGGGTTGCAATTAAGCTACTGACTTGGCCATTGAAGAATATTCTATTTTTTCTGCCTTGGGTTCCTGCAGTATGCTTTGGGTCATTATTCATTTGGACTGAGAAGAGTTATCCAATCAGTTTGGCTGAATTTGAGCAGAGTGTATAGAATCCGTCCTGCTACTTCTATCAGCAGTCACATCATGAGTGAACACTAATGACCCACTTCCACTGTCAGTCATGCATGTCCATACCATAACAGTGCCTCAACCATGTTTGACAGATGATGTGATATACTGCAGATCACGAGCTTTTCTCCACCTATCATTCTGGTACAAATTAATGTAGGTTTCAACTGTCCAAGATTTTTTTTTCCCATAACTGTGGAGGCTATTTTAGATGATTTTTTTTGACAAAGTCTAATCTGGCCTTCCTATTCTTGAGTGAAACCAGTAGTTGACACCTTGTTTTAAACCCTTTGTTTTTACACTAATGAAGGTATCTCTGAGTCAGCCTCCTTAAGAGTGTTCTTGACTTGGCTAGATGTGATAAAGACTTTTCTTAACCAAGCAAAGAATTGCTATCTAATTTTGTTGTTTTCTATGGTCTTTCGGAGCTTATGGTGTTGCTGAACTGGCCAGCGTACTCCTTTATAAGCATGTACCAGAGTGTTGATTTGGCCACGTGATTTGGTTTTTGCACTCTGTGTCAGGCTTATTTTATTTAAATTTTTTAGCCTATTAATGGCCTTGTTCTGTTGCATTAACATAATTTATTTGAACCTCCTACTGAGATGTGAGTTCCAGTGAACAGCTACGAACCTCTCAGCTACGATCAGGCATAACATTATGGCCTTCTGCCTAATACTGTGTTGGTCACCCTTTTGCTTCCAAAACAGCCCTGACCCATCGAGGCACGGACTCCACTAGACACCTGAAGGTGTGCTGTGGTAACTGGCACCAAGATATTAGCATCAGATCCTTTAAGTTGTGAGGTGGGGCCTCCATGAATCGGACATTTTGTCCAGCACATCCCACAGATACACCATTGGATTGAGATCTGGAGAATTTGGAGGCCAAGTCAACACCTTAAACTTGTTGCTGTGCTCCTCAAACCATTTTTGCTTTGTGGCAGGGTGCATTGTTTTGCTGAAAGAGGCCACAGCCGTTAGGGAATACCATTTCCATGAAAGGGTGTACATGGCCTGCAACAGTGCTGGGGTAGGTGGCACCTGTCAAAGTAATGTCCACATGGATGGCAGGACCCAGGTTCCCAGCAGCACATTTCCCACAGCATCATGCTGCCTCTATAGGCTTGTCTTCTTTGCATAGTCCATCCTGGTGCTAGATGTTCCCCATATGTGTACTTGTAGCTGTCCTCAATGTCTGTATTGTTACCTTCTGGTAGTGCAATGCCCTTAGTTCTGACTACCTTCCCTGTCTTTGTTATCAATTACACTTTTTCATACAGCAATGACATTCCAGTGTCATTGCTGTAGATCCTAGTAGTGTGGATCAGTGAATCAATATCGCATTCATTCCTGGCATACAGGTTGATGTCATCCATGTAGAGCACTGTAGGCGGCTGATGTTTGCTCCATTCCGCAGTCAGCATCCGTAGCCGGTCTTGGACTTGATGGTGACTTGTGCAGTTGGCTTGACGTTGGCTTCTATTGTTGTTCTCCATATCCCCATTGAATTCCTGATGAAGGCTCTTAGGGTCCTGTTGATCTTTATAGTTCTAGGCATTCCAGGATCCATGTGTGCAGCATCGAGTCATTGGCTTTCTTGTAATCAGTCTAGGCGGTGCACAGGTTGGTCAGTTTAGTCTTGCAGTCTCGAATGACTGTGGTCTTGCTGTGGTCTGCTCTTAGATCCACTAGCCACTGAGCATTGGTGTTGTGTGCTGCATCTTTCTCCCATATGCTCTTCCAGTATTGCTCCATCACCAGCCTTGGTGGGGGTGCTGTGCTCACATTGTTCCCCTGCCACTGAGAGTACACCTTGGATGGTTCAGTGGAGAAGATCTGGTTTATTCACTGTGATGGTGCACAGTGGCAAAATTATGAAGATTATGTTGTCCAAATACACATAAACTTAAGTGTGAAGGACCGATGAGACCAATGTAGCCTCTGGGTTTAAGAATCCAATGCAAAGCGCCTTAAAAGTCCCCTTGGTTTTCAAAATGAAGGCTCTGCCTTTTTATAATTTTTTAAAAAACACCCTGCCTCTCACGAGACCTCAGTAAACATTGAAGCTGCTGAGGTCTTAACTTCATTAAAACCTTAAATATAGGTTTAAAGTTTCAATAACTATTTTCACAGCTTATTTAATACAGCACGACACTCATCTTGCAAATTATGGTACCAGTAAAGTAGACTGTAAAACTAAAATTCTCAAGTAAAATTGTACCATGTGTGGCGATGACTCCAACAGCGCACCTTCTGTTACAAAGCATTTTGAATATGCAGATGACATAGGGAGTCCTCATTAACTCTGCTGTGGCCTATCAGGAAATCAATTATGGGCTTTCTTTCCTTCCTGTACCTCATGGTCATGGAATCAAAGGAAATGCTGATCAGCTCTCCTGCTCCAAAAACCCATATTCTATCACCCACATCACAAAATCACCTTAAACAGTGACCTCATTTACAGCCAGCTGAACTCACAGCATCATGTCATTAACATCAACAAGTGCTGCCAATACTGGTTTTAAATCAACTGTAAACAAAGCACAGCCACAAATCCTTCTAGAATACCACAGGGTCAGTAGTTGTGTAAAAAATAAATGTATTTGCTTTTTCACTGAGGTTAGTATCATAAGCAGAAACAAATTCCTAAAATTTGACACACAACTGACCAACACTTGCTCTCCCCACTCATATTTGTTGGAGTATAACATCTTCTGCCCTTCGTGGAAAGCATGCATAAGTCTAAGAGACTGACTTTTCTTTTCAGTCTTCTAGGCTGCCTGCTGCTTATAAAGGACAGTCACGTACAGAAGGACCTGCATCAGCAAAAGCTTTATTTCCCTTATCCCCACTTCATGTTACATTCAAATAAATAAATACACAGCAAAGAAGAACTCCAAAACATTTTAGAACTCGCATATTCAGCTAGTTTGGGCACATCACTTAAACACAGGAGAGGATATTGTTTCCGTACACTGTCGGCCTATGTACAGCTCCTGGTGTTGAAATAGGGGCTTGTTTTACCTGAAGGGGAACAGCTAAAAATAAAAGCACTCTTAATCATCTAAACAATAGAGTATCTGATTGCACAAGAAGAACATGTGAATCTGATAAACTCAGACAATGAAAAGATGATATTTTTAGCTAAAATTGGAACTGGATCTAAAGGCAGACAAACTGTGTTGTCCTCAGGTTTTCATGATCCACCATTTTTATTTTCTTTAAGAGCCACCTGATGGCTCTTATTAAAGAACGGGTAATGGCTCTAACTGCATCCGTCAAACAAATGCAAAGTAGTCAGACCATAATTGCGTACCCCTAGTGCCATATTTTTATTTTTACAAACTCGTTTAAAGCTTTGTGCACTGGGTCTGAGAGGGATTAGATCAGTTGTTTTATGACCCCTTTTAAGTTTTTCCACCCATATTTTTCCATTTCTTCTAGATTAAAGTCAAAGTGTAATCCTTTTATCGCAACTTACTGGTACACTAGTGGTGTGTTGAGGTGCTGTGATCAGATGCTGCTATGTCTTCGTTAAGTCTTTGTGCTCCCCTGTTCACCTCTATTTGCAGTGAGATTGGGAACTGGAATTGGCCCTGTCACTGTTTACGCTGGCCTCTCATTTGAGTTAGCTTCACGTTCTCTTACACACCCCTTGTTTTGCTGTCAGAGCACTACTGATTACAGCTGGGACTGATGAGTCCAGACATGTGAGTAAAGCACAGGGACTGTGGCTGAATACTAAGTGAATATTTAGGGAGCTGCCTCAACACATCAGTAGATCAGCAACTTTAGCATTCACTCTAAGCCTACATTACACTATCCATACATCATATGGACATGATAAAAGATAAAAATAAATCCTGAACCATGTGCAATTATTGAAACCCCCACTCATATAACTTATAGCTCTAAAATACATTAAAACTTGAAAAAAAAAAAAAGAACAAAAACAAAACAAACGAACCACAACAAAAAACAAAAAAAAAAAAAAAAGCAGCCTACAGACAAAAGATTAATACAGAGAAAACACACCAATCTTACAAATCACACAGCCACTCTGGCCAATATTATTTCTTTTCGAAAATAACTTCAGCTCTATTGAACGAGATTTGTTTCACTGTGACACATAATTGTAATTATTTGGAAAGACAGAAAATTGTGACCCAGGGCAAATTTTAGCTGTTAACACTTTTATTATAGTTCAACAGTGAATCATTGGGCTTTACTTTTCAGTGATTTTGTGGATATGCCCATTTTGCACAAGTCAACACATAGGCTAAAGATTAGATCATAACATTGTAAGCCTGGTCAGCAAGCAGTAATTTTAATGAAATCATACAGTTTCTTAAAGTTGTAAGAACATTCCTTTGGAATTATATACCACGCTGCTAACAGTGACCTTTAACCCTCCAACACTACTTCAGAGAAACATGTGATTGAAGTTGGGAAAACAGCTTAAGAGTCTTGACACTGTAGTGTAAACAGCTCAGACCGATTAGCTGTCATAAGAAAACATGCATTATGAGGTGGGAATAACAGGACTGTCACTTTGGATCATGCCTCTGGAAAACCGTATTTCTCCATCAGTCATTCTTAAGCCTTACATTCTTAAAGGTGAGTCTACCAACTCACCTTTGGGCTTCAATCACCCCACAAATAAGAACATTCCAGGCCTTCACAGAACTCGTGATTAGCTTCAAGCACTTTGCTGTTTTCCTGTTATTGGCCTCTGTTTTCCTCTGCACCCCTTCCATTATTATTCTTTCCTCTGCAGATGCTGATCCTTTATTCTGTCCTCCCCTAAGTGTCTTATCTCTTCTCTCCCATTGCCTCCCCTCCCTTCCTCTCCAGTTCATCACCTCTAGCTTCCAGACTCCAACCTATAATTTCCTCTTGTGCCTCTCAATGCCCTTTGCGTTGCTCTTCAGCTACATTCATGATAACCAGCAAAATAGCACCAAACAATAAACAGAACAACACAACTACAACATTTGTATAGCTACAACTACAACTGCTACAGCAGCAGGTTTCTCCCTGCATTCAGTCCTGCACAGATATTGACAATAAAAATTACCTTTGTAAATGCATTTCTTCTACAGAGGCCTGTAGTCTCACGGTGCTCGGTGTGGTTGGGCTCTGACAGGCAGTGAAGTGTATGTGAACGTCTGAACAGAGCAGCGCTTACTCAGCCCCTCACAGCCCTGTGCTAATGAGAGGTGTGTATGTGTGTATGTGAATGCTGCAAAGGGCTGTCACACTGACTGACTGACACTCCCTTATGCCTGAAATAACTCTTACACACATCAGGTGGATGTTGCCCCAAGGTCTCCAGAGCTGAGGTGTCATTTAAGAAACGCAGCCTACATGCTGCCGACTACCAACCCACTGCTGTGCCTATTGTGGAGAAAACAAAACAAGAACTAAAGCAGTACTGCTGGGGTGAATATTGACACTAGATAAGACCAAAAATTGTCGGAAATGTGCAGCTAATCTCACATTGCTTATACAATTTTTATGCATAGAAACACTGAAAAGACTGATAGAGGGCTTCGGGATATTTTGCATGTTACACTTAGGTTTGTCTTTTCCAGTGCAGGGATCCAACCTAGCATTATGTTCGCATCATCTGTCTGAGCTTCTGCTCTTTGCTCTGTACTGCCTACTGCACCAATAAGCAGAAGCGATAAAAAACATCTTCCTGTCATGAAACTGACACCTAGCAGCCCACAGCAAAACACTGCAGAATAAACCACTATGGAGTATGAATTCAGTTTGCAGGCATTGTATATTTTACTTCTTTCTTTTGCTATGTAAAGCACCTGGCCAGGTGTTCATGAAAAAAACTGACTTGTTCTGAAAATCTGCTGAAAACCATCCATAGCAAAACATCTCCGATCCAACAGTACACTACTGGTCTCAGACTGAGTCTGTCTGATTACCTGGTTTCAGCATTTAAAATGCTCATTGAGCCCCAAGCCCTCCCTCGTTCTGCTATCTCAGGCTTCTTTCTTCTCCCTGTCAGGGAAAATGCCAGAGAGGTGCAGCGAGAGCCGTGCTCCGCTCCCAGCGCTGGTAATTTGACAGCGAGCAGAGAGGGTGCAGAATAATTGGAATAGCATTTGCGTGTCAATGTGACACTGACGAAGAGAGCTCAACATTTAACGTCAGAGGAAAAACGGAAAGTCAGAGATTCCTGGAATAGATTTCACAAGTTGTCTGGAAGTATTGGGTTAATCAGACAAACTAGACAACTGGCCTTTTGTCAGAACTGTTTGTGTCTGATGCTCTGAGAGAACAGACTGGAGCAACAGCAAATGATGATTCTGGCCAAACAGTGGTCTTGTGAACAACAAGCCAATTCTGGCCAGAGCTGGGAATTGGTGATGGTTTTAATTGGACTCAACTCAGTGGGGCAGATGCATTCAGAGACAGTTGGATGATATGACTGGCAGCTTTCATGGAGTGATATTTTTTTGAGCGATGTGTCACATAAATTTCAGCAACAATGGTGCTTTCGTATAATTTGGACAATAGAGGCTGGCAAGTTGAGGAGATGCTGAGACATATTAATTTGTCAGAGCCTGAGTTTGTGTTCTAGTTCCTATAAGAAAGCTCTACATTAAAAGCTGACTGTGTAGCTTATCATTGAGAGAAAGACCAAACTTACCACTACAGGTTACAACTCATAGGATGTTGCTGGCTTGCCAGTGAGGATGACTTTTTGTCCCTCATGTTCTGCTCTCATACTAGCTGCTGCTGCCAGTCTTAGAACTGTGGGACAGCAGTGTAATGAGCAGGATTACCAAGGGAGACTGGCAGGAATAGTGTGGTATCAAAGGAAATCCAGTCAGTGAGGGATATTCAGACAGCAGTCCCATTCTTTTATTCATTGCCTGCGCGCCCAGAATGACTCAGCTCACTCTCCTGCTGTCAAACCCTGTCATTATCCATTAGTGTGTTTCTGTCTCGCCAGGGACCGCCCACTGCTACCGCTGGCATGCGTGAGTAGGTGCGTTAATGTTTGTGTGTATGATCAGGTGCACATATAGAGTGTTTTGCGTAGTTATGTATGCGTTCATTATGTGTACATACCTGAGGTTGCCCTAGTGGGCACGTTTTCTGCCATGATTGTTGTAACACTGTGAGCTTGATAAGCAGTATCAAAGGCTCCAACAAGACCATTCAGAGAGATGGAAAAATATAGACCCCCTGCATGTGTGTGTGTGTGTGTGTGTGTGTGTGTGTGTGTGTGTGTGTGTGTGTGTGTGTGTGTGTGTGTGTGTGTGTTTGTTTTTGTACAGTGCCATGCATAACTTCTATATTTTGCATTTCTACATTTACATAAAGGAAAGTGTTGTCCATTAGATCTTAAACAAGTGCTCTGACAGGATGGCGTTATCCTACCCTGGCCGCATTTAAGTTGGATAGGTAGGGGTCTGAGATAGCCAAGAATTTTTTTCATTACAATTTTATGGAAGCTTGTTTTTGCCGCACTTTTTACCATCTAGATGCTGGCGGAGTTAAGTCAAAATTTCAAGTTATATTTTCCAGTTTCGACTTATTTTCTCAGAAGATTGAGTTGAAATTTTGAGACAATAACCCGCAATTTTTACTTATGGATGCCAAAAAATGTTTTTTTCATTTGTGGAAAAAAAGCTTCAAAAGAGTTTGTCCTCAAGATTACTTTTTCCATCTGAATGACTGACATCATGTTAGCTATCTACCTTAGGAAGGAAAGGGAATAGGGCGATTTCTTTGTCCCCGAGAACGAGTCATCGTAGCCTGTAAGATCTTGTAATAGGCCTTTGAGAAACATAAAATATTATGTATAAAACTGTGATGTTTTTGTGTTTAAACAGACATTACACATACAAATCCAGTTTGTGATGCTTCTAGTTATGTTGCTTTTAATGGATTCTTTGTAGATATTAAGTCTTCTTAGGTTTCCTAAGACTTGCAGTTACTTCTGAACGTTTTTTTCCAATGTGGTCAGCTCTACTGATCTAGTGAACAGTAAGTTCTCTGTGCACCACACTGCAAGTGGATCTGACATACTATGTCACAAAGAAAAAATGAGTGGGAGAGAGGGACTCCACCTACAGCAGGGTATTGTAGGGAAACTATCCTGATGGGCTCCAGCCTCCTACGTCATTGTAGAACTTTAAACACAGAGAAAAGGTAAACAGACAAGAGCTCAAGGATCGGAAAAGATTTCAAATAAGAGGCCAAGCTGGAGACACAGACTCACTTACATACACATGGTACAGTTACTGCATCCATTTCTATCTAAGAGAAAACATAAAGCATGTCCTGCGGTGCAAATTTGTGCAAGCTCTGTCACAACAACCTGTATTATTTTGCAGATCATTTTTATATTTCATAATATAGAGAGGCAGAGAATGCCTAATTTTTATGTTGTCCCCTGCTTGTGAGCCATTGTAAGACACTATTTAAAATGTGTTTGCAAGTGATTTAAATGTCGAACGCCTCCACTGCTCGGAGTGCTGAGGCATACTGTACCATTGTATATCACATACACGTGGAAAGGCCAGGTTGCTGAAATTGTTCAGGTGCTGTACAATCAAAAATTTCGGTAGCAGAAAAAAAAAATGCAATTTCATTTCATCTTGATGTACAGGAAAAACTGTGATTCATCAGGAAATGTTCTCATGAGAATTGCAATTCTGTCAAGTTGCAATTTCATGTACTCATGTGAAACAATTTGTGGTGTGAGTATGTGATGTAAGTGTGTGTGTATGTGTGTGTGCGTGTGTGTGTGTGTGTGTTTGAGATAAGGAGGCTAAGGAGGCTAAGGAGGCTGGGCCTTAGGCGTTCCTCCTCTTTTCTCTCCTCTCAGCTTTGTTCCCTGAGGAGAGCAGGCAAGAGGCCAGAGCTGGCAGGCAGGTAGAGATCCAGATAAGACGGACAGAAAGAGAGACGAGGATGTGTGCATCAGTGCGTATGTGTGCACGTGTAAATCAAGGTGGGAGGGCAAACCTATATCTTGTCAGAGAGAAAAAAAGAAGAGTAAAATCTGATGAGAGAAAGTCAGGAAGAAAGGATAGTAATGGAGGACAAAAACCAATACACACACACGCACGCACACATACATGCACACACACACACACACACACACAGAAGAGAGACAGATATGATAAAAAAACAAAAAAAGTCTTGACAGGAAACAGAATCGAGGGAAAGAGGGAGATGGAGTGAGATGTAATAGAGAAAGGGACAGAGACAGAGTGATGAAATCAAAGGGTGAGAGGCAAAAGGGAAAGAAAATGAAGAACGAAACTAGCAGAGAGCGAAAGAGAGCATAACTGAAATGGCGTGAGGGAGTTTCATGCCAGTAGTGAATTCTTTCAGGCCTTCTGTGTCTAGCTAAGCAGAAAGTCAACTTCTGCCATCTGTAACCCACAGCCTCAACCCACCAGTGACGGTGTGATGCCTTTTTTTCAGTGACAAGCAGAACTACACAGGTACGCACATTTATTTTGGTAACCCCAAATCTGTCATCTGTCTAGCTACCGACTGATAATCCTACATTCAGAAATAATCTGGAGGGTAAATTCTTGCAACTTGACTGTGAGGAATGAACAATTGCTGCCATTGGAAACCATAAAAACTACACATTGATCCAATGTTTTTCACCTGATGCATTTCATGAAACTGGACTGAGCAAAAGAAGGAAACTCAATGCAGCAAATAACGTAGCCAATTACTTCACATGTGGTGAAATCCTCTCTGCACATTCACATGCACACACATCGGCATGCACTTAAAACCCTCAGTTGTCTTTTTACAGTTGTCTTATGTTTCATTATTAATCAGCACTTCACATCATGTGTGTCACATTTTTCCAAACCTCTGGTGCAGTCGTGTTTCCAGACATTTGGGAATGGCAAAAAATGAAAATATCTCTATTTAGTTTTTATAAACTAAGAAAATGGGAAAGTGTCGTTCATAACTTCTAATAGTTTCCTCAAATTTAAATTTCTTTCATAGTGAATGTTCAAAAGATAAATCATCAACCTATTAGCCTATTTGCTGATAAATTATAAATGAAGGCATTGTGTATTTCTTTTTTCTTTTCTTTAAAGAAAATGATATTCACAAATTTGCATATCTTGCAAGTCTGATTTTGTGAATAATCCTCTTAATTAACATTTTTTTTAAATGTTCCTCTTGTTTTAATTTCTGTTATGTCCACTGGCTTCCATCTTTTCAGGGGAGAGCTTTCACCCATGTGTTTCAAGTTTGTCTGTCACGCCCCCCAAGTGCCCCGTCCATCACACCTGAACACCATCTGGTTGTCAACTGTTGTCCTTTGTATCTGTTGCATTTGGCCTTGGAGTCCCACTTTTGTCTTTGACATTAGTTGGCTCATGTTTACTGATAATTACTGAACTGTAAATGAACGTAATTTTATTGGTACATTGAAAAAATGCAAATAGGGATTTTGGCAAAGAGGTTTGTGATTATATTGTTATTTCCCATGACACCCATTAAGAAAAGGTTGTAACAATATCATTTGGTACGTTCTCAATAATAAAAAAAAAGCAGACACTCACACTTCTGCACACTTGTGTATTGTGTGCACCCACAGGAGAGAAAACTGACTTGAGTTTTAAATATTTACTTTAAGATGCAAAACAGGTAATGTAACAAGAACTCAGTGTACTCGTTCCATAGACAACTCCGACAACCAGCATTGAGTGCCACTGCTATTTCCTAATTTTGTAGAGAGAAAACAAGACACACTACTGTCTCTCCAATAGCGAACACTTAGTTTGTTAATGTACAGAGCTCTAAGGAATGAAGGCAACCATCCAAAAAGAGCTGGTGTCAGAGTGGGAGGCTGATTTACTGAAAATGGTGCATGCTATTACAAAATTGGGTACACTTTGTCCCCTAAAATGATTCAGTAGAGCTTTGCCATGTTGTTTGTCACAGATTGTCCTTTGAAATGAAAGCGAGAAAAATAAGAACTTCCGTTTTACAATTTAATTGCACAAGGACAAAACTCACTTTCCTGCAATTGCAATCGCTTGTGATTATTGTCCATCTGTACCTTTAAAACAACAAGCTGTCAGTGCAAGTCCAGACAAATTGACTGAAAGTTGGAGAAATATTTCCCACTCTTTTCATGGCATAGTAATAAAGTTGAGGCAGGCTGAGGTTAGATTGAGTTGGCAAAGAAAGCAGAAAGAAAATGCCGCATATCACCAAATAACATTTATAATGCACCCAAACTTTAGAGACTGATCACACATAATAGTGGAAGTGTTGCGAGAGGGAAGTTTTCCTTCATTCCTGGACATCTTTGGAGAGGCTTATTTGCCGAACAGTGAAGAAGTGCAGCTCTAATGGGCAGCTGAGCTTCACTTTATGTTGCTGTGTGTTGCAGAAAATGGACCTTTAATACTTTAACTCCATGCCCAGTCATCTTAGGTTAAAACTATGTAGCTTCCTCAACACTGTTATTGTGGTGCCTGCTGTTTGATGTTACTGACCTAAAACTTTAAGCCTATTTTAGCATTGCACTCATAGCTTCAGAGGCATGTGTACAATGAAAAAGTGAAAGTAGATATGCCTTTCCCTGCTGTGGCTGCCTGCCTTTATGGCACAATCTTTTTGTCTTGTTTTGTAGTGTATTGCGCTATGAGACTGTGCTGCAGAACTTGACTGGTTTCTATACTCTCAGTAGGCGGATCGACTGACAGCTCTGATGTTGCATGAAAAACAGGTTCGACTGATGAGGGCTCCGGCCGAGCGGGAGTTTGGCCGGCGGTGCGTTGCAAGAATGTTGGCTCTATGGGAGATCTGTGTTATTGAATGGGGCTCACTTTGAACTCGGCACTTGCTCAGTGCCTGACAATGGACTTATAACAAATGTACCAGTTCTTCAGTTTATGCAATGTCAACAGCCAGGACAGAAGCTCTGGTGGGCTGTACAGGGAGTGTGGGGTGTAAACAGAAAAAGGAAGAAAATCAAGAGTTTGGGAGACAGAAAGATATAGAGAGCAGAGTGACAGTGGTAGTGAAAAATATCACACCGAGGGGCAGTGTGAGAGAAACAGGGATAAAAAGAAATGAGAGAAATGGAGAAACGAAAGGCAAAGAAGCACAAGACACAGAAACAGAATACCAGTGGAGCACAGTGGTACAATATGTGACCCAAATATGACAATGAAATTAGCTACAAAGAGAAGTGAGTAGAGATGAGATGCTCTCATGGGCCTCTCGCACTGTAATTATTCATGAACTGCGGTCATTCATTCATATGGAGAACCTGTTAACCACATGCTGATCCGGCATCAGTTACACCTGTTTTTATTTTTTGTTTTTTTGCTATTTATCTGAATGTTTATGCTTCATTCTCAATGATTTTTTAAAGTAATATTTCTAAACACTGTTTTTCCAAATGATCTTCCAGGATCCCATATATTGTTTCTAGTAATTTGACTCAGCTGACAATTAACTATACACACAAAGCAAATTCTCACCTGCACAGTTACTGTCCTGTCTCTGTTCACAGTACCGTAGCTTGGTGACTTTTGTGCAATATCAGCTCCTCCTTTAACAAGTCTCTGAGTAGAACTATGACATCTTTAAGGTTTCCTTAGAGAGGCCTTTAGAGACGTTCACCATGTATTTTTTGGTTGTCACTTTATTATAGGATAGGTTATATAGGATGAGTTACTTTCAGAATTAAATTTTAAACTCCAGAGATTCTGGTGGTGTGAATGTTTATAGCGCTTCATAAATTAATAGAGGTGTTAAGCTGTGTGTACCTTTAAATTTATTAATAAAAGAAAGTATTTACATGTCCAGTGATCACGTGTTTAAGTTAAAACCTAGTTGCAGACAAACATCAGGACTGTTTGGCCCAATGAAGAGGCTGCTGCACTGTGTGTGCCTCAAATTAATAAACATTCACAGCATTTTCATCATATTTTACAAACAAACTCCTATTGTTTGAGATGTGCCTAATTTAAATTTGGATCTCTCTTGAACCTTCTATCCTGCAATTTATATTAACAGTAGTGGGTATAAATATACATTAATTTGTGATGCAAAGATTATTAAAATTAAAGAGAAGTTTTAGATTCATGGACTTTCTGTTTTTTTTTTTGTTTGTTTGTTTTGTTTTTTTAATGCAGTTTTCTATTTGTGAGACAATATAAACTGCGCTGGAAGTGTTGTGTCCCAGCAGAGCTTGAACATCAGACTTGAGCTTCATGCCTATGCATCAGGAAGCATCTTGTCACGCTGCTTAATCCATTAATCTGTCCTGTGCTGCAGTCTAATAGAGAGCCGTCCGTTGCGAGTGTATGTGAACACAACGTGGATGACATCTGGATGATGAGCTGTCGGAGCGGTGATAGACAGACTTGTAAGCAACGGCAGCTGAAAGTTAAAAGGATACAGCCTATTGCTCAGTGAAAAGAGAGAGGAAGCAGCGAACCACCTTGCCAGCCATCCTGCCTAATGATTGCGGCCCACAAACCCACATACCAGGATAGATCAGCCTTGTGTCACATCAGCACAGCATTATTAATGACACACACTTAAAACCTTATTACAGGGCCCAGCTCTTGGGCATGCCTGATGGCTCAGAGGTTCAGCCAGGCTGAGATTTGCCAGGTAATGAATAAATGACACGCTTAACCAATCCACAAAAATAACATTTTGCTACATTAATAAAAGAAAGAAAGAAAAGTAGAGTTTATAAAAATGGAATACCGCTTTCCATATGAAGAACAATTGCAGCCATGTTACAATAATGACTGTCAGATGGCGGTAATGAACAGGTAAGATTATGGGCTGGTGTGATAATATTATTCCCCATGGCCAATTTTTATATTCAAAGAAACTTAAATAGCTGAAATATGACATGGCTATAGACTTAATACTTGTCATTAATCTTCACAATGCTTCCACAGAAAATGAATGAGAAATTCTATCAGCTTTTCATTGTAGGTGCCTAAAGAGAGACGGTCAACCAAAGGCAGGGAGCTATTCAACTGTCATCAATATTAGCCCCTTTCATGTCATGTTTTTTGTTAAGCTGCACTAATATATTTAAATTAACAATGGGATGAATTACTATGGATGAAAGTAAAAAGTGTCATTTGAAATGACAAACTGACAGGGGGTTATTACCGGTACATGTACCAAACTTTGCAGTTCCCTGAAGCTTTAGAGAACATTTCAGCGTCTTTCGGTCGTCTGTTTTGGTTTTACTTGGTTGCTTTATATTTTACTTGCACCGCTAAGAGGTGGTTAACGTTATTTACCTCCCCCATCGATAGGTGGAAGGTTATGTTTTCACCCATGTTTGTTTGTATGTTTTTCTGTCTGTTTGTAATATGTCAGTAATGTAACTCCAAGAACATATGGTTTTATTTTCAAGGTCAACGATCAAGGTCATCAAAAAATGTCAAAAATTAAAAAAGAAAAGTCCCTATTTCATCACTGACAAAATTTTAAAATTCAAGATCTCTGTGAGTTTTTCATCGCAATGAGATTTGGTAATCAGGTATAAATACTTACTGTTGATAATTCATTGTCTTTTTCTATTTTAATTTAAAATACAATACAGTGAGTTACAAATCACATACACATACAATTCATGTTGCTGCAAATTTATTTATTTTTTAAAAATTTGTTTATTTTAGAGGATGCTATTAGATTGCATAAAATGAATAAAATATATCCAGACTATATCTGCCATTATCTGCTCATGTGAAACTCATTTTTAAATAAAAAATATAAAATCATATTTTACAGTTTTTAAAAGAAATTTAAATATACTTCTAGTCTTTGTGATCTAGTAATTTACAACACTGGTTGTTATTGGCAAATACAAAATTTGTTGTTGGGGAGGTATATCCTCTACTTAGTGTCTTTCTAGTTTTAAAAGTAACTTTTTACAACTTTACCTGATGACAAAAGTAACTCATTACAATACTTTTGCATCACAAAAAAAAGTCACCTTTTACATTTGTACGTTTGCCACAGATCCAGCGGTTGTTTAGACTACTGGATATTTGCCTGCAAGTATTTTGACTTTAACTTATTCCCTGATGAGATGACGTTCCATCCATCCATCTATCCATCCATCCATCCATATTCTGCCACTTATCCAGGGCTGGGTCACAGGGGCAACTGCCTAAGCAGAGAAGCCCAGACCTCCCTTTCCCCAGCCACCTCCTCCGGCTCACCTGGGGGGACACCAATTTTGAGTGACAGCTTTAGATGAAATGTTGTATACTCAAAGCTTAGCAACTGCATCATTCACCTCCTTAGTTAGTAGCTGACAGCCACCCACTATCACCCTGGCAAAAAATAATGTGAATGCTTAAAAAATGTAAGGGCAGTCCTTTGCCATCCTTCTTGTAGAAATAATTGACAGTGATGGACACAGGACATTCTAGTAGTATGCACCTGCATCAATGAGTCAAGCTTTTTCTTATAATAAATGGAACAGAGAAATGTTGTAACCTATTACCTATACGTAATGAATTGCTTATTATAAAAGTGATTTCAGTGATTACTTGAATTGTAAAACTAACATTACTTGTCATAAATAAAAATGTGTCTGATGATTGTTGTTACCTAATACTGGTCTGAACTGAATTGAATGTTTTAGAAGAAATGTGCTTCCTTTTCATGCTGACCAAAATGCTGCTGTACTTGAAGAATGTGGGCTTATATGTTTTTGTAATCAAGGAATATCTTAGCAGCAGCATTTCTTCTTCTTTTCTGCGTTGTCTTAATTACTTTTCTGTTTTTTGGGGCAGCAAAATTACAGAATAAGCCAATCTTGTTTTCCCACTTGGTAAACATCAAATTCACACCTGCTGCATTTGTTTTACTGCTAGTGAAGCCTTTGTAATTCTTCCCCCTCTAACCAAGTTAATATGGAGGGCATCATACAATGTAAAAAAAAAATATCTGTAACACCAACCAGTGTTCTAACGCGTGTATGTGGGAACATACTAAAAGTGTTGTTGTAAAAACAACAATAGCCAATTTTGAAGGAGGAGAAAGGACCATTCACAATCAGCAGCGGGCACAATTGTACACTTACATCTGCAAAGTATATCAAACCCAAGCTCAGTAGCGTTAGCTTGCTAATATAACACGCTGTCTTTACTCCAGCTTGCCACTAAATCTCTATGACCAGTCTTACTGCATATAGTGAACAGAGGTGTCAACTAACCTACTAGGCCAACTCTTGTGATGTTGAGAGGAGAGTGGGCTTGCTAGTAATGATAATGACTAGGTCATCTAACTTTTTAGCTATCTGCACACAACAGTTAGCATTCAGAACACATCCATTTTTGCATTTAGACAGATTTATCTATTCAAGCGTCCCCTGGAATCACACAGACTTCCTCTTATTTTCAGCAGATTCATTATAGGACTTGTTGGTGTCAAAGCGTATTGTGAAAAGGTGCGTTTGCACCATAAGCATTTTAAGGATGTTTAGAAAGTACACTTGTTATAGCTGTGGCGTTTATGTGAAAACACTTACGGGGTTATCTACAGATCACGAAGGGCTACACAAAAATGAGGCACATTACCAGTGTACACGTTGTATAGCAAGTTGCAAGTCTCACTTCAAATGTCTTGTTTACTGTCACCATCAGCTTTCATCTTTTGTGTCACAATGTGAGACTGTGAGGGACCTTTATAGAGCCATATGTAATCCTGATTATAGACTTTAAGTTCTTCCCTCAGTGTTCCCTCCATGTGGTGTTAATTAGTTCTTGTCTCTGCGGCTCCCTGCTTCAAATTATTGTTTCTCATTTCCTGTTATATTTTGGTAGTGATTTGTCTCATGTGTCTTGCATTTAGTTTAGCTTCCTTTATATCAGTGTCCTGAATAGTTTCAGCTGTGTTCTCTGGTGTGTACTTATGGCCTATTTCCTTTGTTCTTTTTTTTTTTTTTTTTTTTTGTTAACCTCCCCTCATGTGCTCCCTGTTCTCTGAAGAAATTTGGATATAAAAAAGTATATTACAGTAAATTCAAGGTTTAGTTACTGAATAGTTATTTTATTTATTTATTTATTTTTTGATGACTGTCAGTCATCTTTCCCTGAAATTGTGTGAACCTGCTCTCATCTGTGTAGAGATACCAGATGCCAGTGGCAGACCTGTTCTGGTATTCTCAGAGAAATGCCAATCGATTTGCATAGTCCTGATCTGTGAGCACAAATCGCACTTGACAGTGATTGTTTTGTTCCTCCTTGCACAAAGAAGCAAATACTGGTCCTGCAGCTCAGTTGATGGCCTTCTACAGTCCCATCCTGCTTTCCTTGTGTAGTAGCCTATCTCCTGGTGTCTCTAACACACACTTGAGAATGTGCTTGGAGACACAGGAAACCTTCTTGCAACTGCAGCCGTGAACATGCCATCCTGGTTGAGCTGAGTTATCTGTGGAACCTGAAAGGACAGCTTGTACCATCTCATGCTAACAGTATTGACAAGGACACTAGCAAAAAGGAAAACTTGGCCACTTTTCTGGACATCGTTTTCATTGTGTTTCACAGTGAACCTGAACTGTGTCCAAACAATCTTAGGCGTCTGCAGCACCAGGGAAACTTGCAGTATTCAGTGTGACTCTAAATTTAGGCTACTCTTGATTTAATTGGTAGACATTGTTCTGTTTGTATTGGTCATTAAAAGCCATTTGGAACAGAACACTTTTATTGTTACAAGTTTTCTGTGGTGGTGTTCTGTTGTGACGTATTTGAATTAAATGAACAGAATTAAATGTGAAGGCGCAGGATGTAAGTTTTACATTTAGTAAGAACTGCAGCAGCATTATTACATTATTATACAAAGTAAAGCTCAGATTTTATTAAGTGCAACTGAAATACACAATATAATGTGGAATAATATGTGATCAATCAATACGTACTTGATAAAATCTGTAGTTAATTACAATAACATTTTCCTATTTAAAAAAGTAAAGCCATTAATGTAAAAAACAATTTTACAGTTGATATAATCAAAAATGATCAGTAGATTGCTATAATTATAAACCCAGTTATTAGTTTAAGAATAGGATTTTGACTTTTTCTAGGTGGTATATAATTATAAGGTGTTATATTATTACATTAATTATGGAATAAAAGCACAAGATTTTTCACATAAAACGGCATAATAAAACTCAACTAATAACAGTACTTTTCTGCAATGTTAAACCTGATTAATTTTATTAAAACAGTGTTTGAGTGTATGATTATGTACTTTCATTGTTTTTACACATGTAAATACCTTTTATTTAATACAAAAAAATTCTGTGACAATACACGAGAATTCATAGAAATTTAAAGCCAAAGAAACTGCATTTAAATTTACTGTCCTGAAAAAATACTGAATATTCTGTATTTTATTTATAGAAAATATCCATATTTTTATGTGATGGTAAATTTCCATTATTTTAGGGTATTTTTCTGGCACCCCACCTGTTGGAAAATACAATTTTTTATCTCCCCCCCCCGCCGTTTTTTAGTGTAGCGCTGCAATAAAACTCTGCACCGGTAGTCAAGAGGATACAGGAAGTTTTAAGTGGTATTTGGGTGAGGTTGCACCCTTTATCTCCCACACTGCTCTGTAGTAATTGCACTGTTTGCATGGAACAAGTGCCTCCTGTTGAGTGTTTCCATCATTTTGAAGGTTATGGCACTTTGATGTAATGTGAGCTGCTTCATTTGAATATCTAATGCCACATCCTGCATTTAAGGTGGTTCTCTGGTGTACATGTGGACCACACCAAGAGTTTCAGAATTAAAACATGAACTTCAAGATACTGTAGTAATGATAAAAGCCTACTGTTTCCTTATTAATGTGTTAACAAATACCCCCAAAATTAGGACCTTTTTATGATAAAGGGATATAGTTGAATGTACAAATAGGTACAGTTTAATGCTATAAAGTGTTTGCTAATAGTTTATATAGAGACTGTAGATGCCTATAAGGACCTTGGACTGTGGCTGGACAGCAAGCTGGACTGGACGAGCAACACAGAACATCTGTACAGGAAGAGACAGAGCAGGCTGTACTTCCTGAGGAGGCTGCGTTCTTTTAACATCTGCAGGAAACTCCTGGAGATGTTTTATCAGACTGTTATAGCGAGTGTCCTGTTTTACACTGTGGTGTGCTGGGGGGGGCAGCACAACCAGGAAGGACACATCCAGGCTGGACAAACTGATCAGGTGGGCCGGCTCTGTAGTCGGCATGAAACTGGAGTCTCTGGTGATGGTGGCAGAGAAGAGGACTATGGACAAACTACTGGGCATTATGGATGATACCAGTCACCCTCTGCACACGGTCATCAGCAACCAGAGGAGTTTGTTCAGTGACAGACTGCGACTGAGGAGGGGCAACAGGAGGACAGTCGGGGGGGGGGGCTGAGCCTGAGCCTGAGCCTGACCATAAACACAATGTAACGTAAAACAGTGCTGGACAATGAATAATATCAATGTGCAAGTATTACCTCAGCTGTCTGACATCTTATATCTTATTTGTCTTGTTGTGTCTTTGCTTATTATTTATCTATTTATTCTTTGCTTGTATATTCCTGACTGTATATTTCTGACTGTATATTCTTGTAGATTTCTGACTGTATATTTCTGACTGTATATTCTTGTAGATTTCTGACTGTATATTTCTGACTGTATATTCTTGTATATTCTGTAGATTTCTGACTGTATATTTCTGACTGTATATTCTTGTATATTTCCGACTGACAATATTTCCAACTATATCTCTGCTTGTGTGACTATAATGACTATAATGTAATCTAATCTAATCTAATCTAATCTAATCTAATCTAATCTAATCTAATCTAATAAATTCATCAATATAACAACCAGAATGGTTTTAATAGACCTTAAATGTGTCAAATGAATGGTTGAGAGATTAGAAATGAACAAATAGTACAGTATCTATTGTATTCATTATTGTGTGAACTTTAAAACAAGAACAACAAAACTGTTAATAAATGTTCAATGCTGGATGTGTGCCAGACACACCCATTCTCACTCTGCTTGTGTTTATACCGCAAAAACCAGATACTAGTCGTTACAATCAACAGAAGCTGTCTGTCCTGGTCTTTCACTTGATGGTGCCAGTTTTCTAAGAACTCTGATATTACTGATAACACAGTGAGCATCACAGAGATTTCACAAACACAGTTGCACCTGCTATTTTAAGAAATCATCTACACCAGCCATTCCCAAACTTAAGATGCTGATGCTGATTTGCTGTTGTCGGGGGCACATTCAGTAGAACGATACGCAACACTTTGCTACGGTTTCTGGGCTGTGATCATGCTTTTTCCAGAAGTGATATCCAGTCAGTTGCAACATGCATATACCCTGCTGCATTAAAATGTGCATGAAATGAATGTCACAATAAAAGAAAAAAAACCAAAACAATTTTATTGTGCTTTTTAAGGTTTTCCCATTTTTCTGAGTGTGTTATATACCTTTTTGTAAATTCATGTAAAAGATTCAGTGTTACCAAACTACCCCAAAGGGAGCTATATAGATACCTTGTTGCTAGTCCAGGCTTTTCTTCTGATACTTATCTATATCACAATGTAACAAATTTGCAGAATACCAGCCTAGTAGCTAAACTGGCACATGTTCAAACAAAGAATGCCCAAAGACACAGAAGCTAAAGAGGAATGGTTCAGGCTTTGGGTGAAAAGTGGTGCTTCAGCAGTGTGCAGTGTGAGAAAAATTTGTATTTTTTTTTAACATTAAAGCATGTAAACCTGTTTGAGTACCTGCAAAATAAAAATATGAACCTGTAATATATTACCTGTATAAATGTGACCTGGCAGTGCTAAATGAATGAACAATTTAGCCTCACTAAATAATCTAGAGACCAAACTAATAAGTCTTGCCATTAGCTCTTATTTAGTGTGTGTTTAGCGCTAGTCCATAGGGTGTCCTTCCATCATACAGAGGCCTATAATCCATAACCAGCAAAGATTACAGGCAACTGTACATCTGCTAATTAACCTTGATTGCAAATGAAACCTGGGAGGCATTATTCATTATAACAGAATATACACAGGAGCTCAGTTCAGACGTTTCAGCCTGTGACAAACAACACATAAGTCTATTTCATTATTTGTCAGCCCTTCATGTTTAGGTTCCAATTTTCTTTGTTCTTCAAGTTTAGCAATAGAGGGAATATCGGCTCCTGAGAGACTGTCGTTTTCACAGGGATACGGCGGTAACAGATAAATAAATAAATAAACGAAGCAGCCAGGAGTTGATATGCTACTAAAGTGAGACGTTTGAAAGTTAAGATGAGCAGGGGAGAAATATGATCATCTTCATAATGGCAAATAGCTTACTTCTTTTCTTCTCTTCATCTCAGGCCTAATGATTTGTTTCATATCAGTATCTACTCCTGTTTTCTGTTTCATGTGCATTATACTTTTTCATTAGGTGTCTTCAAATTTCTCTGAAACCATAAAGAAAAAGTTGATATCCATCTAACTTTTGGCCTCATATCAAGTGAAAGAAAGAAAAAGAAAAAGAAGAAAAACCGTTGAATCCCTAGAGAAGCACTATAGGACAGAGTGTGTCACGATCAAAAGACACTGAACACATTATCAGCTTCTTTTTCTTTTCTCTTTGCTTTGTCTGATGAAATGTGAGACAGATAAGGGAATAGTATTACTATTGGCAAGCTGTCTCCAAGCTGATGGGCAGCTTTTGATATTGGTGGTTTTGAACAAAATGAATCATTTTATCTCTTTAGGAGACAGCAGTGTGGGCTGTAGCAACAATCCTGATGTCTCCAGTGTTACATTTTCATTACAGTAATTTAGTTGATGTGCTAGTTTGGAGCAACTGATCGTGACTGCAGCAATGAAATAAGCTTTAATTCCTACATCACTTGAATCTCAGCCTTGTGTTCCAACACCAGAGTTCTGAGTTTGATAGCAGGAGCCAGAAGGAGCCGTGTAGGAGGAGTGACATGGATGAGTTTGTGGAGAGTGATGACAGGGACACACTGCAGCTTTCAGAATTTTTCCACTCCTGTTTAAGTGATGAGGACGAGAAAATCTAAAACTATAACTGTACAATAAAGGATAAAGGTGAGCCCTCGGGTAACCTCCTAACATACATGGCTGGACTAGAAAAATATGTAAAGGCACAAATTCCATACAACACTGTGTGCACTACACTGATGGAATTGCACCAAAACAAGAGAAAGCAATAAAAGTCAGTTTGAGTGATGCCAAGGCAGGGATCACAACCCTTTTTGAGTCTATATCCTGCAGCTCAGAGTGCTGTAAAAGGTCAGCTCTGCTTTCACCGGAGGCGGCTGGAACTGGATTGAGTCCAATGCAACTGGTGTGAAGAGAGCCAGTGGAAGGGCGAATCATCCTGACCTGCCAGCAACCCCCACTATGTGGGCGCCTCTCACAGTCTCTGGTCATCTTTTTCTTCCTTTTCTGTGTTTGCTTCTCTTCACAGCTCTTACTGGGAAGCTGTTTAATATGCAAACAAATGCACGTGCACACATGCACAAAGAAAGCCATCTGTTGTGAGATGACTCACTGGAGTAATAATTCTGGAGTCACCTCCTCCAACTGTTTCTGAGTATCTTGGAAAAATCATTCATATTAAATATATAAAAAGAAAGAACAGATACAATGAAAGAAGTGAGTTGGATCACAGCAGTGGGTGTGGCTAAAGGGCCTTTGGGTGACACTGACATTTTGCCACAGACAGAGAATTCATACAGCTCACATTTCTGTTGTAAAGGGCTTTTAGGAAGAGGAGAATATTGCGGTGTAGCGGGATAAATGCCACCCACAAAGGCTGCTGTTTCCCTGTTTTCTTTTATACCAAATTGAAAGGTCCTTCAAATATTCATAAACATTCCCATCAGAAAAGGAAGTCATCTCCTCACCACCACACAGTGGGCTGTAATGGCTGTGAGCTTGAAATGCAGAAAGGTTGGCAGTTTGGCAAGGGTGGCGGGTGTTTGTTCAGGATTATGCCACGGGTTCTACAACATTTTTGACAAACAAACACTTCAATTACATGGTCATTAACTGCGAATGCCCAGGTTGCTTCTCAGACATGCTGAATTTGTATAATAGTGTCTGCAAATGCATTCTCAAGCTTGGGTGCATCCTAGGTCTATCAGCATGATCAAGTGTGATTAACTAATTAAAGGACAAAAGTCACATCTTGGTCAAGCTCCACTTAACCAGTGGTTTCTCTTAAGTTTACAAACTACAGTATGATGGTCACTTCATTTAAGCTGCTTACTTGATTCATTGTGAGCAAGAATGAAGCAGCAGATGTAATGCAATGAAACATTTTTCACCCTCAAACTTTCTGCAAAAGAAACACTATAGAGCTACAGCACTGTCGGTGATATTTCAAACCACTTTTTTCCCACATTAAGCATTTCATTGCAACATTAATGCAGCTGCAGGCATGCATTTGTAATTACCCTTTAGATAATTGAAGTCTTAAATGTTTTCATTCTGAGGCAAAAATGGAATTTTCTAGTGAACATGGTCATGGTGCAGAAAATTAGACATTAATACCAGGATATTAGAGTGGAATTGAATTTCACAGAAAAAAAAAAATGCATAATGTTATATGCTTTCACTCTCTGGGTTATGCCTGTCAAACACTAATGAAAGGCCAAAAAGTTAAAGGTTCCACCAAAGAGAATATGTCTTGTGAAAATGAATTCTGATGATTTTCTGTGCACATGTAGGTTTTCAATGAAATTGTTAAGACCAAGTATGTGCAGAAACAGAAGACTTAGAGAAAAAAACATGTGGGTTTGGATGTGTGTTTGCGTGCTTAATGTGTTTGCATATGTGCTTGTATGTGAAGACTCTTCTGTTATCCTGAGGGTCCCGTCTGGAAGCAACCCATGCAAGGCTACGCTTCATTTATTCTCTGTCATGCCAAAACCTATGGCAGATCTGATACAGAGAACAGTGTTTTAGAACTCTGGATGTACTCGAATAGCATGCAATTTATTTGACACCAAAGCTAATCTGAATGCTCTATCTTATTCCAGACGGTTATCTGTTAAAGCACTGCATCTGTTCTTAGCTGTGGCATGTTAACGCCCAGTGCGCACGACAAATCGCCACCTCCTGCGAGCAGGAGATGGATTACAGCACTTTCATGGGAAGAAAATCACCTACATTAGCAAAACGAAAGGCCACCGTCATATACAATGAACCCAGGCCCACATAAAAAGGGAGCTAATTCCAGAGGGGACTGTGTGTGTTGTAGAGAGGAAATAGGAAAGAACAAAAGAAAGAAGGTGTAAGTTCCCATGAGAACAGAAAATTAATCCTCATAACAAAATGGTTCCTTTCAACTTCAGGGTAGACATCTGAATGGTAGTGTATGGCGGCAGTAATCTAAACTGCATATGATTATTACTGCAAGCTGGCATCATGCAGGATGTGAAGAAGCAAAACATCAGCTCGGATTAGAAATAGATTGGATAAAAAAGCATGCAATATTAGTTAAAAATAAAAAAGCAACAATGCATGTTTACATAGCATGCTGTGCTATGATTAGATTTACCGTATTTTCCGGAGTATAAGTCGCACTTTTTTTCATAGTTTGGCTGGGGGTGCGACCTATACTCCGGAGCGACGTATATGTGACATTTATAACACATGAACCAAAATACTCCAGCCACTTGACATCTCCGTGAACTGCAGCTTTAAGGCAGTCTTGCGTAACCTGTGGGCGCAGTGGATGATGGATGGAGAGCACAGCTTAACGGCAACTGGGAGAATGCGCCACCCAACTTTCCTGGAAGTCATTGGATGGATCAAGAAAACATGGGCTTCAGTGACAAACCATCCTGTTGGGATTCAGAAAGGCTGGAATAATTGGAACTGCAGCTGACGACGAGTCTGACTAATGCGACACAGAAGAGGAAGCGGTGCTTCGTCTACGGAGTGTACGGAATTGTTTAGAAGTGACACCGAGGATGAAGAATTCAATGGATTGATGGTTTGGTTAACTTGTTAGTATGTTCTTTATGCTATGGTTATCTGAATAACTTAATGTTACGTTAACATACTGTAGCGATTCTCTTAGTTAGAGAGCGTGTTGATGTTGTGGGATTTCGGACTGTTCGGGAGGTTCGTGAAGGCAGCATGGAGAGAGAGAAAAAGACCGAGAGCTTGCCTGTGTGTGTGTTGCTGTTCCGCTGTTGTAGTTGTGGTTGGCGTGGCTGTGGCCTACAGCAGCCGTTTTTCTGTTAATAAAGACGACCTTTGTTGTGAATATCGCGGACTTTGGAAGTGTGTTTACAACGTTACAATACCGAACACGTGTTCGTTGTGCATCATGTAGCTGAATGTGCTACGTTAGCATAACGTAGGTGTAACCGTGTTCGTCCTGTTCTTTAATCCATTATTATTTTAAATTGCCGTTCAAGATGGAATTTCTGCTCTGAGTCTCGGATTCTATCAACCCCCCCCCCAAAAAAGTGCGACTTATAGTCCAGTGCGACCTATATATGTTTTTTTCTTCTTTATTATGCATTTTTTGGCTGGTGCGACCTATACTCCGGAGCGACGTATAGTCCGAAAAATACGGTATGACTTGATGACTCTAAAAATGATTTAATTAAAATATCATCTTTTAATGATATGTACCTGTTTATTGTATAAAACATACCCTGATGGAGAAAAGTACAGGAAAGGCATATGTGTAAAAATCAATAGATAATTTTAGAGCACTGATTAAAAACTGCATGCAAATTATAGGAGACTGATGGTGTCAACATCAGTAATTAATTAAACTGTTATCCTTTTCATAATCTCTTACATAATCTCTTGAAACGCTTTCATTCAGATGTTTTGATGATTGTTGTTTAATGTGGTTACTTTTCAGTCTGAAAGCACACTTCTTATGATTGTCTTGCATGAAGATTTTGCTGCAGCTCAGTCTTACAAGGATTTCATTTTTAGGAAATTTGCAGGCCGTGTGAAAGGTGCAGTAGGAACCCTTCTCTCTTTGCAGTCCTAAACTGAGTTTGTACAACAAAATCTTGTCTGGTGAAGCTTTGAAAACTGTCATGAACAATGACCATCACACAAGGCCAATGTTTTGTAATGGTTTGTCCATTCTGGGATACAGTAGAAACTTGCTCCATAGATATAAGGGGCTCATTCTAAGCTACTGAAAAACACACTAGTATGCTAATGAACATACAGTAATGAGTATTACAGTATATTTCATATCTGGCAATAAATTACCCTAAAACATACATACTGGACCTTTAAACAGTATGTTCCAGAGCACTGTTTTCATGACAACAAGCACGCAGTTTTTTGTGTGTGTGTGTCTGTGTTTTTTATACCATTCCTGCAGGCATGTGCATGTAAGTGTGGCTGTGCTGTCTGAGGGGTAAGCCTGTGTTATTGGGCAGCAGCCCTCCAGCTCTCACTTCTGTGTGTATACAGTCAGAGCAGCAGGACAGACAGAGATTGCTACCACCTGTGGCTCAGCTGGGAGCTGCAGCAGAATGAGAACTAAGAAAAAAAGAAGAGAGGATACGTGGTATTGGAAAAGAGCTGAGAGGAGGGAGGTGAAAGAGGAGTACATAATTAGATGGTGGAGCAAAGCTCATCTCTACACACTCCAAGACACCCCTTCCTCTTTTTCTACAGGGCACTCACACACACATACACACAAAGACCAACCCCATTGCCCACTCCGCCTCCTTTATGTCTTCATTTGGGAGAAAACAATCCATCAGACAAAGGTCAGTGCACCCCCACCTTCACCATACCAGGGACATACGCACGTGCACACACGCACACACAGGCGTGCACAGGAGGAAATACTGAGAAACGCAAAAATAATTTTTTTTTGATCTGCAAGCAGCACTTTTCAGTGTCTACATGGAATAATGCAGTAAAATGAAAATCAAATCTATCATAATTCTAATCTTCAGAGATAGAAGACTACTAATATGACTTGGAATTTCAAATGAAATAAATTACAAAAGATAGATTGTAGAAAGAAGAGCAGCAAGTGGGCTGTTTTGAATTGAAACCGCTGTGGTGGTATTTGTCTCAGATGCAGGCTTGCATGCAGACTTGCCCAGGCAAAGTTGGATCTGACTCAATCTTTGAAAAGCTGTCATGGCGCGGCTGCACATGACTTACCAATCGATGGATGCTATCCTGCTTGACAAATGAAATGAGAGTCTGCTGATTCTCAGTCATAGAGGAAAAATTGATTCTGTTTGTCTGTGATTTCCCAAAGCTGTACAACTGCTATTTATTGGGACATCTACAGGATTTTATAGACAGCAGAACGACACTTTTGGTAGAGAAACCTGAAAAAGTTGTAAGATATAGTAGTTACTATAGGTAAACATAAATAACATACATTTATCACAGAGATAAATGTATCACATACATAGCCTCATAGAAACAAAGTACAAAACATTTTGTAACAAACTTTGTCTTTGTATTATAACTTTGTTATATATACAGTTTGGACACACTTACCCATTCATATGCATGGTTAAGTGTGTCCAAACTTTTGACTGGTACTAAATACATTTAGAAAGAAAGAAAGAGATTTATTTGTCACATAACATATACATGCAGTGAAATTCAGTCTCTGCATTTAACCCATCACACATGGAGTATGTAGCAAGCACACACGGCGCAATGTGTGTGTGTGTGTGTGTGTGTGTGTGTGGGGGGGGGGGGGGGGGGGGGGGGGGGCTGGGGAGCGAGGGCCTTGCTCAGGGACCCACAGTGATGCCAGCCCAAGGATTTGAACCAGTGATGAACCCTCTTCTTCTCCCCTAGACCACCACTCCCGTACGTTTAAAACGAGCTGTTCATAATTTCAGTAATTTTATTCTAGCCATTGTCTTTTCTTAGGACCAGCAAGCACCTGATGTGCTTTGTTTCTTCATACCAGACCAAGAACTGGATGAGTTCTGGATTCTGTGTATTGTGTTTGAAAAGGGTAAATAAACCATAAGAAAAATACACGTCATCAGTGAACGTCAGTTCATTCCTGTACAGTATATGTTTTTTTTTTATCCAAAATCTAAATTTGATGTATGAAACAAAAACATGTAAGTACTAACAATATTAACAATACGACAGACAGAACAGCAGAAAATTTGTCTGCATTTATTTAGGATTTTTCTATATATATATAGCATATTTTTCTATCAGACACACTAATGATATATCAGGGTAACTTAGGGGTTCGGTATAATGATGGGATCAAACCACCCATCTTCCCATGAGTGGACAACTTGCTCTACCTAAAGACCCATATCCACCTCAGTCTGGCTCACAGATAGCACTTCTCCCTTAAAGATACTGTAGTAGAAAAGACTTTTTTTTTTCACCTAGCAATGCCCATGTGTTCTTAGTACTGATATTTAGTAAGGCGAATTTCTGATAGCTGAGGCACTCTAGGATTAAAACATGGAACAGCAGCCATTTTATTGTCTAACTAATAATGGCAACAATGAACAAGAACCTGAAGAAAATTGAGAAAAAAATGAAAAAAAAAAAAAAAAAGTAAACAGTGAAAATAAAACAGATGAGAGGTAAATTTGTTGTGCAGTACAGTGAGTCGGTTTATAACAATGCAGACATGATTAAAAGACTAAAACAAAACATGTTAAAAACAAACACCACGTATAAGAACAAATAAGAACAAATGGAATAAAAAAACAACACATGATAAGACATAAAACATAGTAAAGAACATTTGTTAAAACTAATGGCCATGGGAACAAAACTGCTTTTAAAATGCTTGGTTTTGCATTTGGGCATTTTATATCTGCGTCCTGACGGGAGAAGCTGGACAAAAAAAAAAAAAAGAGACAAAAAAAGCCAAGAAAAGTAAACATTTTATTTTAATTATGTTCTCAGCTGAATTATGTGCACTATAATCATTTAGGGGGCCAAAGTTGGATAAATGCACGGCTCTTGTTTACATATTTTATTCATAGTTTTAATAATGTAGCTATTAAAACTCTGCCATTCTTGCGAAGACAATTGCTAAGTGAACTGTTCTCTCAGACAGGTGCTCTGACAGCCTCGAGGCCCTGAGAGAAGAGGCTCAGTAACACTTAGTCTTTAGCCTCGACTTTCGAAAACACAAGAAACCCTGACTGATGACCTCCGGCTACAAACGGGCTCATACGGGGTTGTCTGATTTTGATAGAGATACACTGATTTGTTCACTCGGTTTGCACATTTTATTCATCATTGTTGTGATGGTGATCACTATTTTCAAAGACTGACTGGAAATTTGAAAAATGTGGAACCTTTATTGGTATGCTAACTTCCATCCTGTGTGACATGAGTGTAACATAGACAACTGTGTTAAAGATCCCAGCATGCAAGTTAATATATTAAAATTGGAAATTCAAATATTAAACATTAAACCACAACGACATCTACTGTTAGCGTCCTGATGAAAATAATGCCATTAGGAAACATTGTTGGCTTTAGGATAAACAGCATTGTGCTGGGAATTTTGCACACAATGAATTCACTAAAAGCTGGATTTTTGGTCATCAGTTGTACATGAAAGGTTGTTTAGTCTTACCTTTTGTTACAATGAAAATGTTTGGAAGGTCGTAACAAATGCTCTATGTAGACAGAAGCATATTGTACACAAGGATTTATATCAGCAGGCTTTCTCATGTTGAAAAGGCAGCTATTCTTTGTAAATTGGATATAGAAGACAAGCTCAGTTCCAAAATGTCACTTCATTGAGCTCCAGCGCACCAGAAACCAATAAATAATTCTCAAAATGAAAGAAAGCAGCCTGAAAAGATCACGCCATTTTTATTATGAATATCCAAAGCAATATTTTATTGTTATTAAAATCCTCTGGTCCATAGACAGTACTTCATATCTCTCTGAAAAGCTGTTTTAATATCCTTATAATTTAATAACCACAGCAGGATTCATTTTTATCTCACTGTCTGAAACTGCTCCCTGCAACTTACATTCTGTGACAGCAAATGTAGATGTAATGCATTAAGTGACACTCCTGAATAATAATTTTATGGCAATGATATGAGAACATCTCTCTCTCTTTCCATCTATCTCTCTTTTTTAAACCATAAGGGGCGGGTAATGATTCATATTTGCAGCTGAATCTATGCTGAAAATTACATGGAGGAGAAGTGATTTTTGCATAATAGTTTTATAAGTTCAGTGCGTACAGAATTTTCCCTAACAGAGGGAAGGTCAACAACTCATTTGACTTAATGGGATTTTAATTTCTACTCAAAACTATTTACATCAGGCATATTTACATACCACTAGTTTGTGGTGAGACACTCTAAATGAGACTTCTGAATGCTGAGCCTGAGGCTTGACTATGTATTCCTAGTGTATGGATTATAATGTTGAGAGAATTGAAGCAGTATCTCTAAATGAAGCCTTGCAGAGAGTTTTATAGGTTTAATGTAGTCTTATTTTCCCCTGTTCACCTCGCTGAACTCACCTTCATCATCCTGAAATGATCCATGACTGAAGTGTGTGTGTGTGTGTGTGTGTGTGTGTGTGTGTGTGTGTGTGTGTGTGTGTGTGTGTGTGTGTGCGTGTGTGTACGTATGTGTGTGTGGTGATATTCACTCTCAAGCACACACATTGATAAACATATAGTCATGCTTTCATCATTTCAGAGGACAGGGCATTGGCTTTTTTACTTGAGAAAGATGTGACCTAGGATTTTCATATTGACACCATAGGTACATCTTCTAAAAATCTCAGATGAGGTTGAAGATCAGTGACTTTTACCTCAAGGTCAGAGGTCAAGTTTTCTGAAAATCCTGTGAGTTCAATCTGACCTAGGATTTTCAAATTGATACCATAGATGCATCTACTGAGAGGCTGAGAGGTACCATTGGTGACCACCAGTATTTGATAAATTTCCTGGAGATTTACTTAATCTCTACTCACCAAAACCTAAGTCTGACCTCATCACAAGTCTTCATGTAAGTTGGGACAACAGCAGCAATATAAATGTGCTTCCTCCCCCACCCACACCATTGCTTGGCCAGTATTATATGGCATTTTTTTCCTATTCTCTCTTATTTGTGTCTCCTATTCTTAAGTTTCTTTTCTTCTTTTTTTAATGCAGATGGCTTCTACAGTGAGGATTGTATGACTGTAATTGAACTGCTTTGAATCAAATACTGTATGAAAAGCACACTACTGAAGAAAACAACATTATTGTTGATATTCCTGGAGAAGAGGATTTTATGGCGTGTTGCACCAGAACACATACAGGAGCAGTATGTATTACATTGAGAGGTATCTGTAGTCTCATGTAAACTTCAGTGTTTT
Organism: Archocentrus centrarchus; assembly: GCF_007364275.1. Taxonomy (NCBI): domain Eukaryota; kingdom Metazoa; phylum Chordata; class Actinopteri; order Cichliformes; family Cichlidae; genus Archocentrus; species Archocentrus centrarchus. The sequence goes on from NC_044348.1 coordinate 29,933,328, forward strand.
AAGAAAGCTTCTAACTGCTATGAAATGGACCCCTTAAGGAAAAAGTTTTTCTTTGGATTGTTCAAGTTAGACGCTAAGTTTCTAATTCAGTAACAAAATTATTACTAGAACTAATGTTTTGGCATGGTAGGAGACACATGTTGACACTTTTCCTTTCTCTCAGACACAGTTGCTGCAGGGCACCTTATTAAGAGATGTTTGGGAAAGATTTCCGTTTTAATTATTGACATGCAGGGACCAGCTAAAAGATATCAATGTCAGAAATAAAAGTAGGGATGAGTGCAAATCCTGAGTTCAATCTATGCACAGTTTTAACACTCATTTGCTGTGAAGCTTATTGACTGTCTGGCTGAGGTTATCGGTTTCATGTATCATTAAAGCAGAAGTACTGATGTAGCAGAATATATTATATATACAAACAGAGATATATATGTCATGCAAGCATTTTCTAAATTTCTGATCTTAAAGTATAGCGCTGCAGTAAATCCTTGTAAAATTGTTGCACTAAATTAAGACACAGGGGCATTGCATGAAATATTTATGAACTATTTTATGATCTTTATTACTGCCCAGCCTTGGTCTTCAACCTTATGTGCAGTCAAATTCGGTAGACAGACTTTTACTTTGAATCAGTATCGGGGTCTTATCTCCATAGCTATGGTAAATGCATTTATGTGCGATGATGATATTACATATAGGTAACCCACAGTGCACTCAAAATGCACTGATGCTTCTTGAGACGACTATTGTTGTGAATGCAGCTACAGAAATAAAACTGAATTTAACTGAAACTGACTTCAGCTTGAAGGAAATTGCATTAATTGGAGATATTTATACTAAATCAATAAAGGTCATTTAAATTAACCTTCATTGTAATTTTGAGTAATGGATATTTGCACATTGTACCTATTAAAATGCTCTGTTTAATCAATCCAAACAATAATTTAATCTATAATAATAAGCCTGCAGAAAGTGTGATATAATCATCTGCTACTGGCAAACCAGAGGTGGCCGGTGTCTTTTCTCTCCCTAGTGGTGCTCATCTCAGCATTAGTAGCAGCCCCTTATCATCACATGGTGACTACCAGGCAGGATATCTCATTAGATCAGACAACAGAACACTAAGCAACGCTCTGCACTGATGGGCCAATAAGGTGCTCAGTCAAGCAGGCCGTGTGCCACGCATCTCACATCCCAGATGCTGCCCAGCACTGTCAGTCCATTAATAGGAGACAGCAGCATGCTCAGTGATTAGGATGGGTAATGGGGAGTGACTACCTCTAGAGGATCTGGATAGTTTGTTGGGGTGGTGTCTATGGAGGATGCTGACAAACCCTGATCCAATGTTTTATGCATATTCACAATTAAGAATGATCCAGGCAATGGTGTACATGCACTTTCCCACATGAAGACAAGAGCTGTACACTCTCTCCCTTCTCTCGTGTGAAGGTGGTGGTGGGGATTAGAATGAATGAGAGACTGTGAATCATTCCCTGACTTTTGGCACAGCCAGTCTGGAGTCTCCTGGGAGACTGCAAAGCCTGTATTATGCTAGAGATGCTCACAGAACTGAGCTGTTAATGAAATAAGAGCCTCTCTGAGTGTATGTTCGTTCCAGATTTCAGTAGAGGGTGTTTGCAGGCAGAAATAAGAAAAGATAACTCTAATGCGCACAGCCTTGGTCTGCAGACTTCAGTTTGTTCTTTGAAAGACATTCTTATTCACTTTCTATCCAAACAGTTAAATAGATAACGCTAAGTCCCTGACCAGAGTATCTAAGAAAGTGATACATGTAGGTGGCAGAGTGAGAGATATGGAAAACAGCTAAAAAGGGTGATGTTATAGGTGGATCGCTGGGAACAAGAGGAAGGGAAAAAGCAGGTTTTACAAGGTTTGGAGGACAATACAATATTGTATGTAGAAGACCTGAAGCAGATAATGTTGATTCCATAAAAAGATCAAACACAAATCACTGGCTACTTATGCAAAGTTTACCCAGTGTCAGCTTGTATATGTTACGGCCCCATTGAGACGTGAATTGGATATGTGGTTAAGAAAAATGGATGGATGGATAATTAATGTGTCAGTACATCAGTCTGCACTCCAAAAATCCAGCATCAACCGATGTCTTCCTCTTTTCTTATATTATGTAGTGAGTTAATGGATGTCAATCTATCCATTCCTACTAACCTGATACAGTATATGGTTAGATTACCTTATGGCAATCAGCATATGACATTAATAGAGAAAAGTACTGCCGTACAGTACACAGCTTATACACAGCTAATTTTGAGATCAGCTTTTGGCAAAACACTGAACTGGGACACTTATAGACTGGCAATTATCTACAGTAAGAAACAGTCATGCCCAGTGACTCTTTCTTTCAGTGACTTCCTGAGAAGAGACCTGTCATGACATGGCGCACCATGCACTAGCATATTTCATCATGCTATGCAGTGGAAAATTTATTCTGATGGCTTAGTGAGCTTCCATTAGTTTTGATTACCTGTTATCTCTGTCTCTATATTACTGTGCCTATGCCCACTTCTCTAAAGCTATATCTATATTAGTTCCCATTTTGCAATGTATAATTTAGTTGAATCTCTTATATACATCAATTATACACCGAAGCAGTAACAGATTAATTTAGTGCACAAATTTGTACACACTGAAGAGTTTTTCCATATCTGGTTTTCACTGAAAAACAAACATTAGAGGTTGTTTTAATAGGAAATTAAAATATACATAGATCTAAAAATTCATCCAAACTGTGATCTAATTACTTTTAATTATTTATTAATACTTTATTTATTTTTAAAAATACACAGGGACAGAAATTTCTTGTTGATAAAAAATGTATTTAGAGCCAACACAGAAACTGGCGTAAACACAGCAGACACTTCACTGGGCCTCCCAGAGGGCATGCTGATTTTTTTTTCTCTGTGCATTTGCTCCATTTGAGTGTCTCGTACCACCTTTTTCAAAATACTGAGACAGTATCGTGAGCTGAAACTTTTTTTTTTTTGTATAAGTACAAACATCCCGTAATGTTGAAACCTGATAGAAATCCTAAAACAGTGTGTGTGTGTGTTTGTGTGTATTCAAATGGCCAATAGTGGAGTCATTGCTGATACTTAGCGGTATCCAATATTCCATAATATTTTCTGCATCACAGTCTACATCAATTCCTTTCCTGTTCTTTTTGTTATATGCTGCTCCTTTTTTCATATCTTTGGTAATTGCTGCCAGAGAGCTCAAATTTAACTTCCTCTACCTGCAGTACAAGTTGCTGGATTGATTCTGGCTTCTATAGATGATTTTTGCAGATTTCAGACAGGCGCTGTTATGATGACTTTGCAGGTAAGTTTTCTTTCTGATTACTCTCTCCTGTTTGTCCAACCAACACTGCACGGAAACAGTGACCCACCACTTCTGTGTCAGCTAAACCTTTCTGCAGCTTTGTGCAATTTTATGTAAAAGTTTTCTTGGCCTTCCAGATTGTGTATTGACTTCCACTTAGCAAGCATTTCGAGCAGCAGAAATTGAAAGCTGGAAGCACTTTTATATCTTTAATTAGCCTTTGTAGCCATCAGTTAGCTTAATTTTCAGATCTCTAGCTGGTTGCTTAAAGGAGCCTGTCATTGTCAGGTGTTCCCCAAAGGTATGAAGAACCAGAGAATTTATAGTCTCTTGAATTGCCATTAGCATACGATTCTTGGTGGCAGTTTGAAGAGTTCAGACAAGTTCTAATGAGTTAATTAAGGCTTAATGAGCTAATGATGTCCTGAGACACTACAAGTAGGTGTGTGGCAAAATGTTCATACATGTTATTAATGGTGTTTATTTTTTTCTGTTTTAAAGTTTGTGAAATAAAAATAACATTTCATTAACATATGAATAGAGACAGCAAAACCTGCAAAAATCCAGTTTGGTCAGATTTGCCCCAACATCTGCATCCAGCTGCATATTGCAAGAATAATTGTAAAATAAAATTTTAGGTTATGCCTGAGGACAATTTTCTAGGCTGTGCCCCGGTCTTCAAAACACCACAGGTTTTGATGTAATGCTGTGCTGTCCAGCCCTTCGAGCCTTTTTCTCTTGTGAAGTCCTGCCTTCTGTTCACTGGAACTGCTTGTTTCCAACTCCAGGCTCAAGTATGAGCTGCCAACTGCTCTTCCCTCCCTCTTCTGTCTCCGACAGTAGCTTCCTGTATTGGATGAAGGCCCAGTGTTTCCAAGCTTAAATAATGTGCATTTCTCTCTTGCATCCCTGCTTCTGAAAAAGGAGCGCACTCCTCACCTGGAGACTAAGGAGCCCTTTCAGTCTGTTCCATCCAGGCAAACGCCAGCCTCGTCTTGTGTTTTATTTACCACCCCCCTGAATTATTCAGGACAATTTAGCCTTGCTTCAGTCGGTTGGAGAAAATGACAAGCTATATTATAAGCAAGGATGCCCTCAAAAACCTGATGAATAATACACTCTAAGAGGAATTAATCTCTTTAAATAAACATTTGTGTGATTCATTTGGAGCATGCACTGTGGGCCAAAAAAATAAACACACGTGTCTCACAGTGGCTGTCCTCTCCTCTCCGTGGCTTGGAAGAGCGTTTGTTTAGTCAGCGAGGAAGCTAATATCCCAGTGTAAGACAGTGGACCAAGCTGCAAGCTAAAAAAAACATGACTTACTTTTTTATCACCTATATTAGTTTGTCTGTGTGGCTTCTGTGCTAATTAATATGGCATAATGTACACACTCTCAGAGAAGGAGCTCATTCTCTTGGATTCATCAGCTTTATATAGCACGTTATAAGTTAGTTAGAAATGCATGCAATGGGATTAGATGCATAATTCAGCCTCCATTGTTTTATTATTGCAGGTAAAAGATGAATTCTTTATTACAAGCCCTCCAGCTTTGAAACACAAGTCTCCTCCCCAAATAGCTAAAATTTATTGCATGGTCCCATTTCCTTAAAACCTGTCTCCCAGGGAAGCTGTTAAAGAGGCAGCACTCTCCATCTGTCACTCAGCGTGAGCAGAGCTGGAAAATTCCTTGGTGGTGATTGTGCCTTGATAAATATGTCATCAGCTGTCCATCCTTTCCTTCCCTGCCATCCAATTTATTTTGCTTGTAATTGATTACTTGCTCTTCTGCTCCATGTGAGTTTAATATTACAGCTCGGGATTTTGCAGTGCACTCCATGAAACCCCTATTCACTATGCATTAACTCACAGCTGTGACTCAAACTCTTGGAAGCGTATGTAGCGGAAGTACCACTGACCTCATTTCCTCACTTCAGTAGTCAAGTATTACACTTCTGCCTACACCATCAACACTACTAACACCAAACCCAACACCACTATCTCATCAGTGAGTTGCTAACTCCGGCACCTATTTTTCTAACAAGCCAGAACTCACTGTTCAACTGAAGTCTCAATGGCGCCGCATGTCAGAACAGAGCAAACATGTAGGCTGCTATAAATAGACCTCTAGTCAACCTTGGAGCTTTCTGGGTCGCTGATTGCTTCTATCGATCTTTAGGAATTACGGGGCGTAAAAGCACTTTTGCCAGACAAGTCAAGTTTCTGTGCCGAGCGCAGAGTTGTCTAGTGCCACATGTACGCAACCAGGCAAAAGAGGACAACAGTGTCATCTTCCCTGATTGAAAGCCTGTCTTTTAAATTGATTTATTCCGTACTAAAAGCATATTCTCCCCAGACTAGCACTTGCCTCTGACTGCATGGGGGGGACCTCCTCTAGAGTGGCACACTCAAGGGTGAGCTGATAGAGGGCTGAAGGCCAGACGTGACAAAATTTAAAAGATCCAATCAAAGGGCAAGGGGTAAGGTATGAACAACCTGTCCTTCACGGTATCACAGAATCATAATTCTCCACATAGGTGTAAAATGCTGAGTTGGTGAAAAACACAGGACTCAGGGCTCCTTTGTTCCTACGAGTAATAGGATTGGATGGACTGCATACATCAAAGTAATCTGAGGACAGGAAGAAATATGAGTGATGCAGTCACCAACAGGGTAAATCTTTAGGTTGAGAGAAAATCTCTTTTTGCCATCAAATACTGAGCTCCCCCGCTTGTTATGTTTCTTTCATTTGTTTCCATTTGTTATAAATAGTGGCCAAACTTTCCAGGGTTACTGACGTGTCCCATAAACGTTGCTTCTTTTCAGGACTCTCGTAACAAAGAGACGAGCAAACCGACATCCTTTTTCATTGCTATGACGACAGCTGCTGGACCCTTATTGCTTGCGAAGGTTGCAAGTTTTCAGAAATAAAAATATAAATATATGATTGTACTTTAATATTTCTGAAGCCTTTCCACTTTTATCTGTACTAATGTTTTTCAAATATGTAATATAAAAACTGTTTGAAGGTTTTTATGAAATAATCAGCACGTATTAAATTTGTGTAAACTGAAAAAACATTATGAAGCTGTGACAACTGTTCTTGTTACATTCATTTTGAAGTGCTCATTTCTTCCCTGTTGTTCTCACTTTGTTCTCCGCGAGCTGCAGATGCATGTGCCTTGTAAGACACAATCTGTTTCAAAACCACCTTTTCTCTTCTTCCCTACTTGATCTACATCTTTTCCGGTGTACTAAATTAATGCGATTCCCGCCTCACACTTAGTGTGCTTTACATGTGCTTAGGCAATGGATTTAAGCATGAGCGGATGCAGGCCTGCCAGCAGATAGAAGGCGAAACTTGACAAATTTTGATTTGAACTTCAGTACAGTAAGGATATATCCTTAAATCCTTGCGTACCTGAAAGTTCCAACAAACACCATATGCTGATTAAGCTTTCTTTTCCTCCTATGCACAGATGAAAAAGTCAGATTTAATGATTTTTTTTTTAAAGGAAAAACAGCTTGTCAACAACAACAACAAAAAAAAATCTGGCTATTGATGGTACAGTTAAGTGCAAGCTGCCATGTTGTATATCCTGAGTGGAGGCCTTTTTGGAACGATGATAAGAGAACTCTCCGTTTCTGTATTTGGCAGGGTGCTGTTGGTATTGGGTATATCCTCTTGGCACAGCTTTAGAAGCTGGGTTTTACTCAGGCTATTGTATTCTAATGAAATATTATTAGCTCACACGGCAGCTCAGCATCACCCAAAGGTCACAGCCATTTAAAGGGAGGATTGCTTAAAGGCTGTTTAGGTTAAAGAGGCAGAACTGAGATGAAGATGGAAGACAGAGTGTTTGCCGATGAAAGGATGAGGATGGGGAATGCGGCTTGATGCTTCACCTTGTAGGAGAAAATAGATCAGGACTTAATGAGCTGCATTTTGCTGTGCTTGTTAATAACACTGCAGGGTGTCTGCATATGTTGTATGAGCAAAATGCATTTGAATTTTTCACAAAATATCAGCCATGTGAAAACTTTTTCTCATTAAACTACAGTAATATTTTTTTCTTGTTGCCTACAAACTCAGGAACCTGTGGGAGTCACAGAAAGAAAGTATACGACTATTATTTTATTTGCATACTGAACCTGGTACTGCAAGAACAAGTGTGAGATGGTTGACTTTTCAAAGGAGTTTATAGTTTATTCTTTCACTCACAATATCCTTTGTTCCCACGCGCACACTTGGGAACCGCTGAAAAATAATGAAGCTGTCGGTTTACATACTATTTCAATTTCATTTAATGCACTGTTATAAACATTGTATTGGACCAATTACACTAAAATGTTTCTGACAGTAAACACAGTGCACTGCGCAGAAGGTGTTTATTCAGATGAAAACAGGCGACGCACCTGCCTCTGCTGAAGGCATTTGGCTGAAACGACAAAAGAAATCCCTGAACTGGGCCTCCAATCCAAATGGAAATGAGCCCCTCCAAGATGTGTGTATGATGTGCACAGCAGTGGAGCATGGGAATCAGAGGAGATTAGGAGGGTTGCTTGCCTTATCATCCTGTGTTTACATGGAGAGAGGCACTCATTTTGTATGCTGTTGATTGAAGGGCATGAAAACTGACAGAACAGATTGACAACTCAGCACTCCACTCATGGGCCTCAATTTATCCTGAAATTTTTGACAAGGAGGCACTAAAGAATAATAATAGAGTTAGACATACTGATACTCCTCAGTGTTTATTTATAAAAAGAGGCTTTCCCCCCAAATAAATGGTTTAATTTAGCTCTTGTTGACCTTGGAATGAATTCTCAAGTTTGTGTCTTTTATTGTTTTCTCTGGGAACAAAATGGGAAAAACATGGGGAAAAAAACCCACCACTCTATCTCATGTGCACCAATAATATTTCATGATTTATAAATCTCGTATTCTTTTCTGACAGAGCAGGAAAGCTGCAGAAACAGTGCCCTGGCTCTTCAGCACTCATAGTTCCAACGGGCTTTCCTAGTGTTTCATGTCTGGTTTTTCTGATGTTAATGTAATTACAGACGCGTAAACGGAAAAGGGCAGCTTGTCCCTGAAGGCACATTGGCCTCATAACAGCCTCACTACATGTGTATCTAATGACATGAAAATGTGGCAACGAGGTCATTGGTAACATACCCTGATGTGACAATACAGAAGACCGCGCATTCTGTCGTTCACAGTAAATTTTGGGTTTTCCGCTTCAAGCCACGAGCAGACATGCAGGTGATGGCATCGTATAACAGAAATGGAAAGATACTAATTTATAAAAGGCATCAATATTAATGTATTATGCACTTGCTGTGTTTTTATAAAACTCAATTCTGATGTAATCTGCTTTTTTTTTCCCCAAAAATATGCTGATATATTTTAAAAGCAGACTTACAAGTGCATGAGTAGGGGATGTGTATAAAATTGCTTTGTTGTGATCCCCCAGAAGCAGCTGAAGACAAGGTAAGTTAGTCATAACACAGAAGTCATGACTACTTACCTTGCCTGCTGCCACCTCAGCCTGACTTTGGATAATGGATGTTTTAGGACAGCCTCATAATTAGTGTGAAGGGCAACCTGCAGCTCTACTACATCCTTTACACCCACAGACTATTCTGTTAGTTTTAGTCCATAATTGAGCCATTCTACACATTGATATAGCTGTTTGAGAGGTTTATAATTCTGCTTACAGAAGATACTTGTGCAGCAGACTCGTTCTCCAAATAAATCTACAAGGTTTTTAGGTTTTGTTAAGTCACTTTTAACTGAAACTTGAAAAACCACACAGGAATGTTAAATATTTAGCATATATCTGTTAGATAAAAAAAAAAAAAAAAAAAGTAGGCTGCTAATTAACCCTCATTTCCATAATAGGCTCAGGCCAAGCACATACTGAATAGTAAGAGCAGCATGCAATGCAAATTAACTCCAGTAGGAGTGTTTCATTTTATCCGAGCCACATAGGATAATACCAAGAAAATTAGTGGTAAAGCAACACCACCCTCTGTTTGCCTGAAAGCTAAGGTAGAAAGCTGTCATGAACGCGTCCTTTCAAATCCTTCATGTAAGCAGACAGGGGCTGCTGCAACAAAGCATGCTGTTCTATGAATCTGAATATAAAATTCATGCCACAGGAGACATTAGATGCGGAGCAAGTCGTGCTGGGAGAAGAACTAATATGAGATATATTTTGCTAGGTTTTTACACATCGTCTCTCCTTCAAGACATTTAATAGCTAACAAAGGCAGAAAGGCATAGCACTCCTACATCATCATGCACAAGACTCCCACACATAAAGGTAATACTATAAATATTTAGCCATGTTTTCAGACAAATATGAAGTACATCTGTCCCGTCTCAATCTTTGAACTCTGAAAGTAGGGTAATAGAGTACAGCAGTTTTACTGTTATTTCATCATGTTCAACATCATGCTCGCTCCTCTGAGAATGAGCACATAGTTTCCCTGGATTGCCCAGGAGATGTCTAGTGCGCAGTACACACGATACACGTGTTTCATTTAGCAAAGATCTGGGATGAATTTTGACAGCTGGGGCATATAAGGTTAGGATCCTGCTGTTGCTTTTAGTGTTAGTAACTAAGTAACTGAATCCTCAGTGGCTACCAGTACATGCTGGGAAATGTTCCATCATACATTCTGATATAAAGTTAAAGCCCTTCCAGAAGCAATTCTTGCAACTCAGCTGCCATCTTAGTAATGCTTCCAGGCAGTTATTTTGAAGCCACTACCTAAATGGCTGAGGAGAGAGCCTTAACTTTAATTTGAAAGGTCAAAAAAAATGCATGTATGTAATAACTAATCAAAACTGATAAAAAAAAAAAGGTCACTGAAAGAATATTCCTCAGAGTAGGGTTTAAACAGCTTTTTAAAAAAAATCCTTCTATTATAGTACAGTATAGTATAGCATGTAAAGTTATGCGACTTTACAGCTTCATCCTGTCAGAACACTTGAACAGATGGATACTGTAAACCAGTGAAAACAACAGGAAGACTTTCCTACATCTTTACTATGATAATGAGTCAATATGCCCTCCACCACACATTTAAAACTACAGTTAACCTCTGCTGTGCATACATCGACGTGATTGGTTCCTATGTTTCCCAGTTTGGTTTGCTCATTGGCATTTTGAATATGGCACCCGGCATCTTTGCTGTGCCTTGTACCTCTCTGAAGGACCCCCGCATAAAGACATCACAAATTTTAAACACAAACTCTAGTTAAGATTAACTATAATTCTGTTTTTGTTTGGTGATGTTCTGTAAACTTGCAAATCATAAGGTACATACTAAAATTAAAATGAATCAAAATGTAATGAAACAATTTTTTTAAAATAGTTTTGGACTCTCAGTTTTTTTTGGGGGGGGGGGGGGCGGCTTTGTTATAACATCACTTCTAATTTCTGGATACCTCTTATTGGTATAAAGTTTGAATCTCTAAATAAACTTCAGCTGCTTATCACTTTTTCTTGTCTGCCTTGGTAACAGTTGCAGATCGTAATGCCTTGAGCGCACTTGTCACACAGAGTGTGCAAGAGAAAAACTGAGAAAGATGCACGATAATTTTCTCTGAAGGAAATGGATTGTTGTTTTCCTCCTCTTCAGTAATTTTTAATGTCTCATCTTCAGGCGAGGATTGGCATATTGCATGTCAGTTTTGCTCAGTGGCGTCTTGGCGACCCATGATTCACTGCTGAGTCATGCATCATGAGCTGTGAGGCTTATTCAACTGTTCCTGGATGCGATCTAGCAATGAGATGTGTTATATTTTCTCCTCATTAGTAAACACTGTTTGGGGAGCTGGAAAGAAGTATCTGAAACATCAGGAGGTGAAGTCCAAGAGGTTGCAGAGTGTGGGCTGGAAAGAAGTTGTTTACTTTTTTATAGTAAGGCTTAGAGAAAAAAAAGATAAACTCAAATTTTCCAGAGGCACTATAATGATCCAGGTGCAGATCGTGTCTGTCCTTTTCCCAGTGGCTAAATATTGACTGTGCTTGGTAGCACCAGATGGGCTGAACGGTGAATGCAACTTTGCTGGAAGGATTGAGCGAGTGTACGAGCGACAGCTGGTCCTTCCTGTGCCCAGTGGACCTGGTTGCTACATCAAGCTGCCTCATTAGAACTAGCTGGGGCTTTAGGAGCATTCTGCCACTCAAGCCACTGCTCTAGTGCTCCCCATCAAATCCCTCATTTGCTGCTGTGCCAAAGCTGAAGGACTATATAATATGTTGTGTCGGCAAGTTTTGCACATCCCTCACTTTGCTGCATTCTGCCGGGGTCACCTATTCACATTTGGGGTCATTTCATTTTGCCAGGAGAGAATTATGATGTGGTTGCTGTCCAAATGTCCACATTCAAACCCGGCTCTCAGTTGGCTCTTAAGCAAAGCATCCGGACCAGGGGGATGTAGCTTTTCACCTGAAGCTGAAAATAAAAATTTCCCTGCTTCCGCACTTAGAGCAGAGTGTCTTTGAGGATACACTTCAGGCTTAATTTGCAAGTTTGCTATCATGTGAATAAGACTAGGCTTTAATCAACAGTCCTTAAAAGGCTGACTCTTAAACCATATTTGAACAAATGTCTTCTGAACCTGAGCACCTGACTTAGAGAGCTTGCACTGATATTACTGCTGCAATTTGCAAGGCCACTGGCTCCCAGCTATGAAGGTTATGTTCGCCAAGCAAAAGGTTCTGCACGTTTTTGAACTGACTGTGCTGAATGTTATGATTATTTTTTAAATAATTAACACTATAAAAAGTGTCTCAACATATCATGTTATTGAAATTCATTACCAAACACAGAAGTAGCAAATTTTAATGGGCTGTTTTTTTTGTTTGTTTCATTAAACTAAAATCCCGTCAGTGTTTGTGGTGATCATTAGCCATGGATTCACTGATTTCCACTCGAAGTAAAGTGTCATCTATTTCTCTGATGGCTGTGAAGAGTGCTCATCTCAGCGCAGCCTCTCCTCTGCCGGTAGCGGTGGCTGGACTGGGCTTTGGTTCAGCAGCTCAACTCGACTCTCTTCAGGGCTGCAATCATCTATGGCAGCATCTACTTATCACAGAGGGCTGTTTGGATTACCACACCATGTTTAATGGCAAGCTGCCATATGATGAGTATTATAATCCACAGCACAAGCAGCGCTACATATTCTGTGTCCTTTCACAGAGTGCTGTCTTGCTTATTTCACCACACAGAAACCCTCCAACCTCTCATTCTCTGGACACAGTAAAAATTGCTGTGGGAAAGACAGGAAAAGTGAAAAGCAGAAGCATAAAAGCCAAATAACCTGGATGCAAATTCTGCTTTATCCCTATATCACACAGTAAGTAAAAAGCATTTCAGATGTGCAGTATATTCTGGTGAGATGCAATATCTCTGATATCAATCATTAATAACCAATACAATTCAGTGGGGATTTTATTTTGGATTTTCTGTGAAATAAATAGAATCATCAAACTGTGACAGATTAGGCAGTAATCTGCTGGAAGCTTCAAACTGGCTGGAACGATGGGAAGGTGTGGCACACAGCACATTTTCTTATTTCAGTCCAGGGCTTCAATCAAGTTCTGACTCAATGAAAGAGCTTTTTAGTCTATATGTAGGGTGGACACACTCAGAGCAACTGTGTAATATAAATCAATACAATTCAAAAGCCCTGCTATAAATTTTACTTTTGTCAAGTGTATAGTTTTTACTGAGCGAGTTCACAGGAAGCTGTTAATTCAGCAAGCACAGATTTGTTTTTTTTAAGTTGCATCATCCTGGCTAGAAACTTTGTGTTCGCTTCCATTTTATCTTGCTTACAAATGATTGCTTGTATTTACTTTACGGCTTTCATAGCAATGGACTTGTAAACCCTGTGCTGACACCCCTGTAGATCATCAGGACAGATGCGGTGCTGCAAAAGCCGTGTGTGCCTTCTTAAATTGAACCTTGAACACATCGAGTTGTGACCATGTACCTCTGAACTCTGATTTACTGCCATTCATGAGGTTTTTAGTGTTAAAGCAATGGTGCTCTGAACCGCCTTCGAAGATAAAGACACAAGAGTCTTTTGTGCATTCTCAAAGTTATTCTTCCTTCCATCATGCTTTTGAAAAGCAACTGTAACCTCTGAACTCTGAGCTTCTGCCACACAATGCAGATTTTACTGTAATATAAATATAAAATCCAACATAAAATGATAATTAAACACTTTTCATCCCTGTAAACACATTAATTCATGGTATCCTTAAACTCACACCTCACACTTGCTGAATGTTAAATAGGTGGTATGACTACTGCAGTTGAATTGACTGCAGCAATGACATGTCTGGGATAAATGTTTTAGCCCATATTGTTCCATGACTTCTATATTGAGTGATTCTAATAGTGAATTAACTTTTTTACACCAGAAAATTAGATTTGAAACGTACATTGCACTGGATTTCTTGCATTGATCCATGCTGCTGTAGACCAACTCTCACAATGGCTCTTTGAATGGAGTTCAAAAAGTTTGGAAAAAATTCAACATGGACTTCAACAAGCACTAGAAGAATGAAACAAGACTTTTTCGATATATAGTTATAAAAAGTGCAGGAACCTTGAATGTTTTTTCCCACTCTAGCTATTCTTTTCAATCTAACATTTGAAATGATGTTGAAAAATCACCCAGTCTCTTGGCAATTCTTGAAATAGTTACAAAATGTGATCTATTTGTTCGTATACAGGAAAACAAATTGTCTTTTCTCTGTGAAGTCAGCACAAGTTTGAAGTATGTTTCTGGAACTGGAATATTCTGTAAGAGCACTCCGTATTTTCTCAATACTGTCCTCAGAAGGGATTTCTAAAACTAAATAGAGCCTTATAAGGTGGTAAAACAAGAATGGCTCAGCGTTTCACAAAGCTAAAGAAGTCAAAAAGAAAAGTTTAAACTCATTCTTCACTGAGGGTTTATTTTAATGCAAAACATGGTACTTTCTTAACTGCAACAAAACAGTGTCAAAAACTATAAGGAAAAAAACAAAACAAAGGAAAGTCAAAGTCAAAATTCCAGTCCTGTGATTTATGCAGCATTGTATGTGGTATTTCTATGTGTGCAAATCAATAGATTACATGACGTGACCATTGCACAAACTCCTGAGAGACTGTGTGGCTATATATATATATATATATATATATATATATATATATATATATATATATATATAATATACACACACATCAGATGGCCAGTAGCAACTCATCCATTTAATTCAAAACTGTCCCAAGAGCTGCAGGGCAGCTGCTACATGAATGCACCATCTTCTGGGTGCTAAGATGCGTTTGGGCACTATATTAACAGGGAGAGGGCTCCTGCCTGATGGAATATTGATAAAATGTTTTTTGTTTGCTGCACATTGCTCAGAGAGTTGACGGCTCACTGCACTAAATCATAAAGCCCGCTTGGCCATACTGCAGAGTCAATAACCAGTTCTTTTTCTATTCTGGGAGTGATCACAGTTTCTGGGAGGTCGTCCATTGAACAACACTGGCGCTGAAAGACTCTCAGTTCTCTCTCTCTTTTCTTAATAGTCTTACTTAACATGTCACAAAAAACCTTTTAAAACAGTTTGTTACATAGAATAGCTACTGAGGATTTATACACTGTCCATTCAGACCGCAACATCTGAGTGTTTACATATGCTACATGTGCTGTTCTCATTCCCATACCATGTATGTCAGTATGCACCGGGAGTCACACTTGGTTTCTGATATGTTACTGCAACTCTACTACCAGACCAGTCCTTGTAAATGTTTCTGTATTTGCTAAATTAAGTGATTCTGCCTCTGACATCTGCTGTCTGTGTATGCTCATGCTTTGAATAGATATTTTCCCTCAAAACTTGGTGATTTGACAGTTATTGTAAGTGCTTGTGATTCTCTGTAAGAGCTAGTGACATGTATCTTCAGCGTGAATGAAATGTTTTTTTTTCTGCAAGGTGACAGGTGGGTAGAACACGCTCAAGCCCTGGCAGGCTGTGCTCCAGCAGCAGCAGCAGCAGCAGCAGTGGTGGTGGCAGCTCCAGCATTGAGGCTGAGAGCAGGAGATGGCCTGCCAGGGGAGGTGATGATGCCAAGAGCTGCTGTATCATTGCAAAGCTTCTCTTTTCAGTATAAATTATAAACTAAGTCTTTAAATCTTAACTCAGGTGTTTCCAGAAATTTTAGATGATACCTACGTGCCTTGCCATTCTCAGTTCAATGCACATCCTACTGCTTAGGACACAATATATTGTGAGATGTAATTTGCTAAAAATAAAACTAATGGCAAACCCTGGGGAAGCCTTACATATGTTATAATTCTTTTCATAGGTGGGCGTTAATTAACCATGAATTATGTGTACTAAAAACTACAGTACATAAGTTACAGTAAATTATGACATATGCATGATATGAATAGCTGTTTTTAAATCACAATGTGAAACAAAACAACCAAAGAGCATGAAGGTTTCATTCTCATGGCAGGGCATTAAATACCATTATTTTTTTACAGGGACTGCTGGTGTCAAAGACATATGCGTAAGGTGTTATTTGGCAGAACAATGATATTGGATGCAGTGATATTATGCAGTGATAGTCTGCATAATTAGGTGAGTTTTGCTCTTTATTGTGCTTTTAACTCAGTTTTAATTTTGCTTTCACCTGATGCCTATAAAAACTAAGCTTTATAAAAACATTAGTGTGTGACACCTCGCGGTCACGTATTTGTATGCGACGAGTTAGATTTGAGAGAGACATCTTGCTATTGACATAACCTGGCACCTCGCAGCGCTGATGCAAAGGAATACCGTGTGCGTATCTGTGAGTCCCCTGCAGTTTTGACAAAACAGAATTTGACACCATGGGAATGAGATCGGGCTGGAAGCAGAGGTGATGCAGAGGTATAATTACTCTGTTTGCATTATAGCAACTCATTAAGAGGAGATGATTTTCCTGCCAAAGAAAGTATAACAGAGGACCCTGATCAATGCAACATGTTTGTCTGTTCACCCTGATTGTTGAACTGGGTGTTGAGACAGGATCTCTAGGGACAGTGGAAGGGAGGCCTGTGATGTGTTTATTTATAGAGTACAATGAGTCTAATTGGTAAATTGGTCTAATGATTGATTCACTATTGAGTTTGGTGTCGTCTGTCTTGACTCCACACTGAGGGATGTCTGGAAATAGCAGGAATGACAGCAAGGAGAAAGAGGAGCCAATACTTCTCCCTGAGTGCGTGCTCCTCCGATTAACTGTCCAGAGTGTCCCTCAGAGTTCAGCCCACTGTAAGCAATTAAGCACATCAAGGCTGTGGCTCAGTCTGCCTGTCACCAGGCTGAATTAAAGCCTCATGAAGGTGCTTTTCTATTTTAAATCCTGCTCAATAGGATCTAAGCTTTTTTATTTGATGTTTTTATTACCTCGGCTTTTGATCCTTTAGCAGGGCTAATAACTGATCTGAGGTCACTTAAAATGTGGTGTTTAATGATGGAATTTGGTAAATCCAGCACACACTCAGAAATATAAAAAGTGGATATCCTCAGGGCTTGATGATTCCAATCTAGTTTAGCGGTTCAGAACTACGAAAGCATCACATAATATGGTCTGAGTTTTAAATTAAGCATGTCCTGTCATCCTCTTAAAGTCTCATGTGCAGCTGGAGTCAGGTTAAATCCCTAAATTTAATAACCATTATGTCTGTTGGTCATAGCAATCAAATTTTTCCACATAAGTGTTGTTTCAACAAATGGGGTTATTCCTCTCCATGGCAGAAACCAGCCCATTACAAGATTTGATAGGCACAAATAAATCAAGACTTTATGCATAACAGTATTCCACCTCATGCAGAAGACTTAGCTCAGGGGCCTATCTGCTTCCTGGTGTCAGGTTTGAAATTCAATTACCCGCTGCCCTGGGTAGCTGCTTGCTGGAAGCAAATCATGGATCTGAGGTAAGGTTTAATGGATTTGAAATATAATTTAGCTCTGGCTTGGCTCCTTAGAGACAGGTCACCATTACCTATAACCACATTAGAGGTAATCAAAGATTCTCCTGAATTCGTTACTTTGGCTTCCAGCGTGCACCTTGAGTGTTCTATTTTCTTCCATCTCTGATGTATTTAAAGAGCAAGTGATGTGTAGTTATACATGACAGACTGTAGATTTAGTTTGAAAGAATACGACCACATCTTGCCTTTGTGGCCGTTCAGAGTTGTACCAAGGATCATTAATAGCAAGTTTTCTCTTAATAAATGTCCTATAATTTCAACTGGCTCAGTCTAGCTGTACTGGATTTCTTTACAGCTACAAGACAACTATGGGGAAAGGCTGATGTGACAGAGGAAATATACTGTGCCTTAAAGTATTGTGTTCTTTTACTCTAATTGCAGATTTCAGCTTATTGCTTGGCCTTTTTTCAATAGGCAGAGCCTCCCCTTCCTCAGACACCTGTTATTAATTCTCTCCTGTTTAATCAGAGACCTGGGAGGTAGCAGTCGCTCCTCAGGCTCCGAGGATGACAAATGAATTGCCAGGTTAGAAAAATGGACTCAGATTCATTCTCTCCTCGAATTTGTGTTCACATCCATGCATTGTTCTTCCTCAAGGATAATGGATGGCATGGGTGGGATTTTTAAGGTGTAGCTCAGAATTCCAATAAATAGTTAATGTCACAAAAAAGTCACCCATTGCAGCTCTCTGGCACTTTGGTGGTTTGGAAAGAGCAGATAGTGAGTCACTATGGTGGGAAACAATCTGAAGAATTTACAGGCAAAATATGAATCCTTTTTAGGTCATTTAAAGCTTTTTTTTGGCATATAAATAGGAGTGATTCAAATAAGATTTTAAATCCTTTTGCTTCGCTGTCTTTCCTCCATCAGCAAAGCCACCTGGAAATGTCATTGCTGCTGTCTCCCATACAAATACATTCCCTCCTTCGTGGAGCATATGAGGATAAGGCAGCAGCAGCTCATATTTAAGATGTCACGTTATGCTAAATTTCCATAAAGGGATCTTAAAGCTTTCACATTTAATTAATTTTGATGCATGTTAGGTAAACAGTGAAATTTGCTTGTTTCTTTTTTATTGGTCAAAAGAGAAAGTGAGGCTATATGTCTTGTAATGTGAAGGCTATCAAATAATAATTTTTCCCATTTTAATTATATTGTCAAAGCTCAGTGTTCTTAAATCCACACATCCATTTTCTTCTGCTTTTCGGAAGTCGGGCTGTGATGTAGCAGGCTCCTAAGTCATCATTAATATTGCTTACTAGTACTACTTGAATTAATTAATACTCTCAGAGCAGTGAACATGCATAAATACATGTGCACAGGTTTGCACTTGTATGCTGAAGAGATGTTCCAGTAGATGTAAAAAAAAAGTTTTCTAGCAAAAGTATTTACTCTGCATTGCGTCATCAAAAAGGAGCAGTAGCCCTACTAAATCCTTGAATGGTACCTCTTTTAAGTGTCTGAGAAGTGAAGGCATGTTTTTCTCTTGTCAACTGGCATTTGATACAGGGCAGAAAGGAGGTGACCTTGCCCCGCTGCTGTGAAGGGCCAACTCCAGCTTTCAAACTACTCCCCACTGTCTCCTATAGCTTTAGACAAGCTTTGTGAAATGATGTTAGCTACAGCTGTGGTTTAAAAGGGTTTGCTTATTTTTATTGCCTTTGTGAAACGTAACAGAATATTTTGGGTAACTTGGGAAACTTTGGGAAGAAGAAAAACATTTCAGCTTCTAAGACTTAACTAAGTTGTTGACAAAGATAGAGAAACCAGCTTCCACGGCTTGTGCTTTCTTTTTGACTGTTTGTTATTAATAAAGGCCTAATAGCTTGGCACCACATGTAGCCATGAATAAAGCAATGACCATTTCGATGGATGAAAACAAGGACGGCGTGTTCTGAATCCTGTTTGGATCCTGCTCAACATCAAAACAGCTGCCATTTCAGAGACCCGCTCCATTACTTACTGACAATAGAGTCTGATAATGTAATACAGCCAATGCTTTGTGCTGAATTTCAGAAGTTCCAGATGCCATTCAAAGTCCTTGCTTGCACAAGTCATTGCATTGATTGTCTGAAGACAGGCTGCTGTCTAGGGTTTGTGCACATGATGCACAATACGAGTGAACATAAAACCTTTGGAGGGTTAGGGTTTTTTTTTTTTTTCTTTTTTTTACAGAATACATATAGGGACATGGGGAAAAATGTTAACAGCACCACAAATGCAGTGTTTTGTTTCTCATGTTGCAACCGGCAGACACAGACCTGAGTGTTTTTCTTTTAAATTAGAAAATGTAGCCTTCTGTCTCCTTCTCTTCTGGTACAATAGTCCCGAAGAATTGGATTTCTCTCCTCAGAGCTATCAGCTTTTGATGTGACACAGTGACCGTAAGAGTCAGTCATAAGGTTTAAGAACGAACAGAAACCCTCAGATGTTGCCGATCTTAGCTGCTTCTCAGTGTATTTCTGGAATTCTAGCGTGGCAGCCCGTGCTCAAGGCATAAATCAAAGTGTGTAATGCTCGTTTCAGAAAAATGAACTAATACCATTATCAGTGTAACTGAGGCTGACAGAAAAAAAATGGCTAATTAATAATTATTTTTTTCTTTTAATAAGCTCAAGTGTTAAGTCACTTTTAAGCATCTGGCTGAAACAAGATAACATTTAGTTAGAGAAAGGAGCTTTACTTCCTTGTTTAATCAGCCTAAAGGTCTCGAAACCTTATTTAACGAAATATAACTAAGAACACAAATATGTGATGGAAGGAGAACCTTGGAAGAAAAAAAAAAAGACGAGAAAATAAGCATTGGGGAGGCTGACAGAGCGTGGGATTTTCAGTGACTTCAAAGCCTGCAGTTCCATCAGAGCTGTCCATATTGTGAAGAAGCAGCCCACGGTCAGGTGATAATCAGGCTGCTTTGTGCTGCATCTACCCGGGTTTGTGGATAATCATGATGGACCAGTGGGCTGGTGAGTGAGGCCTGTGTGGTTTTCTATCCTTTAGCTATTTGATCATTGTAGGAGGACAGCACTGTGCAGGAATATAATCAATGCCACAAGGCTATAAACAAATAATTACTGTGTTAGAGAAATGTCTGAATTTCTGATATTCGAGGAAGTGTCTGCCAAAGGCCTAGATAAATAATGGAAAATAAATCAGTGTCATTCTAGCTGTTGGTATCACAACTTATCACAAACACAAGTCACTCAGTCAGTGACATTATGTTTTTCGTGTCTGCAGTGGCTAATACATACCGGCTGCAGCTCAAATGCTAGAGAGTGTTGTCTGCTAATTATGGGGTTGCTGGGCTTTGTCCCTTCCACATCCTTGAGCAACACACTGAACGTAGAGTTACTCGCTAGCAGGGGAGTGCCTGGTATGGCATCTTTGTGTGTGAGTGAAAAAGAGTCTAAGGTATAAGGGTCTTTTTTGTGATGAAAGTGTGAACAGATCCAGGGCCCTGCTGCCGTTAGTGACAAGTTTCAGATAAGTAGATTCTAACATGTCTGGACTCAGTCAGTGATGTTCCTCCTTCTTCAATAATTTCTAGAGGCTGGAGACTCTGAAAACTTAAATACAGTTTGAGAAGTCTTGAAGCAATTTATCCCAGACTTGTTTTATGAGGTCACAGTGAGACTTGGGATTTGGCTCAGCGCTGACTGGGTGACTGAGGCACTGCTGCAGCTAACAGACAGGCGAATCTTCATAAATATGTAAAAGTAATTACTTCACAGTACAAAAAACATTAAAAGCAAACAATGTGCTTCTTTAAGGAGCAGCTGAATCATTTCTCAGAACAAGAGTAAGCCTAAGAACAAAACTATATGATTTACAGATACTGCTTATGGCCGGAAAGGCTAATGTGTTGTCTAAAGTGTTTCTAATGTACAGTAGGTTGTGGCCCTTTTTGATTAGCCAAAAAGATTTACAATGCACATTGCATACAAATTTAAGGTTGACTATGTGTATCTTGTCTTTATACATTTTGACTCTTGCAAATATTCACTAGTGTGTCAGGTATTGCCGTGTGCACAAATTGAAAATAGTCTGTGTGTTCAAGCTCTTCTGTCTGAGGGTCCTTGTAAGCTTGCTCTTATGTGTCCCATTCAAGCTCTGCTTCAACAGGCAAACTCATCCTCCTCCTCCTCAAAAAATGTCAAGCTTGTTAATCCAAAAAAAAAGAAAGGCAAATAGAGCTCCTGTGGCAATATTATTGTTTTATGCTATATCTTATTGTCTATCCTCATCAAATCCTTCCACAAGGGCTCCTGCTAACTGCATATAAATCAATTTGAAAGATTGGCTTTCATTAAAAACCCTATGAAAACACTAGACATTGATCCTTCAGCACAAAGAGCCATTGTACTCCCATTTAGTTCTATATCAGCGGTCTGTACTTTGCACCGCATATGCCCACAAATGGATGCTTAAACCTGTGTGTGTGTGTGTGTGTGTGTGTGTGCGTGCACACACACACACACACGGTTGGTTCATCAAAGTGATGGGGTGGCTAAGAGTGGCATATTATACTTAGCTCTTTCTGCATGACTCTGAGTTGTGGGAGGCTCACCCTGATAAATATCAGACTGTGAGGCAGCGTGGCTGTATTTTGTAGAGACAAGCTCATGGTATGGGGTTCAATTTATACGGGAAGACTGCTCTAGATGGGATTGTGAAATGGGAGGCAAACAGGCGGACCATGCAAACTGCCTGCTCTCAGCAGAGCAACGGCAACAAACAAGGCAGGCGGTTCTCATGTGACAGAATGATCTCGACAATACACTGGCAGTTGATGTGTTGTGTTGCTGCACTGCAAAAATCAAAGACAGTGCTATGAATGCAATAAACAAGCTGTGGGTGGTTGGGGGTGGGGGTGCGGGGGTTAGTTAGATATTAGTTAAGGGGGAATTCAGAAGAGCACCACTGTGACTGGACAGAAATGGGAGTAGAGCCTGCTCCTGCTGTGCTTTTGATTTTATGAGGGACTGTTTCAGCTTACTTTAATTCTTCACAGCATCGTGTAGAATCTGGACTGCCATGAAATGCCATGCATTGTACTTTGCACAGTAGGTATGATGTGTATAAAGAATCCTTTTTTATACAGTTTGTGCTGTACATGATGGTTTGGTTGCTGCTGAAAGTGTCTTATTTCAGTCTGGGACAGCATGTCTTGGATGTGGCATGTCCACATAAAATATCTCTATACAAATCAAACACTTGCAACTCTGTTTGCTATCTTCCTAGCAATTAAATGTCAATATTTTTTGGACACAGTGTGCAAATCATTTGTGTCTGAAAGAATCGTCTCGTGTCGGGTGGCAAATTTGCTGCTGAGGACAGAAAGTATCAAATTCATGAACAATTGAGGGTGGCTGTTTTGAGTAGGGTGGTTCTGGGAGTCCAGAATTTAGCTTTGAGCCTTCTGGGGGTGTCAAATGTCCAAAATAATTAAATTTAATATGTGATAGAATGTCATCAAAATGCCCTTTTTTTTCTGATAATAATACTGATACAAGGATTGGTTATATCACAAAACTGTTTGCTGGTAAATAATAACCTCCAAACATATTTCACTCACTGCAGTATGAAAAGAATGAGGCTGTTATAATCCGGAGGTGATCGGCAAGGCAATACAAAGCAAAGAGTTGAATTCAGGGACCCTGAAGCAGCGGTCACAAACTGCCCTCTGAGGGTGTGGTTAACAAAGTCAATATTTGGCCCCCCCATCTCAAGCCTCACAAATATTTCTGTCAGTTATGCTTAACCTGAGTTCAAGCTCTGATAAATGAATCAAGGCAGTGACTGCTTTAGAATAGCTGATACACCAACTTGATTACATCACACCGAGCAAAGCCTAATCAATACAGTCGATAGAAAAAAAAACCCAACTTGTCAGAGTCAAGAGGCAACTTCGTCACCATCCTCATTCTCAGAGATTAAACTACAAATCATTTTGTCACAAGCTGCTATGTTTTGAGCCTATGAACATGAATGATTACTTCCCTCAGCCGACGGTTTCCAAGCAGTCTTTAAATCCATAAACAATATTCATTTACTAAGGTTACTTTTATGTAGCTGTTCATAAACAGATTCATTACACGTCTTGTGCAACCACCTCAAAATAGAAAACAATTCACAAAAATGTCCTCCTTCAGCAAGCCAAATTCCTCTAGGGGAAAAACAATAGCCTTCATATCTTCAAACAAATGCAAGTATGCAAGCTCTGCTGAAATGTTTTCTGCTGTGCTGCACTGTGCATAGGGATGTACTTTGCATATCTATTATGCGCTTTCTCTGTGAACAAGCAACCTTGTGGAACTCATCCGAAATCTGCTTTATATTTCTTTTGAAATCAATATTCAGCTTGTTGCTGTTTTCAAGTCTGCCAACGACAACTGCCCCCGGGCAACCAAATCATGAGGCTCTTGTGTGAGGAAGAGCTTCACTAATACTTGCATTACTTAACTCTTAGAGGAAACAATAAGGGACTACTCCGTGTTCTTCGGGCATGCTCAGTACTGTATTGCTTTTA